>NC_092783.1:19449988-20049988 GCF_047496795.1 Chiloscyllium punctatum
CTGATTTGCACCAAATCTACAAGCACACTTGGACTCTGTGCCAACCAAGAGAGAACTTGCAGGCAATTAATGCATTGCTTCCTGAGGCAGGCTGAGAAACATGCTAATAATCATAGTCTCCCCTGTTTCAGTTCAGCAGCAATACGAGGGGGAAATAGCAAACCTCGAATCCATTCCAGGTTTCCATTCCACCACAGATAAAAAACAAATCAGTGCACCAATGTAACAAAGCCCGGCTTTATTCAAACCACATGGGTTTGTGATCAAGCCGTACATTGGCTCTTGTTCCCATGGCTGCAAATGCAGCATCACCATCAGAATTGAACTTATACAGCTGATCGGGAATGCTCTGAGCTGCATTCCAACAAAAAAACCAACTGTCAGTTTGGGATAAGACTGGGATGGGGAGGTGGTGGAGATCGTGTATCTGCAGATTCTCACCATGAACGTGAGCAACGACTTTAAAACTGGATAAATCTCCCAGTGCCCAAATCAGGAGGAAAGCTAATAGTGTCCCCAGGCTCATCAGCTAGAGACTGAGCCATGTTCCCTATTAAAGGCTGACCGCCATGTTGACCGTGAGGATTTCTCTTCGATCGTGCCCACACTTTGGAGTTTGCAGAACGAAAGGACTCTGAACTGGGATGTTACTGACGGTGGCTTCCACACAATCAGAACAGCACCATTCCCAGAAAGGAATCTCTCATCAACTCAACCACACAAAGCAGAGAAAGTCGAGTCACATTAGTAGTATCTGTGCCTGTTCTATCACTGAAATGTGAAGAAAAACAAACATTACAATTGTGAAAGGATGATGAAGGAAGAGGTAAAAACAGAAGAGGGAATATGACGCAAAAGTATCGAATCTCAGAGAGGGTAGGACAGTTCGGAGGTTCTGTATCAATCCAAGAATGAATGTCCAAGCTCTACACATGCACCATTTTAAAACTCACATCCTTCTTTTCAAAGCTCTTCTCCTCCATCATGGCCACACCACTCACCTCCTCCACCTCGCTAACTTTGGATCCTCTGCACAAATATCTCCTTCTGTAGCTCCATGTCAAATTCTGTTCTATGTACCACCTTCTTGTTTGATAATTGAATCATAGAATTGTGGAATCCCTGCAGAATGGAAGCAGGCCATTCAGCCCATCAAGGCCACACCAATCCTCCAAAAGAGCATGCCACCCAGACCCACCATATCTTGGCCAACTCACCTAACCTGCGCATCTTCGGACTGTGGGAGGAACCCAGAACACCCAGAGGAAACCCAAGCAGACTCCCAAATTCCACAAAACGTGGAATCAAACCCAGGTCCCTGGTGCTGTGAGGCAGCAGTGCTCAACGCTGAGCCACCGTGCTACTATACCAAAATCAGGATGTATCACTTCACAAAAGATAAAGAAAATTGTGAAATTTTCCCTCCTCCCAGTGGCAGACAATGGAGAATTGCTGGAATTTCATGGATGAGAGTGAATTCCTGTTGGTTACAGATCAGGCTAACGGTGAGGAAGTTCCTATCAGCCATGACTTGATTAAATGATAGCACACACTCAGGGGACTGAATGGCCTCCTCCAGTTCCTGTTAAATACGGGTGGGTCGGTTTCCCTGATGAGTAATGGGAGTAATTCAGTCTTTCTGATGTTAAAATGAGGCCAGGCCTCAGGTGGACCAGTAACATCCTAGGATAGCTGGAAAGGGGTGGGGTGAGGTGAGGTGAGGTGGGGTGGGGTGGGGTAGGGTGGGGTGGGGTGGGGTAGGGTGGGGTAGGGTGGGGTGGGGTGGGGTAGGGTGGGGTAGGGTGGGGTGGGGTAGGGTGGGGTGGGGTGGGGAAGCTGCATGCTTCCTCAGCCCCAGCGAAACAGGAGGCTTCCTCATCATCTCTCTGTGGTTGAGGGAAGTTGACCATTTGCAAATTGGCAGCCGCACTACAACAGACACTAGGCTTTATTAATGCTTCATAATCTTTGCTACAATTTGGGATGTGTGGAGGTTGTGAAAGATGCTCCATTTATGAAAAGCAGACACTCGGTGTGAGGGCTTACAGCATACGTCACCATTTCCATAATTTGGAAGATGCTTTGTCTAAACCCTAACCCTATTTGAATGACTCATGTGTTGTTGTGGAGATAGACATGAGACCTGCCTACAGGGGGTTTAATCAGTAATCTGTGTGGTTTATCACTTCTCCAAAAGCCCCTAACATCAGCACACCGACATTGTAATAAACTGGGTGCAGGCAAGCTGTTGGAGTGACTTGGAGCACAGTGGGGTTCGGTGTGTGTGTGTGTGTGTGTGTGTGTGTGTGTGTGTGTGTGTGTGTGTGTGTGTGTGTGTGTGTGTGTGTGTGTGTGTGTGTGTGATTGTGGGCCAGATCCCAAACAAATCATCTACCCCACCTAAAAATAATCCACCAGACAACCAAATAACCCACAACATCAGAACACAATGCCAGGTACTCAAAGTGTCATCCGTCTCTAACAATCTTTCACCCACTCCCAGAGTTGAGATGTCTGCTACTAGATATCATGTATTTCAGGTAAGGGGGGGAAAGTTCAAACAGAGAAGTGAGGGGCAAGTTTTCTTTTAAAAAACAGAAGTCTGCTGCCAGAGTTAGAGGTGGAGGCAGAGATCATAGGGATGTTTAAGGGGTTTTTGGATAAGCACATAAACAATTTAAGAGGCATTTGGATGGGTATATGAATAGGAAGGGTTTGGAGGGATATGGGCCAGGTGTTGACAGATGGGACTAGATTGGGTTGGGATATCCGGTCGGCATGGACAGGTTGGACTGAAGGTCTATGCTGTACATCTCGAAGACTCTATAACAAGGAATGGTGGGACATACCCCAAGGATGGGCAGAAAGGATCAGTTTAATTTGGTGTCGTCATGCTTAGCACAACACCGTGGGCCGAAGGGCCCATTCCTGTGCTGTACTGTTTTATGTTCTATGATTTGTCATTGCAGGGTGATGGGCCTTTCTCCATTCTTGGAGCCTGCTTTGCTGAGCTTAGTAAGCGTTCCTCCCACAGCAAGGGAGTGCTGCTGGAGTTACCAACAATGACTTGCTCCCAAACACCCTGCCCAAAGCAGGAAGAGCCATTTGAGTATGGGTAATGCAGTTGTTATTAGATTACTGACCTGGACATCTGGATGAGTAAATCAAAGAACTTCAAATCCCAGTTTGGGAATCAAAATCCAGTTTATACTGGCAGGTTCTGATCCAGACTCTTGAGATACAGTGGCTCCAAGAGCAGGTCAGAGGTTAGTAATACTGCAGGAATAACTCCCGTGCTGTGTCCCCAAAGCCTGCCCATTGTCTACAAGGGACAAGTCAGGAGTGTGCTGGAATACTCCCCAATTGTCTGGACGGGTGCAGCTCCAACACTCAAGAAGCTTGACATCACGGTGGCACGGTGGCACAGTGGTTAGCACTGCTGCCTCACAGCGCGAGAGATCCGGGTTCAATTCTCATCTCAGGCTGTGTGGAGTTTGCACATTCTCCCCGTGTCTGCGTGGGTT
Source organism: Chiloscyllium punctatum (assembly GCF_047496795.1). NCBI lineage: Eukaryota > Metazoa > Chordata > Chondrichthyes > Orectolobiformes > Hemiscylliidae > Chiloscyllium > Chiloscyllium punctatum. The sequence goes on from NC_092783.1 coordinate 19,453,513, forward strand.
TCCTCCGGGTGCTCCGGTTTCCTCCCACAGTCCAAAGATGTGCAGGTCAGGTGAATTGGCCATGCTAAATTGCCCGTAGTGTTAGGTGTTAGGTAAGGGGTAAATGTAGGGGTATGGGAGGGTCGCGCTTCGGCGGGGCGGTGTGGACTTGTTGGGCCGAAGGGCCTGTTTCCACACTGCAAGTAATCTAATCTAATCTAATCATCCAGAACAAAGCAGCCCGCTTGATTAGCATCACACCCAGAATCATCCATTCCCTTCACCACTAATGCTCAGTACACACTGCTGCTGCTACAATCTACAAGATGCACTGCAGAAATTCACTAAAGATCCTCAGACAGTACCTTCCAAATCCACAACCATTCCATCTAGAAGGGAAAGGGCAGCAGATACATGGGAACACCGCCACCTGCAGGATCCCCCTCCAAGCCACTCACCATCCTGACTTGCAAATATCTCGCTGTTCCTTCACCGTCGCTGGGTGAAAATCCTGGAATTCCCTCCCTAAGGGCATTGTGGGTCAACCCAGAGCAAGTGGACTGCAGCAGTTCAAGATGGCAGCTCACCATGACCTTCTCAAGGGCAATTAGGGATGGGCAATAAATGCTGGCCCCAGCCAGCAATGCCCATGTCCCACATGTGAATAAAACACTCCCTTCATTACCAGTGAGCTCAAAGCTAAAGGGTTAAATGTTTCTTGAGAAGGGAGACGCGAATATGGTCAATATGTGACTCCAGCCCCTTGCCATCTGAATTATCACAGTGTGCCACTTAGCTGTATCACAATATTAATCTGCCCGTGAGGGATGTTCCTTATCACCAGCACGTTCTCGAAGTCAAACAGGGCTCAGGCCATAAATGCCAACCTTGCCAACAACACCCACCACCCAGTGGAACAAAGCTCACCAGTGTGCCAAATGCTCACCCTAGTGTTAAGAAAACAAATAGATTGAAAAGACCTCGGAGATGAGATTTGGTTGGAAATGCTGCAAAGTGCTCAGCCTGGCCAGCAGATGGCAGCATCTCCCATTTAACATAAAGCCAATTCTTTCCACTCATTAAAGAATCAAAAGGTGATCAAAGATTCTTGCTTAAAAAAACAAGTGGGAGTACTCTACTTTTAATTGATAAAATGTGATTATCCATTTTCTTCGGATTGTAGGGGGTGAAGCAAAACACAAGGGTTTCATTGTGAGGATTGCTTTATAAGGACATGGGCCTAACTTCAAAGCTAATCTGCAGCATGGCACTGTTCCACAGCACTGTACAGGAATTTAGTGTCTCTGACAATCTCCCTTGCTCTCTCTCTCTCTCTCCAAACCTTGCTCAGTAGACTAGAAGGAAGCAGCCCAGTTAAACCCAGTTGCTACATTTGAGGGTGGTGGATGAACATGAAACAAGAATCTTTCTGAATGGGATCGGTGGGCAAGGAGAAATTCTGGGGGATGGCGTGGGTGCTGCCTGTCTATTAGCTGGCTGCTCAGCTACATGAGCAGTGCACAATCGACGCACTCTGACCTAAACTACCATCCTTCCCTGGCCATCTTCTCACTGGAGAACCTCTGGCACACTACCCAAGTTTTGGCACCAGGTATGCAGCTGGTGATGCTGACAACAAGGGGGCATCCCTCGGTGGCATCTAATTCCATGCTTACTCCCAATGATCATTGGAGCAGGAAGACAGTCTCTCCATACCCTTGTGGCATGGAGACAAACTGTAATGTCTGTCACCCTGCTCAACAAATGAGAGCAGGTTAGGGACAAAACTGGGCATTTTCCTGATCTGTGTACTTTAGCCCTACACCTTTACAATGGCTACTACATCATGTGCTTCACATACAAAAAGGACCGAACAACACGGCAGACAAAAGCAGTGTTCCGGTTGCCCAGGCAGAGATGACTTCCATCTGGATAGTTTCTGGTCACATTTCCCGGGAGGATGTATCCAAAGGAGGGAATACGATGACAACGATGGCAGTCAAGCGATGGTTCACCACACCAATTCCTATGGGCCTTTCGTTGGGTGCCCTGAGTTAATAGTTTCTTTATTTGGTGGCGTTGCCATGGCTCTAACAGGGACGTTAAGGCTCACATCTGCTGTACAGGAGAACATTACCCAGTTATGAGTAATCTCCTTAACCAGATCAATGGCACTGAGAGGGCGCAACCCTCTCATCTGAGTAACGAGCCATATCCTTAGGGCAAAGACCCCATGGTGTGAGGAGTTGCCAAGGTGCTGTCCAGGTTGCCGAGGCTTCTGGGAAAATGTTCAGCCATTATTCATAATCTGTCCATTAAACTCTGTGCACAATAACATCAGCACACATGGTGAGCTAATTGTGTATATGTTGACAAACAGAGCCATCCACACGAGAGAAGGTGCGGGAAAGTATATTAAGGTCAGTCTGGCCTTCACCAGATGCCAGATTATGCAAATCTTGCCGCCGTACATTTTTATGCTAAAAGTACAGTTGGCAGAGCAGGACCTCTGCTGCTGCAGAAGCGCTTAGCAACAACAAAAGAAAATTAAATCAACTAAGAAAGTAAAAAAACCCAAAAAATGTAATACGGCTACAGCTTCACTGAGGAACAGGAATTTTTTAAACAATAAATCCTTCCATCTCGACTCCATTAATGGCTGCACGGATTGTAATTGCCTTAGCTCCAGCCTCAGGCTGATTTTGTTGGTTACTACTGACGCTTGGCACAAAGCCTGGGAGCAGGCCGAGAAAGGAAATGTTAAACCGGTCCAGCCGCATTCTCGCCAAGTTAACTCTGAAAGAAGTGGAAAAACAAAGAAAGCGATATAACTGTAATTAAGCTATTATAAATCGATTATCTGACTTTTCACCAGTGAGACACTGCCTGAGCTTGGTTAGAAATAATCAAGATAGTGCTGCTGCAGGTACTTCCTCCATCAGGCCTTGCTCCAAGGCCTGTATTAAAAATAAATTAATTAATTCCCAGATGACATCAGTGGATCGGATCACAGCCTGAGAGAGAGGGGGAACTGCAGTTGTGCATGGGAGACAAATGATTGAACATGTGCCAGCTGCACTAACATATTAACCCCTCAGGTGCTGGTTCCACACTTGGTTTTTGATCTCTACTCTCACTTAGCACAGGCCCCAAACCCTCTTGCCAGTGGCAACTAGCATCTTCCCTTCTCTATACTCTCTAGATGTCCTGTATTTAGAGTTTAGATGCATGGAGATGGTCTTATCAAACTTTGCAAAATTCTTAATAGGAAAGTCAGGAAGATTAGTAGCCCTCACATGGGGTCAGACTCTGTATAAGGGGCAGGCCACCTAGTCATAGAGTTACACAGCACAGAAGCAGACCCTTCAGCCCAACTCATTCATGCTGAGATGATATCCTGAACCAATCTAGTCCCATTGACCAGTACTTGGCCTATATCCCTCTAAACCCTTCCTATTCATGTACCCATCCAGATGACTTTTAAATGTTGTAATTGTACCAGTAATTGTATCACTTCCTCTAGCAGCTCATTCCATACTCGCACCACCTTCTGCTTGAAAAGGTTACCCCTCAGGTCACTTTTAAACCTTATTCCTCTCACCTTAAACCTATGCCCTCTCATTCTGGACTCTTTTACCTTGGGGAAAAGACCTTAGCCAGTCTAGGATTAGGAGGAGGAGGAGGATGAGAAAGAATTTCTTTAGCCAGAGGATGATAAATCTTTGGAATTCTCAACCCCAGAGGGATGGGGAGATTCGTTCACCGAGCATGTTCAAGTCATGGATCAATGCATTTCCATTCGAGAGAGAGAGAGATATCCAGGAATATAGGGGTGAGTGCAGAAACATGGAGGGGAACAGGACCATCAGCCATGATCTAGTTGAATGGCAGAACAGGTTCAAGGGCTAAATGGCCATCTTCTGCTCCCAGCATTCCCATTTTTTTATCCAACATACAGGCTTATGAGGCCTATGCAAGGCAGACACTTTCGGAAACAGAAGGTGATGCCGTGATCAGTGTGCCAGGACAGATCGGAGTGTGGAACATTGCAGCGGCTGTATGTACGTGTACCCGCCCAGCCTAGAGGGAATGCTGCTCCCCTATTACTTCCCATGTTCTCCAAATGGGTCCACTTCATCCCGAGGTCCAACTCTCATGGAGTGAGTGACCTATGTTGCTCGCCTCCTCTCAAGGGGCTAAGATGTCAATGTCAACGAGCCAATCAGTGGCCAGGTCTCAGCCACATCCACACTGCAGGGGGTGGCATTATCATTTCGATGTTTGACGGCTACTGGTTTACAACTTCCACAGATCATCCCATTCCAACTCCCACAAACCTCAAGGCCCTGAAGATAGCATCATGGCCGACCTGCTGTAGTCTCAACTTTGCCATCTGACCTTTGATCTCACCCCACTGATCAATCCATCTAATCCACCCTTTCACTGAGCCAGCCTCCACTGCTCTCTGAGAAAGAGAATTCCCAGTTAAACAACATTCACAGAAAATAATTCTCAGTCTTAAATAGTAGCCACTACTTATTAAACTACATCCCAGAGGTATCAGCACCCCCACCTACAAAAGGGAAATATTTTCTCAGCATCCAGATTCATATAATTATAGAATTCTTGCAATGTGGAAGCAGGCCATTCGGCTCATTGAGTCCATGCTGACCCTTCAAAGAGCATCCCACCCAGGCTCAACACCACCACCCCCCACCCCCACCCCCACCCCCACCCCCACCCCCCCCCACCCCCCACCCCCACCCCCACCCCCACCCCCACCCCCCCTTCTCCCTGCAACCCTGCATTCCCCATGGCTAATCGAACCTGGCCTGCACATCCCCAGACACTATGGGTAATTTAGCATGGACAGCTTAATCTGTGCATCTCTGTACTGTGGGAGGAAACCCAGGCAAAAACCTGCAAACCCCACACAGACAGTCACCCGAGGGTGGAATTGAACCCAGGTCCCTGGCGCTGTGAGGCTGCAGTGCTAACCACTGCGCCACCATGCCACCCAGATCTCAACATGGTGTCACTCATGTTTCTAAACTGCAACAGACAGAGGTGACCTGCTCAACTCTTCCTCGTAAGACAGCCCCTAAGTCATCCCAGGAACCATTGGAGTGAGTCTTCTCAGAACCTTTTCCCAAGTAAGGTGGCTAAATCCACAGAATGTTGGCAATCTTCCTGGTGGTGCGGGTGGCCCCATTGCCAACATGACCGATTCTTGGATACCTGTTCCGCAAGAACTTTGTAACCCGGCCCTGGCACACCCTCCTGGGTCAGGTGATCAACCACCTGAGGCCCATAGAGCGCTGCCAAGTGTTGCTAGCACTCCAAGGTCACTCCAGAAATTGAAGATTAATTTGGAGGATGCTACTGCAATCAATCTAAAAGGAAAGGCCACAGAGAAATCAAGCAAAGAAAAGGTTTTCAAAGAATTTGCTCCAAAAGTATTGGAGATGGTGTAGGGAGAAAGGATTGTTTCACTAATGGACAGAAATTATCCAATTGGAAGAGTCAGCCAGTGGAAAGGTTGAATGCTGGGAAGCTGATCAACCAATGGTAGGAGGGTATTGGGATGGTGGTTCATGGTCATGTGATGAAATCTTCAGGAATCCATTCGGCCAGAGTCAGCAAACGTGGAACTCACTCCTCGGAACAGTGTCCTTCTAAGAAAATCACTTTCTGTAGTTGGCAGAGCTGTGTTTGTGGCACCAAGAAGCGTGCCTCTCAGCTGCCCCGAAAACCACCGGAGCCGAGGGGGTGTTTACTCCGGGCACACAGTGGAGTAAAAACCTCTCGCTCTCTCTCTCTCTCTCTCACTCACTCGCCCCCTCATGTTTGCTCAGATCTGGCCTGCAAACTCACTGGAACAGCGCCCACATTTAACCATTTCCACGGCAACATTTACTAAGAGAAAAGGGAAAGAACTGCTACAAATCCACATGGAATTATAGAAGCTTTACCACCCATTGTCGCTGTGGGGCTGGGATAGGATCCTCAGGTGCTCAGTGACCCAATACCATACTGACTGGGAGCCCTGTGGGTTCCAGCACCTCAAACGCACACGATCTTAAATCAGTAAAGGGAGTCTTTTCTTCACACCTTCAGCACGTGATATCCCGACCCCACCCTCACAGTGAAAAAATAAAGTCCCACCTTTCCTCTAATACTTCCACCAAATTACTTTTAAATTCATACTCCAGGTCAATGACCTTTCTGGTAAAGGAACCAGATTGTTCCTATTTATTCATAACTTTGTACATCTCTCCTCAGCCTCCTCTTTTCCAAGGAAAACAACTGCAGCTCATTCAGTCTTCCACCGATGTTAAAATGTTTTTTATTAAACCAAGAACATCCTCATAAATCCCATTTGTGTCTTTGCTTGTCTGATCATATTGTCCCTGTGATGCAGTGCCTCACACACTCCGCAGCGCTAGGGCTAGGGTCTAATGTTTGGTTTACACCGTTCGAACATAACATGCCTGTTCTCACCCACAAGGGCGTGGCTGAGACAGGAAAGCGTGCCAAAGAAAATGCTTGTACCAGCTTATCTACCTGCCCTGTGATTTCCTGGGATCTATGGATCAAGTAATCCCCAAGTTCTCCTGATACTGTCTATTTTAGGCCACCCCCAAAACCTGGTCCCACTATCGTACCATTTTTGAGTGAGAACGACAGGGATAAGGTAGTGACTATTGGGGTGAGTGGCCTGTGAGGGTGGGGAATGGACGATGGTGGACAGGGCCTGGCGTGTCCTGGCTTTACAATGGGAGCAAAGCTGCCACAAGTCGGTCACGCTTCCAAGGCGGCCATTGTGACCTCAAAATTTCAGCTCACAACCCCTTCTGGGGAAACCCCAGTCTATTCCTTTGTCACGTTTGACATCCCAATATGCATAACAGTTAGGTCTGATATAACACCATAGTTCCATTACTGTGCGATCCCGTGCTTTAAGAAGATCGCATAACAGCAGCGCCATTTAAATCAATGGGACCGGGATCACGTTATAGTCGATACAGGTAAGGAAGGTTAGTGTTCGATAAATTACAGTCTAAAGTCTTTAATCGTGTTACAGCCAATTCACGTTGAAGAAACATGCATAATTGCAGAACCAACTGTACTTCCAAATTCTCTGGTTTGAATGTCACTCGCTAAGTTTCCAGTCATACAGGAAAAGCTTGATATGGGGCAGGGGCAGGCAGCTGGGATGAGATTAGTTTGGGATTCTGGTTGGCATGGAATGGTTGGATAGAAGGGTCTGATTCTACATTGTATGATTGCTTTCCTCATGACTGACTAACTAATTTTTTTGTATCAACCGCAAACTGCTATCATGTCTTTTACAGTCACAGAAAGCGATGGATCTAGTACTAACTTGTGTTCTATGTGGAGACTTTAATGGCTGTTGTTCAGATGCCTCAAAACAGGAAGCAGCTACATTAAAGGGTCATATGGCTATGGCAAGACATTAGGACAAATGGGTTGCTCTAAACATCCCCATTTTCTTTAAAACAAATAATACACTATTGTTTGCACCCAATCCACACGGTCTCTGAAGAAATGAGCACTTGGGAACAAGAGAGTTTGGTCATTCTAGTCTGTCCCTGAACACACAGCACATCCGTAAATCGTTCTTTAAAATTGTGCAGTTTTTCTAATACAGCCCTAGACATTGCTGCGTTAGAGCTGCCAGCCAATCAGAATGCCTCGTAGCTCTAAGGAAGGATGTCCCCTCAAGTGAAGTCAAAGTGTGCCGTCTCTAACCTTGCCATCCAAATTAATCCTGCCTCCTCAGGCAGACAGAACCTCAATGTATACTGTAAAGGATGGGAATACATATACACATATCAGCTTGGCAATTATAAATATAGGGTAAGACGGTGGCCAAGACTGGAGTAGTTTGGTACAGAGGAAATGTCCCGTGTCTACTTATAGGATGCACTGCAGGTAAAGTGTAAAAATTACACCTAAGATACAGAATCAGCATTAGGCCATTCAGGTGGCTCAGTGGTTAGCACTGCTCCTTCACAGCGCCAGGGACCCGGGTTCAATTCCAGCCTCGGGCGACTGTCTGTGTGGAATTTTCACATTCTCTCCATGTCTGTGTGGGATTCCTCTGGTGCTCCGGTTTCCTCCCACAGCCCAAAGATGTACAGTTTAGGTGAGTTGGCCATGCTAAATTGCCCATAGTGTTCACGGATGTGTGGGTTGGGTGCATTAGTCAGCGGTAAATGTAGAGTAATAGGGTAGGGGAATGGGTCTGGGTTGGCCTCTCTTTGGAGGGTTAGTGTGGACTTGTTGGGCTGAAGGGCCTGTTTCCACACTGCAGGGATTCTATGATTCACCCCATTGAGTCTGCTTCGCAATTTGATGACTGATACGTTTCTGAACTGCATTCTCCTGCCTTTTCACCATAACCTTTGATCCCTTACTAATCAAGAATCTCTCTGTCTTAGACACTCAATGACCTGGCCTCCACAGCCCTCTGCAACAATAAATCCCACAGATCAATTACCCTCTGGCTGAAGAAATTTCTCCTCATCTCTATTATAAAGGTCATTCCTTCACTCTGAGGCTGTGCCCTGGGGTTCTAGTTTCTCCTAGTGGTGGAAATATCACCTCCATGTCCAGTCTATCCCGACTTCCGTATTCGGCAAGTTTCAATCTGATCCCCTCGCATCCTTCTTAAATCTATTCAGTATAGACCCAACATCGTCAACTACTCCTCATATGACAAGCCCTTCATCCTCAGGATCATTCTTGCAAACCTCCTCTGGATGACTCCTATGCCAACACATCAGTCTTTTGATATGGGACCCAAAATTGCGCACAATATTCCAAATGCTGTGACCAGAGCCTAATACAGCTGCAACAGTACATCTCTGCTCTCGTATTCTCGCCCTTTCAAAAGGAATGCCAATATTGAATCATACAGTATTACAACACAGAAGCAGACCCTTCAATCCAACTCATCTACACCCAACAGGTTTCCCAAACTAAACTAGTCCCATTTGCCTGCTTTTGGCCCATGTCCCTCTCAACCCTTCCTATTCACACACCTGTCCAAATGTGTTTTCCATGCTCTTAACTGTACCCACCTCTACCACTTCCTCTGGCAGTTCATTTCATTTACCCACCATGAAAAGGTTGCCCCTAGGTCCCTTTTGAATCTTTCCCCTCTCACCTTAAACTTAAGCCCCCTAGTTTTGGATTCCTCTACCCTAGGCAAAAGACCTTGGCTATTCACCTTATCCATGCCCTTCATGATTTTATAAATCTCTCTAAGGTCACTTCCAGGAAAAGAAGCTTCAGCATCTCCTTAAAACTCAAACCCACTAGCCCTGGTAACATCCTTGTAAATCCAGTTTAATAGCATTGTTCATACAGCAGAGAGACCAGAATTGTACACCGTTCTCTAAAAGTAGCCTTACCGACATCCTGTAAAGCTGCAACATGATGTTCCAACTCCTATCCTCCATGCTCTGACCAATGAAGACAAGTTTGCCAAATGCTTTCTTCACCACCCTGTCTACCTGTGACTCCACTTTCAAGGAACTATGAAGCTGCACTCCCTACATCTGTTTGACAACACTTTCCAGGGCGCTACTATTAATTATGTAAGTCCAGCCCTTGTTTGGCTTACCACTTGCCTTCCTAACTGCCAACTGAACCTGCACGTGAACTTTAACAGAATCCTAAACTAGGACACCCAAGTCCTTTTCTGCTTCAGATTTCCAAAGTCTTTCCCCCCTCTAGAAAATAGTCAATGCCTCTACTCTTCCAACCAAAGTGCACAACCTCTCTCTTTCCCACATTGTATTGCCATCTGCCACCACTTTGCCTACTATCCCAGCCTGTCCAAGTCCTTCTGCAATCTCTCTGCTTCCTCAACACTACCTGCCCCTCTACCTGTTTTTGTGTCATCTGTAAACTTAGCAATAATGCCTTCAGTTCCTTCATCCAGATCATTAATGTCTAATGTTTTTGTCTCAACATTGATCCATGTGGAATTCCACGAGTCACCAGCTGCCATCCTGAAAGCACTCCTTTGTCCCCACTCTCTGCCTTCTGCCAGTCAGATAATTTTCTATCCATGCAAATTCCATGTCCCGAACACCATGGGCTCATCTTATTTAGTAGCATCTTGTCCAGAAATCCAAATAAATCATGTCTACTGGCTCCTATTGGTCTATCTTGCTTGTTACCTCCTCGAAGAATCTTAACAGATTTGTCAAGTATCACTCAGGAAAGTGACTCTTCTGCTGACTCAGCCCTACTTTACCACTCACTTCCAAGTACTCCACCAATCTCATCCTTAATAATGGACTCGAAAATCTTACCAATGACTGAAGTCAGGCTAAATAGTCTATAGTTTCCTGTCTTCGCCTCCCTCCCTCCTTAAACGGGGCTGTTACATTGGCCTACCCTCTGGGACCCTCCCTGACTTCAGTGATTCCTGAAGGATCACCCACCAATGCCTCCACTATCTTCTTCAGAACTTTGGGGTGTAATCCACCTGGTCTGGGTGACTTACCCCACCTTCAGACCTTTCAGATTCCCCAGCACCTTCTCTTTAATGATGGCCACTACACTCACCTCTACCCCCTGACTCTTGAAGTTCTGGTATGCTACTGGTGTCTTCCACCGTGAATGCTGATGCAGACTACCTCTTCAGTTCTTCCACAACTTCTTTCTTCTCCTTTACTACTTATAGTTTCCAGTGATCCAATGTCCACTCGTGCCTCCTTTTAGATATCAAAAAAACTCTGCCAATCCTCTTTTATAATACCAGCTAGATTACTCTCATATTTCATCTTCACTGCTCGACTCCCCCAAAACCCTCGATTTTGCTTTTTTAAAAAAAAGTTATCCTTGTTGGTTTTTAAAGGCTTCCCATTAATTTTCACCACATTATAGGCTTTGCCTTTTTGCATTTCTGCTGTCCCTGCCTTCCCTTGTCAGCCATAGTTGCCTTTCCTCTCCTTAATAGGTTCCTTCTTCCTTGGGATGAACTCTTCCTGTGCCTCCAAATTACCCCCACAAACTCCTGCCTTTGCTGCCACTGTCTTCCCTGCTGGGCTCCCCTTCCAATCAACTCTGGCCAGCTCTTCTGTCATGTCTTTACAGTTATCTTTTCTCAACTGTAATTCGGTTACATCCGATTCTGCAATTCTGCATGCAATTCTGGTCTCCTTGCTATCGGAAAGATGTTGTGAAACTTGAAAGGGTTCAGAAAAGATTTACAAGGATGTTGCCAGGGTTGCAGGATTTGAACTATAGGGAGAGGCTGAACAGGCTGGGGCTGTTTTCCCTGGAGCGTCGGAGGCTGAAGGGTGACCTTGTAAAGGTTTACAAAATCATGAGGGGCATGGATAGGATAAATAGATAAAGTTTTTTCCCTGGGATCCGGGAGTCCAGAACTAGAGGGCATAGGTTTAGGGTGAGAGGGGAAGATATAAAAGAGACCTAAGGGGCAACTTTTCATGCAGAGGGTGGTGCACGTATGGAATGAGCTGCCAGAGGATGTGGTGGAGGCTGGTACAATTGCAACATTTAAAAGGTATCTGGATGGGTATATGAATAGGAAGGGTTTGGAGGGATATGGGCCGGGTGCTGGCAGGTGGGACTAGATTGGGTTGGGATATCTGGTCGGCTTGGACAGGTTGGACCGAAGGGTCTGTTTCTGTGCTGTACATCTCTGACTCTATGATTCCAGCTTCTCCCTCTCAAACTACAGGGTGAATTTGATCATATTATGGTCACTAACCCCTGGGCTTCCTTCACCTTAGCTCCCGAATACACATCACTAAAGCCAGTATGGTCTCCCACAGCTGGCTTGCCCCTACTCCGAGAAAGTGGCAAACATGTGGAGTATTTCTGAAAAGGCCCGGCACTCAGATAGTTAATCAGCGAATTTACACAAGAAGCTGCTGATCTTCAGCTGTTCCTGTCGCAGGAGGAGGAGGGGGAGTCAGATTATAGCAGCTGCCTCTGGGTAACTGAAATAGAACACAGTCTCCTCTCTGGAGACACTGACCTTGCCTATACCACCAGTCATCCTGGCCTGCTGAAGGCTTGAACACACACTTTACATCACCACCATCATTTTGTTCGTCAACGTGGCCACAGAACTATCTACCGAAATGGCAAAAGGAATATTGACCCTCCCCAAAGAGGGCCTTACCCTGCCAGACACTGTCGAATCTGTATAGCAGCACTAGGGCGGACTCAGTCAGTCCACATCTACATCCCTCTGCTCTCTCCTCGTTACGCTACAACTCTGGTGCCCACCGCTCTCCCCTGTTCTCTCCACCGATAACTTTCTGTACACTGGATTGAGAGCACAATCTGGTGTCATACCCACTAGCATATCCAAGACAAATAACGACTGTGCCTGCAGCACAATCAACTTAGTGAAAGGCACCCGTTAGTCTGCCTGAAACTTGTTGGTCTCCCAGAGCAAGGTGTTGACTCCGACTGAGCTGTGCAGGCTGGCACATTCCAAGGTTCAGGACTGTGCACTGAGGGGCACACTAAACTGTGTCCCTCAGCACATAGGCCTGGAGCTGCCGCCAAGGCACAGTGGGGAAAGACCACCATCTAAGGTCTTTCTACCAAGTTAAATGGGGGTCCGTGCAGTTATCAGACCGTCCTTGTGCCTCCAATGTATGTTAATGTAGTCTTGTACAAGAAAGGCCTTCAGTTTGCTTGTTCCCCATATGTAAAGACTGCAGAGAATTGAACTGCTCTCATGACTGTGTGTGTATGTAAAGATTTTTTTGTTTGAATAAAGTAAATTTTTGAAAATGTAATTCAATGTTCTCCCTTGTGGTCTTGTAGAACCGTTCCCCAAATAGCTCCCTCTGCTGGTGGCAGACATGACCAAACTCCGTTCTGGATTAGTGGTGCTGGAAGAGCACAGCAGTGCAGGCAGCATCCAAACAGCAGCGAAATCGACGTTTCGGGCAAAAGCCCTTCATTAGGAATAAAGGCAGAGAGCCTGAAGCGTGGAGAGATAAGCTAGAGGAGGGTGGGGGTGGGGAGAAAGTAGCATAGAGTACAATGGGTGAGTGGGGGAGGGGATGAAGGTGATAGGTTAAGGAGGAGAGGGTGGAGTGGATAGGTGGAAAAGAAGATAGGCAGGTAGGACAAGTCTGGACAAGTCATGGGGACAATGCTGAGCTGGAAGTTTGGAATTAGGGTGAGATGGGGGAAGGGGAAATGAGGAAACTGTTGAAATCCACATTGATCCCCTGGGGTTGAAGTGTTCCGAGGCGGAAGATGAGGCGTTCTTCCTTCAGGAGTCTGGTGGTGAGAGAGCGGCGGTGAAGGAGGCCCGCGGTCTCCTCTACATTGGGGAGACTGGGCACCTCCTAGCAGAGCGCTTTAGGGAACATCTCCAGGACACCCGCACCAATCAACCCCACCGCCCCATAGCCCAACATTTCAACTCCCCCTCCCACTCTGCCGAGGACATGGAGGTCCTGGGCCTCCTTCACCGCCGCTCCCTCACCACCAGACGCCTGGAGGAAGAACGCCTCATCTTCCGCCTTGGAACACTTCAACCCCAGGGCATCAATGTGGACTTCACCAGTTTCCTCATTTCCCCTTCCCCCACCTCACCCTAGTTCCAAACTTCCAGCTCAGCACTGTCCCCATGCCTTGTCCTACCTGCCTATCTCCTTTTCCACCTATCCACTCCACCCTCTCCTCCCTGACCTATCACCTTCATCCCCTCCCCCACTCACCTATTGTACTCTATGCTACTTTCTCCCCATCCCCACCCCCACCCTCCTCTAGCTTATTCGCCATGCTTCAGGCTCACTGCCTTTATTCCTGATGAAGGGCTTTTCCCCAAAACGTCGATTTCACTGCTGCTCGGATGCTGCCCGAACTGCTGTGCTCTTCCAGCACCACCAATCCAGAATCTGGTTTCCAGCAGCTGCAGTCATTGTTTTTACCTCGATGATCAAACTCCAGTCAGCGCTCCTGAGAATGGGACAGTCATTCAGGTGGCTCACTCAGAGCAATGCCACTTTCTACAACATCAGGGAAAGGTGTTGAGGTGCCATCTCACTTTATTGATGCACCACTGGATTCGCTGTGTTTTTTAAACAGAGAATGATGGCTCTTTCTCTCCTGATCCATCCCATTTTGACAGTAACTTGTGCTTACGGAGAAGCAAGTCAAGAATGCAAGAGGGGAATGGTAGGCTGGAAAAGAGGAGCCAGAAACTGACCACTGAAGTCCTTATCCCAGCCTTCCCAGTGCATGTGTGGATACCACTTGAAAGGGTAGGCCGTTAGTGCTGGTGCGAAGGATTGGTTGGAAGTGGTTACAAATCAGCAACTTGAATGGATCTGCTAAGGTGCCAGGATATTAAAGGAAGTAGCGACAGAGAGTATGAATGCACTGGTAGTAATCCTTTAAAGAATCCCTGAATTCTGGAAAAGTCCCAAAGCACTGAAAAACTGCCAAGGTAACATCCTTACTCAAACAGGGTGGGAGACAAATAAAACACAGGTAACTATTGGCCAGGGAAGGGGACCGCCATCCTTAACTGGTCTGGCCTACAAGTGACTCCAGACCCACAGCAATGTGGTTGACACTTAACTGCCCTCTGGGCAATAAATCCCATAAATGAATAAAGAGGGAAAAAAAAGCTTGCTTAACATCACAAACAAGGGCAAGACTTATGCAGTTAATGGTAGGGGCCTAGGTAGTGTTGTAGAACAGAGAATCCTAAGGGTTCAGGTACATAGTTCTTTGAAGTTTGCATCACACAGACAGGGTGGTAAAGACGACATTTAACACAAATGCTTTCATTGCTTAGTCCTTGGAGTTTAGTATGTGGAATGTCGTGTTGAGGTTATACAGGACATTGGTGAAGCCTCTTCTGGCGTACTGTGTGCAGTTTTGGTCGCCCTGCAATAGGAAGGATATTATTAACATGGGGAGGGTTCAGAAAAGATTCAGCAGAATATTGCCAGGAATGGAGGGTTGGAGTTATAAAGACAGGCTGGGACCTTTCTCACTGGAGCAGAGGTGGTGCTGGGGGGACCTCATAGAGGTTTATAAAATCATGAAGGACATAGATAAGGTGAATGTCAAGGGTCTTTTCCCCTTGGGTGGTGGGAGCACAAAACAAAGGGGCATATTTTTAAAGTGAGAGGAGAAAGGTTTGAAAGGGATAAGAGGGCAATTTCCGCTCCCCCTCCCCCATCCCCCAAATAGAGTGGTTCATATGTGGAATGAACTGCCAGAGAAAGTGGTGAATGCAGATACAGTTACAGCATTTAAAAGAGATTTGGACAAGGACATGAATAGGAGGGGTTTGAAGGAACATGGACCAAAACACAAACATGTGGGACTAGATTAGTTTGAGAACCTGGTCAACACGGACTGGTTGTACTGTTTCTATGCTGCATGGCTATGACCTGTAATTGGGAAGTTGTTACAAAGGGAATGCTGAACAAAAGTAGGGGAAAGTCCTCCTAATTTATATGACAAGTCAGAACACAGCTGAAATACTGTAAACAGTCTTATGCCCTTTAGTAGCATTGGACATAGTCCAGAGAAGGTTCACTTAGCTGATCCCAGGTATGGAGGGACTCATAAGGAGAGGAGAGAGTGAGGACTGCAGATGCTGGAGATCAGAGTCAAAGAGTGTGGTGCTGGAAAAGCACAGCTGGTCAGGCAGCATCCGAGGAGCAGGAGAATCGATGTTTCAGGCATAAGCCCTTCTTCAGGAATGATAAGCCTAATGAAGGGCTTATGCCTGAAAGGTCAATTGTCCTGCTCCTCGGATGATGCCTGACCTGCTGTGCTTTTCCAGCACCACACTCTCTGACTCATGTTTGAGGAGGAGAGTTGACTAGATTGGGCCTGTGCTCACTGGAACATGAAAGTCTTCAGGGGGTGACCTTATTGAGACATACTAGATTCTTAGGGCACTTGACATGGTCAACGCAGAAAGCTTGTTTCCCCTTTCTGGGGTGAGAGGGCACAATCTCAGAAGGGGTCACACAATTAAGGCAGAGATGAGGAGGAATTTCTTCTCAGAAGGTAGTGAATCTGTGGAATTCTTTACTAAGGAGGATTTATGGGGCTGGAACATTAAGTAGATACAAAGTCAAGATAGACAGATTTATAATCAGGAAGGGAATTGGGGGTTATGGGGAATGAGGCAGGAGAGTGGAGTGAGGGTTATTAGTTGAGGTATGATCTCATTCAATGGCAGAGCAAACTGAATGGTCTATTTCCACTCCTTTGTATTAAGATCATAAGACATTAGTGGGCCAGGTAACAGAGAGTGAATTAATTTTAAAAGCAAAAAGATCTGGGAAGAAGCTGGGTATCAGACTGTCTGCTAGTTCGGGTTCAAAGTTCAACTCAAGGTCAAGACCTTTGGACTGTGAATAATAAAGGATTCAGATGAATGAGACTGTGAATGATTGAGAGAACCGAGTGGGAAGTGATTCTTCCGAGAGTCCGGTGAGATATCCGAAGCCCTTTAATCTGGCCATTAGGAAAATATACACACCTCTATTTATGTGCGTGCTCTGTGACTGGCCTGTTGTTTCGCTTTCCACATCTGATTACTTGTTTTGCTCATGCAGCAAATGTTAGTTTTGCAAACCACAAACTGCTCAGCAACTCTGCTCCCTTACAATGCTGGTGTCATTTTCAATCGCTCTGACCTATCATTGAATTGCTTCACAATCTCAGCTTGTGCACTCATGTATCTGACTAATCCTTCTTCCGAAACTTCAGGATCGACTGGTTTTGAGGCGGTTGCATTTGGTTTAACTCAAAAGCCCTGTGGCACAAATACCTTGCAACTAAAATTTAGCAGAAGGTTACATTCTTAAGGGAGCTAATAAGTACCTAGGCAGACTACGTTACACAGTTTCAATTTTAATGCAAAAGCCTCAGCAGATTTCAATAATGACTTTGAATAAACTGTAAAAGATTGCCTTGAAATTGCAAGCCCAGTCCAATGTATCCGACTTGGCTGGTTTGAGAGATTGTACACCACAGAGCTTTTGGCAGGGTCTATAATGTGGGCCTCTCCCAGGACAACCACAAGCTGCAGATGGTGAGGACTTCAGATACAATTGAACAACATGGTAGCCCGGACAAGAAAACTCTTACGCTCCAATCATTGCACTACAGCGACCTTAGGAACAGGAGGACATTAGCTATTGCCTACAATCATGACTGATCGATATATAATCCAATGCATCCTCCTACAGCCTTAAATCCCTTGATACCTTTGATTAACTAAAACATACCACTATCAGATTTAAAATGAACAATTTCTTTGAACACTAATTAGCAGTTGTGGAAGAGACCTCCAGAAATCCATGTGTGTGGAGATGTACTTCCCAATTTCAATCCTGGAATCTGCCTATAATGTTTAAACTATTGCCCAATGATGACAAATAGTTTCTCTCGCTGCTTAGAATTTAGATCATAGAATCCCTAGTGTTTGAAAACAGGCCCTTTGGCCCAACAAGTCCACACCAACCCTCCAGAGAGAGTAACCCACCCAGACCCATTCCCCTACCCTATTATCCTATATTTACCCCTGATTAATGCACCTAACCTACACCCCTGGACACGATGGGCAATTTACCTGACCTGCACATCTTTGTGACTGTGGGAGGAAACCGGAGCACCCGGAGGAAACCCACGCAAACACAGGAGAATGTGCAAACTTCACACAGACAGTCACCCAAGGCTGGAATCGAACCCAGGTCGCTGGCGCTGAGAGGCAGCAGTGCTAACTGCGGAGCCACTTGTTCCTCTTAATTGATAGCATTGTTTAATTTGTCCGTAACTGTCTATATTCCAGGAAATATAATCGTAGATTGTTTAATCTCTACTCATGACTGAAATGTGGGTGCCATTTTCCTGATGCTGCACTGTACAACCCCCTCCCCCCACTCCCCAGGAGGATGTATCCCTCTCAAGACACTGAGCTCAGAGCCGTTCAGAGTACTCTAGGTGTGCCCCGATCAGGTTTTTGCATCGCCATAGGGGGTGTTAATGTGAACAAATATCCCCAACCAAACTAGTACCCCAAAAGTGAAGGGCAGAACCCTTACCTACTTAAAACTCAGCCCCTGATCTGTGCATGCACATAAGAACTTCCAAGTAGGGTCACAGAGCGGTGACCAGGAGTAGGAACCTGGGTCAGTCTCACACCTCCCTTATGCAGAGATCTTAAACAAGCTATCAGAACTGAAGGATTAGAAACATTAACTCTGCTTTCTCTCGTTAGGACTGAGTTGAGGAGGAACCTCTCCACGCAGAGGGTTATGAATCTGTGGAATTCCCGATCAGTGAAGAATTGAGGTTTCCGTTTTGAAAGTTTTCAAAACAAAGATAGAGAGATTTTTTGAACAGTAAAGGAATTAAGGGATAAGGTGAGAGGGCAGGTAAGTGGAGCTAATTCCATGAAAAGATCACCATGATCTTATTGAATGGCGGAGTGGGCTCAATGGGCCAAATGGCCTACTCCTGCTCCAGTTTCTATGTTCTCCACAGATGTTAGCAGACCTACCGAGGTTCTCAAGGAATTTCTGCTTTTGCTTCTGGATTTTCAGCATCTGCGGTTCTTTTTTTGTTTTTGCTCAGCTTCTAAAAATCAGATATTTGGTCATTATCTCAATGTTTGTTGCACACAGTTGGTTGCCAAGTTACAACAGTAACTTATGTTACTTATGCGCTTCATTAGTTGGGAATCACTTTGGGATATCTTTGCTAATAGGTCTTAAATAAATGCAAGTTCTTTCATTTCTCAGTAATCAGGTTCAGGAGATCTGACCTTACACATAAGCTGGCACAGATTCTATGCGGGTTTCTCATTGCAAATGTGTCTCCGACAGCTGTTTCACAATAAGGAGAGCCTGTAGTCACTTAGCAACATGCTCCCACACACAGCTCAGTACAACTGAGACCTCTTTGTTGAGTGACTTCACATACACAAGGGATCCCTGAATGGAGGTCCAAAAGACACTGGCTATCCAGGACGACTGGCACACCTGTTGCGACATGCCCAGTTCCAAATTGTTCAGACTTACCAACTCCGAAATGCTGTTTCTCATGCCAGGTATATAAATAGAGAAATCAGTAAAAGGTGCCTGGCATCTTAAATCAGTGACAGAAATCGAGAGGCTACTAATGAATGTTCCTACAAAAAGGTCTTGTGCCGTAGTGAATAATGCCCCTGTCTCTCAGCCAGTTATACAGTCATTGACACATACAGCACAGAAACAGACCCTTCAGTCCAACTCATCCAGACTGATCAGATATCCTACATTCATCTCCTCCCATTTGCCATCATTTGGCCCATATCCCTCTAAAACCTTCCAATTCATACACCTATCCAGGCGCCTTTTAAATGCGGCATTTGTACCAGCCTCTACCACTTCGTCTGGCAACTCATTCCATACACGCACAATCACTTCCGTGAAAAAGTAGGTCCCTTTTATATCTTTCCCCCTCACTTCAACAAAAAACTCAATCAAGTTTAGGAGACAAGATTTCCCATGCACAAAGCTATGTCGACTATCCCTAACCAGCCCTTGCCTTTACAAATACATGTAAATTCAGTCCCTCAGGACTTTTTCCAACTTGCCCACCACTGATGTCAGACTCACTGATCTATAGTTCCCTGTCTTGTCCTTACCACCCTTCTTAAACAGTGGTTCCACATTAGCTAACCTCCAGTCTTCTAGCACTTCACCTGTGACTATCAATGATACAAATATCTCAGCAAAAGCCCCAGCAATCACTTCCCTAGCTTCTCAGAGGGTACACTTGAACAGGTCCCAGGGTTTTATCTACTTTTATGCATTTTAAGATATCCAGCACATCCTCCTCTGTAATATAGACATTTTTCAAGCGGCTGCTATTTATTTCCCCACATTCTCAATCTTCCATGTCCTTCTCACAGTAAACACTGATGAAAAATACTTGTTTAGCATCTCCCCCATCTCCTGTGGTTCCATACATAAGTGGCTTTGCTGATCTTTGAGGGTTCCTATTCTCTCCCTAGTTACCCTTTTGTCCTTTATATATTTGTAGAATCCCTTTAGATTCTACTTAACCATATTTACCCAGGCTATCGCATGTCCCTTTTTGCCTTCCTGATTTCCCTGTTAAGTATACTCCTACTGCCTTTTTACTCTTCGAGGGAATTACTCGACTTCTTCTGTCTATACCTAATATATGCTTCCTTCATATTCTTAACTCAAACCTCAATTTCTCTAGTCATCCAATATTCCCTACACCTACCAGCCTTGCCTTTCATCCTAACAGGAGTATACTGGGTCTGGACTCTCGTTATCTCATTTCTGAAGGCTTCCCATTTTCCAGCCATCCCTTTACCTGCAAACATCCACCCCAATCAACTTTTGAAAGTTCTTGCCTAATACCATCAAAATTAGCCTTCCAATTTAGAACTTCAGCTTTTAGATCTGGTCTATCCTTTTCCATCACTATTTTAAAACAAATAGAATTATGGTCGCTGGTCCCAAACTGCTTCCCCACTGACACCTCAGTCACCTGGCCTGCCTTATTACCCAGGAGTAGGTCAAGTTTTACATCTTCGCTAGTAGGTACATCCACATACTGAATCAGAAAATTTTCTTGTACGCACTTAACAAATTTCTCTCTATCCAAGCCCTTAACATGGTGGCCGTCCCAATCTATGTTTGGAAAGTTAAAATCCCTCACCATAACTACCCTATTATTCTTACAGGTAACCAAGGTCTCCTTACAAACTTGTTTCTCAATTTCTCACTGACTAATTGGGGAGTGGTGTTATATATAATCCCGATAAGGTGATCATCCTTTTCTTATTTCTCAGTTCCACTAAATAACTTTCCTGGACGTATTCCCAGGAATATTCTCTCTAAATACAGCCGTTACGTTATCCCTAATCAAAAATGCCATATCCCTCCTCTCTTGCCGCCCTGCCTCCCTCCCCCCCCCCCCCCACACACACACACACACACACTTTCTATCCTTCCTATAGCATTTGTATCCTGGAACAAGCAGCTGCCAGTCTTGATGATCCCTGAGCCACGTCTCTGCAATTGCTAAGATAGCCTAGTCCCTGTTCCTAACCGTGCTCGGAGTTCATCTGCCTCCCCTGCTAGGCCTCTTGCATTGAAATAAATGCAGTTTATCAGTCATGCCTTGTTCTCTACTTTGTTCCTGCCTAACCCATCTGTTTGACTGACTCCTTTTATCAACTGTACCAGTCTCAGACTGATCTCGTTCCTCACCAACTCTGGGCTGCTGCACCCCACCTACCCCTTTCCCCCTCCCCTTCTCGTTTAAATCTTCCTTAGCAGTACTAGCATCTCTCCCAGTCAGTATATTCGTCCTGTTTCAATTCAGGTGCAATCCATCCTTCTTATACAGGTCACTTCTACCCCAGAAGAGATTCCACTGATCCAAAAATGTGAATCCTTCTCCCAGCACCAGCTCCACAGACATTCATCTGCTTTATCTTTCTATTCCTACTCTCGCTAGCTCGTAGTGCCAGGAGCTCCTCCAGATTAGAGTCCCAGTCCAGGATGTTTTGGCCATAGAAGGGGTGTTTATATAAATATAAAAGTAGGTAAGAGTCATAGCATCAAACAGCACAGAAACAAACCCTTTGACCCAACCAGTCCATACTGATCATAATCTCAAACTAAACTAGTCCCACCTGCCTGTGCTTAGCCCGTATCCCTCTAAAATATTTCTTATTCATGTACTTATCCAAATACCTGTTAAACATTGTAATTGTATCTGCACCCACTTCCTCTGGAAGTTCATTCCACACACAAACCCACTCCTGACGTAAAAGAATTGCCCTTCATGTCGTATTAAAATCTTTCTCCTCTCACCTTAAAAATACGTCCCCTCGTCTTGAAATCCCCTAGTCGAGGGAAAAGACTCCTACCTGCCATTATCTACGCCCCTCGTGATTTTATTAACCTCTCGAAGGTCACTCCTCAACCTCCTAAGCTCGAGTGAAAAAAGTCCCAGCCCATCCAGCCTCTCCCTAGAGCACAAACCCTTCATTCCCAGCAACGTCCTGATAAATCTTTTCTGAACCAGTGTTCCAGAAAGGTTCATCGCAGCTTCCTTGCTATATCCGATGTCCCTATTTATGAAAGGCAGGACCCAGTGTGCTTTTCTCAACTTGGTCATCCCTCCTTCAATTTGTTTGCATACATCTCCAGATCCCTCTGCTCCTGCTCAGAATCACAACTGAAACATACATTTGCCACTTGTACTCAAATCAGCAATTTTCCATTGTCCAAATACCAAAATTTAACTGAAAACAATCAAATGGCTTTTTAAATTGGAATTTGAAATTCTGATGTTCTGTCATTTATACTCAAGTAGACTCCCAACTTCAAAACTCCCAGCGCAAAAATTCAAGGCAGAGTGTTCTAATGATGATTATTAGAGAAGATTGTGACACTTATCATTCTTATACCAGACAGTCCACATCTTTCAATTCATCTGACATGGATTCCACCCCTGAGCTAGTGTGCCCCTATGTCAAACAGGAACCCTATAATCTTTACAGTGGACCAATATTGACCATCAGCCCCTAAAATGTGGTACGTCTATGTGGATTCTTGGCAGAGCAAGTTAATGCAAATCTTTAACTAATGTGGTTGAAGTGATTAGATTCCCTACAGTATGGAAACAGGTCCTTTGGTCCAACAAGTCCACACCGACCCTCCGAAGAGCAACCCACCCCAACCCATTTCCCAACCCTATATTTACCCCTGACTAATGCACCTAACACTACGGGCAATTTACCATGGCCAGTTCATCTAACCTGCATATCTTTGGACTGTGGGAGGAAACCGGAGCACCCGGAGGAAACCCAACCAGACACGGGGAGAACGTGCAAACTCCACACAGATAGTCGCCCGAGGCGGGAATCGAACCCAGGTACCTGATGCTGAGAGTCATCAGTGCTAACCACTGAGCTACCATTGCACCCTGAGTGAGAGTATGGTGAGAAAGGGCAATACAGGACAGCAACAGTGTGAATGCAAACTAAGGCATGCTGGTGCATCAGAGGCTGAGGGGTGACCTTATAGAGGTTTATAACATCATGATGAGTGTGGATAGGGGGATAGGGTGAACAGTCAAGATCTTTTCCTACCTCCACCCCCGTCCCAAAATAGGGGAATCTAAAACTAGAGGGCATATGTTTAAGGTGAAGGAGGAAAAATTTAAAAAAGGAACCCAAGGGGCAACTTTTCCAGACAGAGGTTGGTGCGTGTGTAGAATGAGCTGCAAGAGGAAGTGGTGGAACCTGGTACATTTAAAAAGCATCTGGATGGGTACATGAGTAGGAAGGGTTTAGAGGGATATGAGTCAAAATCTGGCAAATGAGACTAGATTAACTTACGATATCTGGTTGGTATGGATGGGTTGGACTGAAGGGTCTGTTTTCATGCTGTACATCTATGACTCTATAGTGCTTTCAGTGAACATTAGCTGTACTGCAGCACCCAGTATGTCAGTGGCTAACACTCACCAAGGGTACCAGTGCACATGCAGTGTGATGTACAAGGACTGACTATAGTAACATGCATAAAATGTGCAAACTTTAGTCAATAAGCAGGTGACAACCCACTGTACATGTAAAATACAATTGCAAAATATTTAATGGGCACTGACTGTAATTCAACATATGATGCAAACTAGCACTGTTCCGGTTTAATATGCAGAGTAGGAGGCCATGATAAATTCCTTGGTACGATTTTAGTATTGTTCTCCGCATCCAGCGAAGGCCTTAATTATTCATCAAGAATCAACGTAGGATGCATGCAGGCCGAACAAAAGCAGGATAAACAAGCTGTAAAACTGCGTAACAGTTTGATTTTCTTTCCTGGCATCTCACTACAGACATCAAATATGGTCAAAACGTTCCCACTTGCAGACAAATGACATCTTTCTATAAACACTTGGAAGTGATGGTGACGGCAGCGATCTCAGAGAGAAGTTTCCTCGAGAATAATACTTTCATGCCCTCCTCACCCAAACTACTCAGCTTCTCTTCAGAATATTTTCTGGTATCATCCAGGCATAATCACAGAGTTGCACAGCACAGACACAGACCCTTCAGTCCAACTCATCCATGCTGACCAGATATCCTAAATTAATCTTGTCCCATCTGACAGCATTTGACCCATATCCTTCTAAATCCTTCCTATTCACGTACCCATCTAAATGCCTTTTAAATGTTGTAATTGTGCCAGCCTCCACCACTTCCTCTTGTTATTTGTTCCAAACAGGCACTACCCCCCTGAAAAAAATTGCCCCTCAGGTTCCTTTTAAATCTTTCCCCTCTCACCTATGCCCTTTTATTTTGGACGTTCCTACCGCAGGAAAAAGACCTTGGCTTTTGATACCATCCATGCCCCTCATGATTTCATAAACTTTGATAAAGTCATTCCTCAGCATCCGACACTCCAGGGAAAACAGCCCCAGCCTGTTCAGCCTCCCCCATAGCTCAAACCCTCCAACCCCGGTGACATCTTTGTAAATCTTACCTGCACCCTTTCAAGTTTACCATCTTTTCAATAGGAGGGAGACCAGAATTGAACACCGTGTTCTAAAAAAAGCCCGACTGCTGTCCTGTACAGCCACACGATATCCTAACTCCTCTACTTCAATGCACTGACCAACAATAGCTAGTGTACCAAATGTTACCTTCACTTGGGCGGCATGGTAGCTCAGTGGCTAGCACTGCTGCCTCATAGTACCAGGTTCGATTCCAGCCTCGGGTGACTGTGTGTGGAATTTGCACATTCTCCCCGTGTCTGCGTGGGTTTGGTCCGGTTTCCTCCCACAATCCAAAGATATGGGATTGAATTGGCCATGCTAAATTACTCATAGTATTAGGTGCATTAGTCAGAGGGAAATGGGACTGGGTGGGTTAATCTTCGGAGGGTTGGTGTGGACTTGATGGGCCTACTTCCATAGCGTAGGGAATCTAATCTACTCTGTCTACATGCGAGTACAGTTTCAAGGAACTATGAATGTTTTTGTTTCTTAATGGTGGGTTCTGGGGAGAGTTAAGTGTATAAGTCCTGCACTGATTTGCCTTACCATTGCTTTTTCTCTCTGTTCTTGTGTGCGGTATGGGCATCCTTGGCATCGTTCGATGCTGATCCTTGGCTGCTCTTTCAGAGTGGCTCCCTTGGTCATTTCAGAGGAAACCAGAAGTCACATGACACCAGGTTATAGTCCAACAGATTTATTTGAAATCACAAGCTTTCGGAGCACTGCTCCTTCGTCAGGTCACTGAAAGCTTTTGAGATTTCAAATAAATCTGTGGGACTATAACCTGGTGCCATGTGACTTCTGACACTATCCACCCCAGTCCAACTTGGGCATCTCCATAATCATTTCAGAGAGAGGTTAAGAATCAATCACATTGTTGTGGAATTTCATATCAGGTAAAACAGATTTCCTTTTCTAGAGGACAGCAGTTTTTTTTAAAAAAAATAACAAATCCTAGTTTTAAATTCCAATTTTATTGAATTCAAATTTCACCATCTGCCCTGGTGAGATTCAAATTCACATGCCCAGAATGTTAACTTGGGCTTCTAGTCCAGGTTATTACTACAGTGCCACTGTCTCCTCTTACAACCTGGCATTACCAGATTGCTACAGCCTGTAACTAACACCTTACTATCACATCTTCTCAACAGAAACTCTCAAACATAATCAAGATTCATTTCCAAGCCTTAACCTCGGCCTCTCTGCTGGGCTAAGCATATGTCCTTAAACTGTTCAAACAGAGGGCAGGCATTGACAGAGGCCCCCATCAGCTGCTCGAGTGAGTGTAGAGGAACTGACAACTCCTTGAGAAAAGAACGGGCGAGTTCTGGCTGGTGTCCCGGTCAACATTCCAACCCTTCAGCTACGGCACCCAAATCACATGAAGTGCCATCAATGGGATCTTACTCTGCACAGATTGCCTGCAGCGTTAGCCTAGATCAGCGACTTTATTTCGAAAGCTGCCTGCTAACTAGAAGGGTCTTAAGCCACCTGGTTAGAAATGCCAGTCCTCGTGGTGCTTTCAAACTGTGGGCAGACTTGGCTTGTTAAGAACAGTGTTGAAAATTCCTGCATGCGGCAGTGGTTAGCACTGCTGCCTCACAGCGCCAGGGACCCAGGTTCAATTCCAGCCTTGGGCAACTATTTGAGTGGAGTTTGCACATTCTCCCAGTGTCTGTGTGGGTTTCCTCCCACAGTCCAAAGAGGTGCAGGTCAGGTGGGTTGGACATGCTAAATTACCCATAGTGCTTCAGTATGTGTAGGTTAGGTGCATTAGTCAGGGGTAAACATAGAGTAATAGGGTAGGGGAATGGATGTGGGTGGGTTACTCTTTGGAGAGTCGGTGTGGACTTATTGGGCTGAAGGGCCTGTTTCCATACCACACTGTAGGGATTCTATGTATGTGAGCTACCAGGGTAGAAGGGGCTTGTATAAAAGCGAGATGGTAATGGTAGGACCTGAATGCCTCAGAGAGGCTGACTGCCTTTTATTTTGTCTTTTCAGGGGTTCTCAGCTCAACAACATACACCTGCATTCTTTCTCCTTTCCCAGCTCTTGAATTGGCTAGGGGGTTATGCACCACATGTTGCTTCGTCTGCCTGGATACAGACACAGGAGTGGTGAACTGACACTGTCTGAACACATCTCCCTGCAGAAAAAAACTTCAGCAAGACAGGAAAGTGGGTTTGTGTACAATACCCTCCACCACAGCCAGTTAACACCTTTGCAAACAAACAGACTGTCTGTCTCAAATACTACTCGCTCAAAAGCTTTACGGGGGATTTTTCTGGTCAGGAAGTTATTTGGCTGCAACAAATTTTGCCAAAGGGAGGCAAAAAAATCTCAGGGATGGCTAAAACCAGGTCTTGTCCAAGCATCTGCGATAATTTCCTCCTACGTTTTTTTGTTCAAAACAATACTGGACAGGATCTGCCAGGCAGATGGATGCTCCACACGGATTTTTAAATAACATTCGATTCTTTTCCTTTAGCTGATGGGGAAGTGCACAGGGCGACTCCATACAAGGGTATAATTTGTTCCCATACCAAAGGCTGCTAATTTATAATTTCTTCACCTAAGCATTTTAACCAATTGTTGAGCTGTATTTACATTAGACCATAGTGATACTGCTTCGGACCAATGGGGGATGAGTTTTCCAGGGACAAAACAATATTCACAAATTCCTCCAACTTGTGAGGAGTGTCCAAACCCATCTGACCCACTGATGGATACAGCCACCCATTGGTGGAACTGGAAAAAGCAAGATCCTGATGGATACAGCCAGCCATTGGTGGAACTGGAAAAAGCAGGATCCTATTTTAGGAACTCCAAATATTATCTTTTAATGGGGGAAATGGCCAACCTCTTGTCTCCCCCATGTCACAGACATGGGACATTGAGGAATTTTTTTTAGAACATAGAACATAGAACATAGAACATAGAACAACACAGCACAGAACAGGCCCTTCGGCCCACGATGTTGTGCCGAACTTCTAACCTAGATTAAGCACCCATCCATGTACCTATCCAAATGCCGCCTAAAGGTCGCCAATGATTCCGACTCTGCCACTCCAACGGGCAGCACATTCCATGCCCCCACCACTCTCTGGGTAAAGAACCCACCCCTGACATCTCCCCTATACCTTCCACCCTTCACCTTAAATTTATGTCCCCTTGTAACACTCTGTTGTACCCGGGGAAAAAGTTTCTGACTGTCTACTCTATCTATTCCTCTGATCATCTTATAAACCTCTATCAAGTCACCCCTCATCCTTCGCCGTTCCAACGAGAAAAGGCCGAGAACTCTCAACCTATCCTCGTACGACCTACTCTCCATTCCAGGCAACATCCTGGTAAATCTTCTCTGCACCCTCTCCAAAGCTTCCACATCTTTCCTAAAGTGAGGCGACCAGAACTGCACACAGTACTCCAACTGTGGCCTAACCAAAGTCCTGTACAGCTGCAACATCACTTCACGACTCTTGAATTCAATCCCTCTGCTAATGAACGATAATACTCCATAGGCCTTCTTACAAACTCTATCCACCTGAGTGGCAACCTTCAAAGATCTATGTACATAGACCCCAAGATCCCTCTGTTCCTCCACCTGACTAAAAACCCTACCATTAACCCTGTATTCCGCATTCTTATTTGTTTTTCCAAAATGGACAACCTCACACTTGGCAGGGTTGAACTCCATCTGTCACTCCTCAGCCCAGGTCTGCATCATATCTAAGTCCCTCTGCAGCCGACAACAGCCCTCCTCACTGTCCACAACTCCACCTATCTTTGTATCATCTGCAAATTTACTGACCCACCCTTCGACTCCCTCATCTAAGTCATTAATAAAAATTTTTACAAACAGATCTAAGTCATTAATAAAAATTACAAACAGTTTTGTTGATTAACAGCAGACAAGGAGACCACAGGCTTCTCTTGCTGCCCTGACTTATGGCCAACACCATTAGGCCATAGTTGATATGAAGCAGATGCATTATCACTGCACTAATCACTCTTGTTACTTATAAAACAGGATCAACCTTCAAGTCCAGGATTTCACTGGAATGAGTGTGATTCTGTGTTTTGAGTCCAACAATGAATCAAATTGGGATCAGACTGCACAGGGAGTCAGTCTGGGCCCAGGATCAAACAGCACCGACAGAACCAAGGATGTGAACAATATGGGCACAGGGTCCAGGATTTGGTGTTCCAGTCTCCATGGAGACTTTTAAAGAGTGAGACAATTCCTTCATTTTTAATGAGCCTGCCGACAATCCTTCAATCCAAGATATTAACTGTTGTAAATTACAAATATACCCTGTTCCAATGTTTGTATCCGTGCCTCCCACAGTTGGGAAATTTTGGGCATTGAAAACAGAGAGGATCACGTCATTGTTACACGCCATTATAAGACCAGAGCCCGTTAGGACACTGCAAGTGCTCATCCAAATCCTTTTTATAAAGGTTGTGAAGTGTCCTGCCTCGACCACCCTCCCAGGCAGTGCATTCCAGACCCCCCCCCCCCCCCCCACCCTCTCGATGAAAAGAAACCTTTCCTCAAATCCCCAGACAACCTGCTGGCTGCCTTTCACCTGGTTATCGATCCTGCAACTCAGAGGAACAGCTGCTTTCTATCCACCTTGTCTATGCCCTTCATTATCTTTTGCATCTCAAGGTGATTCTCCCCACTCAATTCTTTCTGCTCCAAAGAAAATAACCTGAATCGATCCAACCTCTCTTCATGGAGAAACTGCTCTACCCCAGGCACCATCCTGGTGAAATTCCTCTCCAGTGGAATTCACATCTTTCCTACAATGCAGTAACCTGAACTGCACAGTATTCCAGCTGTGGCCTAAACAAAATTGTGTTTTGCTCTTTACTCTGTGCGACATATGATAAAGGCAGGTGTCCCAAATACCTTCTTAACAACTCCTCTATTAACCTGTCTGGCCATCCGTTCAGGGATCTGTGGCCAAGCACCTCTGCTACCCAGTGTCCTGCCATTCTTTCGGTACTTCCTTGTCTCGTTACTTCTTCCAAAGTGCATCACCTCATATGCATTATGGTTAAACCCCATCTGGTACTGATCTGCCTATGTGACCAATCGGTTTAAATACTCCTGAAACTCAAAATCTTCCTCCTCACTGTCAACCATCAGGCAAATCTTTGTGCCATCCGTGAACTTATCATCTGCCTGCATTCTCCTCAATATCATTTATATAAATCAACAACAATAAGGGACCCAGCACAGAGCCTTGTGGGACACCGTTGGACCCCAGTCTCCAGTCTGAAGAAAGTAACACACAAGGAAAATATCACCACCTGGTCCAATTCAGACTCTTCCCTTCCTTCCCACAAGTTCTCCATCTCCATTTTGGAGAACAGCCTGTTAACTAATGTTTACTACAAGCCTACTGACTCCCATAGACTCCTCCCATAGTTATCTCAACTACACTTCCTCACACATTGTGACTGCGAAACCATTCTCCTGATTTCTCCTTCACAAATGTTCAGATGCTGGATTTGCTGCTCACAATGTGTTATCTTCTACATGGAGGAGACTAAAAGCAGACAACAGCTTTGTGGTACACCTCCACTCAGTCCACACGCACAATCGGTCACTTGTCAATTTTAGTTTTCCACCTCCGGCCTGCTCTGCCCTCAGTCTGATTGAGCTTTATTGGAAAACCAACACAAACCCGTGCACCTCCATCCGGGTAAAAACAAGGACTGCAGACGCTGGAAACCAGATTCTAGATTAGAGTGGTGCTGGAAAAGCACAGCAGTTCAGGCAGCATCTGAGGAGCAGGAAAATCGACGTTTCGGGCAAAAGCCCTTCATCAGGCCTCTATACCTGATAAAGGGCTTTTGCCCGAAACGTCGATTTTCCTGCTCCTCGGATGCTGCCTGAACTGCTGTGCACCTCCATCCCTCATCCTCTACAGTCTTCTGCACTCTACATAGAGTTCAACAATTTGAGGTCATATCTTCTGCGTCCATCTTGTTTCATTTCTTCTCTCCTCCCCCCCCATCCCCACCCACCCTCATCCACGCCAGTTTTGCTTCATTCTTTATCCCTTTGTGGGAGGCAGAATGCTATTATTAAAGATATTCATACCTCCTCTGGGCATAACTTTGCCTCTTTCTCCATCATCACTCTCTCTGGCTGTTGTATCATGAAATAACAAAAGGTTTAATCTCCCCCAACATTCACCTAATCACAAACCTTTCCTGTTGTTCTTCCTGCCCTGTCCTTGCCTCACCAACTCTGACATTCCGATCTTTTGTCGGTTCTGATGAAGGGGCACGGAGTTGAAACGTTAACTCTCTGCAGATGCTGTCCGGTTAGCAGCATGTAACTACGCTCCTTTTGTTTTTATTTTGAAAGAATGTTAGGCGAGGGCCTGGGAATGTTTGCACCAATCCCAGGACAATAGTGACAGATAACAGGCCAAAATAAGAGAGGCCGCAACATGGCAAGTCAATAGCAAAATTTCAGCAACAAGAACAGAACTTGCTGGGGGGAAAAAAAAAATGTGTGGTGGTATCTGTAGAGAGAAATGGTGGGGTGTGGTTAGAAAAAGAGGGGAAGACTAAACTAAGAGCAGAGAACAAAATGGCAGATACTTGTCAGAATGAAAGAGGAGACAAACAGCACAGGCAGGATTCCTTCTACCACTCCCTCAGTTATTTCTTCCAATTCCATCCTCACTCCTGTTCAAATTCAATCACCAATGTTCCATAGGGTTCTGCACCACCGTGAAGTACAGTTGGAGATACCAACTGGTGTGGAACTTCCAAGTCTGCTCTCCATTGCAGGTTAGAGACTGACAGAGATATTGATGGTACAGAAGGATCCTTTCACGAATTTCTTGTTTTGCAATGCAATTCAACTGACCGCATTAAAAAGATATCCTTTTGAAAAAACTGCCGCGTTTGTGAAAGTGACAGCCCACAGTGGCTCAACACCACTTGCATATTGGTCAGCTCTCATTTTTATCAGCCTCTGGGCCTTACTGCTGATTGTACGTGTTTCTGGCTAGCAAATCCAAATTCCAAAAACACATGCAATGTTTTGCTGGGAAGAACAGGGTGGAGGATGAGAAAAGATGTTGGCGTTCAGAAAGGCGACAAAAAAAAAAAGAAACAAACTCACTTCTGTCCAACACTTTACCACTTCACAGCTTCCTAGACTACGCTTCCAGTTCGGAGCAGGTGCAGAGGAGATATATTGGAGTGGACCCAAAGTCGATGGAATTTTAGCTACAGAATTAGATTGGTGGAATGGAGAAAGACTGCAGAAAGCTAGACAGTCCTTGTGAATGAATCACAGAGATAAAAAATTAGTATCAAAGTTCAGTGGGTATTAGGGAAGGCAAATGAAATGCCGGTTTTTATTTCAAAGGGAATGGAGTATAGAGGTGGGGAAATCTTGCTAAAACTTACAAAAGGCACTAGTTAGACCACAGCTGGAATACAGTGAACAGTTTTGGGCCTCTTGTCTAAGAAAAGATATGCTGACGTTGGAGGGAGTCTACAGAAAGGTCACTTTCTGGCGGGATTTCCCCACGAGGACA
The DNA here is from genome assembly GCF_047496795.1 of Chiloscyllium punctatum. Lineage (NCBI taxonomy): Eukaryota > Metazoa > Chordata > Chondrichthyes > Orectolobiformes > Hemiscylliidae > Chiloscyllium > Chiloscyllium punctatum. Next base: position 19,485,678 of record NC_092783.1, read on the forward strand.
GGTTGAGTAGGCACTCAATGGAGTCAAAATGAACAAGAGACACATACACAGGTATTCTTAGGAGGTTTGACAGGGTAAGTAGAGAAATGTTGGTTCTTATTATGGGAGAGTCTCGGAGCAGAGGGCATAACCCCAGAGTAATGGGGTTAGAACAGTGCAGGAATTTCTTCTCTTAGGTGGTAGTGAATCCGTGGAATTTGACAGCCAGCTTTGACCATTTTCCCCACACCACTGCCCCCAAGGGAACAAGACTCAAGGTGGCAGCAATGGCACCATTTTTCAAGATGGCGGCAATGGCCTCTGCAGTACTCCTAGCAGACTGATGGGAATGGTGGTAGTGTAGTAGGCCCAGCGTGACGCTCCTGGAATGGACTGTGATGCGGGGGCATTGGTGGGCACAGAGCCCATTGTGGAGACCCTCCCCAACCTCAACGTTGAGTGCAGCATGAAGTGAGGAAGAACTCTTTCGAATTATATCTTAACGTTTTTCATAACTCAAAATAATGCTGGCATGTGGCAACATATTACATTTTTCACTATATTTATTTGTTGAATAATTTTTTTTAAAAAGTCAAAGTGAAATAAATTAAAACAGACATTTAGTGGCTCAGTAGTCATACAGACCAGAACCTTAGGACAAGGCAGCTTCCCTCTCACCTCCTCAATGGTACTTAACAACAGCTTATATTTACCCAGCATCTTGAACATTATAAAACAGTCCAAGGTGCTCACAGGATTGTTATACATCAGTAATGTTAATGAGCTACATAGAGATATTCGGTCTGATGACCAAAAGATGTGGCAATGATGTAGATTGGAGAGTTTGAAAGAAGGAACGAGAGATTTAGAGGGATGGAGATGTCTGTAGAGGGAATTAGAGAGCTTTGGAACTCTGTCGATGGTGAAGTAACTATAATTAGAAATACAGAAGAGGCCAGAATTGGAGAAGCATAGATATTGTGTGATGGAGGGGGGGTGTGGGGGGGGGGAGAGCGAGAGCAAGTAAAGACTCTGGAGGGAATTGAAAACAAGGATTTTAAAATCAAGCAGCAACTTTTTATAAAAAAAATTAGTGGTGCATACGTGCAATGAACTGCGAGGATGCAGGTACGGTTACAACATTTAAAAGACATTTGGATAAGTACATGACTAGGAAAGGTTTGGAGAGACATAGATCAAACACAGGCAAGTGAGACCAGTTTAGTTTGGGAACATGGTTGGTGTGGACTAGCTTGACTGAAGGATCGGTTGAAAATGTGTTGCTGGAAAAGCGCAGCAGGTCAGGCAGCATCCAAGGAGCAGGAGAATGAGCCCTTCCTCAGGACTCATGCCCGAAACGTCGATTCTCCTGCTCCTTGGATGCTGCCTGACCTGCTGCGCTTTTCCAGCAACACATTTTCAGCCCTGATCTCCAGCATCTGCAGTCCTCACTTTCTCCCTGAAGGATCTGTTTTCATGCTGTATGACTCTATAAGGCAATGTTTGACTGGGAGCCCAAGTAGATCAGCAAGCACAGGGAATAAACCAGGGAAACGGGGCCTTGTGCAAGATAAGACACAGGCACAAGAGGTTGGGATGACTGTGAGTTTCAAGAGGGGTAGAACATGGGAGCCAAATTAAAAATGTGGAATAGTCTTGTTGATGAGGTGACAAAGGAGCAGAGAAAGGATGTGGGTAACATGAGCTGGAGATTGGTTGGGGTGATGGGGTACTGAGGTGAAGATAGGTGGTGTTGGCAATGGCACAAGTTCGACACGGAAAGCTCATCTCAGGATGAGAGCTCAAGAAGGTCAAGCAAATCCAGACTGTATGCATCTGCACTACCCTCCACTGCTGGATAACTTAATATTATCACCTTCTTCTGACATATGAATACTAGCCACGTGACAAGGGCTGGGGTTATCCCTCATGCCTTTGGATTAACAAATGATATACAGGGAGGGAGCAAGTTAGCAAGAGAACTAATCCCTGCAGATGACAAAATGACAAGTCTGATGACAATCAACAAAAGCATGCCACATCTCAGGATTGCAGGAACAACTGTTTGCTTCTGTACAGCACAGACTATACCCTCCTGTGGGGGGCTTGTGGAGCAGGGAGAGTGGTTCTACTCTGGGTGCAAAAGGTCTAGGTTCAGGTCCTCCCTGCCCCATTCGTGAGTCATAACAACTTTGAACTAGTCAATTGAAATCACGATACCCTCCCATGACATTTTACTGGGATTGTGATAGGGGACATGGGGAAGGCCATTCAGCCCCTTGAGTCTGCTCAGTCAAAGATGCACAGCACAAAAACAGACCAACCCATCCATATTGACCAGATTAACCTAGACCCATTTGCCAGCACTTGGCCCCTATTTCCCTAAACCCTTCCCATTCATATACCCATCCAAATGCCTTTTAAATGCTGTAATTCTATCAGTTTCCATCATTTTCTCTGACAGGTCATTCCTTACACACACCAGCCAATGTGTGAAAAAGTCACCCCTTTTTTAAGTATTTCCTCTCTCAGCTTAAGCCTATGCCTTTTAGTGCTGGACTCCCCCACCCCAGGGGATGACAGACAGAAATTCCTGTGTACCTAAAATGTTGACCTGCCACAGGTCCATATGCGTTGCCAACCATCTCTCAATCTCACTGCCAACACCCAGTAATCCAGCACAAAGCTAACTCTCATTCTCTACGTCCTAGCATGACAGGGACTGGTTGGTCAGTCAAGGGACTCCATTGCAAACTGAAACGAGTAGTAGTTGGTTACATACCAATAGAAGCCACATCCCTGCAACTCCTCCAGCCCTGGGCAAGTCAAATCTGGAGTGTAGCCCCCTGACCTTCTCTCAATTCCCCAACCTGCAACCAGTGATGCCATAAGCTGCTTTCAAGAGAACTGCCTACAGGTGCTGAACACGTGCAACTCTTCCCAACTCCTGTGTTTTTGTCTCTTAAAAAAGCAGTTCATCATTTGGTATGACAGACTCCCACGTCTGCTTTCTTCATGTTCCAATGAAATGACCTTACACAGTAGTTAGGCCACTATTGGAATACTGTGCAATTCTGGTCTCCCTGCAATGGGAAAAACATTGTTAAACTGGAAAGGGTTCAGAAACTATTTACAAGGATGTTACCAGGACTGGAGGGTACGAGCTACAGGGAGAGGCTGAATAGGCTGGGGCTGTTTTCCTTGGAGTGTCAGAGGCTGAGGGGTGACGTTTTAGAGGTTTATAAAATCATGAGGGGCATGGATAGAGAAAAATAGCCAAGGTCTTTTTTCCAGGACAGGGGATCTAAAACTAGAGGGCATAAGTTTAAGGTGAGAGGGGGATGATTTAAAAGGGACCTAAAGGGCAACTTTTTCATGTACAGAGTGGAATGAGCTACCAGAGGAACTGGTGGAGTCCAGTACAATTACAACACTTATCTGGATGGGTATATGAATAGAAAGGGTTTAAGAGGGATATGGGCCAAAAGCTGGGACTAAACGAATTTTAGAATATCTGGTCAGTATAGTCAAGTTGGACCAAAGGATCTGTTTCCACATTGTAAAACTCTATGACTCCCTCCGCTATGCATTCATACACAGCGAATTTAACATGTTTGACACCAAACCCATGCTTCTTTCCGATGGCCTCCAACTGAGTGGGCACTGAGAGACCATCAGAATGTCAGACAGTCCCCTGCCACTCTCCCACACCGTCCCTCTCTCTCGCAGGACGCAGCCCCTTTAGGATTAAGGGACTGAGCTGCAAATGGGGGCCAGGCCTCAAAACAAAAAGGGTCAAAATAGTTACTGGCCGAGGGCTCACAAGTCATTGTGGGATTCAAATGCACTTACTGGGAATCGTACTGATAAACGTAAACAAGTGCAGTATTTCAAGAAGTATTGAAATAAAAATGAACATAAGGGTATCTAATAGAAGGGAGATTGATTATCAGATTAATAATCACCCTAACCTCCTAACACTTCCCTCGGTCTTGCTTTCTCCATCAAATTGCACAATCTTCACAGTCTGACTTGGCAGATTTTTTTCTCATTTGAAGTCTTGCTCATTTCAATTCTGGAAGTATTCTCACTTTTCACCCACGTTTTTAAAATTAAAATTCACAACACAACATGATGGCGAAAGCCCCAAGGAGGACCATGGGAAGGGTGAACTGGTGGCCCTCAGTCTGGGCTGTACGACGCAGGGCCGACATTAAGCGTAATGACCCCACCCAAAATGAGGAGGCAGTCACGGCTCAGTGGGTACTACTCAGAGTCAGAAGGTTCAGACCCTTCCCCCAAAAACAAAATCTAAACACTCCAGGGCAGTGATGGGGGGAATACTGCAGTGTCAGATTCTGTCTTTCAGATAAGACATTAACTTCAATTGTATCTGCCCTTTCAGTCAGGTCCCAACACTCAAAGAAGAGCGTGGCAGCTTCTCCTGTGTGTCCTGGCCAATACTTATAGCTAAACTCTACTTTAAAAGTGAAGAATATTAGTCAACTGTTTCAGTGACGTGTGTGGGAACTTGCTTTGTGCAAAGTGACAGTCACAGTTCCCTAAAGAACAGCTGTGATAATTGTTCAAAAACAGCAAAACTCCCAAGATCCTGAGCTATGGTAGATCAGTGCTTGCCTTTAGGACTTGAGGATTTGTGGAGTGAACTAATGCAATTTGCATACCATTCAATGAAACCATGCTTTGTAAGTGAACATATATCGGGGCAGAGGTTTCCCTGATTTTAGCACAGCAGTGGTAGCAGCAAGCTTCCCTCTCTCTCTCTGGCTTATTCTCTCTCCTTCCTTCTTCAGAGTTTGTATTTATGCTAAGATGAGGTTCCCCACACCCCCAGGACTCACACCCAATTGATATACCAGCAAGCTAGTTCTCAACTGCAAGGTCAGACCACTCGGGATATTTTGAGTTAGTGCACAACATGATTTGATTCAGGCTATTTTAAAAATGAGCTCATTTATCATTGGTGTACAACAAATTGCCACCACAACAAGGTTGTTCCAATTTGGATTGGCTACTTCAGATCAGTATTCTGTACACCGATTGGCCATTTTAGCCCAGTACTGTGCACATTGATTGGTTGATTCAGTCCAGTATTGTACACAGCATGTGGTTATTTCATTGACCCTGTATCCCTAGCCTGTACAAATGAAGCGTTCTGGTAATGGACACATAATTCCTTCCAGGGTTTTATTTTATCTCTTTTTGTTTTGTTGTTCCTTCACAAACAAAGCAGTCCAAGGCTCTGACTGCACAGTTCTCAATTTCTCCAGTTGTCCTGTACCCTCAACCCATACTGTTCTCTGACTGTCTAGAGTGACCTTGACAGGGAAATACTCAGCACACGCACATAAATATAGCTCAAACAGCCACTTTAATTTGGCTGCTTGTCCTTGAAACAGAGTTTGGAAATATGAGATGTCTGGTTAACTGAAAGACCCTGGAGATTACAGAGGAATGTTAGCTTTATATCTTAGCTTGCCATCAACATGATACTAGCCCCCACACCATCCCCTTCACCCTTCCCTAACACCCATGAGTAAACCAGGCCCAAATCATCTCACTCTGTGACTCAAAGCTCTGTATAATGGGCCATGGGTAAATATTACACTGAAATAATTAACTGCTTCAGGCACACATCTTAACTGTTCCTTCCCCATAAAGACAGTCACAGTTCAGGTAAAGTATAATCATTTTAATCAAACTGACAATGTGTGACACAGCTCCAGGGGGGTGTTCTTCTGTTTCAAAGGTAGATACACTACCACTGGGTTTCAGTTTAGCTCAGTTGGCTAAACGGGTGCTTTGTGAAGCAGTGAGACGCCAACAGCCAATTGATGGGTTCAACTCCCAACACCACTGAGGTTAGGACTCTCCTTCTCTCCCCCTTGCCTGAGGAATGGTGGCCTTCAGGTTAAATCACCGCCAATCATCTATCTCTAATGAGAGAGCAGCCCTGTGGCCTGCGAAGAGACTGTGGCAACTTAGACACTGCCACTGCATCACAACGGCCCAGCAGCAAGTAACAAAGGCAGTGTTCTCAACTGAACTTATCCCCCGCTGGTCAGTCAGCTAATGTATGCTTTACTGATCTGTTGATCATGCAAATAAAAGCAAAATACGGAAAATCTGAGATAAAAACGTGCTGGGGAAACTCAGGTCTGGCAAAATCCGTGGAGAGAAACGTGTCAAGATGGATAGATTACTCCAACACTTAAATGTTAATCACTGTCCTTATGGACCAAGACCCCATCTCCTTCTTTGGGTCAAGAGACCATGACATTTATTAAAACAATAGGAAGCGCTCCTAATGGGTGGCCAGTATCAGCCCATACTCCCCACACTCACTCCATTCTATTTGGGGGACCTTATTGTACACAAAACATTGCCCTCTGCCTAAACCACTAATGGTTCGACTACAAAATGCAATTGTGTCTAACAGAAGGTATTAGGGTTAGTTTTGAAGGGTACAATGAAGGGTTAATCATACCCCATAAATCGATCATTCCTGATCTTGAGTGTTAACTCCTGCTGGCGTTCATGGATTGAAACCTCAAAAGCAGAGGCCTGAACACGTTCTCCTGGCTCACAGCTCAGCGCCGTCTGAAGGAGCATTGTACTGGGACAAGGAAAAGACCTTATGGCACTGTGCTCCTCCCCAATACCCTGGTCAATATTTCACTCCTAGTCAGTATCACTCAAAGAAGATAACTGCTTACTGCTCCAAACGCTAACATGAATAGGGTGCCTTGTTTTGACACTGCAATTGTGACAAACCTTGCTGTAGTATTAGAGCTCCCAGATGAATCTCTGTCATGCTTAAAATTTGAAGCTGAAAGTGCCATTTCTCCTGCCCCCATCATATTCTCGTGAACAATTAGATCTCTGTTCTCAAGTGCGTCACATCATTTCAAACGGCGCGCGTTTGTGGTTTCTGCAAACTACCCTCAACACAAGCAATGGTTACGGTCTATGAGAGAATCTGCACATGCTCTGGGACAAGTCAACTCAGAAATCACAGAAAAAAATCCTCAGCATGAACAGAGGCATTATCCTCACAGATTACATCTGACGCACAATAGGACTAACATCACGGCAAGCAACGTTCAAGTCAAATTTATTTCAAGCCAGCTTGTGTCACGCACATCATTGTGGTACTTGATCCCTTCCCCCACCTCCAACTCCTCATGCAACAAACAATGCACAGCCAGCCCACAGACTGAACAGAGTCATTTAATCCCATTAAATGCTCCGGGGATCAGAAAATAGTACTTTTGAAATAGCTCCATCAGCGAGGGTAATGTGGCTTTATTCAGCAGAAGATTAACTTCAAGTTCTATGTCCAGATGACTGTCTGGCTCGAGGGGGAGGGGTGACCGAGGGAGCATGTATCAATAATGGAATATGCCTTGTTACAGTCACAAGAATCTACCAAATACCCACCTTCCCTTCCTGAGAATAAAAGGATGTGAATATTCCAGCTGGAGCTTGGGTAAGAAGAGTTAGTGACCAATCTGTTGGGAGCAGTCCTGCCTCTGGGATCCAATGGACAATCCTAAGCCCTGAACACAGTCCGGGCTTGGGGGTCTTGGGGAAGTGATGCACGGTCAGATGTGCTACCCAGAGAAGTCAGACAGCCCAGGATGCAAAGGAATTCCCTTTCAGCATACACAAAACAAACCAGGTGGTGATCACTGCATTGGGGTAAAAACAATGACTGCAGATGCTGGAAACCAGATTCTGGATTAGTGGCGCTGGAAGAGCACAGCAGTTCCGGCAGCATGATGAAGGGCTTTTGCCCGAAACGTCGATTTCGAAGCTCCTTGGATGCTGCCTGAACTCTGTGCTCTGTGCTCTTCCAGCACCACTAATCCAGAAGGTGATCACTGCATTGTCAGGGCTTTTCCAACAACACACTCATGACTACTTCATTGACTGAAGCACTTAGAGTCATAGAGATGTACAGCATGGAAACAGACCCTTCCATCCAACCCATCCGTGCTGACCAGATAGCCCAACCCAATCTAGTCCCCCCTACCAGCACCCGACCCATATCTCTCCAAACCCTTCCTATTCATATACCCATCCAAATGCCTCTTAAATGTTGCATTTGTACCAGCCTACACCACTTCCTCTGGCAGCTCATTCCATACACGTACCACCCTCTGTGTGAAAAAGTTGCCCCTTAGGTCTCTTTTATATCTTTCCCCTCTCACCCTAAATCTATGCCCTCTAGTTCTGGACTTCCCCACCCCAGGGAAAAGACTTTGTCTATTTATCCTAACCATGCCCCTCAATTTTGTAAACCTCTATAAGGTCACCTCTCAACCTCCGACACTCCAGGGAAAACAGCCCCAGCCTGTTCAGCCTCTCCCACCCTGGCAACATCCTTGTAAATCTTTTCTGAACCCTTTCAAGTTTCACAACATCCTTCCAATAGGAAGGAGAGCAGAATTGCATGCAATATTCTAACAGTGGCCTGACCAATGTCCTGTACAGCTGCAACATGACCTCCCAACTCCTGTACTCAATACTCTGACCAATAAATGTTGGCATACCAAATGCCTTCTTCACTATCCTATCTACCTGCAACTCCACTTTCAAGGAGATATGAACCTGCACTCCAAGGTCTCTTTGTTCAGCAACACTCCCTAAGACCTTACCATTAAGTGTATAAGTCCTGCTAAGATTTGCTTTCCCAAAATGCAGCACCTCATATTTATCTGAATTAAACTCCATCCGCCACTTCTCAGCCCATCAGCCCATCTGATCAAGATCCTGTCGTAATCTGAGGTAACCTTCTTCGCTGTCCACTACACCTCCAATTTTGGTGTCCTCTGCGAACTTCCTAACTGTACTTCTTATGCTCGCATCCAAATCATTTATGTAAATGACAAAAAGTAGTGGGCCCACCATCGATCCTTGTGGCACTCCACTGGTCACAGTCCTCCAGCCTGAAAAACAATCCTCCACCACCACCCTCTGTCTTCTACCTTTGAGCCAGTTTTGTATCCAAATGGCTAGTTCTCCCTGTATTCCGTGAGATCTAACCTTCCTAATCAGTCTCCCATGGGGAACCTTGTCGAACGCCTTACTGAAGTCCATATAGATCACATCTACTGCTCTGCTTTCATCAATCTTCTTTGTTACTTCTTCAAAAAACTCAATCAAGTTTGAGAGACATGATTTCCCACGCACAAAGCCATGTTGACTATCCCGCTTGGGACTTGCTAATGCATAAATACTTGCTTTCTTAAAGCATGCTTCATAAGATTGCACTGCAGCAATCTCAGTTAGAAGGACAGACTCTCACCAGTCAGACTTTTAACAGTTTACTCTTTTCAACACCAGTTTACTCACAAAGACATACAGTCCAGTACGCAGGCATTAAGTCACTCCTCAGAATGTCCAGAGTCAGAAAGGGATGGGTTTCACATGCGAAGACATCCCAATCTCAACTGAGTATTCACAACTTCTCAAATGAAGGCTAAAGAATTTTCCAGGAGGACTGGAGAAAACAAACATTCAGAGTCTCAAGTGAGCCCACTTTACCCGGGTAATGGATTGTGGGGCAGCTCTTTCTTGCAAATGCACTGCCCATATTCCTCTGGCTGAAAACAAACCGAGAAAGAACAGGACAAAACAGCATCTGATGGTTAACATGGCGTCACCAAATCCAGCATCAACACAGGCCCAGTGACACTGGGAGTAATGTGTCACAGACTGACATAGAGAGAGAGCGAGAGCGAGAGAGAGAGAGAGAGAGAGAGAGAGAGAAGGGGTGGGAACATTTGGGGTGCAGCAAGTCGTGATTTGACTTACATTTTATATAAGCTTCTTGAAATGTGAAGTAAAGGTACACCCAAGGTAGCCTCTCGCTCTTTCTGATAACTCAGATGATCTTTGTGGCTATAGCAGCCACTTAGGCTACTGAAGGTTCATTGTAGGGCTCACACCTGCAATAGAATCGACTGGAAACTTCTCATGGCCATTTCTAAATAATATTGTTTTGAATCATTTCATAGGATAAGCGAGTGTTACAAGGCCAGCATTCATCGCACATCCAGAATTGAACGTGAACAGAGTGGCTGGCTAGGCCATTTCAGAGGACAGTTGAAAGTCAACCACACGTAGGCCACGCAGTCCTCACTTTCTCCCACATGTAGGCCAGACCAGGTAAGGACAGCAGATTCCCTGAAGGACCTTAGGGAACCAGATGGGCATTCCATGGCATGAAAATGACCAGAAAGTTGGGTTACCTCAGTTGGCACACAGTCTGAGGAACTGTAGTAAAGGAGGCTCTGGGGAGAATGGAAGGCAAAGACAAGGTGCACCAAAACCATGGCAGGCAGAAGCTCAATCACAGAAAATGTTATAGGCATGTTGGTCTGGTTGTGGGGTAACATAGGAGTCATGGATTAAGACTGAGATGTACCAAATTCCCCAGATTATTCCCTTCTTTACAGCAGAACCAGTCAGAGTAGCAGAAACCTGGCTGTCAGTGCTACATTCCCCGATATGGAGTCATAGAGATGTACATCATGGAAACAGACCCATCACTCCAACCCGTGTATGTTGACCAGATATCACAACCCAACCTACCAGCACCCAGCCCATATCCCTCCAAACCCTTCCTATTCATATACCCATCCAAATGCCTCTTAAAATGTTGCAATTATACCAGCCTCCACCCCTCCCTCTGGCAGTCCATTCTCTTTCCCCCCCCACCCCCATCTATGCCCCTCATGATTTTATATACCTCTATAAAGGTCACCCCTCAGCCTCCGATGCTCCAGGGAAAACAGCCTTAGCCTATTCAATCTCTCCCTATAGCTCAAATCCTCCAACCCTGGCAACATCCTTGTAAAGCCCTTCCAAACCCTCTCAAGTTTCACAACAGCCTTCAGATAGGAAGGAGACCAGAATTGCATGCAATATTCCAAAGGTGGCCTAACCAATGTCCCGCAACATGACCTCCCAACTCCTGTACTCAATACTCTGACCAATAAATGTTGGCATACCAAATGCCTTCTTCACTATCCTATCTGCTTGCGACTCTACTTTCAAGGAGATATGAACCTGCACTCGAAGGTCTCTTTGTTCAGCAACACTCCCTAGGACCTTATTATTAAGTGTATAAGTCCTACTAAGTTTTGCTTTCCCAAATGCAGCACCTCACATTTATCTAAATTAAACATCATCTGCCACTCCTCAGCCCATCTGAACAAGACCCCATTGTATTCAGAGGTAACCTTCTTCGCTGTCCACTACACCTCCAATTTTGGCGTCATCTGCAAACTTACTAACTGTACCTCTTATGCTCGCATCCAAATCACGTCAGGTACAGACAGGGCAGATCAAGTGAATCCTTAGAGTATAAAGGCAATAGGAGTATACTTAAGAAGGAAATCAGGAGGGTAAAAAGGGGACATGAGATAGCTTTGGCAAATAGAGTTAAGGAAAATCCAAAGGGTTTTTAACAAATACATTAAGGATAAAAGGGTAACTAGGGACTGCATTGGCGCCACCTCGTGCTCCCGCGAGGAGGTTGAGCAATTCATCAACTTCACCAACACATTCCACCCTGACCTTAAATTTACCTGGACCATCTCTGACGCCTCGCTCCCCTTCCTGGACCTCTCCATCTCCATTAGTGACGACCGACTTGACACTGACATTTTTTACAAACCCACCGACTCCCATAGCTACCTGGATTACACCTCTTCCCACCCTATCTCTTGCAAAAATGCCATCCCGTATTCCCAATTTCTCCGCCTCCGCCGTATCTGCTCCCAGGAGGACCAGTTCCACCATAGGACACACCAGATGGCCTCCTTCTTTAGAGACCGCAATTTCCCTTCCCACGTGGTTAAAGATGCCCTCCAACGCATCTCGTCCACATCCCGCACCTCCGCCCTCAGACCCCACCCCTCCAACCGTAACAAGGACAGAACGCCCCTGGTGCTCACCTTCCACCCTACAAACCTTCGCACCAACCAAATCATCCGCCGACATTTCCGCCACCTCCAAAAAGACCCCACCACCAGGGATATATTTCCCTCCCCACCCCTTTCCGCCTTCCGCAAAGACCGTTCCCTCCGTGACTACCTGGTCAGGTCCACACCCCCCTACGACCCACCCTCCAATCCTGGCACTTTCCCCTGCCACCGCAGGAACTGTAAAACCTGTGCCCACACCTCCTCCCTCACCTCTATACAAGGCCCTAAAGGAGCCTTCCACATTCAAAGTTTCACCTGCACATCCACTAAGATCATTTATTGTATCCGTTGCTCCCGATGTGGTCTCCTCTACATTGGGGAGACTGGGCGCCTCCTAGCAGAGCGCTTTAGGGAACATCTCCGAGACACCCACACCAATCAACCAAACTGCCCCGTGGCCCAACATTTCAACTCCCCCTCCCACTCTACCGAGGACATGGAGGTCCTGGGCCTCCTTCACCGCCGCTCCCTCACCACCAGACGCCTGGAGGAAGAACGCCTCATCTTCCGCCTCGGAACACTTCAACCCCAGGGCATCAATGTGGACTTCAACAGCTTCCTCATTTCCCCTCCCCCCACCTCATTCTAGTTTCAAACTTCCAACTCAGTAACTGTCTCCTTGACTTATCCAGACTTGTCCGACCTGCCTATCTTCTTTTCCACCTATCCACTCCACCCTCTCCTCCTTGACCTATCACCTTCATCCCCTCCCCCACTCACCTATTGTACTCTATGCTACTCTCTCCCCACCCCCACCCTCCTCTAGCTTATCTCTCCATGCTTCAGGCTCACTGCCTTTATTCCTGATGAAGGGCTTTTGCCCGAAACGTCGATTTCGCTGCTCGTTGGATGCTGCCTGAACTGCTGTGCTCTTCCAGCACCACTAATCCAGTATTTGATTTTCAGCATCTGCAGTCATTGTTTTTAGCCTTTGTATGGAGCCACAGGAGATGGGGGAAGATACTAAACAAGTATTTTGCATCAGTGTTTACTGTGGAAAAGAACATGGAAGATATAGAATGGAGGGAAATAGATGGTGACATCTTGAAAAATGTCCACATTACAGAGGAGGAAGTGCTGGATGTCTTGAAACACATAAAAGTGGATAAATCCCCAGGACCTGATCAGGTATACCCTAGAACTCTGTAGGAAGCTAGGGAAGTGATTGCTGGGCCTCTTACTGAGATATTTGTATCATCGATAGTCTTTCGGCACCTCACCTGTGACTAGAGGTTGGCTAACATGGTGCCACTATTTAAGAAGAGTGATAAGGACAAGCAAGGGAACTATAGACCAGTGAGCCTGATGTCAGTGGTGGGAAAGTTGTTGGAGGGAATCCTGAGGGACAGGATGTACATGTATTTGGAAAGGCATGTACTGATTAGGGATAGTCAACATAGTTTTGTGCGTGGGAAATCATGTGTCACAAACTTGATTGAGTTTGTTGCAGTAGTAACAAAGAGGATTGAGTGCAAAGCGGTAGACAAGATCTACATGGACTTCAGTAAGGCGTTTTACAAGGTTCACATGGGAGACTGGTTAGTGAAGTTAGATTTCATGGAATACAGGGAGAAGTAGCCATTTGGAAACAGAACTAGCTCAAAAGGTAGAAGACAGAGGGTGGTGGTGGAGGGTTGTTTTTCAGACTGGAGGCCTGTGACCAGTGGAGTGCCACAAGGATCGATACTTGGTCCACTGCTTTTCATCATTTATGTAAATGATTTGAATATTGAGCTTCTCGGATGTTACGAAATATGAAAGGGTTCAGAAAAGATTTAGAAGGATGTTGGAGGACTTGAGCTATAGGGAAAAGGTTGAATAGGCTGGGGCTGTTTACCCTGGAGCATCAGAGACTGAGGGGTGACCTTATAAAATCATGAGGGGCATGGATAGGGTAAATAGACAAAGTCTCTTTCCTGGGGTCGGGGAGTCCAGAACTAGAGGGCATACGTTTAGGGTGAGAGAGGAAAGATATAAAAGAGACCTAAGGGGCAACATTTTCATGCAGAGGGTGGTACGTGTATGGAATGAACTGACAGAGGAAGTGGTGGAGGCTGGTACAATTGCAGCATTTAAAAAGGCATTTCGATGGGTATATGAATAGGAAGGGTTTGGAGGGATATGGGCCGGGTGCTGACAGATGGGACTAGATTGGGTTGGGATATCTGGTCGGTGTGGACGGGTTGGACCGAAGGGTCTGTTTCTGTGCTATACATCTCTAATACTCTAGATGCTTCTTTTTTTTATCTTAACCAAGCCCTCAATTTCTCTCATCATCCAGCATTCCCTACACCCAACCAGCCTTTCCTTTCACCCTACCAGGAATATACTGTCTCTTCACTCTCATTATCTCATTTCTGAAGGCTTTCCATTTTCCAACAGTCCTACAGTATCCAAAACAAATATTATCTTCCCAGACACAATCGATCTAATCTACTGAATGAATCAATCCTCCCAGCTTCCACATAATAACCCTTCAAGAATGTGTTTCTGCAGATTAAATCAGGAATATAATGCTCAAGTGCAAGCCATCAGTCAGTCTCAGTTGACAGATCTATTGAAGGATGTCATTGCACCTTTAGAGGAGAGAATTAAAGTTCATGAGCTTGCAGTGTTCTCGAAACAGTGAGCCCAGGGATGTCTCTCTGTACAAGGAAGGATAGAGGGATCAAAGTTCAACTCCAATACCTTCTGCAGTCAAATAACTCACTATGTCTAGACAGGAAGACTTGTCACCTTAGAGTTGCTGTAAGACTGTATATGCGTCTCTACATTGAGCAGACACAGCAGCATGAAGGCAGGCACAGTGAAAATGAGGACACGGAAAGGAGGAAGTCTTGCAAATAAAGAAGAAAAATCCCCATTTTCCATGGAAAGATTTGGTGTCTTTAAGGGTCTGCAATTCCAGACTCTGGATGCAAAATCCATTGATGGACGGGGGAGGTATTTTGGAAGAGTTTTCAATGTAGCAACAGCAACTTAACTAAAACCTCACGAAAGCCACTAAATAAAACCTTGGAATTCCCCAGCAAGTAGATGGAAAGCCAGAAAGTCTCGGGGACACACAGACATTCTCAGATCCTCACTTGTACGATGTTTGCCCAACATTCTAGGCGACTGCTCACTTAAATATATCCTTTTTAGTCCAATGTCAAACTAAGACTGGTCAGGGGAAAGACAGACGGGGGAAGGGAAAAACAAAGCTTCTCTCTGAAACACAAGTTGTTCCCATGGGTTTTGCTCCGAGAAGCTCTTTATAGTCCAGCTTTGCAAGACAACTCCTCAAAAGGACAAAAAGCGAAGGGACAGGCAGCCTCCTGAACAATGTCCATTTTTGTCATGACACTTAATGCCTTTCCTGTCACTTCCCCATTTGCTGCAAAGGCCCCAGCACCTCTGGAATGCCTCTCAAAACCCTGAACGAAGAATGTCAGGAATGTGGGCCCGGCTCCAAGCACATTCCACAGAATCACAGGGGTTGGCAACCCATCTGGGAGCCTCCATTTCAGGCCTTTCAGGCACCAGCTTCAGTTGCAGCTTTTTTTTAAAACAATAAGAGGAAGATTTCATTACAACCCACCCAAGCAGTCACCCTTTCCAGTGCCACTGACCAGGGAGAAAGGCTTGGGACCAGGAGTAGGCCCAAGGATCTAGCAACATATTGTTTCTGGCATTCACACACCACAGGCACAGTTACCTTATATCTAGGTCATACAAGGAGAAAGTGAGGACTGCAGATGCTGGAGATCAGAGCTGAAAAATGTGTTACTGGAAAAGCGCAGCAAGTCAGGCAGCATCCAAGGAGCAGGAGAATTGACGTTTCAGGCTGACTGCCCCAAGTGGAAATGAAAACTTTAAAAACATCGCTTGCAAATAATTCCGAGAGGGAAAAATAGCAAAGATGTAAAGGGGACTGAACCTAAAGAAAGCCAGTCAATCGTTGAGTCCCAGCAGTTTGAAGATCTTACAATAGTCAGACAGACATTCCTGAAATTTTAAGGAGCTTCCCATCTCCTTCAAAACACAGTTCTTTCGAGTAAACAATCAGCTCCAACAGCAGGTGGTGAAAACCCTGGATTACCTATTTGATATTCCACAACCACTCCGTGGGACAAGCAAGTGCCAGCACCTGGGATTGCTGCTGTTTTTTTAAAAGAAAGGCCGAGAGTGACAAGATCCAGAGACCAAATCGCTCCTTTTCCAAACAATTCTTGCTCCCCATGTTCTGGCTGGTACTTAACAATTTCAACCTCAAGGACTTGATTTGATTGGATTTATTTATTGTCACGCGTATTTTGTTACAAGATACGGTGAAAACTGTTGCAGAGTGCTGCCATGCACCAGTGCCATCTTAAAACACAAAAATAAACCAAAACATAGAATACAAAAGCAAGAAAATGAAGAACTAAAGAAACAAAAAAAAAGTGTTCAACTTTACCATCCTTATTGTTAAGTGCTCAGTCACTGGTCTGGTGGCCAGGCACAAGTCCACATTGCCGCTGCTGGAAAAAAGGTCACCCATTTTCGACACCATCTTACCTACACTGACACCCTTGCCGGACCTTGCCAATGTAAACGCCACCAATATTGCTGGGTACCACATGGCCAAAACTCACCACTTTGGGCCCACCTCGCCGATGCAGCCATTGCTGATGTTGCCAGGTCCCATACTGGGCCCAAACTCACCTCTGCCACAGTGGCGATGAACCCACATTGCTGGACCCACCAGAGTGCCCGCTGGGCCCACTAGCCACTGTGACAGAGTTCTTCAAAGAGGGATAAATACTTTTTTTAAAAGGAAGAAAAGAAAATGAAACCAAACAAAACAGAGTGGATGAGCTCTGAGGCCCAGAAGCCCTACTCCACCACCATCTTACTGGAAAGACTTGGCTTCAAGTCCTTGTTTTCCCAATTTGTCTATAATGTTAATCTCACACAGGAATCAACCAAGACATTTGCTTGTGATGGGTGGGGGAGGGAAAAACAGAGGGAAGTGCTCATAATGGGTCAGGCCAGCTCTGATCCCAACCAGCAACCACCACTCGGAAGTTGTTTCTCAACTTAGAACCAGCTACATCACTCAGACTGCAAATGGTGTCATGCCACCATATATTCTGGAATTCAAGCCAATTTTATTTTTTGAATAAGAGGGTGAAAAAGGATATGGCCAGCCAAGGATCACTTCATGACTTGTTTCAGGAGGGGACAAAAGGAATCTTCCAGAAACTGATGTGGTGTCAATGTGCTTTCCTGAAACTAATTCAAAAGTTTATCAATTTAATAGGGTCTGCCAGCTACAAAAGCAATCGCTGTCTCAAGATGTATAATCCACAACAAAAAGGACGTATTAGTTGACCTAATCTCAAAGAAAAGGACTTTTGATGATGGGACAACCATGGGTCCTGCAGAAAGCAATTCTGACGTGATGTAAATTATCGAAGCAGTCAGAATAATAAACCTTAATAGTGGGAGAAAAACTCCAATCAACCGCTTCCAACTTCCCACAATACAAATACTTGCAGCCTAGACTAAATTTCCCATAGTGTCCGGAGTGTGTGAGTAAGTGGGTTAACCATGGAAAATGTAAAGTTTCAGAGATGGGGTGGCTCTGGGTGAGATGCTCTTCGGAGAGTTGGTGTGGAACCGATGGGCCACATAGAGTCATAGAGATGTACAGCATGGAAACAGACCCTTCGGTCCAACCCGTCCATGCTGATCAGATATCCCAACCCAATCTAGTCCCACCTGCCAGCACCTGGCCCATATCCCTCCAAACCCTTCCTATTTATATACCCATCCAAATACCCATCTTAAATGTTGCATTTGTACCAGCCTCCACCACTTCCTCTAGGAGCTCATTCCATACACATACCACCCTCTGCGTGAAAAAGTTGTCCCTTAGGTCTCTTTTATATCTTTCCCCTCTCACCCTATGCCCTCTAGTTCTGGAGTCCCCCACCCCAGGAAAAAGACTTTGCCTATTTACCCTATCCATGCCCCTCAATTTTGTAAACCTCTATAAGGTCACCCCTCAGCCTTCGATGCTCCAGGGAAAACAGCCCCAGCCTGTTCAGCCTCTCCCTGTAGCTCAGATCCTCCAACCCTGGCAACATCCTTGTAAATCTTTTCTGAACCCTTTCACGTTTCACAACATCCTTCCAATAGGAAGGAGACCAGAATTGCACGCAATATTCCAACAGTGGCCTAACCAATATCATGTACAGCTGCAACATGACCTCCCAACTCCTGTACTCAATACTCTGACCAATAAAGGAAAGCATACCAAACACCTTCTTCACTATCCTATCTACCTGCAACTCCACTTTCAAGAAGGTATGAACCTGCTCTCCAAGGTCTTTGTTCAGCAACACTCCCGAAGACCTTACCATTAAGTGAATAAGTCTTGCTAAGATTTGCTTTCCTAAAATGCAGCACCTCATATTTATCTGAATTAAACTCCATCTGCCACTTCTCAGCCCATTGGCCCATCTGGTCCAGATCCTGTTGTAATCTGAGGTAACCCTCTTCGCTGTCCACTACACCTCCAATTTTGGTGTCATCTGCAAACTTACTAATCATACCTCTTATGCTTGCATCCAAATCATTTATGTAAATGACAAAAAGTAGAGGACCCAGCACCACATGGCCTACTTACACATTGTAGGGATTCTATGATTCTTCCAACTATTTCCTTGGATATTCAACTACAAGAAACCGACTGAAAACTCATTGCAACACAAAACCTTAACTTCAGCTGAGGTATCATCTCATCAAGGGATTACAGGACCAATGTACAAGAGACTGAAAGACAGGTTGTAATTGTATTGCTTTACTTTCCTCTGGATCTAATCTTCATGTGAGCAGTAGTCCATGGGCGACAAGTGCAATTCTAATATCCAGATAAGGTGATAATATATAACCTTCCTTGTTTTTAAACTCAAAAAAGCTTCCAGCTCAAATTGTTTAAACAGGAAAATCAGTCTGAGGGTAAGAGGTGAAGCACTAGAGTCATTGAGATGTACAGCTTGGAAACAGACTCTTCAGTCCAACTCACCCATGCCAACCAGGCATTCTGAATTAATCTCATTCCATTTGCGATCCTTTGGCCCATATCTCTCTAGACTCTTCCTATTCATATACCCATCCAAATGCCTTTTAAATGCTCTAATTGTACCAGCCTCCACTATTTCCTCTGGCAGCTCATTCCATACACACACCACCCTCTGTGTGAAATAGTTGCCCCATAGGTCCCTTTTATATCTTTCCCCTCTCATACTAAACCTATGCCCTCTTGTTTTGGACTCCCTCACCTTGAGGAACATACCTGGTCTATTCACCCTATCCACACCCCTCATGATTTTATAAACCTCTATAAGGTCACCCCTCAGTGCCCGTTGCTCCAGGGAAAACAGCCCCAACCTGTTCACTCTCTCCTATACCTCAAACCTCCAACCCTGGCAACATCCTTGTAAATCTTTTCTGAACCCTTTCAAGTTTCACAACATTTTTCCTTTAGGAGGGAGACCAGAATTGCACAAAGCATTCAAAAGCTGGCTTAACCGATGTCCTGTACAGCTGCAACGTGACGTTCCAACTCCTATACTTAATGCACTGACCAATAAAGGCAATCTTATCAAAGGCCTTCTTCACTATCCTATCTACCTGCGATACCACTTTCAAGGAACTACGAATCTGAACTCCAAAGTCTGTGTTTAGGAGCACTCCCCAGAACCTTACCACGAAGTCTTGCCCCGATTTGCCTTTCCAAAATGTAGCACCTCAAATTTATCTAAAGAACATATTCTAACATTATCTGATTTCTATCCATGACAATTATAACAAGGTGCTTACAGCCAGGACAGCACCAAATTCCAAACCCAACTTGATATTTCTACCTAATGCACCGTCAGTCTATAGGCTAGCAAACAGCAATACAAAACAGTCAACACCTAGGTCAGAAAATCAAATAAGGCACATTTTACACATTGTCCCAAAGTACTAAGTGAGCAGATAGTCCATTTTTGTGATAAAAGTCAAATCAAAGTTCTGGAGAAACTCTGACAGCATCTGTGGGGAGAGAAAGAGTTAACACTTCGAGTTCCATTCCAAAGGAGAGAGTCACGAGACTGGAGAGTTTGTTTCACTCTCCACAGAGGCTGCCAGACATACTGACTTTCACCAGCACTTTGTTTTCGTTTCAGACCTCCAGCATCCACAGTATTCTGCTTTCAATCTGTTTTCAGGAATACATTCCTCCCAAATTTTCTTTTGAATAGAGCTAGGAGATCTATCACATCCATCTGAGAAGGCAGATGGGGCCATTGGTTTTACTGCACTTGAAAGACATCATCTCTGACAGTGCAGCAGTTCTCCACTGAGCTGTCACCTTCAATCCCTTATACTCAAATCTCTGATTGCTTCAAGATCAGAATTTGACCCTTCGACTCTAACAGCACAAGAACTACCCCCGGGGCCAGGACTGATGATGAGGTCAAATTGGCATCACTTTCCAAAAATGTAGCAAAGGATAAAAATAGATTCCAAACTTGTGCATTTCATCTAATCACTTAAACAAGATCCTAATGACTAATTCCACTCCTTAATTAGGCAAGAAAACGTTGGACGCATGTCCCAGAGTTAGAATTCCTTGACAGAAAGTGACAATTTTCTAAGATTTGGTCATGGGAACGATGCCCCAATCTCATGGAGCCACTTTGATGCAGGAAATAATCTCAGGCCCATGAAAGCAATCACATTTAGACTAAAACACATCCATCAGTCACAAAAGCACATACAAGGACCAGTGTTTGATTCCACCATCGGATGACTGCCTGCCTGGAGTTTGCACATTCGCCCAATGTTTGTGTGGGTTTCCTCCAGGTGCTCCAGTTTCCTCCCCTTGTCCAAAGATGTGTAGGTTAGGTGGATTGGCCATTCTAAAGTTGCCCATAGTATCCAAGTGTGATAAGACGAGTGGGCTCGCCATGGGAAATTCAGGGCTAACAGGGATTGGGGAGGGTGGGTTGGATCTGGGTGGGGCGGTCTTCAGAGGGTCAGCATGACCCATTGGGCTGAATGGCCTGCTTCCACACTGTAGGGGTTCCATAAACAAATTCCAGTCAAAATACGCTTTTAAAAGAATGAGAGATCAGGTTACATTCTTATTCATCCTTATTATCATGTGAAACAGTAGACCACACTGAGATCCCACCAGATCCAAAGCACCCCATTAACCACACCCCTTCCCTGGATATACCAGAAATACACCAAATACCCTCCACTTCCTGCAAACCTCTCTAATAGCCAAAAGATCAAATTACTGATAGATCAGTAACTCAGGTAAAAATTATTAGTTTGTATTTATTTTAGAGTATAAAACTACAAAAATAAAAATAGCCAGTGATATCATAAATGAGGAGAGGTCCAAATAACAATATATTAGACAGTCTCCAATTAAACAGTGATTTTCTGAGCATTATATTAAGGGTGCGTATCCAATATTTATGGAGCTCTGCCTCATGCATGTCCTGACTGAATTAAAGATGAGCGGTAATCTATCTGAAGGTCTTTATACCAAAAGAAACCTTTCACAGCATTAGGTGTTAATTTGAGACATCTGCTTTCCAAGTAGGATATTCCCTGACCGATACGTCAGCTGTAAAGGTTTCCTATCTGATTATGATGCACTGGTAAACCTTCTTCAAAAGACGCCAACCTGTTCTCACAGTAGGGATCTTTCTGTTGTATCCTTCCTTTCAGAAAGTGTAGCCAACTACTTCAGAACTGTACCTGACTGCATCTGCTCCCAAACAAAGAAAGGACAGAGGAAAATGTATTAGTAACAGCCACAGTGTCCCATTCAGAACATCGCAGGGACTTGGGTTCACTCCTATTTCACACGCAGAGGCAGGGAAAGAGCCCAGCCCATTTCAGTCACCGAGTAGCTACCCTTGAGTTTTTCTCAGGGCAAAGAAAAGGCACAGGTTCAAATTGAAAGAAGCAACTTGTATCTATATAGGATTTCTGGACATCATTAGACTCTTAATCCCAAATTTTTACTGAACTCCTGTACCGGACACTGGATGACTAATGTTGGAATATAGGTCTCCTTCCTATCAGAAAGACGTTATGAAACTTGAAAGGGTTCAGGGTTGGAGGACTTGAGCTATAGGGAGAGACAGAATAGGCCGGGGCTGTTTTCCCTAGAGTGTTGGAGGCTGAGGGGTGACCTTATAGAGGTTTATAAAAGGGGCATGGATAGCATACTTAGACAAAGTTTTTTCCCTGGGTGAGGGAGTCCAGAACTAGAGAGCATAGGTTTAGGGTGAGGAGGGAAAGATGTAAAAGAGACCTAAGGGGCAACTTTTTCACGTAGAGGGTAGTACGTGTATGGAATGAGCTGCAAGCGGAAGTGGTAGAGGCGATACAATTGCAACATTTAAAAGGCATCTGGATGGGTATATGAATAGGAAGGGTTTGGAGGGATATGGGCCAGGTGCTGGCAGGTGGGATTAGATTGGGTTGGAATATCTGGTCAGCATGGACAATTTGAACCGAAGGGTTTGTTTCCATGCTGTACATCTCTATGACTCAATATAGCACCATTCATAAACACAGGGCATTCTAAAATGCTTGACAATTGGAGTCATGATTTAGGAAGTGATTTAGTCAAGTTGCACAAAGCAAAATACTACAATCAACAATGTGCTAGAGGCCAGGTAATCCATTTTGGTGGCATCGGCTGAGCAAAAGAGACCCCACTGTTCTTCAAACAGTGCCTCATCCATATGAGGTCTCAGGGACTAGAGTTAATATTTAACTCCAATGGCAGTACCAGTGACAGTGCAGCATTGCCTCAGTACTGTACGAGTGTGTCAGCCTGGATCATGCTGTCAAGGAGCTTGAACATTCTGATTCAAGTGGTGATAGTGTCAGTAACGAATAGCAGCTGACAACAAAATGAAGACTCTTTATGAAGAAAGTATAGAAGGTTAGACGAAAGTGAAAGGTATCACTTCATGATGGTTTGCAGGTTCAATACACCCATCTGGAGAGTCTCATGCAGAGTTGGGAAGTCCAGCCTGCTGATACAAATGGGCCAAATGGCCTCATCCTGTGCTGCCACTGAAGTGGGGGAAAGGGGTAGGAGAAGAAGGAGTATTTTGATTTGATTTATTGTTGCCACATGTAGCTAGGTACAGTAAAAACTTTTGTTTTGCATGTAATAACGGCAGATCACAACATATAAATTGCATTAGGATGATATAACATTATATTCCTCACCCTGTTCTATCATCCTGCAGAGAAGGTGCACAAAGAGCGAGCTCAACATTAAATTTGAAATTTGAGGGGTCCATCCAGAAGTCTGATAACAGCGGGGAACAAGTAGTTCTTGAATCTGTTGGCCCGTGTTTAAGCTTCTGTAACTTCTGCCTGACGGAAGAGGGTGGAAGAGTATATAACCGGAGTGGGGGGGGGTGCTGCTTTCCCAAGGCAGCAGGAAGTGTAGATGGAGTCAGTGGATGGGAAGCTGGTTTGCGTGATGGACTGGACTGTGTTCACAATACCCTGGAGTTTCTTATAGTCCTGGGCAGAGCAGTTGCCGTGCCAAGCTGTGATGCACCTGGAAATAATGCTCTCCGCGGCACGCATCAATAAAAATGGGTCCGAATCTTTAAGGACATGCCGAATTGCCGAAGCCTCCTAAGGAAGTGGTTGTCAGGACGTGCACCCAAACACTTGGCCAAAGGAGCTACTTTCAGGGGATATTTTAAACCAAGGCCAAGGAAGAAGGGATTTGGGAGGGAATTTCAGTGCTTCGGGGCTTGGGACAGTCTTGTTATATGACAAGATTCTCAGTCAACTCTAAAAGGCAGACTGCAATGAAGACTTCACACTTCTAATGATGAAATCTCAACCCACGTCGGCGCCCTTTCATCCCATCGAGTATTCAGACTGCCTGCCACATGTCTTAGTATTCGGACCATTTATAGTATTCCAGCTATGTCCTTGACAGTCACGAGCCTGCATCATCCTGCTTGATGAAGTACTCCAGCTATATTCTGATTACCTAAATGAGTACCAGAAACGGAAAGCACAAAAACCATCCAAAATTCAGCCTCTGGTTCATTGGATGCATGCCGTCCAGGGTGTAATGCAACGTAGGCTTTCAAAACAAGTCAAAAACCCTTGCATTCCCCTCTTAGGCCCACTCCGTTTGCTCACTGAAAAGGATAAGACACACACCCCCCACACCCACACACCACTCGGGGTCCTGCACAGTCAGCACCCAAAAGTGTGGTTTAGGAAAACTGGGCCACGTTGGACGGTTTGCATGTACACACCCTACATACAGTAAGCTTTTCTGTTGGACTAATGTCGACCAGAGGTCACAAGTTCAATTCTCTGACCTTTGCAGAAATGTGTGTCATAAATTTGATTGCTGAACAAAATTACTGGGATAAAGCTCTTAAAAACTGCAATAACAACTTGCCAAAAAAGGGAATTAGACAAGTAAGTAGATGAAGCTGCTGTCAACAAGATTCACGTGGAGCTCACTGACTCTTATCCTGATCAATCTTTGATGTCATACTTTGACCAGGACGATGTCACCCTCAATTTCTCGCATTTCTTCATAGATCTATTTGTATCAGGCGATTTGTAGGACTATGACACCAAGTGGATAGATCTTTCAATGTGCCAGTGGATTGAGCCAAATTCCTCCCTTCAGTAGCTTGTCAGTCTAGAGTCCAACTCTACTCATTCTGGTCCTTCAGCGAGCTGGACCGGATTTCGATAGCTGGTCTAGTCCACATGACTCCACTTTGTGCCTCATCCCCAAGGGGTGAGTTCCAATTTAATGGCGTCAGATGGAAAGAATCAGGTCAGGCCTTCCCTAATCAATGGTCTTAACTGTGTCGTGGAGTGCTGAGAGGGGAAGTGGGTTGGGGGAGGGTGCATAGAGAAGGGGGCAAGGAGTTGTGTTGTGTGGTTGGGGTGGGGGGGGGGAAATGTGCGAGAGAGGGAGAGTGAGAAAAAAAGAGAAGGCAGAGTGCCAGAGAGATGGACAGAGGGGGATGGGGGAAACAGAGAGCGAGCCAGAGTGCGAGCGCAAGGGACAGAAAAAGGAGGAACTTAGGGAAAAAGAGGCAAACCATTCCCTCTGGAGTGGAGGTGCCAGTGTTGGACTGGGCTGGACAAGGTCAAAATTCACACCACACCAGGTGATAGTCCAAAAGGTGACCTCACCTTCGAAAGCTTGTGATTTCAAATAAACGTGTTGGACAATAACCTGGTGTCATGTGACTTTTGACCTATTCCCTTTGGAAGGCAAGTCCAGAAGAAGGAAGCAAGGCCTAAATCAAGCCATTCGAGCTGTTAACCAAGACCCACTTCCTCACAACCATGAGGGGAACAGACAGTGGGAAGTCTCCCCATAAAAATCTTCCTGAGGCCAGCTTACAAACTGAAAATGTGAAATTGGAGCTGGGACAAATTGTTGTCGGAAAATTGAGCATGTTGGATTAGAGCTGGATACGCAGATCAGACTTGAACTAACCAGACAGAACGGGTTCAAGAGGCAAAGTGGCCTTTCCATTTAAAAAATATCCTGTAATATCAATTCAGACTTAGCATTACAGACAAAATGGGGCGTGTGGCAATTGGCAATTGTTAAGTGTGTGTGCAGCAGCAGGCCATATGGGGACGTGGGTGAGATTTGAATCAGTGTGGGAGATAAAGTGTTGTTGCAGAGTTCTCAGCCCCACCCATTCCCCCGAAACGGCCTGTGGGCTGCTTTGTGATCTTGTCTCTTATTGTCCTCACTCCCATTTATCACTAACTGATGTGTTTTGTCAACAGAGAAACAGGTTTAACAAGGGCCAGCCAAGCTCTCATTACAGTTTCGAAAGGCCAAGCTGTAAACACAGCCCTGGGGACACGGAGAGAGAGAGAAATTAAATGGCTCCCATTTTTTGGTCTTCATTTCCTCTTTCCCTTATTCAGGGCAAACTGGATTCAAATATCCTAGCAACAAAAAAAAACTACACAAGCTCAAGAGAACAGAAACAGAAAAAAAGCATTATGCCATCTCTGCAAAAATACACTCCAATTTACCATGACCTCCGTCTATTTAATGAGGTAACAACAATGACTGCAGATGCTGGAAACCAGATTCTGGATTAGTGGTGCTGGAAGAGCACAGCAGTTCAGGCAGCATCCAAGTAGCTTCGAAATTTCGAAGCTACTTGGATGCTGCCTTAACTGCTGTGCTCTTCCAGCATCACTAATCCAGAATCTGTCTATTTAATGTCCAGAGGGATAAACGCTGACTACAGGAGTTGGGATGTCATATGTGTGGTTGTACAGGACAATGGGGTCAGACGACTTTTGGAATATTGTGTTCAATTCTGGACTCCATGCTGTAGAAAAGACGTTGTGAAACTTGAAAGGGTTCAGAAAAGATTTACAAGGATGTTGTCAGGGTAGGAGGATTTGAGCTATAGGGGAGAGGCTGAATAGGCTGGGGCTATTTTCCCTGGAGCATCACAGGCTGAAGGGTGACCGTACAGAGGTTTATAAAATCATGAAGGCCATGGATAGGGTAAATAGACAAGGTATTTTCCCCAGCATGGGGGCGTGGGGAGTCCAAAGCTAGAGGGCATAGGTTTAGTGTGAGAGGAGAAAGATATAAAAGGGACCTAAGGGGTAAGTTTTTCATGCAGAGGGTGGTGCATGTATGGAATGAGCTGCCAGAGGAAGTGGGGGAGGCTGATACAATTGCAACATTTAAGAGGCATTTGGATGGGTAAATGAATAGGAAGGGTTTAGAGGGATATGGGCCAAATGCTGGCAAATGGAACTAGATTAATTTAGGATATCTGGTCAGCATGGACAAGTTGGGCCAAAGGGTCTGTTTCCGTGCTGTACATTTCTATGACTCCATGATTCCATGTGGGCCTTGCTGGCCAGCCACAGCATTTACTGCTCATCCCTAATCACACATTATTTGTTACAACCTGTTTTCATTAAATATCAAGTATTAATACTATGCCAAGTCAGCTTCCTCCAGCATTCTGTTTCCATCATTAAGAAAAGGGCTACTCCAAGTGCCTTGGGTCAATATACCATTCCTATACCAATACCTGCACTGACCATTGGTTAGACCACATGTGGAATGTTGCGTGTAGTTCTAGTCACCATTTTGTAAGCAAGAGGGCTGGGGCGATCCCAAGGTGCTAGACAAGGTAGAGGAAATTTGCAAAGATGTTAGAAATGCATGAGGTAGGAAAGGATCAATAGACTGGGTCGCATTTCTCTTGAATGCTAAGGGGTGACCCAAGAGAGATCTTGGTGATTATTGAGGCGTTTTGATGGATTGGATATGGACCAAATATTCCCTCTTGTGTGGAGAAGCATAACTAGAGGTTGTCGATGTAAGACAGTCACCAATAATTCCTATCTGGAATTCAGAAAAGAGAAGTTAATGTGGAATTAGTTATTTCTGGAAGTGTCTGAAGTAAATATTGTCCATCACGAAGTGCCCTTGAGAAGGTGGTGGTGAGCTGCCTTCTTGAACTGCTGCACTGCTTGGGGTGTAGGCACTCCCCCTAAAGCTGTTAGGGAGGGAATTATAGGATTTTGATCCAGCGACAGCAAAGGAACAGTAGTATATTTCCAAGTCAGGATGATGAGTGGCTTGGAGGGAAACTTGTAGCAGGTTTCCCACTTATCCGCTGCTCATCCTCCTTGTTGGTAGGAGACGAGGATTTGGAAGGTGCTGCCGATGGAGCAGAGTTGCTGCAGTGCATCTTGATGGTTCATTCTGCTGCTGCTGAGTGTTGGTGGTAGAGAGAGTGGATGGCGAAGGCAGCGGATGGGCTGTTAACCAAACAGATTTCCTGACGGTATCAGGTTTCTTGACTTTTGTTGGACAGCACCGATGCATTTAAGCAGAAACTAGGCGAACACATTTGCTAGAGGGATGGATATTAAAAATAGAAAAGGTTATGCTGCCTCTGCATAGGGGCTGGTGAGGCACCCTATTCACAGATTTGTTCTCCTTACTTGAGAAAGGATGGATTGGTACTAGAGGAGATTCACTAGGTTGGTTCCACAATTAAGAGGTTTGGCTTAGGAGAAGAGATTGAGTAGACCAGGACTGTACTCATTGGAATGAGGGGGGGGGAACCTTTGAAATGGTAAAGGAATTAAAGTTTAATGTTGAGAGGGCAGGTCAATGGAGCTGAATTCACAAAAAGATCAGCCATGATTGTACTGAACAACAGAGAAGGCCCAAGGGGCCAGATGGCCTACTCCTGCTCTTGTTTCATATATTGTGATGTAAAAACAAAGTGAACAGAGGGTTATGATAATAGATAGAAACAAGGAAAGAAATAAGGAGCTTCGACTGAAGCAAAAATACCAGCATGGACTGTTTAGGATGATGCTCCATTGTAATGTTACTAACTCCTCAAAAGTTCAGATTAACTGTGTGGAGCTAGACTGTGCTTGCCCATGGACTGTGTCCCAGTGATTGCCCTTCTGGGGTAGGGGGAACTGTGGAGTTGTGGCGACCCACGATTTAGTGAACAGGGGAGCAGGCTCTAATCCTGATCCTAATCCATATGTACATAACCTTTCCCTCAGCCAACAAGTTGCTATACAAGTGCAGGCTTCTCCATTCATTGCTCTTGGAGGTCTGCGATGACCAGAAACAGCTCTTCTTTCAATGAGGGAGACCATCACAGATTCAGAGATTCCGGAGAAGCTGCACTGAGCCTCCAGCTCTCTCTGACGTCTGTCTTCAGTGTGCACAGCTCCTCACAGAATGATAACCTACCACACAATGCTGTTCTTTAACGACTGAGTCACCATGCCATAGTCTTCCAAAATTTGGTACCAGCTACAGATTTGACAAGTTTGCATGGATCTTTGGAATCCAATTTTTAAAAATTCATTGACAGAGTGAGGGCATCACTGGCAAGGCTAGTATTTTATTGTCCATCTTTAATTGGCCAGATGCCAATTAAGGGTCAACCATGTTGCTGTGGGTCTGGACTAACATGTAGACCAGACCAGGTAAGGATGGGAGCTTCCTTCCATAAAGGATCCGAGTGAACCAGTTGGGTTCTTCTGACAATTGACAAATGGTTTCATTGACGTCATAGGAGTCAATGACCAAAATCCAGGTTTTTAAAAAAATTGAATTCAAATTCTATGGTACCCAGAACACCAGCTGAGTTTCTCGATTAACTTGGATGCTGCCTGAACTGCTATGCTCTTCCAGCACCACTAATCCAGTATTTCTCGATTAACAGTCCAGTGATAATACCACTAGGCCATTGTCCCTCTTTGTGTCAAGCAGGAGAGCATTAGGGCATTCCCACTTCGGACAGTTCTCCCTTAGGGTACTCCAAACACGGCCAAGAATTACCTGCTCAACATCATCAACCACATTACAACAGGGACCACTGGAGAGCTCCAGCCACAACATGCCACTCACCAACACCTCTGCTGAGTGCTTGGGTCCCAATCTAGCCAGTAAGAATGAAGGAGAGGGGAGGGGACATGCTGAAGGCTGCGGAGGAGAGATCAGGAGGCTGACTCCCCTCAGAGAAGCAAATAGGCACTGGATGAGGTTCAAGCTGCTCAATCCCTGGAAAGGAGATGATGTTTACAGTTGGATTGAAACAGTCACCAGGTAAAACACATCGATACTAACTTACAAAGTGATCTTACCTAACAAGATAGATGATTATTAACTCCCTTTATAACACAATGTGTGCATTTCCATAATCTCTCTACAGCTCTGACAATTGGTGGAAAAATGCACTACAGGCAACAAACACGATTGAATCTTTTGTTCTGGTCTGGTTAGCAACGAGATATCAATGGCATAACTGGGGAGAGGGGTGGGGGAGAAATCAAAAGATTTTGCCTTAAAAAATGCCAGGGACCCATTCCTTCAGCAGAGAGCTCAGCACACTAGAGCACAAGGAATCCCTTGTTAAAACTGGATCTTAAATCCAATCAGGTAACTGGTCTCAAAGTTTCATTTCTTAGAGAGACAAACACATCTAAACAATTTCAGAAACACTGGACTTTACAGTCCATCTCAGAGCAGTACAATTACCAGCCAAGATTCCAGAATCAAATCAATGAGATTGTCTCAGTAGAGAGAAGGATGGAGATGCGCTGAAACAAGCAAGGATAAAGACTCACTCCTTCAGACCTAAGGAAGCCAAACCCACTCCCAGCAACATCTATTTCAAAGTCTCGACTCTATATTCCAAGACTGAGAAGAGAAATCAGGGGTCTCAATGTCAAAAGAAAACCCAAACGTCAGGGAGCAATGATTCTTACAGTCATGCAGTCAGCACTCACCAGAACAGAATCCCCCACTTTCAGAACGCACACACAGCACTAATAGAGCTTCACATCACTGACTGAAAGAACTCCTCTAAGCAGATCATGTCTCCTGACCAGTTTCCAAACCATCGTCTGCAAAAAGCAGACAACTCACATTGATCTGAATAAAACACTGTGCTTAATATCCTGAACTTCACACTACGACGACGGCGACAACGACGATGACAACAAACAACAAGGGCTAGTTTCACCCACCTTTGTGTTCCTCTTGATCATCTCTCTCTAAAGTAGATCACGGAGACAGACAGCATGAGAAGTACAAGCATATTCTTAAAGTTGAGACTTATAAACCACTTGCGATCTCATTTCTGGGTTTAAATTCTCCATGACAGAGCACTGTGAATCCCAGACTGAAAGCCAAGGGGGTAATTCCTGCCGCTCTTGCTTTGAGAATGAGGAGGTAAATATCTTATGAACAGGGATCGCTGTGGACAAATACAAACAGCATAATCTCATGGCTTCTCTGAAGGTGGGTCCTGTCAAAGGTAGTGCAATATTGCTCCTCCAAAAGGAGATCCTCACATGTACATAGTGTGGACATTACTTACACTTTGCAATTGCAGTTAGTGATTTTGACAGCTTTCAGGCACACACTTAATATCTGCAGTCTGCTATTCCTGATGAAGGGCTTATGCCCAAAACATGGACTCTCCTGCTCCTTACCTGCTGTGCATTTCCAGCACCACACTTTGACTCTATTCTACATGTATGTCAAATACAAGAGAGTGCAGTCACTACTTGATAAAGGGGCTGCTCCCTCAATTTCTAACTGCACTACTATCCATGCTCTCCATCTCTGGTCAGTTAGTGTAGAGCAGGGTGAATATGTCTCGTTGTGTCTAGAGTGTTGGGCCTGGCTATGGAGCCCTTCCATAGGATGGACACAGCCTGGGCTGTGTATACTCTGGGAGACTGATCCTCTAATCCAGGTGAACCCAGAGAGGAAGTGGGCTGTTTCTGCCCTGCAAACTACAGGATTCCCTAACCATTAGACGCCATAGCAATTGGAACACACCAGATTAATCTGATATCACTTCCATTGATCATTTTCTAGTATCGACTCAATACACCAGGAGGAGACTGTCACAGGCACCTACCGTACATCTTGCCCTCATCAGACAGGATAATCTTCCGTCGCCCACAGGGTGGATATATAGCCAATGCTTCCTGAAAGCTCTGCTCAATGTCAGGACTCCACACTCCCTCGGCATCATTGTCCAACGATTTTTCCAAGCCGTCTCCCCCATCCTGCCTGCCCTCTCCAGGGCTCCCGCTCCCATTCCAATCGTTGGACGCAATTGTGGCAGTTGGTGGGGCTCCAACGAGAGCCGGTGGTCACTGAAGAAAAACCTGCAAAGACAGCGGGGACATAGCACAGTGTTTAAGAGGTCAGCAACCATGCCACACACCCTGGCTGGCACCAATGAACTTCCAGCCTCAGCCACACTACAAACTGGCATGTGCTGAGTGTCATAGACACTACGCACACAAAAGGACTTCCTTTAGGTCAAGTATTTCATCAGAGTTGAATCTTTACTCTGAAGGAGTGCTACATGATCAGAAGTGCCATTGCTCAGAGGAGGCGGCACAGTGGCTCAGTGGTTAGCACTATTCTCTCACACAGAGCTAGGAACCCAGGTTCAATTCCACCCTCGGGCAACTATGTGTGGAGCTTTCATATTCTCACAGAATGGGTTTCCTCCCACAGTCCAAGATGAGCAGGTAGATTGGCCATGTTAAATTACCCATCGTGCCCAGGGATGTACAGGCTAGGGACCTGGCCATAGGAAATGCAGGGATAGTGAGAGGGTTGCGGGGGGGCTCTGGGCAGGATGCTCTTTGGAGGGTCGGCATGAACTGGATAGACAGAATGACCTGCTTCCACACTAATGGATTTTATGATTCTATGAGTCATAACTTGAAGTCTTGTCCAGGTCAAAGGTTAAAATCCTGCAGTCATTTTTAAAAAAAAGGGAAACTCCCTACAGTGTTTTGTACATTGCTAAGTGTCCATAAACAGATTATTTGCTCATTGCCACATTGTTGTCTACGGGATCTCCTGCAGCACATTAGCTGCCATGTTTCTCATGTGTCTTGGGTGGGATACTATTCAACAACTATTTCATTGGCTGGAAAACACTTTTGGATGCGAAAAGGTCAAGGAAGGCACTATATAAATGGAGTCCATTCTTTCTTGAAGAACAAGCAAAAACACAAATGCACTTGACATCGTGCCTGAGCTAAGAGGGGATGTGTGGTGAATGGAGGACCTGGGAACAAAAACAAAATAAAATGTGATTGGTTTAAGCCTAGTCGGACAAACGGGAATTTTCATGCTGCAAGTGTTAAGCGTGCTTTCTCTGCTTAAAACTACAAACAAGTTTGCCTCAGATTATTTGGCATATGATGCTTATAAATCTTGTCTACTTCCATACTTTTAAAGAACTACATCAGATGTAAAGTACATCAGAGTGCGGAACGCTCAATACCATTGCAATACTGATTCCTCTGAAGTTGGTACAGGATACAGTACTGTCCAGCATTTAACCATTAGGCCCACACTCCTGAAATCTAATGGGATTAGTCGTCAAGCATTGGTTTTGAGTAACAGCTGTGAGGAGCCAACAGCACTGTCACTTCGGAGTCAACAAGTTGAGAGTTCAAGTTCCAATCCAAAGACTGGAGCACAAAATCTAGGCCGACTCCCATGAGTGCTTTGTCCAAGGCACCTTTTCCAGATTAGACCAAAACCAATCTCCCCAGTGAAATGTTAAAGATTCCTTTCCAAAGTATGGTTCCCACATGGCAACACTATTGCTCATAGACTGGGAGGGAGCATGAAAGTTGATGAAGAAATGCACAACTGAGAGTTTTCTATCAATGCTGGATAGAGTGTGCTTGATTGTACCCACATCAAACTCTACTGGGATTAGAAAGCACCAGCCTTCATGCTGGTTGGGAGCCACATCATCTTCTGTTTCACAATGGCTGACAGCACAGATAATACATTTCTGCCACCAGCCACCCCCACTCCCCACCGAATGAACACTGTGGAAGCAGCAAGACAATTGCTTCACCAAACTACAATGAGCAATTCGCCATGGCATCACCCTGCCTAGAAGGGTCAAAGGTCCTGTTTACTCAGACTGGATAGTGCAGCTCAGTTGACACCCCCTACCAATGCTTGACCAACATAAATTACTTAGCCACTTTTCTTATTTGATGTCCATGGGATCTTGCTGTGCTCAAACTGCCTCTTGCTGTGCTCTTCCAGCCTCCTGTCTACGACTAGCATACAATACTGACCAGACAGATGTTCTGTCTACTCCAGATCAAAGATTCACGGAGAAAACAACATCAAGAGTTTTGAGACACAATAACTGGGTCTCAATACTCCTTCAGATAAGAGGGGGAAGAGAAAAAAATAAGCAGGCGTTCCCACTTCTGAGATTCATCTGGAAGAGCAAACCCCTTCTCAAGCTTGACAGAAAAATCTGGGTCTTAGCAGCCTCCCTACAGTGTTGCTTCTGCAAAGCTGGGTAGGCAATGTGCATTCACATAGCACCTAGAACATAGTAACGTGACCTATAGCATTACAGTACTATCAGAAACAAAAACTGGCACTGCATCAAATCAGCACACTATGGGACAGGAGATTAAGTACTTGACTGGAGAAAGGAAGAGTATTGATGAGGATCGGGGTGGAAGCCCTGGAAAGATTAGGGCCCAGACTGAAGGCAAGATGGATCCAATAAAGGATATGGTAGAGGCTAGAGTGGGAGGAATGTGGCATTTTCAGAGCGTTGTGACAGCACACAGAGATGAAGAGGTTATATGGACAAGGCAACAGAGATACTATCTTAGCCAGAGGGTCAGGAACAAAGTGAGGTTTAATCACCCCT
Organism: Chiloscyllium punctatum; assembly: GCF_047496795.1. NCBI lineage: Eukaryota > Metazoa > Chordata > Chondrichthyes > Orectolobiformes > Hemiscylliidae > Chiloscyllium > Chiloscyllium punctatum. The sequence goes on from NC_092783.1 coordinate 19,520,005, forward strand.
ATATTCAAGTATTACAGCAAACAGAATATCAGATATTGCTCAGTAATCCTCCCCAATCATGTGGTATCATAGTTAATATGCTCCATATTCATCGTGATAGCTGTGTTACAGCATTAGCAGCAATGACCATTGCGATTACTATCAACCAGGCAAGAACTTTTCATGAGTCACTCAGCATATTGTACAAGTCTTCCATTCTTTCGCTGACAGAATTGTATGATGTAAAACATAACAAAATCGAGTGCAGTTAGGTGCTGCAACATCAGAGAGGGGTACTGAACAACGTCCTTTCACTGTCCGAGACTAGTAACAAAGTCAACCAGGACCACGGGATAGATTCTCTGGCTCCAGACTATTTGGATAGTCTCAACTGGATGCTCTCCAGAACAACAAAGCTGCTCTGAACTGACAGGCAGCTAATCTGCCTCCGAGGGACCAGGGACAGCACAAGAGGGAGGGTGGGCGAGGAGAAAGAGCGAGTGAGAGGGGAAGAGAAAAGGGCAGCAAGAGGAGGTCGGAGGAAAGAGAGGGGACAGAGAGGGAGGTGGTGGTGGAGGAGAGGTAAGATAGAGAGGAGAGAGAAACAAAAAGAGGGCAAAAGAGGTGCAACTCAGAAGAATCTTGCAACAGATCATTTTACGATCCTCTGGAGGTTGTTGCTAAGATGCAGATAATTGTACAACTGGCCTGACATTACTCTGAAATGTAATATTGGCAACAGTTTCATCTCCTCTTGATAAGAGCAATAATGTGAAATTTGCTTAGCTATCAAACTAAACTCATTGTACAAAAGTCTACCTGACTCACTGGCATTTGTATATCAGCCAACAGCCTGTAGACAAGCAGTTCAAATCCACCTCTTCCAACTGGGCAATCTCCAATCTAAAGTTAGGCAGGCGAAGATGGAATGAGGTAGCAAGGTGTTACAAAGCCAATAAACCATTGCCATATCATAAAACTAATCTTTGCAAACGACTCATGTCAACATGAGCGAACTGCAGTGCAACCCAACACTGCCAGCTCTGATAGGAGCATTCCCTGGGAACGACAACTCCACTGCCCTTTGTTTAGGTGCAGACTCGTATAGATCTGCCAGGAATTGTTTACTGCACAAGACATTTTGAGGACGCGAGTCGACATGCATCATGACCCTTTTTTTTCCCCCAAAAGAGCCCAAGTATTCACACACATATCAAAATTACTTTGCAATCCATGCATCACGCTCATGTGCAGATCACACCTTTGCAGAGATGAACAATCCCATCGGCGGGAGCTTCTCTCGGGATCAATGGCTCCTGACGGGAAGGTCCTCCCCCAGTGCCCCAGGACTGTGAGGTGTTGGCTGAATCATTCAGCAGAATAGAGGCAGAACCAAAAAGAGAGGAGCATCCAACACCAAACAGGTCAAGATTTTCCAATAGGCCAGCTTTGAAAACAGAAACATTGAAAAACAGCAGGAAGCCAAAGGATTGGGAGATTGCGGTATTGTTGCAAACCTATTTGAAGTTAACGTTGGAGGAAAAACTAACCAAAAAACGATTAATCTGCCTCCTTGTTTCACCCCCTTGGATCCGGAGAACATGGAATCTTCCAAGGGGTCACCAGTTGCAGTGTTGGGGTCAAGCTCCACGCGTTCATTGGGAATGTTGCGTGTGTATATTTGACTGCCAGAATAGACATTCAGTTATAAAATGTCAGCTTGTGAACTTAAAGGCTGCTCTACATTGGTTGGGGGTGACCTAATGGTTTATAAATATAATCTCTCTTTCCTCCAGTTCCCTGCCCCCATACCACCTACCCAAACAAAATATTGTAATCCATCTCAGTTTCTCTAAATAGATAACAAACAGCGGTCTAATATGAGATCTGTATGGCCTTGGCATTCTCCTCACATAGCTGCTGTATTCTTTCACAGGTCATAGTGCTCATTTTCCACAGCTCCTTCAGGTCTCTCCCAAAGTCCACCATCACCTAGATCACGACTTCTTTGGTCAGCGGACCCCCGTGTACTGAAGCCTCACATTCCACTCCATGGGCTGGAGCCCAGAGGTCAGGTGTAGTGACACTCCCAGCGTACAGCTGGAGGACTGCTGCCCTGCCAGAGGTGCTCAAACAACTTCCTTAGGAGGAGAAGGAAAGTCAGCATTCACAGCATTGACTTTTACCAACTTTTATAGATGCACCACAGAAAGCAACCCATCCAGATGCATCGCAGCCCTGTCTGCCATAAGAACCAAACCTTCCTTTCACTGACCAGCGATATTTCCCACTGCTTCAGGAAAGAAGCCAACATAATCAGAGATCCATCGCAGCCCATTATACTCTCTCCCATCAGGCAGAAGATACAGAAGTTTGAAAACATATACCAATGGATTCAGGATTAGCTTCTTCGCAGCTATTAGCAGACTTATGAACTGACCTCTCATAGTAGAGTTGATCTTTCTCTGCACCTTCTCTGTAGCTGTAAAACTATATTCTGCACTTTGTTCTATTACCCTATTGTGTTTGTGTAAGGTGCGATTTGGCTGGATAGCCTGCAAAACAATACTTTTCAACATATCTCAGTTCACATGACAATAATAAATTAAATCAAGGATCAGGAGCATCCTCCCAATTGTCCTGGCCAATATTTCTCTTTCCATCAAAAACACAACAACTTTCCCATTTATTATCTCATTGTTATTTGTGGGAGCTTACTTTGCTCAAATTTGACTCTTGCATTTCCTAGTCGACACTTCAAAAAGAGCTTCATTGGCTGTAGTGCACTTCGGGATGTCTGATGTTTGGAAAGGTGCTATATAAGTGCAAGTCTTTGTTTCTAACGGAGTTCAAACCTCAAATCTACATGGATCACAACAGTGCCAGATGATTGGCCATGGCAGGTTTACTGGGGAGAGCAAAGGATGCTGTAAAATTAGAAAATCTCACGCTTTAAATACAAGATTCATATTAGATACCAAGTGGTGTCCCGCTGCGACACACAGACCAAGAAAATCCCAGTGCAACTCTAGGTCAGTCAAAAATAATCCCAACCAGAGGACCTGCGGTGTTACACGTGGCTTAAAGTTAAAGCTAAGGAAGAAAGTTGGGTATATTATACTGTCCCTCATGCTTTGTACAAGAGAGTGTGTGATTGTGCATGCACATGCAGTGAGAAAGCTCCACAGAGGAAATGTACACATCCATTTCTGGAGTTCAGCAATATAAACATTTCACATTCAGAAGGATTCCCATACAGACCAATGGCTAATTATACAATCACATTCACCTGGGAAGTAGCAATAGCATCCTCTGTCAACTGGAATAGACACCTACATCACTTACATCTGTGCTGCTTGAATCTCTTTGGAGGTAGACTGATCTATTCTATAAACGTAATGGCTCTGACAGAGTTCATGTCAAAGTTGCATCAAGCTCGGCCTAATCGGAGGACATTACGCAGTCTCTGGGTAAAGAGTCAGACCATTTTGCACAAGATCCTGACAAGGTCACAAATACCATCTCTGGCTTCTGTAGTCTTAAATGATTACGCACAAATAAGCATTTGCATCGATTGCCATCATGCAATAAACTCCCGGTTGTTGCGCAAGACAAATGCTCTGCTTATCAAGACTCATCAAGGGTATATCCTCTATCCCTGATAATTACATCGGCTCAGATTGGGAAGGGGGTTTTTCAGGCACTTGTGACAATGGTAGTGACCCTGCCTCTGATCAAGGAGGCCCCAGGTTCAAGTCCCACCTGCTCCAGAGCTGTGTCACATTGTATCTGAACATATTGATTAAAAACAGTCACAATGTATGGGATCTGGTGAGCACATGCTGGTGAGGATGCCTGCCTGAAAAACAGGGTTGTGGTGGTGCACAGGTAGTGTTCCTGACTCTGAGCCAGGAAGCCTGGGTTCAAGTGTCACCCGTTCCAAGTGGTGTGAGATAATAGCATTGACCTGTGGCGTGGTGGCTCAGTGGTTAACACTACTGCCACATAGCGCCAGGGACCTGGTTCAATTCCAGCCTCGGAATGACTGTCTGTGAGGAGTTTGCACATTCTCCCTGTGTCTGCGTGGGTTTCTTTTGGGTGCTCCAGTTTCTTCGGATGTGCAGGTCAGGTGAATTGGCCATGTTAAATTGTGCTCAAAGATGTGTAGGTTTGGTGCATTAGTTGGGGGTAAATGTAGAGTAATAGGGTAGGAGAATGGGTCTGGATGGGTTACTCTTCGGAGAGTCAGTGTGGGCTTGTTGGGCCAAATGGCCTGTTTCTACACTGTAGGGATTCTATGCTCAGAGAGACTTTTTGAAAACATCAAGAAAGGTGGATTGTAAAATGACCTCTTGAATTTTGTTAGTGTTCCACGAGGGGCTGTCTCAAATTTATTTGAAAAAGAAGAGAAAGGAGAATTGGTAGCAGCACCATTTCTCAACTACCCACAGCACAGTACAACATAAACAAGCATTTGACCAGATGAAGTCAGCACAGATAAGATTAGAGAAGATTCCTCATTTCAGGAAAATTATGTAGTTTCTTAATGAAGTACAACCAAATAGCAGATTGAGTCTTGACTCAGTTACCACAACCAGTGCAAATTACACAAATTAATAAACAGACTATGTTTCCTATATCAGCAACTCATCTCACTTGACTTAAATCTTAACCATTTTCCTGCATTTTAGGCTGGACACACACTTTAGCACTCATTGACCCAGTTTGGCTGTTCTGATCATTAAACCTAGATTGGGATGAGGTAGAGATCGGACTATTTGCAAATGTTAAGATAGGTGAGTTTTGTCTATCACCTTAAGAGAAAGCAATGGTTTTAGGAAATGCCAGACTTTCTGAATGACGTTTTGAGACCTCTTGCGGTGGATTGATTCCATTAAAACCTGCCTAAATTTCACAACACGGCATGGGTTTTTAAACCTGTAATCAGAAGGGAGCTCAGGAATGTCATCACAATGGATGGGAGATGTTTAAAATTGTGTCCTGACCCTGGGAGAAAAAGTGAAAAGAGCATTTTTGATTTGAGGAGGAAGTAAATTACACAAAAAACAGAGAGAGAACTCTCAAAAGGCCAAGCTGGCCTCTCTCAGAAAAACTCTCCAAAAACTGTGAAGCTTCTGTGCACACAGTGAGGACTGACATTATTGACAATCTGCTTTGTATCATGACATCGGCATATTTCCCTCCAAGGTGGGAACAGATTCCTCACTGAAAAATAGCTCCTGCATTCAGGTATTTTCCTAATCTCCGCCTTATGATAGATAGCTTTCGTTTGGCAGAGAAAATTTTTGCTGTTCATTCCCTAGTATCAAGCACTGAGAAACATGGCTCACACATGCCAGAGGACTATCAGTTGGTGACCTTTACAAGCTAAAGGCTCACCAATGTAATAAGCTTCAACATCACATTATCTACAACAACTCACCAAGCTTCCTAGACAGTACCTTCCAAATCTGTGACCTTCACATGGGCAGCCTATACATGGGAACAGCACCACACGCAAGTTCCTCTCCAAGCCGCTCACCATCCTGACTTGGAAATATTATCGCTCTTCCCCCACTGACACGGAGTCAAAAATCATAGAGTCAGAGATGTACAGCATGGAAACAGACTCTTCCAACCAGCTCATTCATGCCAACCAGATATCAGAAACTAATCGCATCCCAATTGCCAGCATTTGGCCCCTATCCCTTGAAACCCTTCCGACTCATGCCCATCTGATTCCTTTTAAATGTTGTAATTGTACCAGCCTCCACCACTTGCTCTGGCATCACATTCCATACATACACCACCCTCTACATGAAAAAGTTGCCTTTAGGTCCCTTTTAAATCTTTCCCCTCTCACCCTAAACCTATGCCATCATGTTTTGGACTCCCTCACCCCAGGGAAAAGACCTTGTCTATTTACTCTATCCATACCCCTCATGATTTTAAATATCTCTATAAAGCTCACCCCTCAGCCCCCAAAACTGCAGGGATAACAGTCCCAACCTAATCAGCATCTCCCTATAGCTCAAACCCACCAACCCTGTAAATCTCATCTGTGCCCTTCCCTGGAACTCCCTGAACGTATTGTGGGCATATCGCTGTGGTACAAGGAGATGACTTACTACCACCTTCAGGAAGGCATATAAGGGTGGGCAATAAGTGCTGGCCAAGTTCTACCAGCGATGTCCAAGTCCCACAGATTAAAATTGAAGATGAAATCTGACTAGCAATGGGGATTCCCAACAGCATCCTCCCTTGAACTTCGACAACCTATTGCTTAGGAATTGGGCTGTACCCAAAACCAGGCTGGCAGAGTATCATGACAAACTGGGCCATTTACTGCCAGATGAATCATAGAATCCCGACAGTGTGGAAACAGGCCCTTCAGCCCAACAAGTCCAATCCGAACCTCCGAAGAGTATCCCACCCAAACCCATTCCCCTATCCTATAACTTTACATTTACCTCTGAATAATGCACCTAACCTACACATCCCTGTATACTATGGGCAATTTAGCATGGCCAATTCACCAGACCTGCACATCTTTGGATTGTGAGACTGGAACACCCGGAGGACGCCCACGCCAGGGTGAGAGTCACTGAGCCAGAGACTGCTCACCAAACATGAGCCAGCAAGATCGAACTGGTGAGGATGTAGGTCCTCTCACATTCTGCCTTGAACTTTCACAAAAGGAGACAACACGCCTTACCAAAATGTAGAAAAGCTTTCACTTCAAGGCTTCCCAAATGACAAATCCAAAATCGGAACGGGAGGAGGCCATTTGCCTTCTTGAACCTGCTCAGTCATTCATTGGGACCATGGCTAATCTTCTACCTCATCTTCCAATTCCACATTCAAATATTGACCAACCGCTTACTCGAAAAGGCTCAAAGACTGAGCAGCCATAGCTCTTTGGGGTAGAGAACTTTTCACAATGCCTTGATACAGCTGTGGTGAGATCCCCTTACTGTTGTATTCCAGCATATCAGTAATGTTGGCCAATATGCCATTTACCCACCTAAGTGCTCATTATACCTGCATGCTAATTGCGAGACTTTTCTACAAGAACAACCGTGTCCCTCTGAATGTCAAATGTTCTCACCTGTCACCATTTTGAAAGATGTTTTTCAATTTCCCCTTACAAAGTGGATAACCTCAAATTTCTCCCTTTAGCCAGCAGTCTATCACCTGGTAAACATAAGTAAAAAACGATCCTTCAAAAATAGGGCGGCAAGGTGGCTCAGTGGTTAGCACTGCTGCCTCACAGCACCAGGGTCCAAAGTTTGATTCCAGCCTCGGGTGACTGTGTGGAGTTTGCACATTCTCCTGGTGTCTGCGTGGGTTTTCTCCAGGTGCTCTGGTTTCCTCTGGTTTAGGTGAATCAGCCATGTTAAATTGATCATCGGGTTAGGTATATTGGTCAGAAGGAAATGGGTCTGGGTGGGTTACTCTTCGGAGGGTCAGTGTGGACTCGTTGGGCCGAAGGGCCTGTTTCCACACTGTAGGGAATCTAATCTAAAAAAAAACTAAAAACTTACTGACACTTCCAACATTTCCCATCCGGCTTGACACGCGATTACATCGACCAACACAACCAGCACAGGCAGTGGGTAGAGAGAAATCTGCCCATGTTTCCACGCTTCTCTGAAAATAAATCATTTGACGCTTACAGAATGCCACCTTCAATTCCCATTGAGTTGTCCATCTGACTAGACAGAGCTCACAAGTAGAGAGTGGTAGACTGCTATTACCTGTGGGTCACAGCACAAACCAATGTCTTCAGATGAGGAACAGTGAAACTTAGTACCCCCAAAACAAATCCAGAAGTCATCACACTTTTAACATGCTGACTTAGCAACTGACTTTTGCAAATAGCAATGGATGTCTAGACAGGCAAAAGTTTTCTCAAAACTATTTATGTCAACAGTAGGTGACTTTTGAACAAGAAAAAGCAAACACTGGAGGCTAAATTCTGGTGTGTTGTTTGGAGCTGTGGGCTCGAATAACTGAAGCCTTTCAGCTGTTGCAGTTTCACCTCAACCCCCATCTACTTATCCCAAAAGCAAAACATTGCGAGTGCTGGAAATCTGAAACAGAAAACACTGAAATATTCAGCAGGGCAAGCAGCCTCTGGAAAGGGGAACAAAGCGAGCAGTTCAGGCAGGTGACCTCATGCAGGTTGGTGTACATCAGAGGACTGTGGAGTATTGAGGAGCTTCTGCTTTTTAGCTTGTGCAATGTTTCACTGAGTAGATGTTCCCCTCTCTCCCCCACAGGGGCAAGGTGGGGTTCAGCTCAGACATCAGCCCAGCTGCCTCCAAGCCCACCATTAGCAAAAGCAGAAGATACCACTGTTGATGTTTATTTAGTATCATGGCGGCACAAGAAGTGGGAGCATAATCAAGCATTTCAATATGATTGATGGCTTCACATCCCACTCAGTCTCTAAATCCTGTGAGACCAAAAAAAAAATGTACCCCCACCTTAAATCTTTTTAAACAATTCTCTGGTGTAGGGAATGGCAAAAAAAGATGCAAACCCCCTTTGAGTGATGGGTACTTCTCCCCAGTTTTGTCCGTAATGATTGCCATCTTAGCGTGTGAATGTGTGTCTTTGTTCTTGAGGGGAATCAATCTTTCAGCATCCACCCTATCAAGTTTCTTTGCATGTTTTGACAAGATCACATGAAAACATAGAATCCCTACAGGTGAGGGAGTAGGCCATTCAGTCCATCGAGCACACACTGATCCTCCACCCATCCAGATCCTCACCCTATACCCCTAACCCTGCATTTCCAATGGCTAATCCACCTAGCCTGCACACCCCTGAACACTATGGGCAATTTCACATGGCCACTCCACCTAACCTGCACATCTTTGGATTGTGGGAGGAAACCGGAGCACCCGAAGAAAACCCACGCAGACACTGGGACAATGTGCAAAACCCACCCAGACAGAGTCACCAGAAGTGGGACTTGAACCCGGGTCCCTGACACTGAGGCAGCAGTGCTAACCACTGAACCAACGTGCTGTCCTCTCATTCGCAAGCAACAGAGAACACAGACCTAATTTTCCCCTCCGTAGGGTAAGTTTTTCAAGCCAGGAAGCAAACCTTCACATCACTGCTTCCAAAAGAAAGACTACTGAGAAAGGACAAGAAATTTTGGCCTTGCCAACGCTGGTCAATACTGACTCAGAGCAGTAGGGACTCAAGTTAGGCAGGGAAGGAAAAGGATGAACAGTTAAGCTTGGCTAAGGTATCTCTGTGAGAATCGCTGTCTAAGATTAAACGTGCTGAACAATCCTGGAAGGCTCAATATTGAGGTGTGGTGGTGTCAATGGAAATATGCCACAGCACAAGTCAATATCTCCTGGAGGGGGGTTTGAAAGCTTTGAAAAAATAACCACTGTGAATAGAGCAGACCAGTGTGCATGGCTGCAGCTGGGGTTATTCTTGGCTCATTTTAGCTGGAGCTTATATTTATACAACTTCTTTTTCAGAAAAAAGAAAATCAAACTTCCAAGTTTTTAACCTTTTCCCCGGTTGCCAAGTCAAACCCGGCTCTCCAAACGGAGCCATCCTTAGGCTAGAAACTTGTAATCGTTTCCCCTCTCGCTGCCCAACTTTATCAGGAAAAAAAAACCGTTTACATTTTCACTAAATTCTGCACAGGCTCTGATTACGGAATGGAAACCAAACTAACAGGTGAATGGTAGTGGCTAGGCTGTGTCACGGAGCAGTCTGAGGGAGTACTACAAAGAGGAGGGTAGGGACCTCCCCAATGAGCTGTTAAGCCAAAGCTCTGTCTCTGATCATTCGGGCGGGTGTGAAAGATCACCTGGCATCATTTTAGGCAGACCAGGTGGTTGCCAACCTTTCTTCATCAATCATTAACTGGAGTCAGGCATTTAACACCCACCTATAATTTGCATCAAAAAAGATGATAATGAGCCACTCTTATCCACGCGGTGTAGTCACATTACAGTGTTATCAGGAAGGGAGTATCTGCACTTTGACTCAAGGATGAAGACTATATGGCTGTACAATTCCAAGAGTGGATGATGTGCAAATTGAACAGCAACTTGTCAGTAGGGAGGCATCTGTGCTTCTGATGCCTCAACCCGCCCTTGAAGGGTTGGTCTTGTCAAGAGGGAGGTGCAGTGCATCTTGAAGATGGCAGACACTGGTCCACTGTGCACAGGTGACAGAGGGAGGAGTGAATGCCTAGTTTAGTGGACCAGACACCAACGGATTGGACTGCTTTGTCCTGGATGATGTTAAATGTCTCAAGGATTGTTGGAGCTAAACTCATCCATTACACTCCTTCCTTGTGCCTTGCAGAAGATGAATTTTGGAATTCAGAAGGGGAGTTATTCACCTCAGGTCTGCTCTTGCTGCTGGCCTAGTTAAATCTCTAGTCACAGAGAACAGCAAGGAAAGTGAAGCCCATTAGAGATGTGAAAGGGGATTTACATATTAAAACAGGAGGCCTGGGCTGAGGTTTTAAATGAGTACTTTGCATCTGTTCTCACAAAGGAAGAAGAAACTTGCAAAGTCTTAGGGAAAAGCAAGGTAATTGATATACTGGATAGGGAGACTGGCTGTACACAGAGTTGATTTGCCACCAGGCCAGGACTGGATTGATGCATCTAAGGATAGAGGGAAATAAAGGTGGAAATTGCAGAGGCAATTTTTCCAATCTTCTGTTGAAATGGACAGTGCCAGAAGACTAGAGAATAGCAAATATTACACCTTCATACAAAAAAAAAGATGTAAAAGTAAACCTAGCAACTACAGGTGAGTCAGTTTAACTTCAGTGGTTGGCAAGCTTTTAAACTTGACAATGTGGGTCAAGACATGTAATCTCTTCAACCAGAGTGGATTAATTGCAGAAAGCAAACACAGGATATGCTAAAGGCAATTAAGTTTGAAATGAGTTTCTTGATGACATAACAGAAAGGGTTGGTGAGGGTAATTGCAGTGTAAAAAAATGCCACATAACAGGCTTACCAGCAAAATTAAAACACTAGGAATAGAAGGGTTGACAACAGCACGAACAGGAAATTGGTAGTTTGACAGGAATGACTGCTTATTCGTCGCACTGGAGGGAAGGAATACAAGTGAGATCCCATAAACAGGTGTTAGGGAATGCACATTGCTTAGTGACTATATATGAATGATCTGAATTGTTCCAATGCATCCAGTTCTGGACACCATTCTTTCAAAAGGTCAGGAGACACTAGAGGAGTAATGTGACCAGAGATAGTGCATGCCCCTCCAGTTTCAATTGGAACATTAAAGAAAAAGACAAAGAGGAGACTTGATTGAGGTTTTCAAAGTTGTGAAGAGCTAGTGGTAGTAGAGTCAGATACATTTAGGGACTCTGGGACAGGCACCTGGAAGATAGTACAATGAAGGGTATGTAGGTTAGTCAGATCTTAGAATAGGATAAAAGGTCGGCACAACATTGAAGGCCGAAGGGCCTGTACTGTGCTACACTCTAAATAGGGAGAATCATTTCCTCTTAGAGTAGGCAAATTCAAAGTGGTTCACAAAAGCAGCAAAGGGGGAGGAACATTTTCAGGTAGGGAGTGGTTAGAATCTGAAATAAACCGCCTGTGAATGAGGTGGAGCCAGGCCCAATTCTCCTTTCAAAGCCATGATTATATCTTCATTGCTCAAGGAGAAATTTGTAATGCCACCGAATAACAGAGGGCCAGTGGTACTTGTCAGGTCCAGGATAGACATATAGGCGTAATAGCTCCTTCTGTACTATGACCAACCTACGATTCTATCAATTCTGAACAAAACAAAAAGTGCGTTGATTTCAGAAAAGCCTTTTCCTTATACAATGCATAGTTTAGTATATTTGATAGAGAAGGGAAGAGTCTGATTAATGCAATTTATTTTTTAGAAAATTATGCACTGTTGGCTCTCGGTATAATACCATAATTAACACCAACAGGTGGATGATGGTGTGGAATTGTTGAAATCTTACATCTGTAGATTAACAATCTGCAGTCTGCCAGAGAGGAGTTTGTTTATTTTCCTGTGGAGGATGAACTTTAGATGAATTATTTTCCAAGAACCAGACATTCGTCACTATTGATGAAGTGCTCTTCTACAAACTGCTTGACTGCATGAAATCTTGAGAATAATACCACTGTAGATCTGTCAGTAATACACTTGACACTTTCTGTACAGTCACATCGACTTGTGGCTAATGGGCAGCATTTAAGCTCCTGCTCCACTCCAGGATTTGAACACCATAATCCAGCTGACATGTTCATGGGCCTCTTGTCGCCCAGCCTAAACGACATTCACAATAGTGGCAGTAAACAGCTGTTTCCAATCCAGAGCAGTCTTTTATTAAGCCATTTCAGAAAGCAGCTGAATGCCATATTACTGTGGCTCCAGCCACATCTACAGGCCGAACCCATTAAAAATGGCCGACTTCCTTCTTTCATGGACACAATGGGCCGAATAGCATCTTCCTGTGCTACAATTGTTGTGAATGACTGTGGTGAATCAGGTGGGTATTTTTTTTTTTAAACAACAATACCTGTACTTCCACGGTCATTTTAAAATTTGTTCACAAGATGTGGGTGACTTTGGCAAGGCTAACATTTAGAGACCATTCTCAGTAGTTACTTCTTGAAGCATTTCAGTTTATGCAAGCATACACGCGTATAAGACCAGATATAGTTGCAGAAGTAGGCCGTTCCACCTATTGAGCCTGCTCTGCCATTCGATCATGCCCGATATATTTCTGAACCCTATTCTCCTGCCTTATCACTGCTCCCTTTTATCCCCTGACTAATCAAGAACTCGGTCTTAAATACACTCAATGACTTGGCTTCCACAACCTTCTGCAGCAATGAGTTCCACTAATTCACTATTGTCTGGATGAAGAAGTTCCTCATCTCAGTTCTAAAGGGTCGTCCCTTCTCTGAGGCTGTGCCCTGGATCCTAGTCTCTCCCATTGGGAGGAGAGGTTTCCACATGTCCACTCTATCCAGGGCAAGTTCCAATCAGATCACTGTCCCCCTATCCTTCGAAACTCCATCGAACACAGACCCAGAATCCTTAACCATATGACAAGCCCTTCTTGTAAACTTCTTCAGCCACCTTCCAAAGCCAGCCTGACCAGCAGCACATCTCTGCTCTTGTATTCTAGCCTCCTTGAAATGAATGCTCACATTGCATTTGCCTTCCTACCTGCCGACTGAACCTGCACGTTAACGTGAACAGAATCCTGAACTAGGACTCCTAAGCCCCTTTGTGTTTCAGATTTCTGAAGCCTTTCCCCATTTAGAAAATAATCCATGCCTCTATTCTTCCTACCGAAGCTTACACCTTCCCACATTGTATTCCCATCTGCCACTTCTTTGCCCATTCTCCTGGCTTGTCCAAATCCTATCTGCAAGCTCTCCACACTACCTGATCCACCACATAACTTCATGTCATGGTAAACTTAGCAACAATGTCCTCCATTTCTTTGTCCAGATCGTTCATGTGTAAGGTGAATAGTTGTGGCCCCAACACTATGTATGTATTAGGGGGTGTGGGGATAAGATATACCTGTTAGGAAGAAAACTTCAGGATTTTCATCCAGTTTTCTTAATACTACACTCTGCTTTTAAATTTCAGATCAATTTAATTAACTGAATTTAAATTCTCCAACTGCTGTACAGAAATTTGAATTCTCACCTCCAGATCACTGTCAATTATGAAATTTGTTATTGTATCACACAATCCATGTGGTGAACTGACCTCGATATTCATGTTTGCATAAACTTTCACCCCAGCACCCCTTGCATTGGTACAGCAGGAAATCAAAATGTGGAGCAAGAGAGTACATTTCAATTGTCGAGTTATTAACTTCCTTGGTCACCGATTGGTGGTAAATATTTGCTAAGTAAATATACGTAATGCCCATGCACATTACACATTAATGTGGGCATTCATTTCAAGAAGGCTAGAATACAAGAGCAGAGATGTGCTGCTGGTCAGGCTGGCTTTGGAGGGTGTCTGGAAGAGGTTTACAAGAGCGATCCTGAGGGTGAAGGGCTTTTCATAGGAGGATGGTTGAGGATTCAGGGTCCTTACATTGAGTTTAGAAGGATAAAGGGGGAGGGTGATCTGATTGAAACTTCCCCCACCTCCATCTATCCCACTCTCAACTACCTTCACCCCCATCCCCATCCCCATCCCCATCCCATTTATCTCTCCAACCCCTCGGTTCACAGCCTCATTCTTGAATCTTGCTTTTGCCCGAAACGTCGACTCTTCTGCTCCTCGGATGCTGCCTGACCTGCTGTGCTTTTCCAGTCCCAGACTCTCAACTCTGACATCCAGCATCTGTAGTCCTCACTTTTCCCCGAGTAAAGACCATTTACCCGAGTCATGCCATGGAAGTGTTTTCCAAATCAGTACTGGTTGAGGTCAAAATAGTGGCCTCATTACCAGGTCAGGGATGTCTTTCGGATTCCACCGACACGCCAACACAGCACCTTGCAACTACTGCCTTTTGGATAAAATATTAAACTGTAGCCTCAGCTACCTTTGTAGCTGGATGTAAATAATTGTTCAAAAGATTGTTCAGAGTGCCATGGACATTTATATCTGAAACACAACAAAAAGACTGACCGCTTATTTAACTAACTTTCCATTGGTGGAATCCAACTGCGTGCAAGATTCCATCAAACATAAATGACAATATTTTAGGATTTCTTTTAATTAGTTCACGGCATTTAGGCATTGCTGGCTGGGCCCTGGACCACTAAAGTTCATGCCATGTGGGGACACCCACAATACTGTTAGGGAGAGAGTTCCAGGATTTTGATCCATTGACAGTGAAGCAATGGTGATATATTCCTAAGTCAGGATCATGTATGGCTTGGAGGGAAATTTGCAAGTCATGGTGTTCCTATTTATTATCTGTCTTTGTCCTCTGGGTGCTGGGTTTGGAAGGTACCTTGGCAAGTTGCTGCCATGCACCTTATAGACAGTGCACATTGTCAGAAGGTGATGAGGTGCTAATTAAATGGTGATGGTTAGATACTCTGTTATTGTAGTTAGTCACTGCCTGGCACAAACGTTACTTGCCACTTATGCAGCAAAACCTGGACAGCATCCAACCTTGGGCTGACCTGGACACTGACCTCTTCAGTAGGAGAAATCTTGAATGTTGCAGAAGACTGAACAATCTGAGAACATTCCTACTTCTGACCGTGTCGTGGAAGGTGGGCCATCGATGAAGCAGTTAAAGATGTTTGGCAAAGTACACGCCTCTGAGGAACTCCCGCAGAGATGTCCTGAAGCCGAGATAACCAAACTGTGACAACCCCAACCATCTTCCTATCTGCTGTGTATGACTCAAACTAGTGGAGACTTTTCCCTCATTCCCATTGAATCCTGTTTTACAAGTGCCCTTTGATGCCACAATTAGTTAAGTGCTACCTTGATGTCAAGGGCAGTCATCTATCATTGTGTCATCTGCAAAGCCCCCATTAGCCCCCACACTCATGACGAATTAGTACAGCCATATTTGTAGCTTCACCAATTAACACCTCATTTTTAGATACACCCAATGCTGCTCTTGGCATGCTATCCTGGACTCTTCAATGACCCGGTTGATCCCCTGGCTTGATGGTAACGATGGGGTTTCAGTAGGGAAATGCAGGATTCCAAGGTTGCAATTTAGAGTTTTCAGTTGAATGTAATCATGATGACCCACAGTCCCTGGATATCATGGGCTTGAGTTGCTGAATCTATTCAAAATTTACCCCAATCCACAAGGGGCTACTGCCACCCAACAGAATGGACGGTATCCTCAACATGAAGACAGGAAGTTGTCTCCATGGACCTGTAGAGTAGTCACTCCTACCCACACAGTGATAGACTGCTGCTCCTGACAGCCAGGTTGGTGGGAACAAGATAGAGGGGCTGTTCCCTCACCATGCACTGCATACCCAGTCTAGCAGGTACGTCCTTCAGAAATTAACCAACTCCGTCAGTATCAATGTCCATTCTGCCTTTGTCACTCGCCGTGCTTCTTTCAATTGGCGTTTAATATGGAGTGCTAATTCAACCACTGAGGGAGGACAAATGGGAACAAGCAGCACCAAGTTTCCTTGCTCATGTTCGAGCTGGAGCCATGAGACTTTGTGGGATCCAGAATCAAGATTGAGGACATCTCAGAGCAAATCCATGGCTGGTTGGTGATGATGGTGCCTGGGATATTGGCTGAAAGGTAGGACTTTAACAGTGTGACTACGTCAAGCTGTTGCTCAATTTGTATTTGGCACAGTTCCCCTAATTTTAGCACAAGCACCCCGATATTACTAAGGACAACCTTTGGAAGGGTTGACAGGACTGATTCTCATTGCTATTAGGTTGATACAGACTGACGGTCCAGTTTCACGCCTTGTTTTTACATGTTGTAGCAGTTTGATACAGTCAAGTGGTTTGTTGGGCCAAGTTGGAGGGTATTTCAAAGCTGCCCACTTTGCTGTGGATCTGCTGTCAGCCCTTACTCATTGAGACAGAGGGAGGAAAGAGGCACTGACAAGAGAAATGAGGCCAAACCATTTGTAAGCTTCATTCATTCATTCCTTTTCTCTCAGCCTTCATGCGAGGAGAAAGTTGTGGAGATTCAGTTGGAAAGCCCCTGTTCCTCAAACCAGAGAGTGATCAAAGTTGGTTTGCTTTAGCTAAAGGTGGCGCATGGGGGGGGGCGGGGGAGGAGGGGGGTGGAGGTGGGATGGGTTGGTGGGGGCGGGGGGGTGGGGGTGGGGGGGGGGGGGGAAAAGAGCCTCCATTTGACAAAATAAAAACACCCAGAGCTTCAGAAGCACAAATAACCCTCAGAGTGGGACCTGAGTAAACTGTACAATCAATCAATCAATCAGAAACCCTCTCGTAGCCAAGTTCCACATAAGCCAGACCCGATAAGGACGGCAGATTTCCTTCCCCAAAACAGATGGGTTTTTAAGACCAAAAATGGTTTCATTGTCTCCAGCATTAAAATAAAATTAGGAACTAAAAGCTATCCATTAATGAAATTTAAATTCTAGCCTTCAAGTTACTCACCCAGTGAAATTACCACTATGCCACCATCACCAGAAGCAAATCCTTAAAATAGTTCACTGTTATTGACCACAATCATGGATTAGATTAGATTAGATTACTTTTACAGTGTGGAAACAGGCCCTTCGACCCAACAAGTCCACACCGACCCGCCGAAGCGCAACCCACCCATTCCCCTACATTTACCCCTTTACCTAACACTACGGGCAATTTAGCATAAAATGTGTTCTAGCTTATTGATCTGATTGCCTCTCTGAACATATGGTCTCTCAGCAGCCTTTACAGATTTCACTCTATTTTACAACTTCCATGAGCAATGCCACAGGAAGTCAACAAACCATTGCTGTGTCCCCACAGCTCAGCAGAAACAATGCCACTGCAGGCAATGGCTCACTTCAACAACTCAACAGCAAATAGTCAAACGTTCCCTCCGCGACTACCTGGTCAGGTCCACGCCCCCAAACAACCCCAATCCTGGCACTTTCCCCTGCCACCGCAGGAACTGTAAAACCTGCACCCACACCTCCTCCCTCACCTCTATCCAAGGCCCTAAAGGAGCCTTCCACATCCAAAGTTTTACTTGCACATCCACTAATATCATTTATTGTATCCATTGCTCCCGATGCAGGCTCCTCTTCACTGGGGAGACTGGGCGCCTCCTAGGAGAGCGCTTTAGGGAACATCTCTGGGACACCCACACCAATCAACCACACCGCCCCGTGGCCCAACATTTCAACTCCATCTCCCACTCTGCCGAGGACATGGAGGTCCTGGGCCTCCTTCACCGCCGCTCCCTCACCACCAAACGCCTGGAAGAAGAACGCCTCATCTTCCGCCTCGGAACACTTCAACCCCAGGGCATCAATGTGGACTTCAACAGTTTCCTCATTTCCCCTTCCCCCACCTCACCCTAGTTCCAAACTTCCAGCTCAGCACTGTCCCCATGACTTGTCTGGACTTGTCCTACCTGCCTATCTCCTTTTCCACCTATCCACTCCACCCTCTCCTCGACCTATCACCTTCATCTCCTCCCCCACTCACCCATTGTACTCTATGCTACTCTCTCCCCACCCCCACCCTCCTCTAGCTTATCTCTCCACGCTTCAGGCTCACTGCCTATATTCCTGATGAAGGGCTTTTGCCCGAAACGTCGATTTCGCTGCTCATTGGATGCTGCCTGAACTGCTGTGCTCTTCCAGCACCACTAATCCAGCAAATAGTCAGAGCCAGGGAATTGAGAATACAGCTATTGCACAGCAAATGATGGTGCCCCAAACACACTGCAATATGTATAAATTAGAAATTTAGTTTCAGAGGAGATGTACAGATTAACGTGGGTGAAATTGAGGCACAAAGTTAAAGCTCCATGTTAATGGCCTGTGCTATTTAATGCAGGCAATCATTTGCAACATAAAAGGACCTCACCCTTTTGCACACCAAACAGTATTTTACAAGCACACAGACAGACCTTCAGGAATTAGGAGATCTCTAACCCAAAGAGGTGTCCCCATGTCCTAACACAATGACTGTTGGGGAAGGGATGAAAATGCAAGTGTCATGAGGGAAAAGTCCAGGTAAGAAACAGCCACTCGCATCATTAATGTATTGGCAAACATGGCTCAAAACAGACTTAGCTACTAGTAGTAGTTATTGGAGGCTAGTATATGGAGGCTAGTAATAAACGTTACCAAGAGGTGGGGGTGGGGTTCAGTTATATCTCGCAATTAACCTTTGCCCTACACCCACAAGTCATTTCTCATTCCCACTCTTACCACAGTCACTGAAAAGGTGTGAATAAGACCAATCCCTTCAGTGACCACTTTGTGGGGAATTGAAGGATCTGGAGGAGTGGAAGGAGCAGCAAACACGGGACTCCTAAATGAGACAATAGAATTAAAGCCAAATTTAGTCTTTGATTCATGTTAGGTGGACTGGGAGTTCATGATTTGGGAGCTGTGTAACGAGGCAGTACAATCATTGATGGGCCAGGCAAAGGATAATTGAAGCATAGATAATGGAGTCATTAAGGAAGTACGTCCTTCCATCAGTTCCAGTTGCGCAGTAGCACCTCCTCAGACAAAAGACGCAAGTGATTTTTGAAAACTAAAAATCCTGAGCTCATCTTCAATCTGTTGGATGTATTCCCTTCATGTGTCATCCCTTACTCATTGAGAGAGAGAGGGGGAAGAGGCACTGACAAGAGAAACTAAGCCAAACCATTTGGAAACTTCAATCATTCCTTTTCTCTCATCTTTCATGCGTTCATGCAAGGAGTAAGTTGTGGAGAAAGCCCCAGTCCCTCAAAGCAAAAGAGTGATCAAAAAGTTTGTTTGTTTTAGCTGAAGGTGGAGCATTGGGCAGAGGGGGTGGGGGGTGGGGGCAGCCTACTCTACGTTTTTTTGACAAAAAAAACACTCAAGAGATTCACAAGCACAAATAACCCCCACAGAGTGGGACCCAAGCAGATTGTAAAACCAGAAACTCTCTTGCAGCCAAGCCCAGCTGTTATTTTAATGATATACAAAGTCTGCTGGACAGGATCAAGTTGTTTGCTTTATACAGTGAATGATTCTGCTGGCTCCCAGCTTTTAGTCAGATATGTTCCCCCTTTCAGTAAGAGAACGTGACAGCAGCAAGATACAGCACCCCATCACCTCCCTAAAAACTCGTCACACACAGCTCCCGATGAACTGCAGGGGCTCCGCAACACTCAACTACATTGATATAGCACCTTTAATATGCTAAAACGTTCAAGTAGGGACTCAACAGGTCTGTCAGCAACTCTGGGGATTTCTGTTTTTGTTCATAGCTCCAGCACCTGCAGTGCTTTGTTTTATGTTATTGAGTAGGAGATGACTCTAACACAGACAAGGGGATAGTGCAAGAGGGTATGAATACCATCTAAAAGAGAGAAAGACATCACTCTGAGAAGGAAATTCCATGGCTCCCTCAGCCAAAGCAACAGAAGACCCAAGTTATCCAACGGTGGAATGCTGAAAGCTAGGAATGAACAAGGGGCCAAAATTGAAGTGGAAGATTTGGGGGGGGGGGGGGGGGGGGGGGGTACAGAGATCTGAGAGGCTTGGAGAATGTTGCAAACCATGGGAGGCTTTGAAAATATTTCCATCCTGTAAAACAAGATCCCAAAAACAAAGCAAAAACTTGGTCTGGTCATCAACTGGTGTTTCCCTCTCCACAGACTCTGACTGAGCTACTGACCATTTACAACATTCACAACAGCTTACTTTCGTAAAGATCAGTTTGCCTTTCCCTGGGGAGAAGCCTTAAGCCTGGCATTACTTTCACAAATTGTGCTGAGGGAGCGAATCCCTGGGACATAGAATAAACACTGCCCGCACTGTAGCAGTCCCTCACTACTACTACTCAATTATAGCCCCATGTGTTCTCAGGCAAACCAGAGACCAGGTACAACATCTTGGTTGGCAAGATGTGCTGCACTGTCAAGAGATGCCACCTCACTGGTGTTTAACCTAAGCTACTTTGGCTCTTCCAAAATGGACATAAAATGATCCCACAACACTATTTGAAGAGAAACAGGAAACCTCTTTCCAATGTCCTAGCCATCATTTGTCCCTGAAGCAACTTCACTAAAAACAGATTCTCTCACTGCTGAGAGAAAATTCTCCAGCTGTTTGAATAGCTTTATCAAAATTGTGATGGGTGCAGCACCCTGGCAGCATTACACCAGGACTGTCTCTTCGATCTAAACTCCCATCGATAACTCTCAGCACTGAAACCTCCACATACCCAAATCATAAAATAAATAAGCGCGTGCGAGAGATACCTTTGATCACACGTCCATCAGGAAGTAGTCAGTACATAGGAACCTTGACACCTGCTGTGAAAGGAGGAAGGTAGATCCTATTGGATTGTTCCCTGAGCAGACCGTCATTTGGCAGAATACCTCATCACCAGAACTTTCCAACAAGCACCAAATGTTTCACTTGGTTGGTGGTGAGAAGGGCACTTGCCCGTCAGATCCTTCGTGTACGCTTCGACAGTGTACTTCTGCACACTTCCTTCAAAGTGGCTGCAGTGGGGTGGGGGTGGGGGTGAGACTGCCACCACATCGCCTGCTGGAATGTGCCTTTGCAAAAGGAAGGCAGTCCGGAGAAAGATGCAGTGGTTTTTGTTGTGGTTCTTCCTGAACAACTCCATGACGTGGAACTTTGGGCTCTACAGGCTGTTCTCTGGGACGCACACCTGGAGGACCATCTTCTTGGTGAAAGACGCTCTTCGGTCTGCCCGAATCTTCTTGGTCTCCCAGAGCAAAGAGCTGACCCTGACTTGAGTGTTGCAGCCTGGCACATCCCAAGGTCCAGGACTAAAGCTTGAGGCAGCTGCTGCCAAGGCACAGTGGGGAAAGACCACTGTCTGAGGTCTTTCTGAAGTTAAATAGGGGGTCTGTTGAGTTATTGGACCCTCCCAGTGCCTCAAAAGTATGTAAATATGGTCAAGTAAGAAATGCCTTGGGTTCATTTGCTGAACAGAGTCAAACCAGCGTTTATTTCTTCATATGCTATTGTACAGAACAGAACTGCTTTAGGGACTGTATGTAAATAACAGATAATTTCAATAATATACTTTATTCATAAAGCTAAGCAGCGTGTATACAGACACCGTGCTAAAGTGTAAGTTGAGACTCTAAAGGCAAGAGTTAAGATCCAGGTCAACCACAAATATAATAGGATTGGTGGAACCAGCTTGACAGGTTATGCTATACAATTGTGTGCGCAGCTTTGCGTTCAACTAATTAAGCGCTGAAAATGTGTTGCTGGAAAAGCGCAGCAGGTCAGGCAGCATCAAAGGAACAGGAGAATCGACGTTTCGGGCATCAGCCCTTCTTCAACTAATTAACACAGCCTTACACACGCACAGACAGACTTCCAGCAGAGGTCAGATGAGTGAACCATGACTGACCATCTCTTCCTCTATACTGGGTGGCTGACATAGGACAACACAGTGGGAATTGAAGCAGCTACCTTCCCGATGGGTGTGTATCACCCACTCCTGTACCACAACAATGCCAACATTTGCAGAGCCACGCAGACCCTGATCACCGTTTGCTCGTGAACTATAAACATTTATATCGAAGTATTAAATGTAATGGAATGCTCCCAAGTGCTCAACAGGACTATCCTTAAACACAATGAGACGCTGAACCACCCAAGGAGAGACGAGGTAAGTAGGTTTTAAGAAGGGTCTTAAAAAGGAGAAGGGGGAGGAGGAAAGACTTCAGGATGAAATTTCAAAGCAAAGGGATCAGGTGGCTGAAATCACCGCCACATAAGGTCGAGAACTCAGAACTGCTCGTGGGCTGAAAGTAGAGGAGTGTACGTACCTAGAGAAGAGATTACAGAGAGAGGGAGGGTGGGTCAGGGTCACGGAAAGACTTCAAAACAAAGATGAGAATTTGTAAATCGAAGCATTATTTAGCAGGGTGCCAAAGTAGGTCAGTGAGCAGTGTTGTTGGGTTAAAAACATAGGGACAGGAGTAAGCCATTCAGTCAGACTCAATGAGATCATAGTCAACCTGTGGTCTAACTCCCATCTACCCACCTTTGGCCCACATGCCTTAACATATTCACTCAATTTTTGAAAAATCGCAGATTTAAAATTAACTTAAAATGAGCATCCCAGGTTGTTTGTGGAAGAGAGTTCTAAACCTGTGTGTGTAGAAATGCTTCCTAACATCTCCCTGAACAGTCTGATCCTAATTCGCAAATTATGTCCCCAATTCTTGAATCCCCACTGAAAATAGTTTAACTTGATTTCCCCTGTCTTTTCCTGTTAATATCTTGAAGTCTTCAATCAGATCACTGGTTAGACTTCTGAATTTGAGAGAAAACAGGTCTAATTTATATAATCTTTCCTTATAACTTAACCCCTGAAAGTCCAGGTATCAGTCTTGTAAGTTTATATTGTACTGCCTCCAGGGCCAATATATCCTTCTTAACAGCTGGTGCAAATTAGAACACTCCGGATGACCCCAGGTTTACCCAGGGAGACCAGCTAGGAATCCACAAGGGTATTCAGAAAGTAACAAAAAGGTATGAATGAGGTGTTAGCAGCAGACAGTGACACATAGATGGAGGTAGACAACATTATGGAACAGGATAGTTCATTCCTGGTCATAGCATGGATATGTAGTTGAAAGCCCATGTTGGGATCCACTATGATAATGGAGTTGTGAACAGTGTGATTCAGCTTCAGAGGTTTGTTAGGGAAAGGACAGGAATTGATAGCAAATGTGCAATATATTGAGCCTTTTCTCAGGCTCAAGAACCTCACAGTCAACTGCATATTTGTGAGGTGTAGCCATCCTTGTCTTGTTGAATTACAGCAGCCAATTCACTCATAGCAAGCTCCCCAACACAACAATTGGATAAGTTAATCTTTTGAGACTAATAACAAGTCAGGATACCAGGGAATGTTCTACTTCCAAAATAGTTCCACAGTGAATTTCCTTTTGCGTTAACCTGACGACAGAATATGTCTTGGTTTACTGTCTCATCCGAAGGACTACATCTCTGATAGTGCAGCGCTCCCTCAGGATTAGATTTTGTGCTAAAGTCTTGTCAGTGGGCAATGACCTCATCGATTTCTGACACAGTGCTACCATTGACCGAAGGTTAATATCATCTTGAGAGTTCCAAAATGGCCCATAATTGAGGCTGCCTGGTGGCAAAAGGCTTTACGCATTTAAAGCTTTAAATTACACTACAATAGTAAGAGAAAATCAACATAGCACCAAGGACAATGCGGCTGCTTTCTTAACAGACACACACACACACACACACACACACACACACATAGAACTAACGATTGGTTTAGCACCTCAGCAGAGAGAGGGGCAAGTTTGAGAAAGAGGAACCTTCACGGTAACCTCAGCTGGTGCAAGAATTGAACCCATGTTGCTGGCAATCACAAACCAGCCATCCAGCTAACCCAAGCTAACTGAGACCCACAAAGCACACTATGATGATGATGATGATGTGGTAAAAGCAGAGTGTTACAGTCAAAAATGTTATGGTCAAAATTTATGAACGAGACAACAGCAGCTGGAGGCCTTAAACAGAAGGCCGATTGAGCCAGTCACAGCTGAACCAGGCCCGAAGGCCTAAATCTCCCTGCACCGCTACCCCCCCCCCCCCCCTCCTATGACAGCATCACTCTAATATGTACTCTGTCACTGGAAAACTTTGTTGGCATTATTGACCAGCTTCCTTACAGAGAAGGATTCAATAACTGGGCTGAGGGAGTGGAAGAGAACAGAGTGAATCAAACATATGATTATGAAAACAGTGACATTTTTGACAGGAGACAATGCTATTCTGGGGGTGTTGTACGTGTAGGTGCAGGGTCCAACAAAAGAATAACAAGTCACCATGGAGATCAGTTTGCAATGTGCAGTGAAAACACAAAGACACAAAGCTCAGCAAAATGACCCTGTGATGGAGGCTGTGAACATGTCATGTACAGGCCAATTCGCTTCACCAACAGTGGGACCAGAACTGCTTCCATTTGGCACTGTGGGCATGGTGACCAAACAACTAAATTCAAAACAGACTTTTTTTTTCTTTTACTGGACTTGAACAAGGCAAACATGGGCGGCACGGTGGCACAGTGGTTAGCACTGCTGCCTCACAGCACCAGAGACCTGGGTTCAATTCCCCGCCTCAGGCGACTGACTGTGTGGAGTTTGCACGTTCTCCCCATGTCTGCGTGGGTTTCCTCCGGGTGCTCCGGTTTCCTCCCACAGTCCAAAGATGTGCAGGTCAGGTGAATTGGCTATGCTAAATTGCCCGTAGTGTTAGGTAAGGGGTGGATGTAGGGGTATGGGTGGGTTGCGCTTCGGCGGGGCGGTGTGGACTTGTTGGGCCGAAGGGCCTGTTTCCACACTGTAAGTAATCTAATCTAATCTAATCATTTCCAAAACCCCTGAGAGCACCTCAAACTGCAGTCAACAGGTAATGTGAGAAACATTGCAAGCCAAGTGTGCACACCGCAAGATCCCACAAACATGATCAGCCTAGGGAAAGGATTTGGTCTTTTATTTTGGTGGGGGGGGGGGGGGGGGGGGTGAGGACGAGCACACCGTGATGGATCCATGCAACAGAATTTGCAGGGAAAAAATCAAAAATATAAAAATTTTGAACAATTTCCTTGCTGTCTCTGTAGCAGAGAACAGCATGGTGATGTATCTCTCTCCATAATGAATATAAACTCCCTTGAAATCCTGGAGAACATGGACATCAATTCACCTACAGGAATGGGTACACCTAGCCCTTAAAGCAAAATTATTCAACATCTCTTTACACAGTCATCATTCCTGCTTCCAGCTGCGCCCCAAATTTGCAGCATTAATGCACGTCTAATTCGCTAAGAGAACAAAAAAAAGCATTCAGATCAAAATTTTCAGCAACTGCGATTTACCAAAATTCACCAATCATAGATTTCAGCCAGAATCCTCACGACTAATCCACAGCTATACATTGGTACCCTGTTCACTTCTGGTCGGGCATTTGTGTAAAAACTACATCTTTGTAGAACTGACCACACTCTCAGGTTTCAGTATTATTACTAGCATTGAACCAACTGGTGGATTGCAACATTCTAATCCCATGTGCATGTGAACGGGGAAGAACAATTGGGAGACAGCAAATCCTTGTCCTAGAGGAAGTACGTTCAGAGTTAGAGGCAACAGCTGCAAAGTTAGTCACTGTTTGGCTGATTATGCAAACTCAAAATTAAAGCATTTCACACTGAGCTGTGAATGGCATGTTGAAGCAATGCTAACATTACCCGCGCACTGGGGAGTAACAGTTCCAGTTACATAACATTTGTATAATTTAGGATATTACTGATTTCAGAATCTCTGCCCTGCCCTCACTTACGGGGAAATGGAACTCAAGTCAACTTCTTAATGAGACTTGTCCTCTTACTTAATCTGGCTGTGAGTAAACAATATTCAGTTACAACAACAGATCTCCTTTACCAGCTCCATTCCAATGACCAGTGTGATGTTTTGCAGTATTACACAGTGATTCTAAAGCAGGTTGACCAAAGCTGGAGTAGGTCGGCACAGTCCATTGTGCCTGCCTTATCGTTTCATATTGATTTCAACCTCAACTCCGTTTTCCTAACCACTCCCCATGGGCAGCACGGTGGCTGAGTAGTTAGCACTGCTGCCTCACAGCGCAGGGTTCCATTCCAGCCTTGGGTGAGTGACTATGTGGAGTTTGCATATTCTCCCTGGGTCTGTGTGGGTTTCCTCTGGGTGCTTTGGTTTCCTCCCACAGTCCAAAAGGTGTGCAGGTTAGGTGAATTGGCCATGCTAAATTGCCCATAGCGTTAGGTGCATTAGTCAGAGGGAAATGGGTCGGGGTGGGTTACTCTTTGGAGGGTCGGTGTGGACTTGTCGGGCCAAAGGGCCTGCTTCCACACTGTAGGGAATCTAATCCCTCAATTACCTGAGAAACCCAAAGTCTGCCTGTTCAGACTTAAATACATTCAACAAATCGAACATCTACATTCCTTTAGTGTAGAGAATTCCAAAAGCTCTCATCACCACATAGCCCCTGAACTGAAAAGCCATTCAATTGTGTTCAGGAGAAACACACACACCTCATGAAGCAAAGCCAAACCCAGGTCTCAAATCTCCAGATCAAACGTGCCGTCATGTCACACCAGTCATAAGCTTATCCCAAAACGCTTTATAGCAAAAGCCACAGCTTTGAAATGGTACAATGTGGATTAACTACAACCTCAAAAAGGTTCCTGGGCCTTGCATTGTACACAGAATGGGACTTTTCCTTTGTCATGCGGGCTCAAGTCTCATTCTATTGAGGAACGGTCAGCAGTCCACCGTGTAAGAGCAAAGAATGAAAGCAATGAAGAGGAGAGGAAGCAAGGCCAGGCACACAGATTCTAACATTTGACATGGAGGCAAAAGGCCAGGAGTGATGAAATAAGGTGGTGAAGATGCTGGAGTCGTGCGTTGTGGAGAACGATTGAACCAAAAGAGGAGACACTTACAGGTCTTGCAATGAACTGGAATGGGCATACAGAGGGGTAAAAGAACATTTGTCAGTCCGGAAAAAGGTATCTGGGATACAAAGCCAAGTTTTGAATTCAAATGCAAGTGTCCAGGTAGTCCAGTCCTAGAACCAGGGAAGAGAATACTATCACAACGAAAAACAACTTGTGCAGAAAACCTCAAGTTAAAAACAAAGTGCTGGTAATACTCAGCCAGTCAGGATAGATCCAGACACACAAAATCTCGTTGAAGAGTCAGATGTGAAAAATTAACTCTGCTTCTATCAGCAGTATTCAAGGATTCCCCATTTGTATTTTGGCAAATCCTTCAACAACACAAAGTACAATGGGTGGCAAAATAGTGATGGTAATTGAGAGAGATTTGCAGGAGAATTGTAATAAGTCAGAGAGTGGGCAGATAGGTGGTAAATGCAGTTAAATAGGAGGGAATAACATTCTGGACGATTAAAAGAAAAAAAATAATATGATGGGACTTAAAATAAATTGTAGAAACAGAGGGACATTTATGTATAGGTGTGCAAGTGATTAAAAAACTAATATCAAGAATAGATAAAGGCATAAACATGCAACCCTACAGGTCACGTTGGTGGGTCCACTACAGACATGACTGTGCATGCAAAAACGCTCAGGTTTTGTTCAGAAAGAGCAGAGCCAGATGCTGAAGGGATCCTAAGTACTAAATCCCCTTTCCAAACCCCTCTCCTTATCTCTCCTCCTCTGAAGACTTTCCTCAAAACTTTAATCAAGCATTTTTCTTTTGCCCTGTGCTAATGTTTTGACTTTGTGGTAAAGGATGCAAAAACGCCAAATTTAAACAAGACCTTGGTTACATCAGAAAGATGTTGGGGGTTTAGAAAAGATTTACAATGATGTTACCAGGGTTGGAGGATTTGAGCTATAGGGAGAGGTTGAGTAGGATGGGGCCGTTTTCCCTGGAGTGTCAGAGGCTGAGGGGTGACCGTACAGAGGTTTACAAACCTATGAGGGGCATGGATAGGGTAAAATAGGCAATGTCTTTTCCCTGGGGTCAGGGAGTCCAGAACTAGAGGGTATAGGTTTTGGGTGAGAGGGGAAAGATATGAAAGAGACCTAAGGGGCAACTTTTTCACACAGAGGGTGGTACGTATATGGAATGAGTTGCCAGAGGATGTGGTGGAGGCTGGTACAATTTCAACATTTAAAAGGCATTTGGATGGGTATATGAATAGGAAGGGTTTGGAGGGATATGGGCTGGGTACTGGCAGGTGGGACTAGATTGGGTTGGGATATCTGGTCGGCATGGATGGGTTGGACCGAAGGGTCTGTTTTCATGTTGTACATCTTTATGACTCTAAGTGCTTCAGTCAATGAAGTAGTCACAAGTGTGTTGTTGGAAAAGCCCTGACAATGCAGTGATCACCACCTGGTTTGTTTTGTGTATGCGGAAAGGGAACTCCTTTGCATCCTGGGCTGTCTGACTTCTCTGGGTAGCACATCTGACCATGCATCACTTCCCCAAGGCCTCCAAGCCTGGACTGTGTTCAGTGCTTAGGATTGTCCATTGGATCCCAGCGGCAGGACTGCTCCCAACAAATTGGTCACTAACTCTTGGTTTGGAGGGATATGGGCTCGGTGCTGGCAGGTGGGTCTAGATTGGGTTAGGATATCTGTTCGGCATGGACGGGTTGGACCGAAGGGTCTGTTTCCATGCTGTACATCTCTATGACTCTACGTGCACAGAATTGCAGAGGATATGGCACGGAAATAGTCCATTCAGTCCAACCAGCCAATACTAGCACTCAAGCATCTGCTCGTGATTTTCTTATCTAAACCTACCGCTGTAAGCATCTATTCATTACCACTCACACTCCTGATGAAGGGCTAATGCCTGAAACATTGACTCTCCAGCTCCTTGGATGCTGCCTGACCGGCTGTGCTTTTTCCATTGCCACACTTGGTGGCTCGGACTCTCCAGCATCTGCAGTCCTCACTTTTTCCGACTCGTGTTTGTCTAGTTTCCCCTTAAAAGCATATTTGCTACTCATTTCACCCACTCTCTGTGGTACAGTGTTTACTAGTTATAGCCACAGTTGAAGTTTTGTATTCTATTCTGGATGCTATGAGAAGGGGGAGAAGGAGATGACCCTGTGGATTCTTGCAGGACAGTGGTAGTGTCCCTATCCCTGAGCCAGGAAACCTGAGTTTAAGTCCCACCTGCTCCAGAGGTGTGTAATAACATCTCTGAACAGATTGATTAGGAAATATTGGTAGGGGTCATGAATAACGAGCAGTGTTAATTCAGTGGGCTGAAAGATGGAATGCAGAATTCAGACCAAAAAATCCATTGAGTTAAGAGGTTAAAGAGACATGATAAAAATGCCTTTGCTCAAAAAGTAAACAAAATATTATTTCGCCAAACTGGCCAGGTTAGATACTTAGTTGGTGCTGTGTTAATTACCAGAGAGAAATCCCGTGAAAAACAATCACAATCAATTAAATTGTGAGTGTCTGATCTTGTGCACATTGTGAAGCGTGGCACAATGACTCAGTGGTGTCTCCCAGTGTCTGTTGGTTTCCTTTGGGTGCTCTGGTTTCCTACCCCCAGTCCAAAGGTGTGCAGGTTAGGTGGATTGGCAGTGCTAAATTGCCCAGTGTCCAGGGACGTGCAGGCTAGGTGGGTTAGCCATGGGAAATGCAAGGTTACAGGGATAGGGTGGGATGCTCTTCGGGAGGGTTGTTAAGGCCTCAAATGGGCCAAGAGGCCTGCTTCCACACTGTAGGGATTCTATGACTCTTGGATCTGATGTTCTCCATAATCTATGGATCTGCCCACATGCACCGTCTCGGTGCTCACGTGCCTGGATAAGGTATGCAGGGATGACTTAAGGAACTCTATGAACTTCTTATCTTTAAGAAAAGGAGGGAAGATGGCGTACAGTAGATGTTACGATGACCAGCAAAGATGGCCACTGCTTACCCAGTCATCTCTGGGAAAGCCATTAGTCTCAGCAACACGGAACAAATTGGAGTCACAATTTACATAAAGGAAATGGAAGGTGGAAACATTTTGGATTTGAATCACACCTGTGTGAGATTTTTATGCAAATTCTCAGCTCAGCGGTTCAAATTTGATTCAGAAACCGGAGTTTCCAATCTGAGAAGTTTAAAGTATCAACAAACTGTAAATGAAGTATTTCACTGGTGCTGTATCCAAAGCAGGAGAGCTGAAAATGTGTTGCTGGAAAAGCACAGCGGGTCAGGCAGCATCCAAGGAGCAGGAGGATCGACGTTTCGGGCATGAGCCCTTCTTCAGGAATGAAGATCTGCAGCCCTCTGCATCAGCATCTGCAGTCCTCACTTTCTCCAAAGCAGGAGAGCCATTCATGAAAAATCTGACAATGATTTTTGCGGTGTTAGAAATAGCGTTATACAAGATTCACCTGACCACTCTGAACAAACCTACAGGTGACTTTTAAACAATTCACAGACAAAACCCTTTTTGTAAAAAATCTGCATTTATAGAGTATTTTTCAATAATATAAAATACACTCCATAGGAGCTTAAGTCTGACAAGAATTGACATCAGAAATAGACAGGCAGGAGGCTGGAAGAACACAGAAGGCCAGGCAATGGAGGAGGCCAAGGATGGTCATGTTGGAAAGGGACATGACCATTCTTGGCCTCCTCCGTTGACAAAACGAACCACAGTGCAAATTGGAGGAGTAACACCTCATCTTCTGCCTGGGCAGCCTACAGTCCGGAGGACTCAACATTGAGTTCTTCAATTTCAAATAACCCACCTCCCCATCCCCCGACTCCCTTTCCAGCCCCCCCCTCCTCCATTTCACCAACTGGATTCATTCCTCCCATTGACCAGCCAGGACTTGCCCTCTACCTGTCTTCGTCTATCCCCACTTCATCACCCTGCCCCCACCACCCCCTTTATCTGCAGCTCCCCCCCACACCCAGCTCCGATTCAGAAGAAGGGTTCCACCTGAAACGTCAACTTCTGCCCCTCCTGATGCTGCCTGGCCTGCTGTGTTCCTCCAGACTCCTGCCTGCCTATCTTGTCTCTAACCAAGAGCTGACATCAGACCAGGAGAGGAGACAACATTAGAGAAGTTGGGTAATAAGAGCTTGGTCAAAGTGATGGTTTGTTAAACAAAAAGCCCAACAGGAGATGTTTAGGAGGAAAATTCCACAAAGTTTAGGGCTCAGGTAGCAAAGGAATTTTCTTTCCCCACCCCCACCTTATGGTGCACAGAGAACAACCTAGCTCTCAATACCAGCAAAACCAAGGAACTCATGATTGACTTTCGTCGGAATGTTACTCATGCCCTCCCCCTAAACACTAACAGCACAGAGGTGGAACAATTGGAGAGTGTCAAGCTCCTGGGAGTGGTTATCCACAACAAGCTTTCTTGGACTCTTCATGTGGGCGCACTGGTTACAAAGGCCCGACAACATCTCTTCTTCCTCCTCAGGTAGCTGAGAAAATTTGGCATGACGGCAAATACCATTGCCAACCTTTATAGGTGCGCCATCGAGAGCATTCTGTCTGGATGGATCACTACCTGATATGGCAACTGTACCATTCAAGATCGGAGACGGTTACAGAGAGTGGTGAACTCGGCCCAGACAATCACAAAGGCCAACCTCCCATCTATAGACTCCATCTACCAGGCCCGCTATCAAGGAAAGGCTGCCAAGCATTCTCAAAGATCCATCCCACCCTGGCAATGTTTTTCTACAACCTCTACCATCGGGGAGTAGGTACAGAAGCCTAAACACACGCACCAGCTGGTTTTGCAACAGCTCCTACACTACTGTTGTTCGAATACTGAATGGAATCACAAACTCTTAGCATTTGCTTGTACCTGTGTTTTTGTTTTTGCTGCTGTTTACCTATTACTTACTATCTATGCTACTTAATTCCGTAATCTGCCTCTATTGCTCGCAAGACAAAGCTTTTCACTGTGCCTTGGTACACATGACAATAAGTTCAATTCAATTTGGATCCACCTGGAGCCATTTTGTCTGTACCTGTTGACTCAGTATTGGATAAATCATTTATCAAGGCAACCTTTAGGGAGCTTGGCCTAATTTTTGAACTGACAGATGCCCCTTTTTCAGCCTTCAGTGCTGGAAATACAAAACCCACAATACATCCGGGAAGACAGGAAAAAAAAACAAACTGCCCAGATGGAGTACTGTTGGAGGAATGCTTGGAAGCACAGCTTAACTCATACACTCCTGGCAATAAGACAGAGGAGAGGTTCAATTCCCTTTTGCAGTCATTTCTGGGGAAGAAGTGGAAGCTTTATCATTGTTTTCAAAAGGGGAGGAGAGGGGTATGTGCAGACAGGGCACCTGCTAACATCTCCCCAACCTCACCCCTACAAAGGCCTTCAGAATGAGCATGTATACAAAGTAGCCACTCCTGTCAGCTAAATCAGTGCAGGGAGGAGAGGTTATTCTCTCATCCCAACTATCACCCAATCTCAATTTAAAAAAAACAAGAGGTGGGCAGGAGGAAGAAAGATGGTCTTGGATGGAGCTTTCTACCCACGAATACAATAGGCAGTTAGGCTTACATGTCAGACATGTCTGTTGTGTTTGATCACACTGACTATTATAATTCCAGCTTTGTGTATGTAGGCTCCACAAGGTGCCCTAATTATGATTTACGATGGAGCAGGGAACAAACACTCCGTCTTCTGAAGCCTTACAGATGCGTAAACTCCATGTTCTTTGAACACTCAAAAAAAACTGTAGACTGAGGTATTAAATCACAAGACTGGAGAACAAAGCTCAGATTCCACACACAAGACAGACATTGCCATTTTAAGAAACTGGAACACATTGATATTTTTTCTCTCTCTCTCTCTCTCTCTCAGCCTTGATCTCACCCAGCCGCCTCTTTTCTGGTGAAACCACTCAGTCCAAATAAGGAGAACAGCTGTACAGTCTGATCTCTGTGTC
The DNA here is from genome assembly GCF_047496795.1 of Chiloscyllium punctatum. NCBI lineage: Eukaryota > Metazoa > Chordata > Chondrichthyes > Orectolobiformes > Hemiscylliidae > Chiloscyllium > Chiloscyllium punctatum. The sequence continues at coordinate 19,553,122 of NC_092783.1, forward strand.
TCTCTGTCTCTGAATCTCTCTCTCTCTCTCTCTGTCGGTCTGTGTGTCTCTCTGTCTGTGTGTGTGTGTGTGTGTGTGTGTGTGTGCGCGTGTCTCTCTCTTTCTGTGTGTGTCTCTCTCTCTCTCTCTCTCGGTGTCTGTGTGCGCATCTCTCTTGCTCTCCGTCTGTATATGGTGGGGGGAGAATGGGTGTGGGTTGGGAGCTGGAGGGAGGGGATTGAAGGCAAGAGGGAGGGTAGGAGGGAGAGAGGGGGATGGGTGTAGGCTACAGCTTGTTTGTACCAACTGCAACACTAGTGAACAACTAGGCTTGGCAACGCCCTCGGTCTGATTTTATTCTGTGAATGGCATTGAAGCAGGACTACCGGTAAATAAAAATGAATAAAATGTTTGATTCAAGTGACCCAGCACATCTGGGCTTTCAGGGAGTTCAGCCACAACGGAAAGATCCAACAAAATAAAAAACTCTTTTCAAGATGCAGGCGAAGCTTATTTAGATTGAGAACTGCTCACAAAATAAAGGTTTCCACCTACACCAACCACCTCTGGTCCCTGCGGCAGAGGGCAAACCTGCCAGGGACAAAAACAAAACTCAGTCCTCACATTCGTACTAGTCTGTTCTCAGGATCGGGGGGGGGGGGGGGGGGGGGGTTACCACATCCCATATCCCTCCCATTTAAATACATGTGGATTAAGCAGAAAATGTCAAGCGAAAAACATCATTGTTCTCCCACTGAGTGGGGGACAGGGGGTTGTGGGGGGGGGGGGGGGGAAGGTGGGGAGAGCAGGGCAACCTTGAACAATTCAGATATTACAATGCACAAGAGAAGGGAGACACCACAGAGAAAGAGAGGCAGAGGCAGAGACACAGGCAGACTCCATTGAGAGGATCAAGAGGCAGCAACTGCACCTAATCTGAGAGCATGAAACCTCAGGTAGATTTGTAAAATAGCATTGGTTAGAAAATGCCAGGGCTTCTAGGAAATCTCCACTGAAAACTTTCTATTATTCATCTAATGCCAGCACCTTACAACGGCACAATGCCAGGACCAATCTCAGGTTAACTTCAGCAAAACCTAATCTCTTGTGGCTTTTCATGAATCTCACAGACAACACAACTTTATCTGGGGAGGGGGTAATTTGCATCCATTATGAATTCAGCTCTTTCAAAATAAAAAAAATTGGTATAAAGCTAGTAATAACTTGAGTTTTTTCACTATAATTGCATCTGGTTTGTGCAGTTTGAGAGAGCGCTCTTGGATTCAATCATAAACACATGGGTGTCACACAAATTGTTCATGTTTCTTCATCCTCAATTCCAACCCACAAGACATGGGGAGTCCTTAATTTCATCATAATGTGTCACAGATAATTACTGAAAAGATATCCAGAAATGGTTAGTTACACTTCAATGACTCTGCACAGTAATTGTCTTTATTTTGTAAGTGAAGAAAATATTTAGCTACCTTTACTGGGACAGTTTATTAATACCTCCTGCAGTGTCAACATGACTTGAACTAATCAGTACGCGAAATGAGAAAAGACCATTCGTCCCATCAATCCCAATCCTTCCACAGATCCTGTGCTGTATATTAATTCCTGAACAAAGTGGGATTCCAGAATCTTCAGCCATTCTCTGACCACAGAACCTCACATAATAAAAGGAAGCCTTTGGATCAGGAATTATGCCAATTCTTGAATACAGCTTCCTTCATCTTCACTCTTTTTCCCCGTAACACCGCAAATTCTCCTCGTTTCTTCCCTGTTCACAGTTAACATTGATTCATCCACCAATCACCATCAGGCAGTGCATTCCAAACCATAAAACATTTCCATGTAAAAGAATTACTCATCACCCTGTGGGGCTTTGCTTGTGAGCTCTCTATCAAATCTCCTCTTAACCTTCGCTACTCAAAAGGAAAGAAATCCCAGCTTCTCCAGTCTTTCCACATAACTAAAATCCCTCACCCCACAACCTCACCAGACGTGTAATCCTTCTGTCCGGCAGTAGGCGGGCCACCTTGCAAGGGACTATCTTTGGAGAAACAACCGAGATCTACAAAAGTCAGTGGGCTCATTATCTGCAAAATGGAATCTCTAAAACCATTCAAAACCCCTCCTCTCTTTCTCACAATTAGCAATCCCTTTTGCTCTGGGCACCATCTGTTCCACTCACTCCTCCTCCCCATAAAAGCCATAATTTTTCAGTCCCCTCCAGTTCTGAAGCAGATTCGTCCTGGATTTAGGCAAAAGGGAGGACTGCAGATGCTGGAGATTAGAGTCAACAGTGTGGTGCTGGAAGGGCAAAGCAGGTCAGGCAACATCCGAGGAGCAAACTGGATTTAATACAGGTTTCTCTTTGTACAGACACTGCCAGACTTGCTGAGTTTCTTCAGTAATTTGTTTTTTTGTGCTTCAGAGTCCCAGCACCCACAGTCTCTTGCTGCTATCAGCTTTTGTATGGTGCCTTTATATAGGTCAATTCCTGCACCTTCTGAGTTTGCCATGAAGGACTCTCCTTCTTAACCTGTCCCCTCACCTGAGGCATGCTGACCCTCAGGTTAAACCTCTTCCAGTCACCTCTCCCTAATGAGAAAGCGACCCTATGGTCCTCTGGGATGATGGCAACTTTATGTTTTCATGCTCTAAGTTACTGTACAGTCAACAGAAGTACTTCAGAGGCATAGTCATTGCTGCACCCAGGAAATTTGCAAAAAGCAAAAGGTAAGGCAAACACTGGAATAATGATCAGGTTTGATTTTATTTGAAAGGTTGGAAAGACGTCGCGAAACATGAAAGGGTACAGAAAAGACTTACAAGGATGTTGAGGGGTTGAAAGGTTTCAGCTATAAGGAGAGGCTGAATAGGCTGGGGCTGTTTTCCCTGGAGCAAAGGTTGAGGCGTGACCTTAGAGGTTTGTAAAATCATGAGGGGCGTGGATGGGGGTAAGTAGACAAAGTCTTTTCTCTGGGGTGGAGAATTCTGAAACTACAGGGCGTAAGTTTAGGGGGGAGGGAGGAGAAGATTTAAAGTGACCTAAAAGAACCACCTTTTCACGCAGAGGGTGGTACGTGTATGGAATGAGCTGCTAGAGGAAGTAATAGAGGTTGGTACAATTATAACATTTAAAAGGCATCTGGATGGGTATATGAATAGGAAGGGTTTAGAGGGAAATGGGCCAAATGCTGGCAAATGGGACTGGATAAATGTATGATAACTGGTTCGTTTGGATGGGTTGGACTGAAGGGTCTGTTTCTGTGTGGTACATGTCTATGACTCTATAAATAGCCGAGAGACAGGGGTGTTATCCATGGTGACACAAGACCTCTTTATAGGAACATTTGTTAGTACTTAAGATATCTGGTTGGCATAGATAAATTGGACCAAAGGGTCTATATCCATGCTGTACATCTTTATGGCTCTATCCCAGGGATAACAGCTAAGGGATCAAAGGACCCACACACTGATGGTTTATAGGCATTCTTCCTCAATGCATCCTCATCAACTGAATGCCTACGAGAGTGTGATTCCCAGTTTTGGAGCAGAAAATAATGGACTGAGCACTGCGTTGGGTATAGGAAATAGGATACACAATCTAAGTCATACAGCCCAGAAACAGACCCCTTGGTCCAACCAGTCCATGCTGACCATAGTCCCAGACTAAACTAGTCCCACCTGCCTGCTCCTGGCCCATATCCCTCCAAAACATTTCCTATTCATGTACTTATCCAAATATGCTTTAGGAAAATCTCAACATTAGTGAAATATCAGGTTTTACGTTTGCTCGCTGAGTTGGAAGGTTTGCTTTCAGAAGTTTCGTCACCATACTAGGTAACATCATGAAAACAAACCTTCCAGCTCAGCGAGCAAACGTACAACCTGAACCTCAACCTGAGCTATAGATCTTTTCAAAAATTGCAGTGAAACATAATAAAACCATTGCTGGGATGCCTGAACCAAAGTGTCATTCATATTCCTCCCAAGGTCTGGGAGATAGAGAGATCAATCACCTCAATCCAACACGCTCTGGATATTTTGCAGCAATAAGATCTTACCACCCTGAGTGGCATATAGAGAGCAAAGAAATAGAGTTTACCAGCACTCACTGGGATCATCAATCAGTCCCAACCCAAACACAAAACACAAAATTAGCCACTACAAGTGGAAAGGTACATCTGAGACACACAAATGCCAGGCAATGACCATCTCTGATAAAAGGCAAATCAACCACCACCCCTTGATATTCACTGGTGTTACCATCACTGAATTGTCAACTAACATCATCCTGCAGCAACCAATGACCAAAAACTCAACTGAACACACCATAGAAGCATTTCTCATACTTTAAAGCATTGTAGAAAACTCCAGAATCATATATAGAAACTAGTATCAGCTTCATATTGCTTTGAGGCAAATCAAAATGTACACAGTGAGCAGTACGAAGTTATTCCAACTCATCAATGAGAAGCAAGGCCTAAGCCCTCACCCCAAAATTGTGATGATGTTGCTCCTTTAACAAGGTTATGTCATCCTTGGTTTCTCTTTTTCAGGAGGTTATAAAGACACGGGTTCCAGAAAATCTTGGTTGATCTACTTGAGGAAGCTTAAGCTTTTAAAAAAAAATGCAAGAGGAGTGACCAGTTCTCCCAATTCAGCTTTAGTTGGTTTAGTTTAAGAGAGAGTGAGGACTGCAGATGCTGGAGATCAGAGCTGAAGATGTGTTGCTGGAAAAGCACAGCAGGTCAGGCAGCATCCAAGGAGCCGGAGAATCGACGTTTCAGGCATCAGCCCTTCTTCAGGAATCAATATGGTTTAAGTTAGTTTGGTTTTAGCAGTCTGGCTGATCAGAGTAAGCAGTTGGACAGTTTTGAGCCTGCTGGTCAAAGGAACAGCTACATGGAAGGTGTTTCATGCTGAATCTCTCTGCCATCACACACTCTCTCTCTCTCTCCTGTAAGACCTTGTGTTTGATTTTACCTTTTTTGCCAAAGGGTGTTTATGGGGATTGTTGCAGGAATTTGGAACAGCATCATTAAGTTGGGATAATCTGTTGGATTTTCGATAGGTTAATTTAGTCTACATTGTGTTCTCTTTTGTGTTTCATTCAGTAATCTTGCAAATAAATTCGGTTTTGTTTAAAACGGAGTGGTTGGGCCAGCTGCATTACTTCTAGTATATTCACTATACACCTGCTTAAAACAACTAGCAAAGTTAGGGTCCGGTCAACTTTCTTGAAATGCTTTGAGAAGGTCTGGCCTGGTCCATAACAATATCTCGTAAACAGCCACGTGGTCAGGAGAGCGAACTCCAGGTGGCTTCCCAGTTTCCTCACTCCAGAGATATGGAAACCAACAGAGATGTAACGCCCTCATCCGTGCTTCTCTGACTGTGATCAATTAAACAGGGATCCAAAATGGGAGCTTCCTGATCAAAACAATCAGACAGACAATAATTCAGAGAACTGTAATTTCTTAAATATGCTCAGAACTCTAAAATCAATTAAAGTTCACAGTCACACACAACCTGTTCATCACAGGAGCCAAACACTTAGGCTCAAAACAGAATGATATAAGCTGTTCTTTTTAAAAGAAAAAGCACAGTGGAATACCAAATCCAGTTTTGACTCCTCAGGATTTCTCCTCCTGTTGTAGTATACTAATCTAAAACCGTGTCCAGGGAAAGGTCACAGGGTGGCTAGTCTCTGTCACCCTCAAACAGACAGACAGACAGTCTCTCACACATCCCCTGAACCTATGTTATTTCAGAACACAGTACCTGTACAAAATTACAAATAATTGGCTGTGTAAGAGTCAAATGCTTGATACAATAAAATAGTCTTTAAAATTTCATGGCTCATTTGAAAATTTCAATTAAGGTACATTTGGCTTGATGTAAGCTGAAACACAAATGGCTGTACAAGTGTGGAATGAGCAATGTAGTTTTAAAACCAAAAAAGGTCCATTCCTGAAAACAACACCAGAACTCCAACTGGAAAACTGGCTTTTAGGTGGAGGGCAGATGTTTCTCAGAATCACTGAGACAGTCTCCTGTGGGTAAGGTCTATTCTGCTATTGAGGCAGCTATGGGCTATCACTGTTCAGTTTATGACAAAATAAGGACAGAATTAACTCACCATAAAAAAAACTGCAAGTCACCAGCTGTCACTGACCTAATAAAACAAAATTTATTGATATCCTTTGCTTTTCTCTAACAAGACTCAATTTTCTGCTCCTTTCTATTCCAGGCTGCATCTAATGGATGTTTGTCTTCCCTGCAATAAAAAACCTTCACTGACACTGTCCATCTTCAGTGCCAATTTGAAAGTCCCAGTTAACATACAGAGTTTAAAAGGGTTACATTTCGTTTGTACGGTTTTGAGTACAGCATAGACAATTAAAGTGAAGCCAAGTAATGTGATTACAATGACCAAACTATTTGATAGGATTAAAATGAAGATTCATTCCACTAGAAGGGAACAATCTAGAACAAGGTGTCCAAACCCGAAACTTCGAACTGTTCAGGTATGATATCAAAGTTAGCCTTCTTCACACGAAAAGCAGTGAATTTCAAATTTTCACTCCCGAGACATATTCAAACTGGAAATAGGAACTGATTTTTAGTGTTAATGATTAAATTATGAGGGGTATAGATCGGTGAAAGAGCCAAGATCCTATCCCCAGGACAGCAGAATCCAAAACTAGAGGGCACAGGTTTAAGGTGAGGGGGTGGGGGAAGACTTTAAAGGGATCTAAGGGACAACTTTTATGTGCAGAGGGTGGGACGTGCATGAAATGACCTGCCAGAGGGAAGTGGTGGAGGCTGGTACAATTACAACATTTAAAAAGGCATCCGGACGGGTATATGAATAGAAGCGTTTAGAGGGATATAGGCCAAATGCTGGAAAAGGGGACTGGAATATCTGTTCGACATGGACGAGTTGGATGGAAGAGTTGGTTTCCGTGCTTTACAGCTCGATGACTCTAAAACAGGTAAATAGAGTTAATACACAGATCAACCAAGTTTCAACTGAATGGCAGAACAGGCTCAAGGGGATGAATGGACTCTTGTTATTCAATTTCCAACTATGAGGTAGACACCAGCTTAGCTCCGGATTGATTGTTAGGGTGCAGTCGGTACGACTGAACTCATAGTCAAACAAACCAGCACCATCATGCTCATACTCTGATCGAAGGTGGTTTGTTTTCGGATGATGGGACTGGGTAGAGACACAGTATGGCTTCTGACAGACTTTAGATAAGAAAAATGGATGAAAAGCATTGAAGCTGAACCCACCTTGACTGTGCAGTGGTCCACTCTCACTAGGTCCAGGGGAATTACCAAAGACAGACACTATTCTCCGTTTCAAACAGACCAGGGCAGCTGCAGATTAAACAGGTTCAGCAGGTTCTGGTTTGTTTCTCTCCTCTCACGAAGTGCAGGTCTTCATTGAGGAGGAGGAGGAAGGGGAAGCGGGGTGGGGGGGGCGAGACAGGAAAATGGACAGGTTTCGCTGAAGCTCATGCCTGATTAACTTGAGTCACCATAATCACTGCCCCCTCCCAATTCCCACCTTATCCCATCGCCTTACTCTCTGCCCATCAAGTGCAAACTCCAGATTCCAATGCAGGTGAGGGCCAGCCTGATCTCAGTCACTCCCCATTTCAATTCTCCTTCCCACTCCCTCTCCGACATGTCCATGCTCGGCCTCCTCCATTTCCACAGCATATCAGACCACAAATTTGAGGGACACCGCCTTATCTTCCACCTGGGCAGCTGACAGCCCAGAGGACTCACCACTGAGTTCTCCAATTTCAAATAACCTTCCCACCCACACCCCCTACCCCCTCCCTTCCATTCCACCAACCGGCCCTTCCTTCCATCTAACAACCAGACCCATCCCTCCCATCAATCAACCTCATTGGGCAGAATGGTGAGGTGGTGATGGGTGCAGTCTCCAACTAAACCCCCCCACCCTCGCCCCCAGTCCTGAAGAAGGGTTGTACCCAGAACATGGACTTCTCCACCTCTTGATGCTGCCCGGCCTGCTGCGTTCTTCCAGCCACTTGCTCGTTTACCTTGAATTCCAAAATCTGCAGTTTCCGTTTCTCCAATGCGCGTTTGGCAAGAAAGGCAGAAATTATAATGGAGGAACTTGCTGCTGCACTTTATCGCTCAATGTAATAGGCAGATGCCATTCAACCCTTTAAGCCCATTCTACCTTTCAATGATAAAGGTTACAAAAAAAAAAATCACTCAACGCCAGGTTATAGTCCAACAGTTGTGTGACTTTTAAACTTTGTCCACCCCCAATCCAACACCAGCACCTTCACATCCTCACCTCTCAATGGGGTCACGGCTGATCTGTATTTCAACTCCACTTACCTGCTCATTACTGATTCCATATGCTTTCTATCTTCATCGAATAAAAATCCATCAATTTACTTAGAAACTTTCAACTGACCTCCTTTAGTAGGGGAGGACTCCAGTAAGAAATGTTGCCTGACATTAACTGTAGTCTTGATTAGAATTCTCCCACCAGATGAGATAGGGGAGGAAAAGAATCAAGCTAGCACCTCTTTAAACATCTTAAACACCTCCAGAGGTTCAGTCCTTCACGTCCCCAAGAGAATACAAGCCGTTGTTTATGTAACCTGTCGGCTTAATTAAATGTTTCAACCTATGCCCCCTCTAAGCTGCAAGGCTGTGCAATGGTCCACCTGCCTCACACAGGTACCAACTGGTGTACGGATGCATTGACATCAGGTTGTGGAAGCTGCTGTACATGAAGACCTGTTCATCAGCAGGGAAAAAAAAAAAAGAGCACCACGGCCTTCAGCCCTACGATCATTGTGCACATCACAAAATGAGTTCATAATGGCCAGCTTGTGTGATTCTCAAGGCAGGCAGGAACGGAGAGTGCGTGTCAGGAATTCTCAGAATCTGTAGTTCCCCAAATCTTAACCATTTCTGCTACCTGACACCTCAGAAGCTGCTGTTCAGTTGAAACAAGAACGCAAAGTGCCAATAAGCCTCAGTGAGTCAGGCAACACCTGTGCAGAGAGCAGTCAATGTTCCAGGTACGAGGTTTTTGTTCAAAGGAATGCCCTTAGCAAAGGTCAGACCCAAGTCATTAACTCATTGCATCTCTGCACATGTGCTGTCAGAACTGCTGAAAGTTTACAGCACTTCCAACCTTCACCTTCAGATGGTTCATTTACAAGAGAGATGGCTGAACAACCAATTGTCATCACCTCCATTATAAACCTCTGCTTCCGTACTCCCCTCTACCACATACAAACATGCAGTGGGCCAGCTCCAGTGAATGGGAGATTCAGATTAAACACCTGCATTCCCATCTCAGGCATAGCACCTGTAAGATTTAGAATAAACTTGCCTATTTCCTACTCCAAGTCCTTCACCCCAGTTTCAGAAGGGAGCCGTGCTTAAAAAGGAGTTATTTCCATTCCCCATGATTGAAATGTTTTTGTCACCATCCAAAATACATGCTATTCAATATCGCCGTTCCCTTGCTATTGCTGGGGCAACGTCCCAGAATTTTCTCGCTATCATCATTGTGGGTGTCCCTATACTTAAAGGACTGCAATGCTAGAAGATCAGCACCTAATCACACAGGCAGTTCAAGATGGGAGATAAATAAAGGCTAGCCTGTTCTCAGCTCAGCAAGGAGGATGCCTATACCCAGAGTACAGATATTAAGACATTTGTCAGTTTGGTATTAACTAAATAAAAACTGGCTCCAATCACAGATTCTGCTCCTTTACAACTTTCTCTATCCTTCTCCCTAGTAACAGTCAGAGCATGGTCAAGGCTATTCACAAGCTTAGTGCAGTATCTGATCTCACCCTCACACGCCCAAGAAGTGATTCCAATCACATACTTGCATTAGAACCAAGATCTGCTATTACCAGCTCGATCACACAATCAAAAGTCTCAACTCATCTGTTGTTGAAACCCTCACCCACACCCGGGTTCCCTATAGATTTGATGGCTCCATCACCATTTCCACAAGTGTTTCACACTGCCACACCACCACCCTCATCGTTATAGATGAAGCGGTTCCTCAAATCCCCTCAATCCTTCTGCCAGATGCCTCCTGGTTATTGAACACTTTGGGTACAGATACGGGCCCTTCCTAAATGAATCACTGATGAATTGAAGAAATCAGTCATCCTTGCCTGGTCTACATGTGACTCAAGATTCACAGTAATGTGATTGATTCTCTGGAGTGGTCTGATAAGCCACTAAGCTCAAGGGTAATCAGGGATGGGCTACAAGAACTGGCCCTGCTGGTGATCCACGTATCCCACAAAAGAATAAACTAAAGCCTCTACCCTCTTATGTACTAACTTAGTATCCCCTGTATAGTAATCACCCCAACCGCTCCAAATAGCAAGTGCCAAATTCCAGCCTGCTGTTTGATATCCCATGACAATTTCACCCACTCTGCACTGAGTTTGAATCAGAACCATCAGTGAATCAGAAACAGTCATGGTTCCAGCACTGAACTCTCTCCCTCACACGGCTCTGTACATTCCCTGCCACCCAGACATGATTTGTTTTAACAAATAACGATTTTCCTCTAACCCTTCAGTCAACCTGTGAAGCATTTCCCAAAGATTAGCCTGCGTCATCAGTTCTCATGTGGAGCTTTTATCATAATCCCTTTAGAAACCATTCTACAGAACAGTAGGGCTGTGATTTCATCAAATAATGAAGGTTAATGCTGAGTTAGGTAGGAACACCTAGATTTATACCTCAGAATTTATCAGGGAGAGAAAGAGATGGCAAATGGCACTCAGTGGATAGCTCAGTCAGAAAAGTTGTGGACAGAATAGCCACATACAGAAAGATAGCGCCACATTTATAAAACATGTAGTGAAATCATCCTTTTAGGAAAGAAGTCTCATTAGTAAAAGGCTACTTAAGAAACAGAAACTTTAGGAAACAACGTCAGTGGAACACACATTGTTGTTTCTCTCCACTTATGGCTTAAGCTCCTTAAAGTTCCACTTTTTATGATGCCCTGCCATTCAGTGATGGCACCCTCCAGGCTACCTTCAGGATGCTCGAAAGTCCTTCCTTCATCATAGATCTGTTGATGGGTCTCAATTTCCTGACCTGCCCTGACACACTCACCCTGGTCAGAAAGAGGGAGGCATTCAACACAAAAGAGTACTTTGCTTTGGTGGAGTTAAATTTCTGTTGATACAAGGACACGGTCAGGAATCTTGAGCTGTTAATTCGGAAATCCCGAACACAATATCTCTTGAACAGGGATAGTAGAGGGCACCAGCAACAGGTTGATTCAAAGCGGAGTACCAACTGGTGACCATGGATGCCAACTTGGTTTTCAAATTCCTTGCACATGAAGTTGGCTTACATTCGGTCTATTTTATTAGCAAAACTGCACCCTAATGGAAGGCAAGCTTCCAGGTTTCCCACATTACTCCAAGGGCAGCAATGGTCTGGCAAGGAGACAACATGGTTCTCACATAGAGCTGCTCACAGCACCATGACTGAGCACAAAGCTCAGCACTGCAGGTAAATGAAACTCTTTGCAACTCATGGATTTGACAAGCAGGGCCATTTCAGCTCTCTGCTCTGAGCAACATCCGACAGGCGGTGAGGGTCCTGAACAAAGGCTGAATGCTAATCATCTTGTGGTTGATGGCTCAATGAATGTACAGCCATCTGGTCAGGGAATGAAGCTGCGCTCGGCAGAATGTACTGGATACAACAGAACAAAGTACGCCTGCCTGCACAGAACACCCATCCATCCATCCTAGAACGAAAGGGACTCGAATTACAAAAACGGTATAATGTAACCCCATAGAAATAGAACCATATGTTTTACATTGTCAAAGGGTCCACAATATTATGCCTGTAAATCAGTCACAGAATCATCCGGAAACTGAATGTTTGTCTTCTCTTGGCAACTGTAAAACTTGTAATAAATCAGGGAAGGGCAAACACAGGTCAAGTCAATGGCAGGGGGAGGAGGAAGGCGCAAGGTCTGTACAACAAGGGACCATACAACCTGCATACCAGGGGACAGAGAATGAGTTAATTTATAATTATGCATCATCAGGGTCAGACCCACACCAACACCAAGATAGGGGGGTGCTGGCATTTACACCTACTTGGCATCATCTCAGCTGTGCCACACATGCCATCTTCCAAAACAAAGAGGGCTGCAGTAAACCATTGCTCAATATAAACCTGCCTCCAGTGGGACGCAGTACATAACTGGATGCCTTGGCTGTAAAAAGGGTTTTACTAACACCGGAGCGAGCCAAAACAGCCAAGACTCCAATCTGTTCAGCTCCAGTGACCCTAGGCTCAGTTTGAATCTGTACTTTGGAGAGACAATGACTTAGAATAAGCCAAACGTCTAAAGTGTAAACACCTGCAGAAATGGGATCTGAACCTGTCAAAGGCAGCCAATGACAGAATGACGCGCATGACACATTTCAAAGTCCAAGGCTACTTACTGAGAGACTCACGGAGGCAGAGGCGCAGTGGTCTAACTCTCTCTACCAACTACACTGAAAGGCTGAAGCTCACCAGAGGCTGTATTAGAGAAAGTGAGACATGAAATGTATACTATACAAAGAAAGTTAATTGAGAGTGTAATTAGGCATCTCAAGAGAACGTCGTGTACTGTCTTGAAAGAAATTGACCGTATTGCACTTTTGTAATGACAAATCGGAACCCCCCTTTTAAAAATTGTGACGCGTACTTTATCAAAAGTTACAAAAGTTGTATCACACAAAATATATTCCCCACAGTATACCTTTAATCAAAAAAGTAGCTATCCTTCCTATAGCTAACAAGGCAAGAAATTATCCCCACTACCTCTTCCCCCAACATGACTTCACACAAAAAGGCAACAGCTGGTGTGTGAGAAAATGGCAGCATGTTTAAGCCAGTAAACACTATGTTCTACACTTTCCCAGAACATAAACATACAGATATTGGGGCGAGAATCGAAACAGAAGATATCAAAATACAAATCCCTTCAGGCTAAATTGGTCAATGTAAGACTGAAGCAGAAACCCAAAATACTTGTAAAAACAACAAGCACTCAAATGTCACTGGGGAATAGCCAGAGTGTTGACACCTTTTAACACCAACATTTTCAAGCAGCTTCAATAAGGGTTGAGGGTCAAAGGCCAAACTGGCTCCCAGTGCCAAACAAAATGTTTTTAAGTAACTTCTCCAAAGTTCAAAGACAGCCAATCTAAAGTGGACAAGAAAGAGACATTTTTTGGTTTTGAAAGATCAACATTGCATCCGTTACAAAAACAGTCAACTGCCCAGTCACTCTTCATTCCAAAATGGCCATTATTCATTTTTATTTTTTCTCAAATATTAAACAAAGTACATAATTCAAGTTAGAGTGAAATGTCACTATTTGACTATAGTGCACATTTTTACCCAAGCCTACAAAGAGAAAGCCACTTAACTCCTTGTTCCTGCATCAAGTCTCAGAAAGTGTTATCCCCATAGCCCTATTCCTCAGCTCTCTCACTATACCCTTTTTACAATTATTCTTCCACTATCCCTTATTAATTACACTTTCACCACTGTTTCTAATTGGACACTCTATAGTTTAACAGCCCCTGTTTATGGTAAACAAATCTCCTTACACATTCTTTCAGGTGTCAGTTACTAATTTGAGTTTGCCTGTTCCTCTTCAATGGCAATTTTTACTTCCTCTGAAACTTTCAAATTTTGATCATGTCATTTGTGTTTCCCATCAACTGGCCCAGAGTGGACTCAGAGACATGTTTGTCTCTCTATTACAAAAGTCACCCACTGCAATTGCCTTAAAGAAGCCGGTGTCCAACATCCTTCTGAAATTAACTGGTCAAAAAAAATTGTTCACAAAATCCCAGAAAGTTTCTGTTTTTTTGTTCCTTTATTATCTCTATAGGATAGGTTTTACACGTTTCAAACAAAAAGAACTGCATTACAAACTTCCTTCGAACAGTTCAGCATTTATCAACTCCACGTCAAATAGCATTCACGGCTCTGCACTACGACTTTTGCCTCAGGTCAGAAGATCTTGGATCCATGACCCAGTCCAGCATGTAATTGAGGCCAACACTCCAGGGCAGTACTGGGAACACTGTACCAAAAGATTTTGCCTTCCATATGAGACAGCAAATTGAAAGCTAGCCTTATCTGTCCAGTAGACAATAGATCTCATGAAGGTAAAAACAATGACTGCAGATGCTGAAAATCAAATACTGGATTAGTGGTGCTGGAAGAGCACAGCAGTTCAGGCAGCATCCAACGAGCAGCGAAATCAACGTTTCGGGCAAAAGCCCTTCATCAGGAATAAAGGCAGTGAGCCTGAAGCATGGAGAGATAAGCTAGAGGAGGGTGGGGGTGGGGAGAGAGTAGCATAGAGTACAATGGGTGAGTGGGGGAGGAGATGAAGGTGATAGGTCAAGGAGGAGAGGGTGGAGTGGATAGGTGGAAAAGAAGATAGGCAGGTCGGACAAGTCAAGGAGACAGTAACTGAGCTGCAAGTTTGAAACTCGGATGAGGTGGGGGAAGGGGAAATGAGGAAGCTGTTGAAGTCCACATTGATGCCCTGGGGTTGAAGTGTTCCGAGGCGGAAGATGAGGCGTTCTTCCTCCAGGCGTCGGGTGGTGAGGGAGCGGCGGTGAAGGAGGCCCAGGACCTCCATGTCCTCGGCAGAGTGGGAGGGGGAGTTGAAATGTTGAGCCACGGGGCGGTTTGGTTGATTGGTGCGGGTGTCTCTGAGATGTTCCCTAAAGCGCTCTGCTAGGAGGCGCCCAGTCTCCCCTATGTAGAGGAGACCACATCGGGAGCAACGGACACAATAAATTATATTGGTGGATGTGCAGGTGAAACTTTGATGGATGTGGAAGGCTCCTTTAGGGCCTTGGATAGAGGTGAGGGAGGAGGTGTGGGCACAGGTTTTACAGTTCCTGCGGTGGCAGGGGAAAGTGCCAGAATGGGAGGGTGGGTCGTAAGGGGGTGTGGACCTGACCAGGTAGTCACGGAGGGAACGGTCTTTGCGGAAGGCGGAAAGGGGTGGGGAGGGAAATATATCCCTGGTGGTGGGGTCTTTTTGGAGGTGGCGGAAATGTCGGCGGATGATTTGGTTGATGCGAAGGTTTGTAGGGTGGAAGGTGAGCACCAGGGGCGTTCTGTCCTTGTTACGGTTGGAGGGGTGGGGTCTGAGGGCGGAGATGCGGGATGTGGACGAGATGCGTTGGAGGGCATCTTTAACCACGTGGGAAGGGAAATTGCGGTCTCTAAAGAAGGAGGCCATCTGGTGTGTCCTATGGTGGAACTGGTCCTCCTGGGAGCAGATACGGCGGAGGCGGAGAAATTGGGAATACGGGATGGCATTTTTGCAAGAGATAGGGTGGGAAGAGGTGTAATCCAGGTAGCTATGGGAGTCAGTGGGTTTGTAAAAAATGTCAGTGTCAAGTCGGTCGTCACTAATGGAGATGGAGAGGACCAGGAAGGGGAGCGAGGTGTCAGAGATGGTTCAGGTAAATTTAAGGTCAGGGTGGAATGTGTTGGTGAAGTTGATGAATTGCTCAACCTCCTCACGGGAGCACGAGGTGGCGCCAATGCAGTCATCAATGTAGCGGAGGAAGAGGTGAGGAGTGGAGCCGGTGTAATTACGGAAGATCAACTGTTCTACATAGCCAACAAAGAGACAGGCATAGCTGGGGCCCATACGTGTGCCCATGGCTACACCTTTGGTCTGGAGGAAGTGGGAGGATTCAAAGGAGAAATTGTTAAGGGTGAGGACCAGTTCGGCCAAACGAATGAGAGTGTCAGTGGAAGGGTACTGTTGGGGACGTCTGGAGAGGAAAAAACGGAGGGCTTGGAGGCCCTGGTCATGGCGAATGGAGGTGTAGAGGGATTGGATATCCATGGTGAAGATAAGGCGTTGGGGGCCAGGGAAACGGAAGTCTTGGAGGAGGTGGAGGGCGTGGGTGGTGTCTCGAACGTATGTGGGGAGTTCCAGGACTAAGGGGGATAGGACAGTTTCAAGGTAGGTAGAGATGAGTTCAGTGGGGCAGGAGCATGCTGAGACAATGGGTCGGCCAGGGTGGTCAGGCTTGTGGATCTTGGGAAGGAGGTAGAACCGGGCAGTGCGGGGTTCCCGGACTATGAGGTTGGAAGCTGTGGGTGGGAGATCTCCTGAGGTGATGAGGTTCTGTATGGTCTGGGAGATGATGGTTTGGTGATGGGGGGTGGGGTCATGGTCGAGGGAGCAGTAGGAAGAGGTGTCCTCGAGTTGGCGTTTGGCTTCAGCGGTGTAGAGGTCAGTGCGTCAGACTACCACTGCGCCCCCTTTATCCGCTGGCTTGATGGGGAGGTTGGGATTGGAGCAGAGGGATTGGAGGGCTGCGCGTTGTGAGGGTGAGAGGTTGGAGTGGGGGAGGGGGGACGACAGGTTGAGGCGGTTAATGTCCCGGCGGCAGTTGGAAATGAAGAGGTCAAGAGCAGAAACGTTGATTTCGCTGCTCGTTGGATGCTGCCTGAACTGCTGTGCTCTTCCAGCACCACTAATCCAGTAATAGATCTCATGACACTATCCAAAGAACAAAAAGGGAATTGAAACTTGGAGACCTGCAAACATCACTGAGAGAAGACTATCTGGGCATTAAATCACTGCTTGTGGGGGCGTGCTGTATATAAATGGGCTGGCACGTTTCATAAGCTGCATACAAGACACTACACATCAAGAGTTACTTCATTGGCTGGGAAGTGCTTGAAAACATCCTGAGGTTAAGTGAAGGGTGCTACACAAATGGAAGTCTTCTTTAACTTTCTAATATTTTAACACTAAGTGGTAAAAGGAATAAAAGTAAACATCGTCCTTATTCCAATAGGTTACATCTATCAGCCCTACTATTCTATTATCAGTTATAGCAACATGAGCCTTTTTACAGGAAGCCACTCTCCTGATTTCCCACCTTGCTGTTTCCTAGTTATCCCACCTCCTCATTCTGATTACCCCATGCACAATCAAAATGACAAGCCCAAATACTCATCATTGCTCTTTTATTCAGTCACTGTCCATTAGAAACTTGAGACTTGGATTGCACATGGACCTCCTGCCATTGTATCCTCACTAATGTGATTCCAGCAGAGTCACAACAGACTCATGTTGAGGGTGTGTCAAATCTGGGCTCTTCCTTCACTCATGCCTGATTGGTCTCACCTTTCTTTCCAATTTATCCTCCACATTCCACTCACTCAAACGTCTTCAATGTTTCTCTTTAACCACTCTCCTGGTCTGTCTCTCGTCTCTTTATGCTTGTTTCTTGTACATTACTTAATTTCTTATCGTAATGGCCCGACGTTTGGTAAATTCCTCTTCCAGCCTCATTCTATTCACTTTTGTTTTCTCTATTAATCAAAAGTACCTAGTTTTTGCTACATCCGTTAAAAATTTAGACAAACAGTTATCCAATCTAGACTATAACCCCCTTCTATTGATCACAGGTCATCATTTTAGCTGATTTGTCTCCAGGCTTATTGCATCACAGATCTTTTTGCTCCTGCACTAATATAACATTTTGTTGTCTCCCTCTTTCAAATCAAAACATCTTTCCTATTTGCTTTTTAACATCGAAACTAAAATAGTTATGTCAAGCTGTTCTTTCTCAGATGGTCCTCAAACCTCGTAGAATCTATATCAATTGCTCGATCTCCATCCAGCACTCTGTGCTGTTCTCACTGGATGACAGACTTTTCCAGATACATTGTAAAGTCACTCCCATTCCTTGCTGCTTGATTCAGTCCTATTATGAGATAACGACCCAATTGTTGCTTGATTTTTTTTCCTCCAGCTGATTGGAAAGATCTTTCCATCGCTTCCTTTCCATCATTTAGCAGTCTATAATGGATTGACAGCTTCACTTTATTTGTCAATCCTCTGAGCTGAATTCAGCCTTCACACCAATCCCTAGGTTATGTTTCAGGGCAGCAATAAAATCAACATTTTTTTGCTGGCCCTCCCTTTTGCTAACTCAGTCCTCTTGGACAGTTGTAGCAGGAGTATTCAGAGAGACCTATCCACACCTTTGTTAACACCCTCCTTCTGCCATTGTGTTTACTGTATTCTCCTTTACAATCAGCTGTTTGTAACTCAGGGTTTTCTCAGCTCTCAGTCCAGCCCACTGGCAGATGTGGGTCCCAACCTTTTCAAAGTAGCAACAGCTCAGAAGAGGTTCCTGGTCTGTATCCCACCAACTGAATATTGTTAAAAAATAGCCACACCACATTCGGACAGACACGAGAGAGAGCCCAGCTTTAAAATGGTCACAACAATCTACACTACAGGAAGGAAGAGTGCTGATTGGTCAGATGAGTCTGATTGGAGAAACTATGGAGAACTATGCAAGCTCAGAGATAATTCAAAGGAAAGACACAATGGTTGAGCATATCCTTTTTGTTCGCAGAGAGGAGATCCTTGTATTTGAAGGCGTTATTTCTTGCAGTGATAAATGAGCCACATTTCCATTTTTAAACCATTTCTTCGTGGAGTTTTGTTGGTTGGGTTTGCACTTATTACCCTTACCAAATTTCCCAGTTGACAGTTTAGAGTCAACCGGAGAGTTTAGAGTCAAGCATTGGTCAGACAATACAAAGAAGGCAGATTTCCTCCCCGGAAAGGATAACAGTGAACCAGATGGGTTTACGACATTGACAATAGTTGCATGAATACCTGTAGACCAGTTTTCTTTTGTCAGTTTCAAATTTCACCATCTACCACGATGGGACTCGAACCCACGGGGCCAGAAACATTAGGCTGGCATTCTGCATTATTAGACCAGTGACATTACAATTATGTCATCGCCTCCCCTATCAGTTTAAATGGGCAGTTGATGCAGCTTTTATTGCACTCTGAATTATTCAGCAAGTGCTGGCCATCAATAGAGTCAGACCCTACGGCAGACAATTTAAAACTTCTCCTCCCACTACCTGATCTGACCTTTTTCCTTTTCCCATGTTTTGCACTATCTTTCCTATTCCCTCTTTCCCCTTTCTTCTTCCCTACCTTCTACACAAATTGAAGACCTCACCCACAGCCACCGTTATTGTCCTATAGATTGTTCCCAGTTTTACGCAGGTAAAGCTTGTTCATTCAGCAAACAATCATTCTTACCTTAGAGTTAATCACAATGTGCCACAAATTGATCCCTTCCATCTTAACCCAAACTCACCAGTTAAACATTTAATCTCTAAATCTTACCAATCCTGCAATGTCTAAAAGGAGGATGCCAAAAGCAACTCCTAGGGTTACCAACCCCACTCAACTGTTGGTTAATCTATACACGTCATCAGCCATGCAAATCAGAGACAAAAAAAAACAGAAATCGCAGGAAAAGCTCAGCAGGACTGGCAGCATCTGTGGAGAGAAAGCAGAGTTAATGTTGCACGTCGTGTGACGCTTGCTCAGAACATAAACCATGGCTTAGCGGGCAGTACTCTTGCCTGAAGGTCATAGATTCAAATCCCATTTTAGGGACTTCACCTTAGTAGTACCTTCACCAGAATAATAATGAGGGAGTGCTGTGCAGTTCGAATTGCCATCTTTCAGATTAGACATTAAATTAAGGTTCCAGCCATCAGCTTGAGTATGGACCATTGACAAAACTATGTTAAAAAAAAACCTGACAGTGACCGGGCTAATATGTACCCCTTTGGCAAAATCATTAAAATTATCTTCAGGTTAGCTTACTGTTGTGTGAGAGAGTCAGTTGCATGCAAATGAACTGTCACATTTCCGATATTACAAGAGGAACTACATAGATAAAAGCAAAATTCAGATACTGGACATCTGAAATAACAGCAGATAATGCTAGAGAAACTCAGCAGGTCTGGAGGTCTCTGTAGAGGGTTAATGTTTCAAGTCCAGAATGATTTTTTTCTGAATGATGATTATACGATCCTTTGGACATCCTAATGATGGAAAAAGATGCTACAAAATGCAAATCCTTCTGATAGTGCATTGGATTTCTCAGCTTCCAACATAGAATCCTGTTTAGGCTGAGTCTGTGCCTCAAGGTCACAAAATCCAGCTCAGACTGAGAGGCCTACCCACCATGGTTTCTAACTCAGAGGCCAGGATATTGGCCCCAGTTAAACCACAGACAAATGGCACTGTCTAATAAGATAAGACAGCCTGCCTAAATGTCATGACACTATTATGAAGAGGATCAAGTCATTCTTTAGTTACCCTAGCAAATAACTTGATCAGATCGATTATCAGAAGAGGAGGAATGCGCAGGGAAACGGAGAGAAAACAGAAGAAATGTCACTAGGTGATTGCTCATTCAGAGAGCTAGCACAGATAAGGGACTGAGCGGCTTCTTTCTGTGCTGTAACAACTCTGGGATTCGGTGATAATTATCTTTCAACCATAGGCCAATATGGTCCAGACTGAACACACCGGGTTGACCACAAAGAATGAATAACTGAATGGCACTAGAAGCGTGCTGTGCGCAAGCTGATGACCTTGTTTTCAGAGCAGTACAAAATTATTTAATTGGACACAAAGCACCTCAAGAAATTCTGACGATCTTTCTTTAAGATTCTGTCAGGATGTTTCCCGCACCTTGTTGGAGATGACCATAGAACCGGGAAGTGGGAGGGAAATGGGGGTGTGTTGTGGTGACAGGAAGACACACGATGGTCAATGGTGTTTTCACTGCTGCATGGTGTCACAATCCACTCAGTAAAACTCTCCAATTGTCTAAACACATTCAGATTGAAGAAAACCACCAAGACGTCATTAGGCAAGAGGCTTCATCAATTCAAACATATCAATACATTACTATTTTGCAGGCACAAAACAACAGCTAAGGTTTCAAAACGGATCTCTTCCCCGGCTTTTGTCGTAAAGGTCCACTGGCCAGAACAGGAACAGATTGTAACAACTTGCGAATACGATTTGCGAATAAATTAGATGCAAATCTAAAATCACAATCTCTCCTCAGGCTGTGCCACCAAATTTTCAAAGCCTGCACCACGCTCAGTTGAGTTCTGCGTTCTGATTTATAGGTTTTACTTTGTGAGCACTGAGCACACAAATCGGAGGTGAGAGGTCACAGTGTTGGTAGCAATCAGAGAACAGAGCAGAGCATTATTAAAAGTTTGGCTACCACTAACCAGTGCTCATCTTTATAATTCGCTCTTTCCCCCAACAGGCTGGGTACAAAACAAAAGTGATCAAAAACGTTAATCCAATATTAGCCTTTATATATTCTAACCTTTGGATAGAAAGAGGAGCAGGCTTTGCTACAGTTTAGGAAGGCCTTGATTAGACCATTTCTATACATCTTTGGATATCGCACATTGAAAAGGATACGTTTGCCTTTAGGAATGGTAGAAAAAAAATTCACCAGAAATGTTTTCAGGCTTCCTTATGAGGAGACAGGAAACACGAAAGATTCCCTAGAAGGGCAAGGGCGGATAACATTGTGATATTTCATTGAGAGGTTCAATTCCCGCCTCAGGCAACTGTCTGTGTGGAGTTTGCACATTCTCCCCGTGTCTGCGTGGGTTTCCTCCCACAGTCCAAAGATGTGCAGGTTAGGTGAATTGGTCATGCTAAATTGCCTGTAGTGTTAGGTGAAGGGGTAAAGGTAGGGGTTGCTCTTCGGAGGGTTGGTGTGGGCTTGTTGGGCCAAAGGGCCTGTTTCCACACTAAGTAATCTAATCTAATCTTCGTAGGTAGACAGTTTTTCAGTCAGGGTGGGGCGAGGGGGTAATGCTAGTAGTGGCATAAACCATACATTGCCATGTAAATGTTGATTCTGTGTATTTGACGACCCTATTTGTCAGTCCCAACAATCATCTTCTTGGACCCTGTTATTCCAACAACCAGAATCATAAGAGCATCATAGACTGGAGTGTCAGGCCCGCGCAGTGTCCCATCCAGCCAGCTCGGTGGGAACTGTGGGAAATTGAATTTCCCAATGGGCAGTTCTTCTGCATCTGGAACCACCCAAGAGAGTCCATTAAAGTCACACAATTCTTGACTTGTAAACTCAATCGCAACCCAGGAAAAGTTAAAGGATTAAGGACCTACTCTAACTCCAGGTTACAAAGAAATTGACCCCCACATCTCCACCCAAGTGTAATCATGTGAGGCTTCAATAGTCTACTTAAAGGCCCCAACACTGACCAATAAAGGAAAGCATACCAAACGCCTTCTTCACTATCCTACCTACCTGCAACTCCACTTTCAAGGAGCTATGAACCTGCGCTCCAAGGTCTCTTTGTTCAGCAATCTTATTTATGGGGACATGATCAGTCATGATCTCAATGAACAGCAGAACAGGGTCAATGGGTTGAATGGGCTACTCCTGCTCTTAGGCTTCCCATCTTCCCCCATTCTGAGAGATCTCAACATACCAGCTAGGAAGGAGTGACCATGGGCAGATGGGTAATCTCATTCTTCTATTTCAATCTCCAATTCATTCCTGTGATAAATGGTCACTTCTCAGTTGGTGATTGGACCTTGAAAACTGAGCAAGAACATTAACTAAATCTCAAACCTTTGCCACTCTCAGGATGTCCCAGATAGCTGTGAAGCCAATTATGTTTGAAAGTTAGCTATTGCTCATAGATGGGAAATATGGAGGTGATCTGCCACTAGGGCAGCACGGTGGCCAATACTGCTACCTCTCAACACCAGGGGTCCAGGTTCGATTCCAGCTTTGCATGACCATGTGGACATTGCACATTCACCCAGTGTCTGCATGGGTTTCTTCCAGGTGCTCCGGTTTCCTCCCATGGTCCAAAGATGTGGAGGTTAGGTGGAGTGGCCATGCTAACTTTCCCCGTAACGTCCAGGGACATGCGCAGGTTTGGTGGGTTAGCCATGGAAAGTCCAGGGTTACAAGGATAGTGTTTGGAAGTGGATCTGGAAAAGAAACCCGAAAAGACCACGAGACCTTCAGCAGAGGAGCTGACAGCAATGGAGGAGAAAAAGGAGAATGCAAAGAGAGAACAATTTCAATGCGCACACAATTTCTAAAATAAGGCAGGATCAGGACAGAGGGTTTTGAGAAACAAGAAACACAGACCATAGAGAGTCACAGAACTACAGCACAGATACAGACCTTCGGTCTAACTCGTCCATGCCGACCAGATATCCCAACCCAATCTTATCCATCCTGCCAGCACTTGGCCCACATCCCTCCAAACCCTTCCTATTCATATACCCATCCAGATGCCTTTTAGGTGTTGCAGTTGTACCAGCCTCCACCACTTCCTCTGGCAGCTCATTCCACACACGCACCACCCTCTCCATGAAAATGTTGCCCCTTAGGTGTTTTTTTTATATCTTTCCCCTCTCACTCTAAACCTAAGCCCTCTAGTTCTGGACTCCCCCACCCCATGGTTATCTTATCTATGCCCCCCGTGATTTTATAAACCTCTGTAAGATCACCCCTTAGCCTTCGACACTCCAGGGAAAACAGACCCAGTCTATTCAACCTCTCCCTAAAGCTCAAATCCTCCAATCCTGGCAACATCCATGTTTTCTGAACCCTTTCAATTTCACAACTTGGGGGCAGTGGTTAGCACTGCTGCCTCACAGCACCAGGGACCCAGGTTCAATTCTAACTTGGGAGACTATCTGTGTGGAGTTTGCACATTCTCCCTATGTCTGCGTGGGTTTTCTCCAGGTGCTCCTGTTTCCTCCCACAATCCAAAGATTTGCAGGTTTGGTGAATTGGCAGTGTGAAATTGCCCACAGTGGTCAGGGATGTAGAGGTTAGGTGCATTAGTCAGGGGTAACTATAGGGTAGGGGAATGGGGCCGGGTGGGTACTCTTTGGAGGGATTTGTTGGGCCGAAGAGCCTGCTTCCACACTAAGGATTCTATGAACATCCTTCCGATTGGAAGGAGACCAGAATTCCACACAATATTCCAAATGTGGCCTAACCAATGTCCTGTACAGCAGCAACATGACCTCCCAACCCCTGTACTCAATACTCTGACCAATAAAGGAAAGCATACCAAACGCCGCCTTCACTATCCTATCTACCCACAACTCCACTTTCAAGGAGCTATGAACCTGCACTCCAAGATCTCTTTGTTCAGCAACACTCCCTAGGACCTTACCATTAAGTGTATAAGTCCTGCTAAGATTCACTTTCCCAAAATGCAGCGCCTCACGTTTATCTGAATTAAACTTCAACTGCCACATGCATACACTCTGTTTAAAATAAAATTCCCGTCATGTCTTTTTTAAAATCTCTCTCACTTAAAAGTGTGCTCCCTAGTCTTAAAATCCCCCATCCTAAGGGAAAGACAACTACCATCAACTCTATCTGCATCTCTCATTATCTTATAAACTTCTATCAGGTCATCTCTCAACCTCCTACACTCCACTGAAAGAAGTCCCAGCCTATCCAGCCTTTCTTTATAATTCAAATCTTCTGTACACCTTCCAACCTGCCATCCTGGTCAATCTCTTCTGAAACCCTCTCCAACTTTATAATACCCTTTCTATAACTGGATGATCAGAACTGGACATAGTATTCCAGAATAGGCCTCAGTGACATCCTATATAACCCCAACATAACATCCCAACTCCTATTCTCAAAGGACTGAGCAATGAAGGCAAGTGTGGCAAATGTCTTTTTAACTGTCCTGTCTACTAAGAGGCCCCAAACTTTAAAGATTACATACTGTACCTCCAAGCCCTGGATCCCTCTGTTCTACAACATTACCCAAGGACTTATCACTAATTGTACAAGCCCTACCCTCGTTTGTTGTACCAAAATGCATTACCTCCCACTTATCCAAATTGAACTCCATCTGCTATTTTTCAGCCCATTGACCCATTTGATCAAGATCCCTTTATAATCTTAGAAAACCTTCTTCACTGTCTACTACGCCAGCAATTTCGATGTCATTTGCAAACTTACTAACCACACCTTCTATATTCTCATCCAAACCATTTATTTAAAATGACAAAGGAGGACCCAGAACCAATCCTTATGGATCACCGCTGGTCACAGGCCTATTTGGCACTATTTCTCGGTGTGGATGCTGGACGACCTGCTGAGCATTTCCAATACTTACTTCAGACTTTCTGTACCCAAACCCTTTCTTTCTTACTTTGTTTCAGTGCCAGTTCTGATGAAAGATCAAGACGAGGTCCTTTTCTTGCCTTCTTTTTTGCTTGCTCTGCACCAATCTTGCTGGGCACTTCCAGCACCCGCCAAAGTGCTTTTGAAGAGTAGCCACCGTTGTAATGTAGAAAATGCAGCAGCCGAATTTTACACAGCAAGATCACACAAACAGCCATGTTATAATAAGTAAGATGAGGTTTTAATGATGAGTGAGGGGCAAATATTTGTCGAGTCATATAGCACGGAAACAGACTCTTCAGTCCAACTAGTCCACGCCGATCATAATCTCAAATTAAACGCATCCCACTTGCCTGGCCCATAAGCCGCCAATTTTTTTCTCATTCATGTACCTATCCAAATGTCTTTTACAATGTTGTAACTGCACCCACATCCACACTTCCTCTGGAAGCTCATTCCACATACAAACCACTGCGTAAAACTGTTGCCCTTCGTGTCCTTTTTAAAATCTTCCTCACCTCACCTTAAAAATACAGCCCCAAGTATTGAAATCCTCTACCCTAGGGAAAAGGCACCTGCATTCACTTTAACTATGCCCCTCATGATTTTGTAAACCTTAATTTGTGGGCGGCACGGTGGCACAGTGGTTAGCACTGCTGCCTCACAGCGCCAGAGACCCGGGTTCAATTCCCGCCTCAGGCGACTGACCGTGCAAACTCCACACATTCTCCCCGTGTCTGCGTGGGTTTCCTCCGGGTGCTCCGGTTTCCTCCCACAGTCCAAAGATGTGCAGGTCAGGTGAATTGGCCGTGCTAAATTGCCTGTTGTGTTAGGTAAGGGGTTGATGTAGGGGTATGGGTGGGTTGCGCTTCGGCAGGGCGGTGTGGACTTGTTGGGCCAAAGGGCCTGTTTCCACACTGTAAGTAATCTAATCTAATCTAATCGTCACCTTCAGATGAGCTCCAGTAAAGAAAGTCCAAGTCACTGACAAGATTTTATCTTCTATTCTTTCAGACATAGCCATGGCAGCTCTCAAATCCACTTGGGAAGTCAAGCAGGAGCTGTTCCTCTGATAGTGCGGCTCTCAGTACTGGCACTGGAGACGGTTAAGTATCAGGAAATTTCCACAGGTCTTGCTGAGCCTGTGGAAATCTACTTGGGGGTGACCCTCCTGCTCTCCGTCAGTGAGGTGAACACAGCCCTTACCCAACGAACCATATCACACCATTGTATCTGTTCGAGAAGTTTAAAAACCCATTGCACAGCGAAGGTCCCATTGTACGGATTTGTTAAACAACCTTTCTCAGATGGCTGATTTCCAACACACACACACAAACAAAAATACAAACACACTTAAAGAAGGACTTTTCAAAGTACTGCTCTAAAATGCAAGCAATTCCAAATAGTAAATATTTTTTTGTTTTCTGTCCATTTTTCCTGCTAAAAATATTTCTGTTCACTCACATCAGGGCACAGAGGAAACTTTGTATATAATCAAGCTTTCACACCACAGCCTGGGCGAACCCCATCAGGAAATAAAACCAAAAGGAGAAATAAAACAGCCAGGACTTTCCCTGGATTTGATCAAACTAACTGATTCTCAACCACTACCCAAACTTATACAAGCTGCATTGCTATAGCATCTACATAATGAGCTGTAGCACTGGAATGTTTTCAAGACTCAACAGGCATTGAAAAGCACAGCTGCCAATAGCAGAGAGCTTAAAATGCAGGGTCATTTAAGAGTCATATAAGAGATGTGCAGCATGGAAACAGACCCTTCAGTCTTGGGCCAGAATACAGCAGTGTCCTGATATTGGAGGGTTGTAGGGATGAAAGAGGTCAGAGAGATAGAAAAGAGGTGAAGCCATGAAGATATTTAAAAAGATAACAAACTTTGACTGAGTGATATTATCACTGGACTATTGATCCAGAGGTCATATTCTGGGATTCCGGGTTCAATCCTGCCACGGCAGACATGGAATTTGAATTCAATAAAAATTTGGAATCCATTGTTGATCGTCATAAAAACCCATCTGGTTCACTAATGTCCTTTAGGGAACTGTTATTCTTACTTGGTCTGGCCTACGTGGGACTCCAGACCTACAGCAATGTAGCCGACTCATAACTGCCCTCTGAGAAGTTAAGGATGAGCAATAAATACTGGCCCAGCCAGAAACACCGCATGCCATGAATGAATGTGAAAAAAAATCTTAAGGCCGCCTGATTGTGAATAACGTTGGTCAGGATACAGAGGTTTCACATCATTTCGGAACAAATTATTTCTATTCACGCTGTCACAATCTTGGTTTTTTTTTTAAATTGAAGCTTTCAGCTTTTGAACCGAGCCGTTTTCAATGTCAGGTTCAGTCTTTGATTTGTCCGATCCCGGTTCACAGCCAGGGAAGGCACAGATTGGCTTTATATCCTCAGGGCATGTGAATACTAGCTGGGATAGCCCTTGGCCAGTGATGCGGGGTGGGGGTGAACATGAAGACACTGACAAGGACGACAACAAGGAAGTGGATGAAACAGAATGACAGAGCTTAGCATTTGAGAACCAATAGACCAGGTTGACCCTGCTGTGTGTTCGCACGGTGGCACAGTGGTTAGCACTGCTGCCTCACAGCGCCAGAGACCTGGGTTCAATTCCCACCTCAGGCGACTGTCTGTGTGAGTTTGCACATTCTCCCCGTGTCTGCGTGGGTTTCCTCCGGGTGCTCCGGTTTCCTCCCACAGTCCAAAGATGTGCAGGTCAGGTGAATTGGCCAATCTAAATTGCCCGTAGTGTTAGGTAAGGGGTAAATGTAGGGGTATGGGTGGGTTGCGCCTCGGCGGGGCGGTGTGGACTTGTTGGGCCGAAGGGCCTGTTTCCACTCTGTAAGTAATCTAATCTAATCTAATGTCGGGTCACTGACATAAAATGCGAACTCTATTGCTCTGCCATTTTCTAAGGTACTGACTATTTCCAGTATTTTAGATATTGGGTTAACTTGTTTTGGAAATTCGTGACATAAACTGCATTGGCAAAGGGAATAGACAGAATGAAAAAGCATTGGTTTAAAATCTCTCATGGTAGAAAATTTCCACTAATGGTATCACTGGTAATAATTTCAAGGTGCTCCTCCACACTTTCACCTTCAAACAATAACCCTCTTGCTCCAATTTTAGCAGATAGCTGTTTTCACAAACACCTCCCTCAGGACTGCAGGTAGACAGTGGTGTGAGTAGTAATGTTGCTGCACTAGTAATAGAAAGCCTGGCTAAAGTCCTGTTCACAAGTTCAAATCCCCCCCACAGATCTTGGTAGAATTTGAATTCAATGAATAAAATCTCAAACGAAGAGCTAATCAGTCATGGTGACTACAAAACTACTCTCAATTAATATTAAACTCCATCTAGTTCCCTATTGTTCTTGAAGAGAAGAAAATCTGTCATCCTTGACCAGTCTGGCCTATACGTAACTCCAGATCCCAGAATTGGCAAAATAGAAGTCTAGTGAATGGAGGCAGGGGCATGAACAAAAATGGCCTAAAGAAGACAGGGCTATTGTTAATGATGTGTTAACTATGTTGTGACAGTCAATGTATATACAATTGAAGGAGGTTGATTAAGTGTCTTGAGAACATGAAGATTGAGGCTATGACCTTCTGAAACCAGTAAGCCTGACAGCGGCTAGACTGCACAGAGTCACCAGCCTAGACAAGTTTAATCTAAAAGTTTAGGCTTCAGTTTGGTTTTTGTTACAGTGCCCCTCAAGGGCTAGCAAAAGGTCATTTGATTATGGTTTACATACAAAAACACAAGAGTATAAAGATAGATGACGAGGACAGAGTTGGTGGGTAAGAGGCAAAGATATTCAATACTGATTCTGTAAATAAACTGACAATAGAAAAAGAATCATATTTAACCATCTGGGCCTTAGATTCATTTAATAGAGCGAGCACTCATCTGGGTCTAAAACCTAGCTAAACGCATCTCACTCAGGTAAGAAGCTTCTTTCTTACCAGCCAGATTGAATTCAAACTATGATTTTAGGGCCGAGGAGAGATTGGTGCCTTGTGTATGTGCATGCGCAGAGTTTAGGTCTATGTTGCAAACAGGTATTACGACATTCCATTTGAATCCAATACGGATTGCAACATTCAGGTATTCCCCATTCCATCGTTTACAAATTCAGTGATGCTTTCTACATTTTCAGCTGGTCCCATTGGAGAGTTATTGTTGATTCAGCTAGAACCTGACCATGCGAAACCTTGACCTCATTGATCCCAGGACTCAACCTCCAACTCCATATCCTATCCCAACTCAGAAATATCTGCTTCCTGGTCACTAAACCTCAGTCCAGGTTCTTTCCACCTTTACATTAATCCACCAACATCCTTCCTTCTGCCCCTCCAAAGACTTTAATGTTCTCAAAATAAATAATACTCACCTCGCAAAAGGTTCGTTTGCCCATTCCCTAAGCTCTCATCCCTAGGTCATCTTGCCATGCTCCCAATACTGATGACTCACTGTTAAACCTTTCCAATGCCAGGCTTCACTGTGCCCTCAGTAGAAAGCTCGAGACTTTCATTCTGGATTAGTGGTGCTGGAAAAGCACAGCAGTTCAGGCAGCATCCGAGGAGCAGGAAAATTGATGTTTCGGGCAAGAGCCCTTCATCAGAAATACAGGCAGAGTGCCTGAAGGGTGGAGAGATAAATGAGAGGAGGGTGGGGGTGGGGAGAAAGTAGCATAGAGTATAATAGGGGATGAAGGTGATAGGTCAGGGGTGAGGGTGGAGTGGATAGGTGGAAAAGAAGATAGGCAGGTCGGACAAGTCATGGGGTCAGTTCTAAGCTGGAAGTTTGGAACCGGGGTGAGGTGGGGGAAGGGGAAATGAGGAAGCTGTTGAAGTCCACATTGATGCCCTGGGGTTGAAGTGTTCCGAGGCGGAAGATGAGGCGTTCTTCCTCCAGGCGTCGGGTGGTGAGGGAGCGGCGGCGAAGGAGGCCCAGGACCTCCATGTCCTCGGCAGAGTGGGAGGGGGAGTTGAAATGTTGGGCCACAGGGCGGTGTGGTTGATTGGTGCGGGTGTCCCAGAGATGTTCCCTGAAGCGCTCTGCTAGGAGGCGCCCAGTCTCCCCAATGTAGAGGAGACCGCATCGGGAGCAATGGAAAGAATAAATTATATTGGTGGATGTGCAAGTAAAACTTTGATGGATGTGGAAGGCTCCTTTAGGGCGTTGGATGGAGGGGAGGGAGATAGTGTGGGTGCAGGTTTTGCAATTCCTGTGGTGGCAGGGTAAGGTGCCAGGATGGGAGGGTGGGTTGTAGGGGGGCGTGGACCTGACCAGGTAGTCACGGAGGGAACGTTCTTTGTGGAAGGGCGGAAAGGGGTGGGGAAGGAAATACATCCCTGGTGGGTGGGGTCCGTTTGGAGGTAGCGGAAATGTCGGCAGATGATTTGGTTTATGTGAAGGTTGGTAGGGTGGAAGGCAACCACCAGGGGCGTTCTGTCCTTGTTACAGTTGGAGGGGTGGGGTCTGAGGGCGGAGGTGCGGGATGTGGATGAGATGCGTTGGAGGGCATCTAGACTTTCATGACTAGCTCTGTTCTCTCCCCGCAGCTCGGTCACTAATCCTTGAAACTCTAGTTAAACCCATTTGACCCCTTTCTGCATCTTTAAAATTTGTCATTTCAACAGCAACTTTGAAATATATCAGGGTGAAATATTCCAAGACGCTTCACATTATTGGACAAAATTTGAACCAGAGCCATCTGAACAGATGGCCAAAAGTTTAATAAAAAGAGGATGTTTGTAAGACTTGTCTTTGAGGAGGAAGAGGGTTTAAGTGATGAAATTCAAGAGTTTAGCATCTTGGCTTCGAAATGCATGTTCATCAACTGCAGGAGAATTGCAGTTAGAAATTAGCCCAGAATTGGAAGAGTACTGAACGTTTAGGGCTGAGCTAGTTACAGAGACAGGAAAATGGCGAGTCTATTGAGGGATTGCAAACAAGAGCTGAAAATTTAAATCTGATCTCTGGACAGCACAGAATACAGATCAGCAGCTATTTCTTGGTCAATCGCCCCCACCCATCATAACACATTGATTAAATCTTGTCCTCTGTTGCCCACTCTGTCTGTCCATTTTCACATGAAAAAGGTGCTGTGTAGATGTGTCATCATTTATGCCCTCTTAGAAAACTCTTTACCTCTGGGACTTTCCAGAGAAAACAATGATACTCAGGCAGTGACTTTTGTGGAATGTACCCAACTATCTCACCCAAAAACAGTTTCTGCTAAAATTCTGTGTTTTCTGGATGGTGTACAACCCACACAAAAATGAAGAAGAATATATACACGTCTCAGGTTTGAAACCACATGAGGTAAAGAAGCCAGACTACACAAGCTGATGTCCAAAATAAACCACAAGAGCCAGAAAGTGTCAGAATTCAAAATGACAGCCAAGGAACACACGCCTTGAAACTCCTTTGGCCCTGCTTTTGGTCACTTGTCCTAATTTCATGGAGATTGTGGTGAATTTTGCTACAACGTGGTTAAGGCAGCTTCCCAACCAAGTGGCAGTAGTCCCATCTAAATGGACGCATTTGAAAGGGGCAAAGAAGTGGAGATGGGTGACCCGAACCTTGAAGGTCAGCTGCTTAAAACTTATCCAAAATGAACCCTGCCCCTGCTCCATGTGGTAAAATACATTGACGATGCTTGGTTAAGTCCTGCAATCCCCCAGCGGTCAGAGGCACCTTGGCACCAGGTTAAATGGGAGACTGCTCCACCATTCCACAAGACCATGGCTGATCTTCTCTCTCACACTATTCTCATATTCTTCATGATCTAGAAATCTATTGCTGTTTGTTGTGAATAAATATCATGACTACTGCACAGCTCTCTGGGTCGTGAATTATGATGATATCCAGTCATCTTGTTTCTTCTTCTTCAAAATTTCATACCCCCCAACTCCCAAGCCCGCCCACAACTTGCTGGGTCACAGATAATCTCCAACCTTCGATCCTTGCTTGGAAGCTCTTAATCGTCCTATTTAGCAAAAAGCTATCAATCTCAATTTGGACATTTCCAGTTTGGGATGTAGAGTGCAAGTTCGAGATTCTCACTGCCCTTTTGTACAAAGTAGTGCTTCCTAACATCACCCGAAACAGCTTAGCTCCCATTCAAAGGCTCCATCCTTGTTCTGAGCTCTTTTCTGGAAGAATTGGTCTTATGCCACTGATGCTATTTTAGCCCCAAAGGGAAAAGAGTGGAGACAACAGACAGGGGTTCAATTGTTAAGCAGGGGTCACTCCCAAAATTAATCTCCAGGCTCTGGCAGCTTAGAGACCCACCAAGGGATGGATAGGAAAGGTTTCCCAACAAAATAAGACACGGTGAGAGTAAGGGAGTCAGTGACAAGAATAGCTCTCTTTGTTCCACAGTGGATATGACACAGAGGGAAAGCTCCTTGGTTCAAACTTAGTTAGAGACAAAAACTAACTAAGAATGCTGGTTCTAAGCCTGACTCCCCTGATCTCAGTTTAGATTAGATTATAGTGTGGAAACAGGCCCTTCAGCCCAACAAGTCCACACCGACCCGCTGAAGCGCAACCCACCCATACCCCTACATTTACCCCTACCTAACACTATGGGCAATTTAGCATGGCCAATTCACCTGACCTGCACATCTTTGGACTGTGGGAGGAAACCGGAGCACCCGGAGGAAACCCACGCAGACACTGGGAGAATGTGCAAACTCCACACAGTCAGTCGCCTGAGTTGTGTAGCCAGAGGAATTCTCATGCATAATCCCTGCCCAAATTCTTGGCCCAAACAGGCAAACACACATGGACGCTGGGTTGAATAACTGAAGAAGGGTTACACCAGACTTCTCCATCTCCTGCTGCTACCTGGCTTGCTGTGTTCTTCCAGCCTCCTGCCTATCTACTGAATTGAATAACTCAGCAACCCTCAGTGTTCGGCTTGCAGAGAGCCATTCTGGCAGAGTGGGCAAGCAATATGGAACTTTCAGACTGGAAAGGGGAGCAATGAAAGATGTTTACTGGGTAGTTAGCCAGCTACACCTCCGCAACCACCATGAACTAAAGGAACAGAGCCGGACAGCATTCTGCAACAACTACACACACTGAAGATGTAAGTGGTGCACAGACACAAGGTCCTCCTACCACCAAGTCAGAAATTTCTGAAGAAGTTTCACAAAATTGGGAAGAATTCTGTGCTCAGAACTGCACTACTGCCAAAGGTGGGTGAGATGCTAAACTTGCGTCAGTTGCTGCTCAGGTGAAGGCAAGTGAAAATAGGAGCAAGATAATCTGAACCACTTCAACATTCCCTGATTATTGCTGAGCCCAGGAGCTAACTGTGTGTAAACTAATGGCCATGTTTCCCTCAATACACGAAGGTCAAAAATCAAAACTACTTCATTTTTACAGCATCAGGTCAGAACTGAACATGTCATTTGAATGTCAGTATGCGACACAGCATTGTAGTTAAAGGGACACTGCTGCACTGAGGAGAGAGCAGTTAGTTATTCTTCTGATCCAGGCTTAATATAAACAGGACTGGAGCCAATATCCTGGTGAGTCATTTAACTGGGCTTTGTAAATCTTAAGGTTGAGGGGTTATGGGTCAGAGAAATCATGGAATCATAGAATCCCTATAGTGTGGAAGCAGGCTATTTGGCCTAATGAGTCTATACTCACACCCCCCTGAAGAGCACTCCACCCTATTCCTGTAACCCTGCATTTCCCATGGCTAACCCACCTAGCCTACACATCCCTGGATACTATGGGACCATTTAACATGGCCAATCCACCTAATCTGCACATCTTTGGACTGGGGGAGGAAACCCACGCAAACACACAGAGAATGTGCAAACTCCACACAGTCGCCAGAGAGTGGATTCGAACCTGGGTCTCTGGCACTGTGAGGCAGTAGTGCTCAACACTGAGTCACCGTCTAGCCTAAAGGATTCATTTGAGTAAGGGAAAGTTTAGAAGACCGAAGAGGAAAACAAGGTCTCGGGATTTTGGCAAAGGTAATGAGAACATGACAAAGGAAAGAACAGAGTTAGACAGCAAGACTGCATTTCTGAATAAGGACAAGTCAAGGGAAAGGTGAGGGGGGGGGGAAAAGAAGAGGTTCAAATGAAAGGCTGTTGGTTAGAAATGCTTCTTAAAAGAGAGATAAGTAATGGTACAAATCAATGAGTTTGATCCAATAGCCATAATAAACACATCGTGACCAAACTTTGGAACTAAATAATCCATGCTACCTAAAAATTCAAAAATGGAAAAAGAATTGGGAAAATCCTGAGAATAATTAATGTGACAACTATAGCGAAAATGAGGAAATAGCATTGCTATGTTCGAAATTAGGAACAACAAAATGGCAGAAAACATTGGTGCGAGTAATTTATAGATGATTGTAGTTGTATCATTAGACAGTGTTAACCAAGAAATAAGGGGAGCTTGTAACAAAAATAATGCAACCACTTTAGTCTTTATATTGACTGGATGGTAATTGTAATTTGGAGGACTAGTTCACAAAATGCAGGAGAGGCAGTTTCTAATGGATAAATGGAACCAAGGAAGAGGTCACCTCAGATTTGGTTTGTGTAATGAGAAAGGGTCAATTAGTAAGCACATAGTGAGGAACCCTTTGGGGAACAATGTACATATGACAGAATTCCACACCAATTACAATGGGCAAGATAATTAAGTCTGGAATAAGAAACAAATTTAAAATAAATCAAGTTTGAGAACAAGATTGGGAAATCAGTTTAAAAGACATTTCAGCAGGCAAACTGCAAATATTTAAAGGAATATATATAATTTTCAAAGAATTTCTATCAAGAAATTAATTCTCCATCAGAAAAGTGGTCTAAGTGAAATAAGAGAGTCGAGAGTGTGGTGCTGGAATTCCTGGAATGAAGGGCTTTTGCCCGAAACGTTGATTCTTCTGCTCCTTGGATGCTGCCTGACCTGCTGTGCTTTTCCAGCGCCACACTCTCGTCTCTAATCTCCAGCATCTGCAGTCCTCACTTTCCGCTTTGTAAAATAAGTGTCATACAGCATGGAAATAGATCTTTTGGTCCAACCCGTCTATGCTGACCAAGTTTCCCAAACCAAACTAGTCCCACTTGCCTGCATTTGGCCTATATCCCTCTAAATCTTTTCTATTCACGTACCTGCCCAAATGGCTTTTAAATGTTGTAATTGTATCTGCATCTGTCACTTCCTCTAGCAGTTCATTCCACTTGAACTACCCTGTGTGTGAAAATGTTGCCCCTCAGGTCCCTTTCAAATCTTTCCCCTCTCACCTTAAAGTTACTCCCCCTTGTTCTTATCTATGTCCCTCATGAATTTATCACCCCTCAACCTC
Organism: Chiloscyllium punctatum; assembly: GCF_047496795.1. Lineage (NCBI taxonomy): Eukaryota > Metazoa > Chordata > Chondrichthyes > Orectolobiformes > Hemiscylliidae > Chiloscyllium > Chiloscyllium punctatum. The sequence continues at coordinate 19,588,657 of NC_092783.1, forward strand.
CTCCACTCCAGTAAAAAAAAGGTCCAAGCCTATCCAGCCTCTTATAACCCGAACCCTCCATTCCTAGTAACATCCTGGTAAATCTTTTCTGAACCCTCAGCAATTTAATTATCTCCTTCCTATAACAGGGTGACCAGAACTGTACACTGTAGTCCAAAAGTCTTAGATTAGAGAAAAAAGCAACTCATCAATGTTATCAAGCAAAGAGTGAATCTGAGAATTGGGAGAGTTTTAAAACACCAACAAAAGATCACCAAAAACGGATGAATAGAAATGAAATGAGTCAATCAGCAAGTCGGCTAAACAAAAAGACATTTTTAAGAAGAAGAAGACACAAAGTGTCTGTAAAGAGGTATGGACAGGTAAGTGAGTGGACAAGAATGTGGCACATTGAACACGAGACATAACAAGAAGTTATTCACTTTGGTAAGGTGAATTAGAAACAATGTTTCTTTTCAAATGGTGAGTAATTGTTAAATATTCAAAGACCTTTGGATGTTCTTATACAAAGGGACTCTGATTTACAAACATCAGATCTAAAAACACAGTCCCACACAGGGACATCTAGGGGTGTTATTTTAAAAATCTCACATAAGAACATTTCCTGTACGTACTACCGGCTTTTCGTACTGTCCTGCATTGTTTTCTGGCTTGCAAATGGTCTAAAGAATGGAGAAAGTGAGGACTGCAGATGCTGGGGATCAGAGCTGAAAATGTGTTGCTGGAAAAGCGCAGCAGGTCAGGCAGCATCCAAGGAACAGGAGAATCGATGTTTCGGGCATGAGCCCTTCTCAGAAGGCGTTTGGCAAGGTAGATGCCAAATGGTTGGTTTTCCCGGTTAGAGCCTCATTCCTGAAGAAGGGCTCATGCCCGAAACGTCGATTCTCCTGCTCCTTGGATGCTGCCTGACCTACCGCGCTTTTCCAGCAACACATTTTCAGGTCTAAAGAATGAAACCTGTTTGAGCCTAGGGACTGCCTGCACACAACAAAAGTCACAGTAATCAGGAAGGCATTCACTACAGGGGGCTTGAAGGACTTGGAAGCCTTCTTACAACTGCATTGGGATTTGCTGAGTTTACATCCGAAGATGCAAGCAAAATCTTGATCTCTGTTTTCATGGAAGGATAGACATGCTTCAGAATGGGTGTGTTGAAGGTTTGATTGGTGATATGAGAGGCTTGCACTATGAGGAAATATCGAGTAGATCATCCTGTGCTCTCTAGCATCGAGAATGACAGATGATCTCATCGCAGCAGAAGATTCAGAAGGTGTTTGGTAAGGTAGATGCCAAAAGGTTGGTTTTCCCGGTTAGAGCTAAGGATTATGGAAGCAGAAGAGGACAGGCATTTAAAACTGGGATGAGGAGAAATTTCTTCAACCTGAGAATTGTAAACGCTTGGAATTTTATACCCTAATTGTGTAAGGAGATTCAGTCAACGAATACTCAAGGTTGAGATCAAACGATTTTTGGAGTTTACATGGGAACTGAAGAACTGGGTTCAGGCAGGAAAGGGAACTTAGCTCAAACAAAATGCCATGATGACACATCTAAATGGCAGAGTAGACAGGAGAAACCGGAGAGGACATTTTCCCACTGCCATTGAACGGGTGTCTGTACAACACGTCTGTGTAGCTCTGACTGAACTCAAATATTCTCAGCTGGAGAAACCTTTAGGACAATAAGGCACTAGAGCACAAACTTGACACAGTGAAGCTACCTTGAGCGAAAGCTTGTGGTTAGTCACCACCTGCTGAATCATTCCTCCTCTGCACACCCACTCGGTCACCTTCCTCCTTCCCCCTCAGTGCAGCTGCACATGCACTGGTTTTCCCGATTGACCACAAACTGAAGCCCAGTGGGAGGTGGGGGCAGCCGGAGGGGATGGAACTGAGCCATGCAGACCGAGCAGCAGCCATCCTCACTCCCTCAGCTGTCTGGAGGTCAGCAGCTGCTGCCAGTGACCATTCACAGCATTAGGAGGAGAACTGTTATCAACCCTCAATATCGCCGGGTGAGGGGGCAACCACCTGCTCCAGAAGGGGAGGGGAGAATGATAGATCTGCACAGACACACACCTACAACGTGAACATCCTGCACACCCCTACACAGACAGAGCCCCCCACCCAGACAGAGAGTCATAAAGGGACCAACAAGTCCACGCCGACTATGTTCCCAAACCAAACTAGGCCCACTTGCCTGCATTTGGCTTATATCTCTCCAAATGTTTCCTTTTCATGTACTAACTCAAATGTCTTTTAAATATAGTGACTGTACCTGCATCCACCACTTCCTATGGCAGTTCATTCCACATACAAACTACCCTCTCTGTGAAAATGTTGCCCTTCAGGTCTTTTTAAATCTTGCTCCCCTCACCTTAAAAATATTGCCCCTACTCAGAGAGCTATACAGCATGGAAACAGATCCTTCAGTCCACCTCATCCATACCAAGCAGATATACTAATCTAATCTAGTCCCATTTACCAGCATTTGACCCATATCCCTCTCAACCCTTCCTATTCATATACCCATCCAGATGCCTTTTAAATGTTGCAATTGTACCAGCCTCCACCACTTCCTCTGGCAGCTCATTCCATACATATACCACCGTCTAGTGTGAAAAGGTTGTCCCTTAGGTCTCTTTTACATCGTTCCCCTCTCACCCTGAACCTATGCCCTCTAGTTCTGGAATTCCCCAACCCAGTGAAAAGACCTTGTCTATTTATTCTATTCATGTTTTGAACTCTCCCACCCTCGGGAAAAGACTTCTGCTATTCACCTTATCTACATCCCTCATAGTTTTATAAACTTCTATAAGGTCAACCTACTACACTCCAGTGCAAAAGATCTCAGCCTATCCAACCTCTCATTATAACTCACACCTGGAGACAGGGGCAGAGGCAAATAGAAAACATTTTATTCTGCGGCAAAAGACTCTACCAGAAAGGGACAATAATTAGCTGAATGACTAAGGGGTGTGGGTACTGATGGGTAGATTCAACAGGCATCTGGTGCTCACAGGGACACAAATTTCCCCAGTGGAGTGGCAGAACAATGCAGCAAGGTCACATTACGAAGTGCTGTATGTGAAAAGGTTCAGGATAGGAGCCACCCAAGTATCTGGAATGCAAAATGTGTCCTTCAACCCCGACTCCCAAGGGGAGACCCCATTTTAGTTTTCCTTCCTGTGCTAACATCCTCCCTCTGCCTGATTTAAGCTGGTGTCTGCTCCACCCTTTCAAAAGGCCCACCTCCTCCCGACAGCATGGCTGGGTCATTCATAATTCCAGGTCCATCGCTCAGTGGGGCCAAACCTTGGGAAGCGGTGGCCAGAATAATACACATAGGACTGGCTTGCAGCCCTGAGCACTTTCTAGTCACTACTGAACAGCAGCAGCCCTGCTGGGCAAACTGACAGAGAAAGTGAGGCAGTTTACATCCCAACCTCCCTCAGACTCTCTGGAACCTGCTGCAACCAGGTCATGGTTCCCCTGCCAAGCTTTCGGCCTGCTTGGAAAATAAAAGGCTAATCTTGGACACAGTAAGAGAAGTGGGAGAAGGGAAGCTGGAAGCAACCCAGTGGACAGATTTATAGAATCCGTACAGTGTGGAAGCAGACCATTCAGTCCATCGAGCCCACAACAACCCTCCAAACAGCATCCCAACCAGACTCATTGCTCTACCCTATCCCTACAATCCTGCAGCTAATCCATCTAGCCTGCACATCCCTGGACACCACGGGTGATTTAGCATGGCCAATCCACCTGACCTGCACATCTTTGGACAGTGGGAGGAAATCAGAGCACCCAGAGGAAACTCACACCAACACAGGGAGAATGTGCAAACTCCAGACAATTGCCAGAAGCTGGAATCGCACCCAGGTCCCTGGTGCTGAGAGGCAGTAGTGCTAACCACTGAGCCACTGTGCTGTCCCTAAGGAGTGCTATGCCAGAAGAGGTGGGATATCCACAGACATCTGGGAAATGTAAAAAGGCCTGAGCACAAGGTGCACATCCTGCAACAGCTCTGAGGAACAATACGAGGATGACATTTTTCGTTATATCCTCAAGGCACAAGCATAGCAATGAAATACGTTAAAGGGAATTCCAGAAAAACAAACAAACAAACAAACAAACATTGGGAATGACACTCCAAAACTGCATGGACATTACAAACCAGTAGCCTTGATTTGTGTCAATGGAAACACACAGTGAAGCACTAACACATTGTGCTCAGCTTTGTTACATGTATATATAAAAACAAACGGAAAACAAGGTCCAAGGTCTTTGTTTAACAACACTCCATTAAGTTTATAAGTCCTGCCCTGATTTGCCATTCCAAGATGCAGCACCTCACATTTATCTAAATTAAACTCCATCTGCCACTCCTCAGCCCATTAGCCCATCTGATCAAGATCCCACTGTAATCTGAGGTAACCTTCATCGCTGTCCACTACACCTCCAATTTTGGTGTCATCTGCAAACTTACTAATTGTACCTCTTAAGCTCACATCCAAATCATTTATATAAATGATGAAAAGCAGTGGACCCAGCACCAATCCTTATGGCACACCACTGGTCACAGGCCTCCAGTCTGAAAGGCAACTCTCCACCACCACCCTTTGTCTTCTACCTTCAAGAAAGTTCTGTATCCAAATGGCTAATTCTCCCTCTATTCCATGTCATCTAACCTTGCTAACCAATCTACAATGTGGAACCTTGTTGAATGCCTTACTGAAGTCCATATAGATCACGTCCACAGCTCTGCCCTCATCAATCCTCATGGAGTTTTTTTGAAGTAACAATCATGTTATTGAGGCACAATTTCCCCAAACACAGAGCCATGTTGACTACCCCAATCAATTCTTGCCTTTCCAAATACATGTAAATCCTGTCCCTCAGGATTCCCTCCAACAACTTGCCCACCACTCATATCAGGCTCACTGCTCTATGGTTCCCTGACTTCTCCTTACCACCTTTCTTAAATAACGATACCACATTAGTCAACTTCCAGGCTTCCAGCACCTCACCTGCGACTATCAATTGTATAAATATCTCAGCAAAGGACCCAGCAATCACTTCCCTAGTTTCCCACATTTTGAGGTTATGTCTGATCAGGTCCCTGGGATTTATCCTCTGTTTGTTTTAAAACATTCTGCACTTCCTTCTCTGTAATACAGACATTCTTCAAGGTGCCGCTATTTATTTCCCCAGGTTCTCTATCTTCCATATTCTTCTCCACATTCAACACTGATACAAGCTACTAATTTATCATTTCATCCTATTTCTTGCAGTTCTACACAAAGGTGGCTTTGCTGAAGAGGAAAGAGTGTGTTGCTGGAAAAGCACAGCAACGCAGGCAGCATCCAAGGGGCAGCAGAATCAATGTTTCGGGCACAAGCCCTACATCAGGAACGAGGCTGTGAGCCAAGGGGGAGGAGAGATAAATGGGAGGGGGGTGGGGCTGGAGTGGTAGCGGAAGGTATGTGAGTGTGCAAGAGATAGGGGGAGGTGGGGGTCGTGGTGATAGGTCGGAGAGGAGGGTGGAGCGGATACATGGGAAGGAAGATGGACAGGGAGGACAGTGCCAAGTTGGAAGGTTGGAAATGGGGCAAGGTGGAGGGAGGGGAAATGAGGAAACTTGTGAAGTCCACATTGATGTCATGGGGCTGAAGGGCCCCAAGGCGGAAGATGAGGTGCTCTTCCTCGAGGCGTCGGGTGGTGAGGGAATGGCAATGGAGGAGGCCCAGGGCCTGCATGTCCTCGGCAGAGTGGGAGGGGGAGTTGAAGTGTTCAGCTACCGGGCAGTGGTGTTGGTTGATAGGAGTGTCCCAGAGATGTTGTCTGAAGCGCTCTGCGAGTAGGCATCCTGTTTCCCCAACGTAGGGGATACGGCATCGGGAGCAACAGATACAGTAAATGACATGTGTGGCAGTGCAAGTAAAACTCTGAGGGATGTGGAAGGCTCCTTTGGGGCCTTGAACGGAGGTGAGGGGGGAGGTGTGGGCACAGGTTTGGCAATTCCTGCAGTGGCAGGAGAAAGTGCTGGGAGGGGAGGGGTGTGTGGGGGGGCACAGACCTGACGAGGGAGTAGTGGAGGTAACAGTCTTTACGGAAAGCAGATAGGGGTAGGTAGGGAAATACATCTCGCCTGGTAGGGTCAGTTTGTAGGTGGCGGAAATGGCAGAGGATGATGCAATGTATAATGGGTTGGTGGGGTGGAAGATGAGGGCCAGAGGGGTCGCGGGGGGCTGGTTCTGTCCTTGTTGTGGTTCGAGGGTGGAGGTGTGGAGGTGGATGAGATGCGCTGGAGGGCACCATCAACCATGTGGGAATGGAAATTGCAGTCTTTGAAGGAGGCGGCCATCTTGTGTGTTCTGTGGTGGAACTGGGCCTCCTGGAAGCAGATGCAGTGGAAGCGAAGGAATTGGGAATATGGGATAGCATTTTTACAGAAGGCCAGGTGGGAGGATGTGTTGTCCAGGTAGCTGTGTGTGTCAATGGGTTTGTAGAAGATGTTAGTGTTGAGTCGCTCACCAGATGATGGAGATGGAGAAGTTCAGGAATGGGAGGGGGGGGAGGGGTGTCTGAAATGGTCCAACTGAACTTAAGGTTGAGGTGGAATGTGTTGGTGAAGTCGATGAACTGTTCAACCTCCTTATGGGAGCATAAGATGGTGCTGATACAGTAATCAATGTCATGGAGGAAAAGATGGGGAGTGGTGCCACTATAGCTGCGGAAGATAGACTGTTCTATGTAATCAAAGAGACAGGTATAGCTGGGGCTCATGTGGGTGTCCAAGGCGACCCCTTTGGTCTGGACGAAGTGGGAGGAGTCAAAGGAGAAATTGTTGAGGGTGAGGACCAGTTCAGCCAAACAAGTGAGAGTGTCAGTGGAAGGGTACTGGTGGAGATGCCAGGAGAGGAAGAAACGGAGGGCTTGGAAGCCCTGCTCATGGCGGATGGAGGTGTAGAGGGTCTGGATGTTCATGGTGAAGATGAGGCATTGGAGCCTAGGGAAACAAAAGTCTTGGAGGTGGTGGAGGCCGTAGGTGGTGTCCTGAATGTACGTGGGGAGTTCCTGGACCGGGGGGGCTAGGACAGTATTGAGGTATGTGGAGATGAGTTCAGTGAGGCAGGAGCAGGCGGAGATGATGAGTCAACCGGAACAGTCAGGTTTGTGAATCTTGGGTAAGAGGTAGAACTGGGCGGTGACCTTTAACGGGCCCTATTCTCTCCCAAGTTACCCATTTGCCCTTAGTGTATTTGTAGAATCCCTTTGGATTCTCCTCAACCCTATTGGTCAAAGCTATTGCATGTCCCATTTTTCCATCCTGAAATCCTGCTTAAGTTTACTCCTACTGCCTTTATACTCTTCCAGGGAACCATTCGATCTCTGCTGTCTATACGTGACATATACTTCCTTCTTTTTCTTGACTGCAGCTCAATGTCATTAGTCATACAGCATTCTCTACACCTAATAGCCTTGCCTTTCACTCAAACAGGAACATACTGTCTCTGGACTCTCATTTCTCAAGGCTTCCCATTTTGCAGCCGTCCATTTACCGGTGAACATCTGCGCCCCGCCCGCCCCTGCCCCCCCAATCAACTTTGAAATACTCTGTCAACATTAAAATTCACACCACACCAGGTTATAGTCCAACAGGTTTATTTGAAAGCACTTGCTTTTGGAGTGCTGCTCCTTCATCAGATGGCTCCAAATTAACCTGTTGGACTATAACCTGGTGTTGAGTGATTTTTAACTTTGTACCCCCCAATCCAACATTGGCTCCTCCAATCACAGTCAAAATTGGCCTTCCAATTCCAATTTCGAACTTCAACTTGTAGATCTGGTCTATCCTTTTCCATCACTATTTTAAGAGTAATAGAATTATGGTCACTGGCCCCAAAGTGCTCCCCCACTGACACCTCAGTTGACTACTCTGCCTTATTACCCAACAATAGGTTACACACCTTCTCTCGTAGTTACATCCACATACTACACAGCAAAAGAGTCAAGGCTCATAGTTCCTTGAAAAGGAGAGTTACAGTTAGAAAGGGTAGTGAAGGTGATGTTTGGTACATTTGTCTTTATTGGTCAGTGCATTGAGTACAGGAGTTGGGAGGTCATGTTCGAGCAGTACAGGATATTGGTTAGACCAGTCTTGGAATATTGCACGCAATTCTGGTTCTCCTGCTGTTAGAAGGATGTTGTGAAACTTGAAAGGGTTTAGAAAAGATTTACAAGCATGTTGCCAGGATTGGAGAGTTTGAGCTATAGGGAGAGGTTGAATACGCTGGGGCTGTTTTCCCTGGAGCAAAGACTGAGGGGTGACCTTACAGAGGTTAATAAAATCATGAGGGGCATGGATAGGGTAAAGAGACAAGGTCTTTTCCCCAGGGAGGGAAATCCAAAACAAGGAGGTATAGGTTTAAGGTGAGGGAAAAGACTGAAAAGGGACCTAAGGGGTAACTTTTTCACAGAGTAGTACATGGATGGAATGAGCTGCCAGAGGGAGTGGTGGAGGCTGGTACAATTGCAACATTTAAAAGGCATCTGGATGGGTATATGAATAGGAAGGGTTTAAGAGGGATATGGGCTGGGTGCTGGCAGGTGAGGAGAGGTGTATTTAGAATGTCCAGTTGGCATGGATGAGTTAGAACAAAGGGTCTGTTTCCGTGCTGTACATCTCTATGGCTCTAAGGCATGCCAAAGTCGTCATTGGGAAGATAGCGACCCATTAAGAGAAGGGAAAGTTAAATGACAGCATTACAAAGAACTTTGACACAAAGCCAACAGCCAGACATTTAACAAGTTCTTTCAACTTCAAATAACACTCTTGAGGAAAGGTTGAAAAATAAGGTTCGACAAGCCAGAGCAGCCTTGGGGGCAGGGACTGTGCAGAGCAATTGTGCATCTGGTGCCTTTAGTTCAACCTTTTTTTTTTGGATGTATAAATGAGAGTCAATCTTGTTCTGAAGCCACAGTCTCAGCCAGAGAATGTGCTGAACTCTGAGTAACCACTCTATCACTTCCTACAGCTTCCGTACTTGGATGTATTCAGGAAACAATTGAAAGCCCAAGCACCCAGATTCAAACTGCAGATTAGCTGAGATTTCTCCTGTCAACTAGTTCCTCAAATTAATATTCATATGTAGACACTTTACTGAAAATTTCACCAGATGCTTATCAAAATTTCCTTGCAGGCCAAATGCTGAATTATAATTTAGCTTAAAGCAGAGGCTTGAGAGCCAGACAAACACTTTCCTGTTTCTCCTCAGGCCTGTGACCAGCTTCCCCCTGTCTTGCATGATTTACAGTCCCACTTTTTCCCCATTCTCCTCCACCCTGCTGGTTTACAACATTCACTTCATCGCTCTTCATATAGCTTTGAAGGAGGCAAACAGTCCGAACAGGGGCAAATGCTGTACTTAACCAGAATGAATCCTGGGATAGCAGGATTGACGTATACACAGAGACTTGATTGGTTGGGATCATAATCAGTGGAGTTTAGAAGAATTTGGGGGAAAAGCACAGAAAGGGGTGGAATCACCTATAAAATTCTAACAGGACAGAGCATTAGTGTAGGAAGGATGGTCTTAATGAACAGGGAGTCCAGAACTGGGGGTAGGCCTTTTAGGATTGATATCATCGTTGATTCCTTAAAGTGGGGAAGCAGGCCATTCAGCCCATCAAATCCACACCAACCCTCTGAAGAGCATCCCATCCAGACCCATCCCGTTACCCTATCCCTGTAACCCCGCATTTCCCATGGCTAATCCTCCTAGCCTGCACATCCCTGGACACTATGGGCAATCTAGCATGGCCAATCCAACCAATCCGCACATCTTTGGACTGGGGGTGGAAACTGGAGCACCCGGAGGAAACCCATGCACTCACGGGGAGAATGTGCAAACTCCACACAGTCGCCTGAGGCTGGAATTGAACCCAGGTCCCTGGCACTGAGGCAGCAGTGCTGACCACTGCACCACCGTGCTGCCATGGGGAGAAATTTCATCACCTAAAGAGTGGTGAATAAATGGAATTGTCTGCTACAGAAAGCAGTTGAAGCCATAACATTGAATGCTTTCATAAGGCTTCAGAGGTGAAAGGGATCAAAAGGTATGGTGCAAAAGCAGGAACAAAAGCAAGGTGGATGATCAGCCACAATCATATTGAATGCTAGAACAGGTTCAAAAGGCTGAATGGCCTACTCCTGTTCCCATTTTCTGTGAATGGACGCAAACACAGCACTTTCAGAACATTACCATCTTTAAAAGATTTAGAAACGGATGTTTGAACTGGGTTTTGAAGACTGTAGCTCCCGAGGGTGAAGATTCTTTCACTACTGATGGGTGATATCATTTTACAAACAGCTTTAATGGTAATTTGAAAACTTCAAATAGTACAATTGTTAATTAATATGTCCAAAGGAAATTAAAAATTACATGAAAGGAATTAAAGTGAGTTATCATGTAATTAGGGTTTTAACTTCATTCCTGAACACATCATTACTGGTGGTGGTTTAAAAGAGAGCAAAGACTTTTGTTTGGTCTCTCAAATACCTGTCGGTAGGATTAGCAGTAACAGGGTGAGGATGGGGAGGATACACTGGGTCAGACAGTCAGCTTTGCTGCTCCTTCTTTACTCTGATCAGTCAGCCTCTTCAGAGGCATGACAGCTGAGGAAATACCACACTTACATTCACTCAGCCCCTTTCTGAACCTCAGCACGTCTCAAAGCACCTTACTAACACAGGAGCACAACAAAGAAGAACAGCCAATTTGTACACAGCAAGCTTTCAAGATGGCAGTCCAATAATATTCAGGAAATCTATTTTGGTGAGGTTGACAAAGAACAATACTGGCGTATGGTTGGGGGGGGTGGGGGGGGTGGAGGTGTGGAAAGAGGTGGTGGTGGCATTATGGAAAAATAACTCACGCCTCACACAACATACAACCCTCCCTCCAATTGCACCCCTCTCTTTGAACAATATCATGAGATTTTTATGGGGCAACAAGATTTTGGCTCGATTAGATTCCCTACAGTGTGGAAACAGGCCCTTCGGCTCAACCAGTCCACACCGACCCTCTGAAGAGTAACCCACCCAGACCCATTTCCCTCTGATTAATGCACCTAATACTATGGGCAATTCAGCATGGCCAATTTACCTGGCCTTCACATCTTTGTGACTGTAGGACGAAACCGGAGCACCCAGAGGAAACCCACGCAGACACGGGAAGAATGTCTGTGTGGAGTTTGCACAGTCACCAGAGGCTGGAATTGAACCTGGGACCCTGGTGCTGTGAGGCAGCAGTGCTACCCACTGAGCCACCATGCCACCCCATACAAAATTGGAGCACTCCCCTCAATTCTAGCAAATGGGAATCAAAGAGGTGTTGGTGGGAGATGAGGAAAGCAATATTTTAAGAGTCACGTAGTCCACTTCCATTTCAAGACATCAACCCTGGGCTTGGGATGTAACCAATCATTCACAGACAATGAAGATAGTCAGAGATACCTGTGACATTTAAGCCCCAGAACACAGACCGCTCAAAAGGATGGTCAGAACTGAATCCCAATAGTGCTAATTCCTTCCTTTCCCAAGATGGTCTGTGAACTTGGATCTCCAAAGGTAGGCAAACCCAGTAGGGTGCATGCTCACCATTCATTATTAAGCATACATTTAGCTATCGGCAATGGCCATTGGCCATCACATCTCAGAGGGCAGGATAGAAAACAGACAACACTAATAGTGCAAATAGTGGCTTGGAAACAGTTTCCTGTTCTCTATTGACTGGCTAACAGATTGTACTCCCAGTGTGGACATGGGTCACAGGATCCAGGACGATTCCAGTTCTCTGCTCAGTCAGTGACTGTCAAATGGAGCAGCAGGCCAGGAACAACTTGTAAGATTGCCCTCCTCATGGTAGGCCCTTGACCACACAGACTGCGGCAATTCAACATGGCAGCTCCCCATCTTCTTGTAAAGGGTAACTCAGGATGGGAAATAAATGCTGGCTTATGCAGCAATGCTCACACCCCGAGCACAAATTGTAAAAGAAGAAATAAAAGAAGCAGAAGTGCACAAAATTACAAAGGCCTTGGATAGAATGGACAAGGAAGATTTGCTTCCCCTAGCAGGGAGGCCAACTATTAAGGGGCTCAACTTCATTGCAATAGATAGAAGGAATAGCAGGCGCATGAAGAAAACATTTCTCACCCACAAGGTTGGCGATGTCTGCATTCACTGTCCAGTTTGGTGGTGGAGGGAGAAATTCTCAGCTCATTTCAAAGTAACATGGATCTGGCGCTGAAGTGCAAGGTCATGGACCCAGTGCTGGAAGGTGGGATTAGAATGGCTGGCTAGTTTTATTTTCAGCTGCACAGACATAATGGTCTCTTTCTGTGCTGTTGCTTTTCCATCGCTATTAAGGGAGGATTACAATTCACTGACAGGCAGACATCAGGCAGGGTAATGAATGGATGTGATGTCTCTAGCTCGGTCTTTTCCCCCAACGTACACTCTGCGAGGTTGAATACTGACTTACCCTGGACGGCGAATGTCAAAGCATGCTCAACTGACCACAACGCTCACGGCACCAAACCTCAACTTCAGAAGCGATGGGAGTATATGGTGTCGATTTGGAGAGGGGCCGATAGCTAGAAAGCTCACCTCAAAGGCAATTGGTTGCAGCCAATTTGAAGAATTCACAAAGAAAAACATTCCGCCTTCAGTTCCATGTAAAATAAAGCAAGTTATCCAACCTGCATTTTGATTTATTTATAAACTGAACTTGCACACACATTTCGATTTAGGGGAACTTTACTAAATAAAGAATTTCCTTATAGGAGAACCTTATGGAAACAAAGAGCTTCCTCATAGGTATAATCATCCTTTCATTTCCCAGTAAATTTCCAACAGAAAACACCCTTCATTAAATAATTACACTTAAATAATTAATCATTCCCTGTCAGACTTGATAATTCATACTCCCCCTTCCTCTTTCCATCCCCTTTGTACAAAGACAGCTGGCTTATCACAACATGGAACATAATCCACCTTTCAGCCTCTCACCCAAGTGGGCACTGTCTCTATTGGAGACAAGTCAGAATGTGCCAGCAAGTTGGCAGATCGGAGGTTTCCTCAGCCCTAATTAACCTTGCCGCCTTAACCAGGGGTCGGTCACACACACACACACACACGCTGTGATGTTACTTCAAGCCCATGGACTGAGAGAAGTGATCACAATATGATTACCAATGGACATCAAAATAAGGTCAGATACAGATGAAAAAGTGCTCCAGCCCAATTCCTAACGTGGCACTGAACCAAAAGGACTGGAACCAAAACACCTCTGAAATCCAACAGACAATTGTTTGGTGCAAAAGTCAAGATTCTGAACCCGTTAATCAAGTCTGCAAAATACTGAGCAAGCTGCAACTTTAGAAGATTGCTACACTATGTGGAATGTGCAAATAAAATGCATCTGCAAATGGTGTTTTTGATCATCAATAAATCATTGGTCTGGTGTGGAACTGTGGCTGATGGACCAGAATATTGCAGACTTGACCCCACGCTTTGACAACATTAGAGTGGAAAAAAAAAGTGTAGCGCTGGAAAAGAACAGCAGGTCAGGCAGCATCTGAAGAGCAGGGGAAATCGACATTTCGGGCATAACCCCTTCATCAGGAATGTTGTGGGGAGTGGGGTTTGAAGTAGGTGTCCACATCGAGAGCAACGGACACAGTAGATGAGGTGTTTGGATGTGCAGGAAAATCTCGGTCAGATGTGGAAGAATCCTTTAGGGCCTTGGACGGATGTGAGGGGGAAGGGGTGTGTGCAGGTTTTATACCTCTTGTGGTGGCAAGGGAAGGTGGAGAGTGGGTTGGTGGGGTGCGTTGACCCAACGAGGGTATTGCGAAGGGAATGGTCTCTGCAGAACACAGAGGTGGGGAAGAAATATATCTCTGGTGGTGGGGTCCATTTGTAGATGGTGGAAATTGCGGAGGACGATGCGCTGTATCCAGAGATTAGTGGGAGAGAAGGTGAGGGCAGTGGCTATCTATCCTTGGTGTGGTTGGAGGGATGGGGTTCGAGGGCGGAACTGCGGAAAGTGGAGATGTGATGGAGGGCATTATTAGCCATGTGGAAGGGGAAATTACAGTCCATGAAATAGGAGGCCGCCTGGGATGTTCTAGAGTGGAATTGCTCCTTCAGGGAGCGGATAATGCAGAGACAGAGGAATTGGGAGGAAGGGATAATGTTTTTACAGGAGGCAGGGTGGGAGGAGGTGTAGTCCAGGTAGCTGTGGGAGTTGGTGGGTTTGAAGTAGATGTCCGTGTTGAGTTGGTCACCTGAGATGGAGAGGCTCAGGAAGGGGAGGAAGGTGCCAGAGATGGTGCAGCTCAACTTGAGGTCAGGGTGGAAGGTGTTGATGAAATTGATGAACTGCTCAACCCCCCCTGTGGGAGCACAAGGGGTGCCAATACAGTCATCAATGTAACAGAGGTAAAGGTGGGGTATGGTGCCGGTGTAACTGTGAAAGACTGACTGTTCCACATAACTAACAAAGAGGCAGGCATTGCTGGGGCCCATACGGCTACCCCTTTGGTAAGAAAGAATTGGGAGGATTTGAAGGAGAAGTTGTTGACGGTGAGGACCAGTTCAGCTAATTGAATGAGTGTGTCAGTGGAGGGGTACTGCTGGGATCGGCGGGAGAGGAAGAAACAGAGGGCTTGGAGGCATTTGCCATGGTGGATGTACGTGTAGAGGGACTGGATGTTCGTGGTGAAGATGCATTGGGGGCCAAGGAAGCAAATGTCATGGAGGAAGTGGAGGGTGTGGGTGGTGTCCCGAAGTATTCAGAGAGCTCTGGACCAAGGAGGACAGGACAGTGTCAAGATCAGAGGAGATAAGCATTGGGTGACTCCAACAGACCTCAATAGCCCTGCTAAGTCAATAACCCCACAATCCAAGGCCATTTTCCATTTGGCGACTTCTAGTGAGATTCACTTTTTTTTTTTAAGGTCAAGCATCTCATCGCCTTATCACTATCTTTGAGTTTATTTTATCTTCTCTCCTGTTCTGATCAGCATTTATTTCAGGATGGGGGGGAATTGAGACGGTTAAGGATAATCATCAAAGGAGCCAGTTCCTTTGGAGGCCTTTGGGAAACCTGATACGTCCAACAGGTTGTAACCATCTTGAACGCACTGCCTGGATGTGTTGGGTGAATAAAAGTCAATGGTAATTTCTGAGAGGGAATTGGAGTAACTCAAAGCGGAAATACATGCAGGGCTCTCAAGAAAAATGATGGCAGTGGATCTAACCAAATACCCTTTGAAAAACCAGCAGCAGACATGGACCCAGTAGCCTCCTGTGCTCAATACATGACACACCATCAAGATGCCAGCTTACACTCAGACTTAATGCCATCCTGAGCATCTACCATTTGGTCACTCATGAGAAACAGGCAGTCAGATTTCCTAATCTCCAAGTACTAACGCTTACCACATCCTCCAATGGGAATTGGTTTGGTCATCTGGTTTAATACTCATTGTAAAATGTTGGCCAGGTCATGCTTCATACAGTAATCCTTCAACTTCCAAATCATTACGGTACGCTATTTCCCTATTCAAAATAATTATTTTTGCAGTATCAAAGTAATCAATGGTGCCAAAGGATGAATTACAAGACAAACTTGGGAATTAAAATGCTGTTTCTTTACAAAAAGTCTTTCATTTCCTGCCAAATAGCCATAAGTAATGATTAACTTCCAACAGGTTAACCTAGACACTAATGCAACTATCATTTTTTAACCATCAGTATGAAAATAAACAACCTCCAAGCTCAGTCTCGCTCTCTCTCTACATTTCCAACAATCAAAGTATTGTCATTGAGCTTTTCTCTCCTGCTACTGCACAGTTCCCTGTGTGTCATTTTACCGGCTTCTCCCCATCTCCTTACTGTTCATATCAGCATAAATTATCAGGCTCCCCAAGCACAATATGTGGAGCTCATTGTCACCTGCAATCTTCTATCCCTCTTACAATCTGTTGGCTTCTCAATCTCAAAACTTCCCATCGCTGAAACATTACTTGCCTTGACTCCTCCTTAAGTGATTGGAAGCAGGTCACTTGGACAACCCACTCTGTTCCACCATTCCATTCAACTGCAGCTGATCTGTACTCAATTCCATTCGATTAATAAATCTGGAAGTTCACACTGACCATGAAACCATCTTCAATGGTTGGAAAAACCCATCTGGTTTTACCGATGTCATTGACGGGGCTTACATGTGACTCCAAACTGAGAGTGATGTCATTGACTCTCGACTGCCTTCTGAAACACCGGAGCAAGCTGCTCAGTTTGAGGATGGTTAGAGATAAATGTCAGAAACACTCACATCTCAAAAGAAAAAATAAAAACTAGTCCCACAATTGCTGCATTTTCAGGGTCCCATACCTGACAGAATTCTACCAATCCTAGTCTAGAATATACCATTTAATCTCTTACGTGACGTCTTACCCTGAGCACAGAATGTCAGACTTCCATTATTCTAGGTGTGAGAAACAGTATTTGCAGATTTCAGTCCTTATCTTAATATTGCCTTGCATTGTGGAGACTTTTCCTATTTCTTCATGGGTTATGGACATCAGACGGCTAAAGGTAAAGGCATCATCATCTTATCAGACCATAGGGCTGCTCTCTCATGGTGATTTAACCAGAGGATCACCACAAGTAAGGAGAGGGGAGAGTTTGAGAAGGAGACCCCTTCATTGAAACCTCAGCTGGTGTGAGAATTGTACCCATGCTGTTGGCATCATTTGGCACTGCAAACCAGTCATCCAGCTAACTGAGCTAACCAACCCCCTCCCAACAGTCAACGCTGTATAGGTCCATGTATAATGTTGTTCTAGGAGAGTTGAAAATGTGTTGCTGGAAAGCGCAGCAGGTCAGGCAACATCCAAGGAGCAGGAGAATCGACGTTTCGGGCATCAGCCCTTCTTCAGGAATGAGGAAAGTGTGTCCAGCAGGCTAAAATAAAAGGTAGGGAGGAGGAGCTTGGGGGAGGGGTGTTGGGAATGCGATAGGTGGAGGGAGGTCAAGGTAAGGGTGATAGGCTGGAGTGGGGTGGGGGCGGAGAGGTCAGGAAGAAGATTGCAGGTGAGGAAGGCGGTGCTGAGTTCGAGGGAATTGACTGAGACAAGGTGGGGGGAGGGGAAGTGAGGAAACTGGAGAAATCGGAGTCTCTAGGGGAGTCCCACAGTGTCAAACCCACAGCAGGAAAGGAACATGGTATTTGTTGGCACCTTTAAAAAGAATGAGGCAATGTTTGGATGACATTTGATAAAATTAATTTTGAGTGAACGCCTTATGTTACCTCCCTCACTGTCAGGGTATATCAGGGTCAAAAAGTGTGGTGCTGGAAAAGCACAGCCAGCCAGGCAGCATCCGAGGAGCAGGAGAGTTTTGAGCATAAGCGCTTCATCAGGCACGTCCTTCCAGCTTATGTGCGAAACGTCGACTCTCCTGCTCCTCGGATGCCACTTGACCTGCTGTGTTTTCCAGCACCACACCTTTTGACCCTTGCTCCAGCATCTGCAGTCCTCCCTTTCTCCCAGGGCCTACCAGTCCTTGCATTATGAAAACGTCACACTGTGATAAAAAGGAGGGGCTCACAGACACACTGAGATCCTGCCCAGGAGTTATGAAGGGAGTGAAGTGCTTCCCAACATACAGGAGAGAGCAAGATTCCAATCCAGGATGGTCTTGAACCTTATTCAGTTGGTGAGGGAAGATGTAGCTTTGTCATACCTTATATTGGCGTGGGGAGGGATGTTTACTTTAAATCTAGCACTGTCAGCCTTGATTCAACAGAACATTGCAACAATAATTTTAAAGAGGTTGGGGGAACAGTCAGTCATTCCTGGAATATTAACATTCCGCAGAGCACCTCTCATATCAGAGATTTCCTGTGGGTATTTGATACAATCAGCTCAGGAAATTGATACAAACACAATCTACACGGAATTCGCACATCATTAACTGTACTACCAAGTCACAACTCACGAGATGTAGCCTGTCACATTGTCCCGAGAGTGGATCCCCGTTTTGAAGTCGCTGATCAGTTGTACGGGGGTCAAACCGTTTGCTGTCAGAACTGAATTTGGGGTCCACCTTCGGGCAACGTGTTGAGACGGAGCAAGTGCTATATCAACGCAGCCCCTTTCCCCAATATCTCCTCTGTACCGCCGACTGACCGGGAGGTTGGGGGTGGAGGGGTGTCAGAAAATAACTTCAAGAGTGGATTTACACAACGAAGATGTCTTCCACAGCCATCAGCAGACAACCCCAACACCCCGCCATCAAAATCCAAGTACTGGGGCATCAAGGGCGGGGGGAAGAGAAGAGAGAATCAAACAGGAAAGTGGAATACTGCAGCGTTTTCTGATTCCTTAGAACTGAGTAGCTGTTCTCACATTATCGCCTGCCCTTCCCGCAGTGGACACGCCGATGGACTCAAAACAAACTCAAAAATAACTCTCAAAAGTTGTTCAGGTACAAATCACTGAAGTGGTCCGTGGGTAACAAATGTAAAGGAACACCGGGGGGGGGGGGGGTTCACTTAAAAGTAAAAGACAATGATTGACAATAAGGCTCCGTGTAAATTTTCACTTACCCTGATAAAGCCTTCCCCCTTTCCCAAAATTAAACCTTGGGATATCCTCCAGTTAACCTCCACATCAACACAACCGCCGGGGTGGGCTGGTATATTTTGGTTCCTTTCCGCAGGTAAAAACCAATCGTCGGCCTCGCAACAGCACCCGCCAACAAAAATGTTTCTGGTGCGCCGGAACAAGCGCTGGAAAACTTTCCGCCGCTCTCTCTGTCTGTGAGAGAGAGAGAGAGAGAGAGACACGACATTGTAACTCATCAAAAATCAAGTCCAACGCAAAAAAAAATACTGACAAAAAAAAATCTCCCAAACAAGCCAACAAACACATCCACACATGAATCTTTTGTTTCCCTTTCTTCAACAATCCCCCCCTCGTTTTTTTCCTTTCCTGCGGAAGTTCGTCTTTTTAAAAAAATGTAAAATATGACAAAGATTTATTCAGACCTCGCTCTCTCACTCACTCACACACACACACACTCGCTGTACCGGAGTGAACAGCACAGATTCTGCGGTGAAATTGACCCACATGAAATTCACAAAAGACTCACCTCTGAGAGAGTGTCCGTGTTACATAAACGGAGTTGGGTTGGGGGGGGGTGGGGGGAGAGACAGAGCTGAAAAGTTTCCCCCACTTCTTAAAAAAAAATCGCTTCGTTTGTTTTCTTTAAAATCAACCAAAAACTCGTCTCGAGATGATTTTTTTTTAAAACAAATATTTCCCGAAGTTGACAGCGGAGGTGGAATTTCAAGAATGAGATTTGGTATGAAATCGATCTCGCTCCAGAAGAACACAAGAGGAGGAGCTTACGCCACTTTTGTGCCGAGGTGGAGGGGAGGGAAGGAGCGAGAGGATCGTTCGGGATCCAGTAAAGTTCGCCTGCTCTCCGGGCAAGTTCCAAATGTTCGTCTCCTTCCTGTCACTTACTCTTGTGTTTTGTGTTTGTTGGGAATTCCGATCAGTGCATTGTGTTAGGGAAGGAGGCGGTCTGAGGAACAGGTCCAGAAGCAACATATATTCCCCTACACCTACTCAACTTTTTCTACAGGTCCTCCATTTGTAGGCGATCCCTCAACTTGGGAAAAGATTG
The DNA here is from genome assembly GCF_047496795.1 of Chiloscyllium punctatum. NCBI lineage: Eukaryota > Metazoa > Chordata > Chondrichthyes > Orectolobiformes > Hemiscylliidae > Chiloscyllium > Chiloscyllium punctatum. Next base: position 19,608,427 of record NC_092783.1, read on the forward strand.
GCCCTGACCACTCCCACATCTTAAAGTGGCACTACCATTAGCTCCTGACGTCAGCCTTTTTGGAAAGTTTTCTCTCAGCTCCATGGGATTGGTGGGAAGAGCTTTGCATAAAACCCAGGAGACACACACAACCTCCTGAAAAAGGCGCCATCTAAGGAGCGGGAGACCCTGACAACTATTAGCAATTCAATTGCTGCTGTGCTGAAGCCAAGGACGGTGCCTCGTAGAGGGAATCACATTCTCATTTCCTCTCAGAGTCATTGATCAGGCATTTTTTTGTGTGTAGGGTTTTTGCTTTGCTTTAAGAGTAGTTCGATCCTTCACACCCCACGTACTTCTATCCAAATTACTGCCTGCAAAATTCTTAGTTTTTTTAAAATATGACTGCAATTAAAATGACTTTCATGTAAGTGGATGGTCTCAAGGTGATTGATAAAAGTGTAATTGGGAAAAGGCCAACTGATTAGCAGCCTAGTCAAAACAGAGACGTTTAATGTGCCTTGTTTTGTGGGATGTGGATGTTGATAGAGCCACTATTTGCTGACCCATTGTTCCACTGTTTACAAATCATTTCCAAGTGGGACTGGAGGTTAGTGATGTTTCTGGAGGGAATTCGTAAACTGGAGGGCTTTTTGCACCAACCAGTGAGTTTCATGGTCATCATTATTCCATGATTTGGAGATGCCGGTGTTGGGCTGGGATGGACAAAGTTAAAAATCACACACCACCAGGTTATAGTCCAACAGGTTTAATTGGAAGCACTGGCTTTCAGCAGGTGGTTGTTTGATGAGGGAGCAGTGCTCCAAAAGCTAGTGCTTCCAATTAAACCTGTTGAACTATAACCTGGTCATAGAGTCATAGAGATGTACAGCATGGAAACAGACCCTTCAGTCCAACCAGATATCCCAACTCAATCTAGTCCCACCTGCCAGCACCCAAACCATATCCCTCCAAACCCTTCCTATTCATATACCCATCCAAATGCCTCTTAAATGTTGCAATTGTACCAGCCTCCACCACATCCTCTGGCAGTTCATTCCATACACATACCACCCTCTGTGTGAAAAAGTTGTCCCTTAGGTCTCCTTTATATCTTTCCCCTCTCACCCTAAACCTATGCTCTCTAGTTCTGGACTTCCCAACCCCAGGGAAAAGACTTTGCCTATTTACCCTATCCATGCCCCTCATAATTGTGTAAACCTCTATGAGGTCATTGTGTGATTTTTAACATCATTATTCCAAAGCAACTCACCTTATTGATTGAATTTAAATGTCATCACTTATCATTGGGACCCACAGACATTACCTGGGTATGAGCCTAGCTCTCCAGATTACTGGTCCAGAAGCGTCACCACTTCCCCCACTCCCCCATCCCCCCGAGGGTTTTTTTTAAGAGGGAATCCCTTTGCACTTAGGGGAAAAAAAGAGAACAGTTTTATTTCTATCATAGATTTGCAATCTCAGAATGTTCCCGAAGTGCTATGAAACAAGCAAATATCAAAACAGAAAATGCTGAAGAAAATTAGCAGGTCTGGCAGCATCAATTGTGAGAGAGAGAAAGAAACAAACACAGTTAATGTCATAAATTCCCTACAGTGTGAAAAAGAGGCTATTTGGTCCATCAAGTCTGCACTGACCCTCTGAAAAAGATCTCATCCAAACCCTGTCCCCTACCCTTTCCCCACATTGCCTGACATCCCTAGACATTTTTAGCACTGCCAATCCATCTACCTTGCACATCTTTGGACTGTGGCAGAGAATTGGAGCACCCGGAGGAGCCACACAGACACAGGGAGCATGTGTAAACTCCATGCATGGGTTGGAATCCAACCTGGGTCGCTGGCATTATGAGGGAGTAGTGCTAACCACTGAGCTACTGTGCCACTCCAAGTCCAGGTTGACTTATTTGGAACTGAAGCAATGCTGCATGTTAAGCACTTCTTGGGATGACATATGAGTGGTTACAGATGAGCGACAGTGGAAATGTGAGGATGGTGCGAGACTGACCGTGGTATGGGTAGCATACCATGACAGCAGGTCTCCAGGTAGCAATATATTGGAGCAGCAGCAGGTGGAGCTCAGGACCCCCGCTTTGGCTTGGTCCCACTTGCTGCCCAGGAAGATGGTGGCCTGAGGAAGTGCACAATCTACTAACCCCTGATTTCACGGGACCCTCATCTTGGCCAGCTCACCGCCTCCAATGTCCTTCCAAACAATCAATCTCCAAGAGCTCATGTCTGTTAATGGCTGCCTCACAGCTCTTACTGTCAATGGCTGGCCGCACATAGGGGGTGTCCAAAACTAGATGGCATAGGTTTCTGGTGTGAGGGCAAAGGGACCCGAGGGACAATGTTTTCACACAGAGGCTGGTGCGTGTATGGACAAGCTGCAAGTGGAAGTGGTAGGAGCAGGTACAATTACAGCATTTAAAAGACATTTGGGTGGGTACATGAATAGGAAGGGTTTAGAGGGAATTGGGCCAAAAGCAGGCAAATGAAACTAGTTGAGTTAAGGGATCCTGGTTGGCATGGACAAGTTGGACCAAAGGGCCTGCTTCCATGCTGTATAACTCTATAACTCCCCGTATCTTATTTGTATAACACTATTATGCTACCTCTTTATAACAGAGGTATATGCACCCAGAAAGTCATGACATAGTCGCTAGTTCACTGTACAGAGGTCTTTGGATATCAGTCAATCACCTGTCTGGTGACTGTTATCGATCCAACACAGACATCACTGTCTTAGTAATGAGTGGATGTTGATAGAATTTGCCCACTCTGGAAGCACTCAGTTGGCACAGTGGTTAGTACTGCTGCCTCACAGCAGTAGGGCCCTGGGTTTGATGCCACCCTTGGGTGATTGTCCATGTGGAGTTTGTATGTTCTCCCTGTGCCTGCGTGGGTTTCTGTTGGATGGTCCAGTTTCCTCCCACAGTCCAAAGATGTGTAGTGTAGGCGTGTTAGCTATGGTTAATGCAGGGATAGGATGGGTCTGAGTGAGCTGCTTTCGGAGGGTCAGTACAGACTTGATGGGCTAAATAGCCTCTTTTTGCACTGTTGGGATTCTATTGTTGAAAGGTGTCCAATGAGTACACAGGATGATCCCAGAAAGTGTTGTGTGACAATGGCCAATACTCAGAGGGGTGGAGAATGGAGGGTGCTGCAGGGCCAGGATAACCAAGACCGTAAGGGACTTTGAGCCCAAGGATGAGAATTTTCAAGGGAGCGATGTGAGCCACTGTAGGTCAGTGAGGTGAGGGGTGAATGGGACTTGATGCGTGTTAGGATTTGTGCATAGGAATCTGTAGTACAGTGCCTTAGCTGGCACAGTCGCTCAAACCTTTTTGCCCGTCTGCCATTTTTCAGCAGTAAGCCAAGGACCTATTGTGTTGGCAGACTTTTGGTAATGAGGGCTATCAGAATCAAAGCCATTCTTGTCCTTCACTGACACCCAAAAGATTTCAACACGAATCCTCACACAGGTCAGGTACTAGAATATCAGATAACCTGATACATGATAGCAATTGTACCACAGCAATTGAGGTCAGTTAACATCAATAGAACTCAGAGGGAAATATGGGTTGTTGTGGCCTGTCTGAGATAGTGCTAGACTAGACAGTGCCTTTACTACCCTCAAAGAACCAGCTTCCTCAGTTACAAACACTCAGAATAGAAAACCTAGAATCCCAAGAAAAGAATCAGAATTCTTTTCAAGCTGAAAGAACCTGCCTTTATATCGCAGCTTTCACAACTTAGCAATATTCAATGGATTTAACAGGCGCTGAAGTTGTGTTGTAATGTGGAAAAGTGGTCACATGTTTGCACATACAAATAGCAACAGCAACAACACACACTAATATAGCTCCCTTAAAGGAATAAAACATCTCAAGGTGCTTCTTAGGAGCACAAATAGCCTCGCACTTGCTTGAGGAAGAATACGTGGGAGGACACTAAGCAAACTCCCCTGTCCTTTGAGTAGTGTTGTGGTACATTTTAAATGCACCTGGGCGAATGGACAGAATCTTGGTTTAAATCCATATCCAAGAAAAAGGACGTCTGACAGTGCTGCACTCCTTTTGAGCTACACTCAACTGTAAACTTAGATTGCACCTCAAATCACCAGGCAATGCAATTGAACAGCCGTTGTAGAGCCTAACTTAAAGCATACAGTGTGAAGGATTCCAACTGGACTTTCTTGTAGCAATACTTGCTAAATACGTACAACAGATCTGCCAACTGAGCCATCCTATAATTAATCTTCAAATCAATAGAATCCAAGTCCAGCCTCCCAGTCCTGGTGTGAATTTGTTAAGCTGGTCTAAGAAAATACAGAACCACAACTATAGACAAAGACCATTTAGCCCAACTAATGTCAATGGTTCCCCTCCATGAGCGTAAAATGTATCCAAACCAGATCAGATGGAGTGGAAGGGCCTTTTTCTTTTATTCACTCACAGGATGTGGGCATTGCTAGCTGGGCCAGCATTTATTGCCCGTCCTTAGTTGCCCTTAAGACGGTGCTGGTGAGTTTCCATTCTGACCTGCTGCAGTCCATCTGCTGCGGGTAGACCCACTACACCATGAGGGAGGGAATTCCAGGATTTTTTTCCCAACAATACCAAAGGAATGGTGATGTATTTCCAAGTCAGGATGCTAAGTGTTTTGGAGGGGAACTTGCAGGTTGTCCAACTAGATGCAGTGCTACAAAATTAAAAGCTATCACTACCCCAGTGGCAAGACAAGAGCATACAGCCATACCTAGACGAACACAGTGAGAGCCCATTGCTTTAATGATTTCGGCATCTTGTCACAACTAGTGAAAGTGTCCTATAAGAGTGTTTTTTTTTCACAACCCACATAGTGGAAGCCTAAAAAATGTATAAACAAACAGACATATTAACATAAGAAAGAGGAATAGAAGGAAGCCATTTAGCCCCTCGAGCTTGCTCTGCCAGTTAGGAAGCTCTTGGCCGATCTGTTGGTATTTTGCATTCCACGTTCCTATCCCTGCCCCTCACCCCCACCCCCCCTCCCAGTGTAACTCTGGATTCCCTGCCTAACGAGAATCTATCCACCTCTGTCTTAAAAGTATTCAATGGCCCCACCACTACCTTCTGAAACAGACAGTTCCAAAGTCACACAACCTTCTGAGCGAGAAAATTCCTCCTCATCTCTGTCCCGAAAAGCCATTCCCTAACTTTAAAACTGTGCCGCCTAGTTTCTGGACCGACCCTGCAAGAGGAAACATGTTTTCACATCCACCTCACCATTCAAGGTCTTATACACTCTAGTCATGTTCACCCCTCACTTTCACAAACTCCAGTGCAAACAAACCCAGTCTGTCCAAACGCTCTTCAAAAAGTAAACTGCTCGAGTAAATCTTTGCTGTATCACCTCCAACGAATTCACAGTCAAAGTGTTAATTAGTAAACTAGTAAATTGAACTGGGGAGAGGGAGGAAGGAGCACTGTTTTTAATCCTAAATTAATTGCTTAACCTTTATGATTTTGTCCCTGAGAAATACTTCAAGATACCTTGGCACCAGATTGCCAACTTACTCAAAATGGCAGACAGAGAGTGAGGCTGTGAGAATTCCCCTTCAACTCAGGCTCCTGCCCTTGAAAGCAACTTTGTCCGGGAGCTTTATCTGCTAGTATAGAGAGGCAGGCAGGGTTATTGATTGGCTAAAGTCTTTACTGATTGACAGTGAAGCAGTCAGAGCAGATTTCAGAGGGTGGAAATCTCCACTGAAGAAAGCGGTTGAGACCAAGACATTGAAAGTTTTCAAGAAGGTGTTGGTTCTTATGGCTAAAGGGATCAAAGGCTATGGGGCAAAAATGGATACAGGGTCATACACGATTATATTGAATACTGGAGCAATCACGATGGGCTGAATGGCTACTTCAGTTTTCTACATTGCTAAACTGTTCCCACATATAAAAGAAGAAAATGAATCAGAGGTCACAGTTTTAAAATGAAGTGAAAAGGAAGCAAGAGTGATTGTGATAAAAATAATAACCTTTCTTATTGAATGCACTGTCTAGAAATATCGTGGAGGTGGGTTCAGTTGAGACATTTAAGAGGCTGTTGGGTGCTTAATGGGATGGAAATGGTTTGCAGAGATTTGGGAACAGGCAGGAGATTGGTGCTGGGTGTTACAACTAATATAGGAACAATAGGTCAAAAGGTTCCCTTTTGCATTGTAACCATTCTCGTACTCTATATTCAGTTAGGTGGTTGTCAATAATTTAGCAATTATAGCACTCAGAGAGCTGACAAAGTCTGAGGAAGTTTTTAAACCATTAATACACAGGAGGTTAGATTATTTTGAGGTTGTTCTAAGTACAGCGGCTATTTATAAAGTTCCCACCAGCTATATACGAAATATGTAGAGAAACAAATCTGCAAGGAAATTACAGAGAGGTGCAAGAATTTTAGGCTTCTTATAATGAGTGACTTCAATTATCCAAATATAGATAGGGTTTGAGGTTGTACAAAGGACAGAGAGAGAGGCCAGAATTTCTAGAGTGTGTTCAGGAAATTGTGTTACGTCAGTATGTTTCCAGTAAAATGAGTAAGGAAGCACTGTAAGACCCGAATCTCGGGAATAAGACGAGCCAAGTGAATCAAGTGCCAGTAGGATAACATTTCTGGGACATGGGCTTAGTATCATTAGGTTTAGGTTGGCTATGAAAAAGAGCAAAAAAAATCAAGAGTGAGAATGCTTAACTGCGGTAAAGGGCAAATTGAATGGGGTGATAATGAATGCGACCAGATAATATGGAGTCAAAGGCTAGCGAGTGAAACTGTAATTGAAAGGGGGCTATCAGTTGCATGACGCTGTGATCTTTATAAATCCTGCTCCACAGCTACCTGATAAAGGAGCAGTGCTCTGAAAGCTAGTACTTCCAAGTAAACCTGTTAGACTTTAACCTGGCATCATGTGATTTTTAACGTTCTATTTAAAGAAAACAGAAGTGGGGCACAGTCAACTTATACTCCCACAAGGTGGAAATGTAGCACAAACAAATCCAGAGCTCTCCATGAGGAAAATGAGGTAGAGGTTAAGCTGATCAGATTAAGTTAGATTCCCTACAGTGTGGAAACAGGCCCTTCAGCCCAACCAGTCCACACCGACCCTCCGAAGAGTAACCCACCCAGACCCTTTTCCCTCTGACTAATGCACCTAACACTCTGGGCAACTTAGCACGGCCAATTCACCTGACCTGCACATCTTTGGACTGTGGGAAGAAAGCAGAGCACCCGGAGGAAACCTACACAGACACGGGGAGAATGTGCAAACTCCATGCTGCTGAGAAAGAGGAAGCTGAGGAAGAAGATGTGTCAGGTAGATAGTACATTTGACAGCTGGGCTGAATAACAATGGTTCAGAGGGGAAGTGCCAAAATATTGTCAGAGAACCAAAGAATGGGTATGAAATGAGAGTGACAGCAAACATAAAAGAAGATTCCAATGTCTTCCACATACACACATAACTGTTAATAAATAGTAAAAGGAGGAGTGGGGCTAAATAGGTCATCTATGCATGAAGGCAAAGAGCACGGTGCAGATACTTTGCATCTGTCTTTATCAAGGAAGAAGATGCTGCACAGGCAATGCTAAACCAGGATGTAGTTCAGACACTGGAGGAGTTTAATTTTGCTAAGAAGGAAGTATTGGATAGATTGTGAGTACTTGGATAATTCTCTCGGACTGAATGAAATGTGTCCTGTGATACTAAGAGACGTGAACTGAAGTTGTGGAGGCACTACCCATAATTTCACTGTCTTCCCTCGGCTCAGGAGCACTGCCAGAGGGCGAGAATTCCAAATGTTACACCGTGTTTAAGAAAGAGAGTAAAGATCAGCCCGAGCAAATACAGCTAGCAGTGTAACCTCAGTGGTGGAGAAGCTTCTAGATCAAAACTTGAGCAACTGTGGGTTAACTCAGATGAACTATCTGAAATTAGTTAAAGAAGATGGTGTTTAACTACCTTGCTGAAGACATTTGATAAAGTAGTGGAAAAATGATGTGGGCAATACTGTTGATGTGGAATAAAGAGACCTCCAGAAGGCAGAATTACTGCTCGTTGGAGTATAAAGGGCAAGAGCAATATGGGTACAGAATTTGCTGAGTGTCAGGAAACTGAATCTGTGGTTAATAGTTGTTCTTCAGAGGGAGCTATGCTGGATTTCCCGAGGGGTCAGTGTTCAGACCCATGAGCTTTTCTGATATGATTTAGACCTTAAGTTAAAGGGCACGATTTCAAAAAGAATTCCGGGTTGTGCGAAACTTGGAAAAATTGTGAACTTCAAAAGGACATAAGTGGAATGGGTAAACAAATGGCAGGTGAAGTTTAATTTTGAGAGGTATGAAGCAATTCATTTTGTTTGAAAGAACATAGACAGCCAACATAAAATAAAGTGGACAATTCTAAAGAGAGTGTATGATTGCTGGGAGATGAGGACAGGGTGTATATGTCAATAAGATTTCAAAGTAACAGGACAGGTTGAGAATGCTGTTAATAAAGCATACAGGCTTTATTAGCATGGACATTCAGTCCCAAAAGTGGAGGTCTCGTGACTCAATGGTAGCGTCCCGGCCTATGAATCAGAAGTTCCCAGTACAACTGGGATTTGATGATGAGTTCAAAATGCAGTCAAACAGATTGAGTTATCAACTTGTAAGCTCCTTCTAACACCACAAATAACAGGCAGTAAGAGCAGGAAAGAATCCTGGTCAGCCATACGAAGGGAAGGTATTGGAGTCTGTACCATCACTGTCCATAACTCCTGTCTGCAACATTCAGATGTTGACACAGCAACTTTACTCATTGGAAGTTTGCCCAGTTAGCTGGACTGTGGCATTGATCACAATGATGCCCACAACACAGGGTTTTGGGCCCCATATCTCAGGAAGGATGCACTGGCTCTGGAGTGGGATCAGAGGAGGTTCACGAGAATGGTCCCACGAATGAAAAGTTTAAGTTTTGAGGAACGTTTGAGGACTCTGGATCTATATTTAAAGGAGTTTAGAAGGATAAGGGGGAATCTAGTTGAAACTTACAGAATACTGAATAGCCAGGACCGAATAGATGCTGGGAAGATGTTCCCATCGGTAGGAGACACTAGGAGCTGAGGGCACAGCCTTAGAGTAAAGGGAAGACCTTTTAGAACAGAGATAAAGGAGAAAGTTCCTCAGCCACAGAGTGGTGAATCCATGGAATTCATTGCCACAGAAGGCTTTGGAGGCCAGGTCATTGAGTATATTTAAGATGGAGATGGATAGGTTCTTGATTGTCAAAGGGATTAAGGGTTACAGGGAGAAAGAGAGAGAATGGGGTTGAGAAATGTATCAGCCATGATTGAATGGTGGAGCAGACTCGAATGGCTGAACGGCCTAATTTCTGCTCCTATGTCTTATGGTCTTATGGTTTGGTCCCTATTGTGGCTGAGGTGCATTTCTGTGTTAGAAACCATATCACAATAAGTCATGTCTGCTTTTCAGTGGAGGAAATTGAAGAAGAAGAATACAAAAGCAAGGACATTACGTTAAACTTGGGTAAGAGATTAATTTGGACTCACCTGGAAGATGGGAAGATGCAAAGGCATAAGAGAGGGTGCAGAAAAGATTCACAAGCAAGATGCAATGGATGAGGAGCATCACTTATGAAGATAGATTGGAGAGGTTAAGACTACTTTCTTCAGAAGAGAGAAGAGGATATTTGAGCGACATATTCAAAATCACAAGGAATATGGACAGACTACATTTGGGAAAAGAAAAACTGTCCCTCGTGGTTGCTGAAGAAAGAGACCTTGGAGTGCAAGTTCCTAGTTCCTTGAAAGTAGAGTCGCAGGTAGATAGGATAGTGCGAAGGTGTTTGGTAGCTTTCCGTTATTGGTCAGAGTATTGAGTACAGGAGTTGGGAGGTCATGTTGCGGCTGTATAGGACATCGCTAAGGGCACTTTTGGATTATTGCGTGCAATTTTGGCCTCCCTCCTATAGGAAGGATATTGTGAAACCTGAAAGGGTTCAGAAACGATGTACAAGGATGTTGCCAGGGTTGGAGGATTTGAGCTATAGGGAGAGACTGAATAGGCTGGGGCTGCTTTCCCTGGAGTGTCAGAGGCTGAAGCGTGACCTTATCGAGGTTTATAAAATCATAGTGGGCATGGATAGGTTAAATAGGCAAGGTCTTTTCCCTTGGAGAAAGTGAGGACTGCAGATGCTGGAGATTAGAGTCGAAGAGTGTGGTGTGAGAAAAGCATAGTCGGTCAGGCAGCATCTGAGGAGCAGGAGAGACAACGTTTCAAGCATGAGCTCTCCATCAGGAATGAGGGAGTGTTCCAAGGAAGCTGAGAGATAAATGGGAGGGGTGGGTGGGGCTGGGGTAAGGTAGCTGGGAATGCAATAGGTAGAGGTGATAGGTTGGAAGAGGATAGAGCGGATAGGTGGGAAGGAAGATACGCATATAGGACAGTTCAACAGGGTGGTGCTGAGTTGGAAGGTTGGATTTGGGATAAGGTGGGGTGAGGGGAAATGACAAAACTGGTGAATACAACATTGATGCCATGTGGTTGGAGTGTCCCAAGGTGGAAGGTGAGGTATTTTTCCTCCAGGCACCAGGTGGTTAGAGTTTGGTGGTGAAGGAGACTCAGGATTTGCAAATCCTTGGCGGAGTGGGAGGGGGTGTTAAAGAGTTTGGCCACAGGGTGTGTCCTAGAGATGTTCTCTGAAGCATTCCGAAAGTTGGTTTCCTGCCTCCCCAATGTCGAGGAGACCACATCAGGAGGAACGGACACATTGGCTGATGTGTGTGGAAGTAGATCTCCGTCAGATGTGGAAAGATCCTCTGGGGCCTTGGATGGAGGGAAGGGGGAGGTATGGGAGCAGGTTTTGCACATTTTTCGGTGGCAGAGGGAGGTGCCGGGAGTGGAGGGTGGGTTGGTGGGGGAATGTGGACTTAACAAGGGAGTTGTGGAGGGAATTGTCTCTGCAGAACGCAGGTAGGGATGGGGAGGGACATATATCCCTTGGTGGTGCTGTCTGTTAGTAGGTGATGGAAATGGCAGAGGATGCTACATTGTATCCGGAGGTTGGAAGGATGGAAGGTGAGGACCAGAGGGGTGTGCTGTCCTTGTTGTGATTGGAGGGGTGGCGAACAAGGGTGGAGGTGAAGGAAGTGGAGGAAATGTGGTCCTCACATTTCAGAGAACATCTCTAGGACACGCACACTGAATAACCCCACTGCCCTGTGGCTGAATACTTCAACTTCCCCTCCCATTCCACCAAGGACAGGCAAGTCCTGGGTCTCCTCCATTGCCAAACCCTTACCTCCCTCCCGCCTGGAGGAAAAATGCCTCATCTTCTGCCTTGCGACCTTCCAACCACACGGGATCAATGTCGATTTCACCAGTTTCCTTATTTCCTCTCCCCACACCTTATCCCAAATCCAACCTTCAACTCTTCATTTGCCCTACCTTCCCACCTATCTGCTCCATCCTCTTTTCTGACCTATCACCATCACCCCCCCACCTTCATCTACCTATCACATTCCCTGCTACCTTCCCCTCAGCCCCACCCTCCCTCCATTTATCTCTGAGCCCCCTTGGGCCACCCCCTCATTCCTGATGAAGGGCATACACTCGAAACGTCAACTCTCCTGCTCCTCAGATGCTGTCTGACTGGACGGTCTTTTCCCTGAGGTGGGCAAGTCCAGAACTAGAGGGCACAGATTTAGGGTGAGAAGGGTAAGATTAAAGAAGGGATTTTAGGGGCAACGTGTATGGAGGTAAGGGGGAGGTATGGGAGCAGGCTTTGCACATTTTTCGGTGGCAGAGGGTGGTACCGGGAGTGGAGGGTGGGTTGGTGGGGGAATGTGGACTTAATAAGGGAGTTGTGGAGGGAATTGTGTATGGAATGTGCTGCCAGAGGAAGTGGTGGAGGCTGGTACAATTACAAGATTTAAAAAGCATCTAGATGGGTATATGAGCAGGAAGGGTTTAGAGGGATATGGGCTGGGTGCTGGCAAATGGGACTAGATTAATTTGGGATAACTGGTCAGCAGGGAATGGTTGGACCGAAGAGTCTCCTTCCATGCTGCATATCTCTATGACTCTATGGTTGAGGTTGTGAGGATGCAGGTTTAAAGTAATTGGTAAAAGGAGCAGTGGCAGGATTAGGAAACACTTGCCCTGCAGCAAGTTATTAAGATTCACAACATGCTCTATGCGAGTGTGGTGGAGACAGGTTCAATTGAGGCAGTCAAGAGGGAACGAGACTATTATCAGAAAAGGAAGAATGTGTAGGGTTTAGATTAGAATCCCTACAGTGTGGAAACAGGCCCTTTGGCCCAACAAGTCCACACCGACCCTCCAAAGAGCAAACCACCCAGACCCATTCCTCTACACCTAACACTACGGGCGATTTAGAATGGCCGATTCACCTAACCTGCACATCTTTGGACTGTGGGAGGAAACCCACGCAGACACAGGGAGAATGTGCAAACTCCACACAGACAGTTGCCTGAGGTAGGAATTGAACCAGGGTCTCTGGTGCTGTGAGGCAGCTGTGCTAACCACTGTGCCACCGAACATCACCAGGTGAATTATTCCTTCAGAAGGCCAGTGACGATATGACAAGCTGACCAACCTCATTCCATATTGTGGTTCTGAGTAAGTCACATATTCTTTATTTATGTATTTTTAATGACTATTACATTTTTGTACTTTTTAATCTACCTTTATTAAAAACCAGTAATTTTGTCCTTATTCTGTGCAATGTTTAGATAATAGCATTCATTTCATTTGCCATTTAAAGTTTATAGCAGTGCAGTTTCTGGTCGTTAATACACAGAATGAGAATTCTTTGTCATTATCCCATCACTTGCTATAATTTACCTTGACAATATGGTGGAAAAAGACATCATCTAGAGGACCACTTCTGAGAGTGGTTGATGAAGGTGAAAACAGGAAAATGCGTACTTTATCCTTCCAAGTGTGTAACAGTCAGCCTTCATGAACCAGACTAAAACCAATTAAACTGGTAAATCACTGTGACAATATAATTCATCAGCCATAAAATGATCAGCACTTAGACTTTCCCAAAACAAATGCATCTTTTTTGTAAAAGGGTAATGGTGGCTTGTGTATCTGAATGTGAATATTTTGAACTGAATGAAGTAACAGCTATGGATAGAATATTTTCCAATCTTTAGGATACACATATATCTGATGACTGCAGTATCAGCTCTGAGTCACAAGGATGTAGGTTCAAAACCACACCTCAGAATTTAAATTTAATTATAAATTCAGATGGCACTCTCATGTTGGATTGTGAGAGACTGTTGGATTCCAGAACAGTCACCCTCCAACTCCGGGACTAGCATCCTATCCATCCATTGGGTCATTCTTAAAGATCCCAGTTCATCCCTCAAATAAATAAGAACAAGAATATATCCTAGCCCAGTTTTGTCGTTCTGAAGATATCCGTCTGAAATATTAACTGTTTCTCTCTCCACAGATGCTGCCAAACCTGCTGAGTTTTTCCAGATTTTTAGTTCAGATTTTCAGCAGCTGCAGTATTTTCTTTTTATTCAATCTGTCTCAGCCAGTATTCCTCCCGAAGCAAAACCAGTTTAACTGGTTGATCATCTCAGTGACGTGGTTGGTATCCACTTCCTTGACGACCAGTTGCATGGTAACCTGGTACAGGGTGCATGTTGTGTTTTGAGCTGTTTCTGAGATGCGTGTAAATACTATCATTCTTTTTACATTTCCAAAAGCACAAAAGAGCAATGCATTCTCTTGCAATGTGTCATTGCCATTATCTCCATCAGGGATCCTTGGGGCCTCACTAAATGAGTTTGCCAATTAGCGTCTAATTACAGGCAGTTTTGTTCTGTGAACCAGAAACTGGGTTGATACTGAGTTATGACCACGCAGTGCAATGTTATTCAGTATCTTTACGACAATCAAACACCAACAAAGCTTTCACCTCATCAGATCCAAGTGTTAGAAAAAGCATCACAAGTGACATTGTGGTGTTTTTTTTTAAAAGGCTTTTATTTATAAAGTTAAAAATCACACAACACCAGGTTATAGTCCAACAGGTTTAATTGGAAGTACACTAGCTTTCGGAGCGATGCTCCTTCATCAGGTGGTTGTGGAGGACACAATTCTAAGGCACAGAATTTATAGCAAAAGTTTACAGTGTGATGTAACTGTAATTATACATTGAAAAATACCGAGATTGTCTGTTGAGTCTTTAATCTGTTCGAATACCATGATAGTTTCACTTCTTTCATGTGTAAATCACAAAATCCTTTTTTAAAAAAAGTTGCATTCTCAGGTTAACTGTAACAATTGGTGTTAGCTAGACAATATGTTGAAGGTAAAAACAATGACTGCAGATGCTGGAAACCAAATTCTGGATTAGTGGTGCTGGAAGAGCACAGCAGTTCAGGCAGCATCCGAGGAGCAGCGAAATCTTGGATACTGCCTGAACTGCTGTGCTCTTCCAGCACCACTAATCCAGAATATGTTGAAGGTATTAGCCCCCTGTGTTCTCTGTCTATGCCATGATGTTTAGATTAATTCGAATATAAAAAGTGAGATAACAGAGTTTTACATGAATTCATGCAGGTTTTGAGCTAAGTACAATGTAACTCTGCAAGTACTAATTCACCCCACAAAATATATGTATATGTGTGTACATTTGGGTCTTTGTGTGTGTGTGTGTGTGTGTGTAGTGACCACTACAGGGTGGTCACCTGTAATGTGACATGAACCCAAGGTCCCAGTTGAGGCCCTCCCTATGGGTACCGAACTTAGCTATCAGCCTCTGCTCGAACACTCTCACTTCCAGCTGAGATATCCAAAACCAATAGCACTGGAGAAAGCAGGTGAGGAAAGGACATGATACCAGGTAAGTACAAGGTGCCATAGTCATTAAATGCCTCAAGAGTTTCAGTGAGAGTGTGTGGATCCTGACGATCGGGGAACAGTGGGAATGGATCCAGTGAGGTAACTGGTGGAAGAAGTAGATTAGATTCCCTGCAGTGTGGAAACAGACCATTTGGCCAAACAAGCACTTGAGTGGGAATATGGTGGACTAGTCACATGGTCAGGATCGGTGGCCAGATCAGGTAATGGGGGTCAGGTCAGGTTAGGGGGGGCTCAGGTCAGGTACTGAGCGGGGGGGGGGAGTCAGATCGGGTAATGGGGGTCAGGTGGGCTAATGGGGGGAGCTCAGGTGGGGTTATGGGGGGTCCGGTCGTGTATTGGGGGTCAGGTTGGGTTGGAGAGGGGGTCAAGTCGGATATTGGGGGATCAGTGTGTTGCTGGAAAAGCACAGCAGGTCAGGCAGCATCAGAGGACCAGGAGAATTGACATTTTGGGCCGGAGCCCTTCATCAGGAATGAGCTCAGGAATGCAGGCGTGGGGTCGGGTTCAGGATGTTGGGGTTGGGTTGGGGGTGTGTGGCTGGGGGAGTAACATTGGGTTTTGGGGATGTGAGGTCTGGTTGAGGGTGAGGTCTGGTTGTGGGGGTGTGATCAGGTTCAGGCGTGTTCAGGTTGGAGATGAGGGAAGTTCAGGTACATAGGTGTGGGGTTGAATTTGGTGGGTTCAAGTCAGGGGTCAGGTTGGGTGGATGAGGTCGGGTTCGGGGGGTTTTGGCGTCGGGTTGGGTAGATGAGTTCCAGTTTGGGGGGAGTTGGGGTTGGGTTGGGGGGGTGAGGTCGGGTTTGGGTGGTGTTGGGGTTAGGTTGGTTGGATGAGGTCGGGTTTGGGGGGTGTTGGGGTTGGGTGGATGAGGTCGGGTTTGGGGGTGTTGGGGTCGGGTTTGGGGGGTGTTGGGGTTGGGTTAGGTGGATGAGGTCGGGTTTGGGGGTGTTGGGGTTGGATTGGGGGGGTGAGGTCAGGATCGGGGGTGTTGGGGTTGGGTTGGGTGGATGAGGTCGGGTTCGGGGGCGTTGGGGTTGGGTTGGGTGGATGTGGTCGGGTTCGGCGGTGTTGGGGTTGGGTTGGGTGGATGAGGTCGGATTTGGGAGGTGTTGGGGTTGGGTTGGGGGGTGAGGTCGGGTTCGGGGGTGTTGGGGTCGGGTTGGGGGGGTGAGGTCAGGTTCCGGGGTGTTGGGGTCAGGTTGGGTGCATGAGGTCGGGTTTGGGGGGTGTTGGGTGGATGAGGTCGGGTTTGGGGGGTGTTGGGGTCAGGTTGGGGGGAATGAGGTTGGGTTCGGGGGTGTTTGGGTTGGGTTGGGTGGATGACGTCGGTTCGGGGGGTGTTGAGGTTGGGTTGGGGGGGTGAGGTCGGGTTCGGGGGCGTTGGGGTCAGGTTGGGTGGATGTGGTCGGGTTCGGCGGTGTTGGGGTTGGGTTGGGTCGATGAGGTCAGGTTTGGGGGGTGTTGGGGTTGGATTGGGTGGATGAGGTCGGGTTTGGGGGATGTTGGGGTTGGGTTGGGTGGATGAGATCAGGTTTGGGGGTGTTGGGGTTGGGTTGGGTGGATGAGGTTGGGTTTGAGGGGTCTTGAGGTCGGGTTGGGTGGATGAGGTCGGGTTCGGGGGTGTTGGGGTTGGGTGGGTGGATGAGGTCGGGTTCGGGGGCGTTGGGGTTGGGTTAGGTGGATGAGGTCGGGTTCGGGGCATTGGGGTCAGGTTGGGTGGATGAGGTCGGGTTCGGGGGTGTTGGGGTTGGGTTGGGTGGATGAGGTCGGGTTCGGGGGCGTTGGGGTTGGGTTGGGTGGATGTGGTCGGGTTCGGTGGTGTTGGGGTTGGGTTGGGTCGATGAGGTCAGGTTTGGGGGGTGTTGGGGTTGGATTGGGTGGATGAGGTCGGGTTTGGGGGATGTTGGGGTTGGGTTGGGTGGATGAGATCAGGTTTGGGGGTGTTAGGGTTGGGTTGGGTGGATGAGGTTGGGTTTGGGGGGTCTTGAGGTCGGATTGGGTGGATGAGGTCGGGTTCGGGGGGTTTTGGCGTCGGGTTGGGTAGATGAGTTCCAGTTTGGGGGGAGTTGGGGTTGGGTTGGGGGGGTGAGGTCGGGTTTGGGTGGTGTTGGGGTTGGGTGGATGAGGTCGGGTTTGGGGGTGTTGGGGTCGGGTTTGGGGGGTGTTGGGGTTGGGTTAGGTGGATGAGGTCGGGTTTGGGGGTGTTGGGGTTGGATTGGGGGGGTGAGGTAAGGATCGGGGGTGTTGGGGTTGGGTTGGGGGGGTGAGGTCAGGTTCCGGGGTGTTGGGGTCAGGTTGGGTGCATGAGGTCGGGTTTGGGGGGTGTTGGGGTCGGGTTGGGGGGGTGAGGTCAGGTTCCGGGGTGTTGGGGTCAGGTTGGGTGCATGAGGTCGGGTTTGGGGGGTGTTGGGTGGATGAGGTCGGGTTTTGGGGGTGTTGGGGTAAGGTTGGGGGGAATGAGGTTGGGTTCGGGGGTGTTTGGGTTGGGTTGGGTGGATGACGTCGGTTCGGGGGGTGTTGAGGTTGGGTTGGGGGGGTGAGGTCGGGTTCGGGGGCGTTGGGGTCAGGTTGGGTGGATGTGGTCGGGTTCGGCGGTGTTGGGGTTGGGTTGGGTCGATGAGGTCAGGTTTGGGGGGTGTTGGGGTTGGATTGGGTGGATGAGGTCGGGTTTGGGGGATGTTGGGGTTGGGTTGGGTGGATGAGATCAGGTTTGGGGGTGTTGGGGTTGGGTTGGGTGGATGAGATTGGGTTTGAGGGGTCTTGAGGTCGGGTTGGGTGGATGAGGTCGGGTTCGGGGGTGTTGGGGTTGGGTGGGTGGATGAGGTCGGGTTCGGGGGCGTTGGGGTTGGGTTAGGTGGATGAGGTCGGGTTCGGGGCATTGGGGTCAGGTTGGGTGGATGAGGTCGGGTTCGGGGGTGTTGGGGTTGGGTTGGGTGGATGAGGTCGGGTTCGGGGGCGTTGGGGTTGGGTTGGGTGGATGTGGTCGGGTTCGGTGGTGTTGGGGTTGGGTTGGGTCGATGAGGTCAGGTTTGGGGGGTGTTGGGGTTGGATTGGGTGGATGAGGTCGGGTTTGGGGGATGTTGGGGTTGGGTTGGGTGGATGAGATCAGGTTTGGGGGTGTTGGGGTTGGGTTGGGTGGATGAGGTTGGGTTTGGGGGGTCTTGAGGTCGGATTGGGTGGATGAGGTCGGGTTCGGGGGTGTTGGGGTTGGGTGGGTGGATGAGGTCGGGTTCGGGGGTGTTGGGGTCAGGTTGGGTGGATGAGATCGGGTTTGGGGGGTGTTGGGGTTGGGCTTGGTGGATGAGGTCGGGTTTGGGGGGTGTTGGGGTTGGGTTGGGTTGATGAGATCAGGTTTGGGGGTGTTGGGGTTGGGGTGGGTGGATGAGGTTGGGTTTGGGGGGTCTTGAGGTCGGGTTGGGTGGATGAGGTTGGGTTCAGGGGTGTTGGGGTTGGGTTGGATGGGTGAGGTCGGGTTTGGGGGTGTTGGGGTTGGGTTGGATGGGTGAGGTCGGGTTTGGGGGTGTTGGGGTTGGGTTGGGTGGATGAGGTCGGATTTGGGGGATGTTGGGGTTGGATTGGGTGGATGAGATCAGGTTTGGGGGTGTTGGGGTTGGGTTGGGTAAATGAGGTTGGGTTTGGGGGATCTTGGAGTTGGGTTGGGTGGATGAGGTTGGGTTCAGTGATGTTGGGGTTGGGTTGGGTGGGTGAGGTCGGATTTGGGGGGTGTTGGGGTCGGGTTGGGTGGATGTGGTCAGGTTTGGGGGGTGTTGGGGTCGGGTTGGGTGGATGAGATCGGGTTCGGGGGTGTTGGGGTCGGGTTGGGTGGATGAGGTCAGGTTTGGGGGGTGTTGGGGTCGGGTTGGGTGGATGTGGTCAGGTTTGGGGGGTGTTGGGGTCGGGTTGGGTGGATGAGATCGGGTTCGGGGGTGTTGGGGTCGGGTTGGGTGGATGAGGTCGGGTTTGGGGGTGTTGGGGTTGGGTTGGGTGGATGAGGTTGGGTTCGGGGGTGTTGGGGTCAGATTGGGTGGATGAGGTCGGGTTCAGGGGGTTGGGGTCGGGTTGGGTGAATGAGGTCGGGTATGGGGGTGTTGGGGTCGGGTTGGGTGGGTGAGGTCGGATTTGGAGGGTGTTGGGGTCAGGTTGGGTGGATGAGGTCGGGTTCGGGCTGGGGTCAGGGGTTGGGATTTGGGGGTGTGGCATCAGGCTTAGGTTGTTGGGGTCAGGTCCGGGGGTGCTGGGGTCAGGTTGGGGGTGTGGGGTCGGGTTTTGCGGGTGTGGGATCGGGGTCAGGGTGTTGGGGTCAGGTTCGGGGTGTTGGGAGTTGGTTTGGCGTGTGTGGTTGAGTTTTGGGGGTGTGAGGTCTGGTTGGGGCATGTTGGGGTCATGTTGGGTGGATGAGATCAGGTTTGGGGGGTGTGGGATGGGGTTCAAGGGTGTGTGCTCGGGTTCAGGTGTGTGGGGTCGGGTTTAGGGATTTTGGTGTCAGGTTCAGGGTGTTGGGGTCAGGTGCAGGGGTGTGAGGTTGGGTTGGGCATGCAGGGTTAGGTATGGGGATGTTGGGGATGGGTTGGGGTTGTCGGGGTCAAGTTTGGGGGTGCGGGGGTCAGGTTCAGGGATGTGTGGTCAGGTTGGGAGTGTAGGGTCGGGCTGGGGGTGTGAGGTCAGTTTGGGGGTGTGGGGTCAGGGTCAGGGGTGTTGGGGTTGGGATTGGGGCGTGTTAGGATTTGTTTTGAGGGGTGAGGTGGGTTTGGGGGTGTTGCAGGTATGGGGATGGGTGGATGAGGTCGGGTTGTGGGTGAGGGGTCGGGTTGGGGGTGTGGGGTTGGGTTTGGGGGTTTTGGGGATGGGGTGGGGTTGTTGGGGTCAGGTTTGGGGGTGGGAGTCAGGTTCAGGGATGTGAGGGCAGTTTTGGAGTGTGTGGTCAGGCTGGGGTGTGGGGTCAGTTTTGGGGTGTGGGGTCAGGGTCAGGGGTATTGGGGTTGGGTTCAGGGGTGTTGGGGTTTGTTTGGGGGTGAGGTAGGTTTGGGGGTGTTGTAAGTATTGGGATGGGTGGATGAGGTCGGGTTCAGGGTGGTGAGGTTGGGTTGGGGGTGTGGGGTCAGATTCCGGGGTGTTGGGACCGGGTTCGTGGTTTTGGGGTTGGGTTGGGGGTGTGGGTTAGGGGGCGTTGGAGGTGTGAGGTTTGGGGTGAGGTCGGGTTAGTGGGTGTGGGGTTGAGTGGGTGGATGAGATCAGTTTCGGAGTGGATGAGGTCAGGTTTGGGGTGGGTGAAGTTGGGTTGGGGGTGTGGGGTTGGGTTAGGTGGATGAGATCGGGTTTGGGGTGGGTGAGGTTGGGTTGGGGGTGAGGGGGGGTTCAGGGTTTTGGGGTCGGGTGAGGGTGTAGGGTCAGGTTGGGAGTGTTGAAGTTGGGTTGGGGGTGTTGAGGTTGGGTTGGGGATATGGAGGTAGGGTTGGGGGTGTTGAGGTAGGGTTGAGGGTATAGGGTCAGGTTGGGGGTGTTGAGGTAGGGTTGAGGCTGTGGGGTCTGCTTTGGGGTGTTGGGGTCGGGTTGAGGGTGTTGAGGTAGGGTTGGGAGCATGGGGTTGGGTTTTGGGGAGGTGAGGTCTGGTTCGGGGGGTGTTCGAGGTTCGAAAGTGAGTTGAGTCAGTTTGGGTCAGAGAATCTATGACTTGGATGGAGGTCAGTGATTGGACTGGATTCAGTTAAACCGGTTATTCACTAAATTATACAAGAGATTATCCAGTCCACCAATTGCCAGGATCGGTATTCAGGTCAGTCACACAGATCCGGCCCTTTGGAATTCATAGAACCATCGAGTCATATAGCACGGGAACAGACCCTTGGGTCCAACCTGTCCATGCCTAACATATTCCCAAACTAAACTAGTCCTACCTGCCTGCTCCTGGCCCATATCCCTCCAAACCTTTTATTCTTAACTAGAACCTCAATATCTTTATTGATCCATTGTTCCTTAATGTTACCAGATTTACCCTTCACCCTAACAGGAACAAAATACTTCTGAACTCTTATCATCACACTCTTGAACACTGGTCAGACATTATTTTACCTGCAAACAGTCTACTCCAATCAACGTTTGAAATTTCTTGGCGAAAGTGGGTACCACAGATGCTGGAGATCAGAGTCTAGATTAGAGTGGTGCTGGAAAAGCACAGCAGGTCAGGCAGCTTCCGAGGAGCAGGAAAATCAACATTTCAGGCAAAAACCCTTCAGGTCTCATGCCATTAAAAATCGCCTTACTTCAATTAAAAACTTTAACTGTTATGGAAGGCTTATCCATTTCCATATCCATTTTGAAACTGATAGAATAATGATCTCTAGACCCAAAGTGTTCCCCCACTTTTACTTCAGTCACCTGCTCTACCTTATTACCCAAAAGAAAGTCTTATTTTGCTCCTTTTCTGTAGAAGCACCCATATATTGATAAGGAACATTTTCATAAACACGTATGACAAATGTTTCACCATCCAAACCTTTAACACAGTGGTAGTCCCAGTCAATGTTGGGGAAATTAAAATCCCTATTATTACCACCTTGTTTATGCCTACATATATCTGAGGTCTCTCTACGTATTTGTTTCTCAATTTCCCTCTTACTGTTGGGGGGCCCATAGTACAATTCCATCAAAGTGACCTTTCCTTGCTCATAATATCTCCCCATGTATTTTCACTGGATAATTTTTCAGAAAGATCTTCCTGTTGTTACTGTATCCACATTCACGACTTCTTTTGGAAGTTCATTCCACACATTATGTGAAAAAAAAATTGCCCCAATGTATTTTTTTAAATCTTTCTCTTCTCACCTTAAAAAATATGCCCTCTAGTCTTGAGAAACAAATCCTGAGCAATGACAGTGTATGTGCATGTGTCTGGGCCACAGATTGAAACCAAATGTTCAGCACTATCCGTGTCTCGGAAAGCTGGGGCTATAGGTGAGATGGCTCAATGTCTGGTTGGAGAGGCTGGTATCTGGGAGCGTTTTAAAAAGGAACGCAGCCTCCAGACATTGTGAGGTGGCTGGAGGGAATTCTTGAGTTACAACCTCAGCAACTGAAGCTGCTGCTACCAATGGTGGGATTATTCCAATCTACTGAGATATTCAAGGTCACAGGATTTAGAGGAGCACAGAGATCTCAGAAATTTGAGGGATTTGAGGAGATTACAGAGGTAGGGAGGGGCAATGCTGTGGGGAGATTTGAAAACAAATGGAGTCAGGTTCAGGGATGTGAGGGCAGTTTTGGAGTGTGTGGTCAGGCTGGGGTGTGGGGTCAGTTTTGGGGTGTGGGGTCAGGGTCAGGGGTATTGGGGTTGGGTTCAGGGGTGTTGGGGTTTGTTTGGGGGTGAGGTAGGTTTGGGGGTGTTGTAAGTATTGGGATGGGTGGATGAGGTCGGGTTCAGGGTGGTGAGGTTGGGTTGGGGGTGTGGGGTCAGATTCCGGGGTGTTGGGACCGGGTTCGTGGTTTTGGGGTTGGGTTGGGGGTGTGGGTTAGGGGGCGTTGGAGGTGTGAGGTTTGGGGTGAGGTCGGGTTAGTGGGTGTGGGGTTGAGTGGGTGGATGAGATCAGTTTCGGAGTGGATGAGGTCAGGTTTGGGGTGGGTGAAGTTGGGTTGGGGGTGTGGGGTTGGGTTAGGTGGATGAGATCGGGTTTGGGGTGGGTGAGGTTGGGTTGGGGGTGAGGGGGGGTTCAGGGTTTTGGGGTCGGGTGAGGGTGTAGGGTCAGGTTGGGAGTGTTGAAGTTGGGTTGGGGGTGTTGAGGTTGGGTTGGGGATATGGAGGTAGGGTTGGGGGTGTTGAGGTAGGGTTGAGGGTATAGGGTCAGGTTGGGGGTGTTGAGGTAGGGTTGAGGCTGTGGGGTCTGCTTTGGGGTGTTGGGGTCGGGTTGAGGGTGTTGAGGTAGGGTTGGGAGCATGGGGTTGGGTTTTGGGGAGGTGAGGTCTGGTTCGGGGGGTGTTCGAGGTTCGAAAGTGAGTTGAGTCAGTTTGGGTCAGAGAATCTATGACTTGGATGGAGGTCAGTGATTGGACTGGATTCAGTTAAACCGGTTATTCACTAAATTATACAAGAGATTATCCAGTCCACCAATTGCCAGGATCGGTATTCAGGTCAGTCACACAGATCCGGCCCTTTGGAATTCATAGAACCATCGAGTCATATAGCACGGGAACAGACCCTTGGGTCCAACCTGTCCATGCCTAACATATTCCCAAACTAAACTAGTCCTACCTGCCTGCTCCTGGCCCATATCCCTCCAAACCTTTTATTCTTAACTAGAACCTCAATATCTTTATTGATCCATTGTTCCTTAATGTTACCAGATTTACCCTTCACCCTAACAGGAACAAAATACTTCTGAACTCTTATCATCACACTCTTGAACACTGGTCAGACATTATTTTACCTGCAAACAGTCTACTCCAATCAACGTTTGAAATTTCTTGGCGAAAGTGGGTACCACAGATGCTGGAGATCAGAGTCTAGATTAGAGTGGTGCTGGAAAAGCACAGCAGGTCAGGCAGCTTCCGAGGAGCAGGAAAATCAACATTTCAGGCAAAAACCCTTCAGGTCTCATGCCATTAAAAATCGCCTTACTTCAATTAAAAACTTTAACTGTTATGGAAGGCTTATCCATTTCCATATCCATTTTGAAACTGATAGAATAATGATCTCTAGACCCAAAGTGTTCCCCCACTTTTACTTCAGTCACCTGCTCTACCTTATTACCCAAAAGAAAGTCTTATTTTGCTCCTTTTCTGTAGAAGCACCCATATATTGATAAGGAACATTTTCATAAACACGTATGACAAATGTTTCACCATCCAAACCTTTAACACAGTGGTAGTCCCAGTCAATGTTGGGGAAATTAAAATCCCTATTATTACCACCTTGTTTATGCCTACATATATCTGAGGTCTCTCTACGTATTTGTTTCTCAATTTCCCTCTTACTGTTGGGGGGCCCATAGTACAATTCCATCAAAGTGACCTTTCCTTGCTCATAATATCTCCCCATGTATTTTCACTGGATAATTTTTCAGAAAGATCTTCCTGTTGTTACTGTATCCACATTCACGACTTCTTTTGGAAGTTCATTCCACACATTATGTGAAAAAAAAATTGCCCCAATGTATTTTTTTAAATCTTTCTCTTCTCACCTTAAAAAATATGCCCTCTAGTCTTGAGAAACAAATCCTGAGCAATGACAGTGTATGTGCATGTGTCTGGGCCACAGATTGAAACCAAATGTTCAGCACTATCCGTGTCTCGGAAAGCTGGGGCTATAGGTGAGATGGCTCAATGTCTGGTTGGAGAGGCTGGTATCTGGGAGCGTTTTAAAAAGGAACGCAGCCTCCAGACATTGTGAGGTGGCTGGAGGGAATTCTTGAGTTACAACCTCAGCAACTGAAGCTGCTGCTACCAATGGTGGGATTATTCCAATCTACTGAGATATTCAAGGTCACAGGATTTAGAGGAGCACAGAGATCTCAGAAATTTGAGGGATTTGAGGAGATTACAGAGGTAGGGAGGGGCAATGCTGTGGGGAGATTTGAAAACAAAGATGAACATTTTAAAATTAAGACCTTGCTTCACCCAGAGCCATTGGAAGTCAGAGAGAATGGGGCTGCTGTGTGAATATGGATTAGGATCTATCAAACAAAAAGAGACTTGTTGAGTAAATAACATGAAGTTTACTGCATTACTGCAACATTTAGAGATCACATGAATAAGACCTATATTTCTACAGAGACACTCGCCTCAGACCTGTCTCCTATTAACGCCCTTACTTTGAGCAAGTCACCATGGCATCATCTGAGTAGATGTGAATACTTCATACTATCAAATATTAACCCTTTCAGACTCAAATACACCTTCAGGGGCTTCGTGCAAATTAAGGAATGGGCAGCAGAATTTTGGATGGCTTCAAGTTTGTCAAGGGTAAAAAGTGGTCAAAAAGCCAGGGAGGCTTTAGAATACTTGTGGCTAGAGGGGACAAAGACATCGATGGGGATGAACCAGGTGAGGATGCAGAGGTGGGAATGGGTGCTGGAATGTGAAGTCGAAGCTTCATCTCAGAATAAAATGTGACAACAAGTTGTGAACAGGCTCAATCTCAGACAGAAGGAAGACTGGAATGTGATAGCTTGGAAATGGAGTTTGGAGCCTGGGTAAAAAGCAGTTATTTCACTGGAAGGAATATCTGCTCATTCCTTACTGGACGTCAGAAACATTGGAGGAGTCAAGAGAAGTGGCGGTGAGGTAGAGGCAGGGGGTCATTGACATGCATCTGAAAATGAATGCAGCTCCCTCAGATGATGTTAAGATTAGAGCGGTGCTGGAAAAGCACAGCAGGTCAGGCAGCATCCGAGGAGCAGAAGAATCGATGTTTCAGGCAAAAGCCCTTCATCAGGAATGAGACTTTTGCCCGAAATGTTGATTTTCCTGCTCCTCGGATGCTGCCCAACCTGCTGTGCTTTTCCAGCACCACACTCTTGACTCTAATCTCCAGCATCTGCAGTATCCACTTTCGCCTTCGGATGATGTTGCCAGGGTTTGCAGATGAGAATTAGGAGGGGGCCAAGGACAGATACAGAGGTAACAGTTTGTGAGGAGAAACCATTTCAAGTTATTCTGTGGCTATGATAATCAAGGTAAGAATGGAACCAGGTAGGAGCAGTCATACCTAGTGGATGACAGTGGAGAGGTGTAGGAGGAGGATGGTGTGGTCACCAATGTCGAAGGCTGAAGCTAGATCAAAGGATATGAGAGAAAGTTTATCTTAATCACAGTAACAGCCTTGGTCATGTGGTATAGGTAGAAATCTGATTGGATAGGTTTAAACACAGAGCTCTGACAGAGATGGTAACAGAGAGATTCAGGAAGTGACTATGTGCTCAAGAACTGGGGAACTGAAGGGAAGATTTGCAATGCAATGGTAGCTTGATGGATGGTGGAGTCAGGGGGTTTCTCTTCTTGAAGCAAATTTAAAGCAGAAAAGGACAAAACCTGAAGAGAGAAAGGCATTAACAATGTCAGCTAATGGGGACCAGGAGAGGAAGTCAGGGTGGTCAGCATTTCACAGAGTTGAGGAATCAGGAGGTGGATCTCAGAGATGGCACGAGGAGAGATTGGTGATGACCTCGTGGTAATGTCACTAGATGAGCAATCTGGAACCCCAGATCAACGTTCTGGAATCCCACCATGGCTAATTGTTAAACCTGGCCTATTGGTGACCACTTAACCATTGCCATAAAGGTCATCTAGTTCATGAAAGCTCCTTAGGGAAAGAAATCTTTTCCCAACTGTACTGTGATTGGCTGCCTCTTAACTGCTGCCTGTACAATTAGGGATGGGCAATAAACGCTGGCCTAACCAGTGATGCTCAAATCCTATGAATATTTAATAAGATCAGGCTCAAAACATAGACGTTCTGTGTTCATGTGGAGTCGCTTAACCTAATTCAACATCCCAAAGTGCCTCACGTTGAGAAACAAACTTTGATTCTGAGTCACATGAAACGTTATTGACTCCGATGGCCAAAAGCTTGGTCAGAGAGATAGATTTGAAGTTGTCGCCTAATGAAGGTGGGAGAGGGAGAAGATGTTTGGAAGATGATGTTCAGGTTTGAGGCCTTATTGGGAACTGAATGTATGACCAACAATGATGGAGCTCTGAAAATGTGAGATGCCTCAAGTGGCCTTGAACTGGATGAACACAGATATCTCGGAAGGTTGTGGGACTGAATGGGCCAACAGAGATGGGGAGTGCTGTGGAGGAATAAGGATAGGAGAATTTAATGAGTAACCTGAGATTAACGGTAAGGTTTTCTTTTTAACTGCTAACTAAGTCTGTTCTTTTAAACCACTATTTAAGTGCTTTGTGTGAGGCAATTGCCTGATTAAGAAAACAAATTCTGGCTGTTCCTAAACTCCTGGGAGCCATCAGAGAACAATTGCAATTGCTGGTAAATTATTGACTGCAAGCTTGTAAAATGACTGGATTTCATTTTCTCTTTAAAGATTGAGTTGCAATGCAATAAAGTAAGGAAAGTTGATGTTGAACAGTGAAATGAGTCAATGGTGGGAGGGAGCGCCACAACGAGTGTGAGGTGAGGATCAGCAGAACATATAGGCAAAGCAAGGGATGTCACCCTGTACACCAAAGAATACAACATAAGAAGTTATAGAAGTGAATTCAAAGCACAAATTTATCTTAAAGTTTATAATTAAAGAGGATTGGCTCCAGTCAAAGGGTGATTACAAATTAAGTATTCTCAGCTCAGATCTCCCGGAAAACAGAGACATTACAGAAGGAGGAAAAGCAGCAACAATGATTAAAAATCTAATGCTACAGTAATTGGAGGAGGTCCCAGTGAATTAAAGAAAGTCCAGGGGCCCTAAGAAAGCAATTAGGGAAACAAAGAGGTGGTGAGTAGGATGAGGGAAATTCCCACAATAATCTGTAAAAATATTAAGGGGAAGAGGACAACCAGGAAAAGAGTAGGGCCCATTAGGGAACAAGTGGCAATCTCCGAACGGAATTGGAGGACATTAGCAGGGTGTTAAATGAATGCTTTATATTTGTCTTCACTTGGGAGAATTTGGGAAGACGGGCTGTGAGGTTATTGAGCAGTTTGACCAAGGGAATAAGGAGGTTTTGGCTGGCTTAGAAGTAGACAGATCCTCAGGTCCAGATGGGTTGTATCCCAGATTGGGAAAAGAAAGAGGCTCTGACCCAAATCTTTAACTTGCAGTGGAGATGCCAGAGGACTTGAGGGGACAGCTAATGTGGTTAACTCTAAGAAGCATGATAGAGATAAACCAAGGAATTACAGACCAATGAGTGTCTTATCAGTGATAGGGGAAACGGTCAGAGAAAATACTGAAGGAGAGAATTAATCTGCACTTGGAGAGGTAAGGTTTCATTAGGACAGCCAGCAAGGTTTTGTCATGACATCACCCCTTAAGAAAGTTGATTGAATTTTTCGAGGAGGTAACTAGGCGTGTAGATGAGGGGAGTGCAGGTGATGTAGTTTATATAGATTTCAGCAACATCCCAAGTTGGGGTTTGATAAAGAAGGTAAAAGCACATGAGATCTAGGGTAACTTTTAGCCAGTTGAATCCCTCTCTGGACAGTGATAGTAGACAGAGGATGATGATAGAAGATTGTTTATGAGATTGAAGGCCAGCATCCAATGATGTACCACATAGATCAATGCTGGGCCCAGTACTGTTGATGAGGTATATATTGATATAGAAGAAAATGTGGAGGGATGGTAAATTTGCAGATAGCTTGAAGATTTGCCAGGTGGTTGACAGCGAGGAGGAAGGTTTTAAGTTATAGGAGGATATCGATGGATTGGTCAGATGGGCAGATCAGTGGCAGATGGAATTTAATCCTAATATGTGTGCATTTTGGAAAATATAACAAGACAAGTGAATACTCAGTGAATGCAGGACACTAGGAAACTCAGAGGACCAGAGGGATTTTGTCCACAAATCCCTGAAGGTGGCAGGGCAGGTTAGTAGGGAATTAAGAAGACATAAGGGACACTTGCTTTTACCAACCATGGCGTAGAGTATTACAGCAGAGAGGTTATGTTGGAGTAGTACCAAACTTTGATGAGGCCACAGCTGGAGTAATGTGTGCAGTTCTGATGTCCGCACTATAGAAAGGATACGATTGCACTACAGGGAGTGCAGAGAAGATTCACCCGGACGGTGCCTGGAATGGACCATTTCAGCTATGAAGTGAGGTTGGATAGCTTCATGTTATAGAGTCACAGAGTCAGAGGATCATACAGCATGGAAACAGACCCTTCAGTCCAACTAGTCCACACCAACCATATTCCTAAACTAAACATGTCCCTTCTGTCTGCATTTAGCCCATTTCCCTCCAAACCGTTCCTTATTCAAATGTCTCTTAAATGTTGTAACTATACTTGCATCCATCACTTCCTCTGGCAGTTCATTCCACACACTAACACACTGTGTAAAAAAGTTGCCCCTCTGTCTTTTTCAAATCTGTCTCCTCTTACCTTAAATATTTGCCCCCTATTTTTTAACTCTCCCTCCTTATTCTGCTATTCACCTTACTTATGCCCCTCATAATTTTATAACTTCTATAAGATCATTCCCGTACCTCCTATGCCCCAGTGAAAAAGATTCCAGCCTATTTTTATAACTCAACCTTCCATTCCCGGCAACAACTGGTAAATCTTTCTGAACTCTTTCCAGTTTAATAATATCCTTCCTATAACAGGGCGACCAGAACTACACACAGTACACCAGAAGAGGCCTCACCAACATCCTATACAACCTCAACATGACGTCCCAACTCTTATACTCAAAGATCTGAGCAATGAAGGCAAGCTGCCAAACACCTTCTTAACCACCTCATCCACATGTGATGCAAATTCCAAAGAATTACATAACTGAACCTCCAGATCTCTCAGTTCTACAACACTCCCCGGGGCCTTACCATTAATTATATAACTCCTGTCTTCATTTGTTTTACCAAACTACAATACCTCACATTTATCCAAATTAAACTCCATCTGTCAGTCCTCAGCCCATTGACCCAATTGATTAAGATCCCTTTGTAATGTTCGATAACCTTCTTCACTGTCCATATAATCAATTTTGGCATCACCTGCAAACTTATGAACCAGGTCTTTTACATTCTCATCCAAATAATTTATATAAATGATGAACAAAAGTGGACTCAGCACTGATCTCTGTTGAATACTGTTGGTCACAGGCCTCCAGTTTGAAAAAAACCCTCTACCACCACCACTGTCTCTCTCCTACTGTTAAGCCAATTATGTAGCCAATTGGCAAGCTCACCCTGAATCCCATATGATCTAACTTTACTAATCAGTCTCCCATGCAGAACCTTACCAAAGGCTTTCCGAAAGAGTTGTTTTCTTTAGAGCAGGGAAGGCTGAGGGGGTCCAGATAGAGTTGTATAAGATTGAGTGACATGCACTGGTGGATAGGAAACAGTTGTTCCCCTCATTGAAGGGTCAGTGATGAGAGGGTGAGGGTAATTTTAATGTGAAAGGCAGGAGGTATGTATGGAAAGGTTTTTCCACCCAGAGGGAGTTGGCGATCCGGATTGCACTGCCTGGGAGGGTAGTTGTGGCGGGAAAGCTCCCAACCTTTAACAAGTACTTGGATGAGCACTTGTAATATCGTAATGTTCAAGGTTGTGGGCCAAGAGCTGGAAAATGGGATTAGATCGAGAGTAGTTTGTGTTGGTGCAGCCAGATGGATCGATGGGTCTATTCAATAACAGTATGATTTTATGATTCTAGTAACAAGAAAGGATTGCATGAAGAGATAATGGGAGTAGCTGGAATCTGCCCCTTTTTTGGCTAACTTCAAGTTGTGTTTAGGTTTTTGGAGGAATTTCTGCCACACGACATAGTGAATCCTTTCATTGTATCTTATCAAATTTGTCTCAGCTACTTAACTAGCCCCTCACATACAATTCAGTTTTCTGTACAATGTAAGCCCCAACTTAACGCACCTCATTCCTGGCACTACTCTTCACTCAACAAATATCCCAGAATGCACTCGCATCACTTGCGACCCACTTTAAGAATCCATTATGAACCCAAACAAGCCCTGTCAGATTGGAGACGCCCTGTCGGATGTGGAAGGATCCTCTGGGGCCTTGGACAAAAGACATGCAAAACCTACGCCCACACCTCCCCCTCACCTCCATCCAAGGCCCCAAAGGATCCTTCTACATCTGACAGAGATTTATCTGTAATTCCACACACGTCATCTACTGTATCCATTGCACCCAATGTGGTCCCCTCTACTTTGGGGAGACAGGACGCCAACTTGTGGATCATTTCAGAGAACATCTCTGGGACACCCACACCAAATAATCCCACCGCCCTGTGGCTGAATGCTTCAACTTCCCCTCCCACTCCACCGGATTTTAAACATATTATTTACATTTTGGAAAACTTGCGATGGAATTTGATTTCCTGATCTAGCTGGATTAATAGTTATGGTCGTTGGATTACCGGTCCAGAACAAGAGCTCCACATTATCCTAGAGCATCTCACATTATTCTCATCCACCATTCAATGGTCACGAACAACAACACTGAGCCAGATCAAATAATGTATTGCTTTCCAATTCAGACATTATGTGGAACTGTACAGGATGATATCAGCGCAGAACCCAAAAACACTAAAATAAACACCATGAGGTATTTGGACAAATTAGGTAGGGAGAAGCTCAGGAGAAGATCA
The DNA here is from genome assembly GCF_047496795.1 of Chiloscyllium punctatum. Classification (NCBI taxonomy): domain Eukaryota; kingdom Metazoa; phylum Chordata; class Chondrichthyes; order Orectolobiformes; family Hemiscylliidae; genus Chiloscyllium; species Chiloscyllium punctatum. The sequence continues at coordinate 19,639,658 of NC_092783.1, forward strand.
AGAAGGCACAAATTGAATCATTGGCAAAATGAGTTGTTTAAGAGAGAAAAACCTTTTTCATGGACTGTGTGGTTAAGATCTGGCATACACTGCCTGACAATAAAGTGGAGGAACATTCAATTGAAGCATTAAGAACTCTGCTATTTGAAAAGGAACACCTTGCAGAGTTACATGGTTAAAGCAGGACAATGGTTCAAAGCAAATTGCTCATTCAGAGTACGGACATGATGGACCAAACTGCCTCCTTTGACGCTGTAACAACTCAGTAATTCAATGGTTCTAGAAAAATCAAACCTCCATTAAAGCAAAACAATGTCAATTACTCTGCAGCAAAAGCAAAGATAGTGAAGGTTGAATCAGTAGGATATCTCTATACAAAGTGAAAGTGTGCAACATCTTTGCAACATGCCCAGCTTACATCATTGAGCAACAAAAAGGGGCCCAGTTATTTCAAATGTGTGGGCTCATACATGTCAAGGAAATGAAGATGGAAAAATCAACAGCTCGCCCTAGGAGTGATGGCTTGGTATTGTCTGGAGAATTAGATAGACAAATATTGGAAAGTATCACATAAGTATATGAAAGTAATGTTTGTTATTGGTTACTGATTCATGACATTGAAGGATGATTTTGTATCATCACAGAACCTTAGAAAGTTACAAAACTTGGTGTTTCGGCTCATCGTGTCTGCACTAGTTGAATAAACTAGCTAGCTCTTCCCATCCAATGTACCAGCTCTTGATCTGTAGTGTTACAGGTTACAGGGTTTCGGATGCAGATCCAGGTTTCTTTTAGATGAGTTGAGAATGTACCAGCTCTTGATCTGTAGTGTTACAGGTTACAGGGTTTCGGGTGCAGATCCAGGTTCCATTTAGATGAGTTGAGAATTTCTGTCTCAATCATCAAACTGGGCAGCAAATGTCAGACGCCACCACCGTCCACGTGGAACCTTTTTCCTCATGTACCCTCTAATCCTTACGCTTAGCACCTGAAGGAAATGCATTTGGCAATTGGCCTCTCTCCTCGTTTTTTTGTTCGCCCCAATTCAATCCCCCCTCAGCCTCCTCTGTTCTAAGGAACACAACCCTAATATATCTTTTCTCACAGGCAACATCCTTGAAACTCTCCCCTATACTCTCTCTGGAGTAATTATAGCCTCCTGTAGTGTGGCAGCCAGACCCATACACAAACCTCCAGCTGTTTGTGGAAATTGTAGTAGACTTCAATGTGAGAGGTGTGATTGGGAAATTTCTAAATGACACAAAATGTGGCTGTCTATTGCAAGCTGGTGTCAATAGTTGCATGGACAGAATGTGGCAGATGGAATTGAATCCATAGAAGGGTCAAGTGATGCATTTGGGGAGAGCAAGCGAGGGAATACACAATAAACGGGAAAGTATTGAGGATGTGAAAGACCCGTGAGTGAATATCCACAGGTCCTGAAGGTGACAGGGCAGGTAGATTTAAGTTATAAGTATTAATTTCCTTCATTGGGTGAGGTTTTGAATGCAAGAGAAGGATGTAATGCTGGAATGATATAGCACTTGCATTTACCACCCAATCTACCTGTCCTGTTACCCTCAGGACCTGTGGATATTCACCTGCATCCTCAATACCTTCCCGTTTATTGTGTACTCCCTCGCTTGCTCTCCCCAAATGCATCACTTGACCCTTCTATGGATTCAATTTCATCTGCCACATTCTGCCCATGCAACCATCGCTACCAGCTTGCAATAGACAGCCACGTTTTGCCTACCACATTGAAGTCTAAATTATCATTACAATTTCCTCAAACAGCAAAGAATCCAAACCTGAGCCCTGTGGGACACCATTGAAAAGCTCTTTCCATTCCCAAAAACAACAAAAGCCTTTGTTTTCCTGTCACTCAGCCAGCTGTGGATCTAACTTGCTGTATTCCTGTTTCCCATGGGACTCAACCCTTCTTAACAGTACGCTATTTGGGACCATGTCAAATCCCCTACCAAAATCCATACAGGCAACATTCACTCCATTATCTTCATCAATCTTTCTTGTTAGTTCCTCAAGAAATTCAACTAACTTAGTAAGACACAACTTGCCCCAACAAACCATGCAGACCAGCCCTGATAATTCTGTACGTCCCTAAATCACGTTAATCCTACCTTTCGATATGGATTCCAGTAATGTGACCACCACTGAAGTCATATTGAGTGCCCTGTAATTATTTGGCCTTCCCTTTGTATGCTTTTGGAATACTAGTACAATGTTCACAGGCCTCCCGTCATTCAGTACATCACCTCTATCAATGAGGATTGAAATATAGTCTTCAGAGCATCTGCTTTTTCCGCTGTCTTCCTTTAATACATAGCCTGGGATACAATTCATCCAGCTCCTTTAACCATTTTCAGGTCATTCTGCTACTTATCTTCTCATTATGCTGATGAGTGTGTATCTAATATTTCACATTACTCCTTTTTCTCCACAATATCTGAAACAACCCTCTCCTTTCTGATTTCAGAGACAAAATGCTCATTTAGAATCCTCCCACATCATCAACCTACCCGGAAAGGTTATATGTACATCTCTGATAGGCCCGACCCTTTCCTTAGTCATCCTCTTGCTATTAATATACCGATGAAGCTACTTTGGATTTTCTTCATTTTTACTGCTACCACCTTCTCATATCATCGCTTTACTTTCCTGATTTGCTTCTGCACTTCATATCTGTACCTTCTATACTTCTCCAAGCTTCCTAAGATGTCACATGTTTTTGAGATTGTCATAAACTATATTTCTGGTTTATCTTACCCCAGGTACTTAAGAATAAACAAGGACTCTGGATTTCGCAGCACCATCCTTTTTTTGTGAGGACATATTTGCGAGAAGGGGCAAGTGGTGCCAACCTTAATATTCCCTGATTAAATACCCTCCACATCACCACACCCACTCCGACAGTGGGCATTACATTCTGCTCTGCATGCAGTGGGGGCATCCAATATATTTCCTTTGTTGTCCTTGGGGAGGGGGGGGAAGGGAAGGTTGTGGTGGTGTGGTAAGATGTGAAATTTGAAAGGGTTCAGAAAAGATTTACAAGGATGTTGCCGGATTTGAGCTACAGGGAGAGGCTGAACAGGCTGGGGCTATTTTCCCTGGAGTGTCAGAGGCTGAGTGGTGACCTTATAGATGTTTATAAAATCATGATGGGCATGGATAGGATAAATAGACAGTCTTTTCCCTGGGGTGGGGGAGTCCAGAACTGGAGGGCATAGGTTTAGGGTGAGAGGGAAAAGATATAAATGGGACCTAAGGGGCAATTTATCATACAGAGGGTGGTGCATGTATGGAATGAGCTGCCAGAGGAAGTGGTGAAGGCTGGTACAATTATAGCATGTGAAAGGCAACTGGATGGGTATATGAATAGGAAGAGTTTAGAGGGATATGGGCCAAATGCTCGCAAATGGGACTAGATTACTTTACCTGGTAGGCATGGACGAGTTGGACCGAAGAGTCTGATTCCATGCAGTACACCTCTGTGACTCTATGAATCTAAATGTTGATAATGAAAACCCAGTGTGAGTGTTCAGTCCCTATGGAATCTATCAACTTCCTCTGAAAGAACCAACAGCTTAATCATTTAAAACTGGAGGATACCAGGTACAACCATATGTTCATCTCTCTCACTCTCTTTGCTCTTGAATCTGTCAAATTGTACAATGACAAGAAGGACATGGTAACACTGTGATTATGTCAATGGACTTGTAATCCAGAGGTCAGGGCTAATCCTCTGGGGATTTGTATTTAAATCCCACTTTGGCAGCTGATGGATTTTAATTTTGATTAATAACTCTGGAATTGAAAGCTAATTTTAGCAATAGTGACCATGAAACTAACATTGGTTGTTGTAAACGTCGATGTTTAGTAGTTGAATGATTGTTGCAAAAATTTATTGCATTTATTAGTAACTTGGAGGGGAGGAGATCTGTCACCCTGAACCCCTGTCCTCCGTCTGAATCTCGACTACAGCAATGGGGGGTCTGTACTGTCCTAGCCACTTAGATCTCGAGAAAGAAATAATAACTGAAAGAAGTGTGGATGTTGTAAACCAGAACCAAAAGCAGAAGTTGCTGGAAAAGCTCAGCAGATCTGGCAGCATCTGTGGAAAGAAAGCAAAGTTAATGTTTTGGGTTCAAAGCTGTTCTGAGGAAGGCGCACCGGACCTGAAATGTCAACTTTGATTTCTCTTCACAGATGCTGCCAGACCTGTTGAGCTTTTCCAGCAACTTCTGTTTTTGTTTCGAGAGATAGAAATGTTGACCTCACCTGTGACATCCTAATGAAATAATAAAAAGGAAGGGCTATATTTTCAGGAACAAGCCTATTTATGAAGTTAGATTGTGTTTTGTGACATGTCAATCATTCTAAACTAACTATTGTGGCTTTAGCATTGTTATATCCCCAAGTAGAGCTACCAAATGTACACTTGCTTAACAGGAAATCAGAAATGGTCTGCTACTTCCTCATCTGTCACTGAAAGTCTCTTTGGACCTTCCTTTCGCCACTGTTCAAGTCTACCGATTGAGTTTTATTTTCTTTTGCAGGATGTGGGCATCACTGGCTGGGCCAACATTTACTGTCTAACCCTGGTTGTCCTTGATGAGGTGCTGGTTAGCTGCCTTCTTGAAGCACTGCAGCCCATTTGGCGGAGGTCATTCCACAATGCTAATAGACAGTCAGGCCCAATTGCTGACTTCTCTGGAGGGCAGATCCTGAACGAAGATCACAAAAACATGATTTGCATTATCTGAAACAGTGAAAGTTAAGGATTTGATGTTATTGAGATTTTTAAGGCTTTGAAAAGGATTGATAGAATCGGTACGTTTGTTTGTCATTGGCGAGGGTGTTAAAGACAACAGGACATGACAAATTCAAAGCCAGGTCATTCAGGAGGGAAAGCAGGAATCATTTCTTCAAGCAAAATCTAGATTTCACAAAAAACACTCAATGTTAGTTCATTTTTCATTTCTAGAGCAGGAATTGACAGATTTTTGCATCCATGAATATTAAAGACAATGGAATCATATGTGTGGATGGCATTAAGATACACAGCAGATGTGACTATAGGAACTAACTGGAGAAGCTGAATCACTCCTGATCTTATGTTTCTTCAAATTGGATGCTTATACTTTTGACTAATTTTCTCCTCTAACATTAGTTGTATTGAAGTGGTAACCACACCAGGCCTAAAATTCCACAAGCCACTTTCGCCGATTATTTTGTAACATTGAGCTGTGGCTGTACTAGAATTTACCTCAATCAATAAAGTCACTATAATGAAATGTCCATTGGTGACGTAACAGCATGAACACTGTGTAATCCCTCAGTGATGGAAGGTGTCATCAATTGTGTTCTCAGGTGGCTCTTAGAGTCACAGAGTCATAGTCATGGAGAGGTTCAGCTTGGAAACAGACCTCTCAGTCCAACTCAGCCACGCTGACCATAGAGTCATAGAGATGTACAGCACAGAAACAGACCTCTCGGTCCAACTCATCCACACTAACCACAGAATCATAGAGATGGACAGCACAGAAACAGACCTTTCGGTCCAACCTGTCCATGCCGACCAGATATGCCAACCCAATCTAGTCCCACCTGCCAGCACCCAAACCATATCCCTCCAAACCCTTCCTATTCATATACCCATCCAAATGCCTCTTAAATGTTGCAATTGTACCAGCCTCCACCACATCCTCTGGCAGCTCATTCCATACATGTACTTAACTCTGTGTGAAAAAGTCACCCCTTAGGTCTCTTTTATATCTTTCCCCTCTCACCCTAAACCTATGCCCTCTAGTTCTGGATTCCTGACCCCAGAGAAAAGACTTTGCCTATTTACCCTATCTATGCCCCTCATAATTTTGTAAACCTCTATAAGGTCACCTCTCAGCCTCCGATGCTCCAGGGAAGACAGCCCCAGCCTGTTCAGCCTCTCCCTATAGCTCAAATCCTCCAACCCTGGCAACATCCTTGTAAATCTTTTCTGAACCCTTTCAATTTTCACAACATCTTTCCAATAGGAAGGAGACCAGAATTGCACGCAATATTCTAACAGTGGCCTAACCAATGTCCTGTACAGCCGCAACATGACTTCCCAACTCTTGCACTCAATACTCTGACCAATAAAGCATACCAAATACCTTCTTCACTATCCTATCTACCTGCGACTCCACTTTCAAGGAGCTATGAACCTGCACTTCAAGGTCTCTTTGTTCAGCAACACTCCCTAGAACCTTACCATTAAGTGTATAAGTCCTGCTAAGATTTGCTTTCCCAAAATGCAGCACCTTGCATTTATCTGAATTAAACTCCATCTGCCACTTCTCAGCCCATTGGCCCATCTGGTCAAGATCCTGTTGTAATCTGAGGTAACCATCTTCACTGTCCACTACACGTCCAATTTTGGTGTCGTCTGCAAACTTACTAACTATATTTCTTATGTTCGCATCCAAATCATTTATGTAAATGACAAAAAGCAGTGGAACCAGCACCGATCGTTGTGGCACTCCACTGGTCACAGGCCTCCAGTCTGAAAAACAGCCCTCCACCACCACCCTCTGTCTTCTACCTTTGAGCCAGTTCTGTATCCAAGTGGCTAGTTCTCCCTGTATTCCATGAGATCTAACCTTGCTAATCAGTCTCCCATGGGGAACCTTGTCGAACGCCTTACTGAAGTCCATATAGATCACATCTACTGCTCTGCCCACATCAATCCTCTTTGTAACTTCCTCAAAACACTCAATCAAGTTTGTGAGACATGATTTCCCATGCACAAAGCCATGTTGACTATCCCTATCAGTCCTTGCCTTACCAAATACATTTACATCCTGTCCCTCCGGATTCCCTCCAACATCTTGCCCACCACCGAGGTCAGGCTCACTGGTCTATAGTTCCCTGGCTTGTCATGAAAATGTTGTCCGTTAGGTCCCTTTATATCTTTCCCCTCTCACTTGAACCTATGCATCTTAGTTTTGGACATCCCCACCCCAGAGAAAAGACGTTGCCTATTTAACCTATCCATGCCCCTCATGAATTTATAAACCTCGATAAGGTTTATAAACCTCGGTCTCCAACGATCCAAGGAAAACAGCCCCAACCTGTTCAGCATCTCTCTATAGCTCAAACCCTCCAACCCTGGTGACATTGTTTTAAATCTTTTCTGAGCCTTTTCAAGTTTCACAAGATTCTTCCGATAGGAGCGAGACCAGAATTGCACAAATACTCCAGAAGTGGCCAAACCAATGTCCTGTACAGCTGCAACATGACCTCCCAACTCCTGTACTCAATACTCTGACCAATAAAGGAAAGCATACCAAACACCTGCACTATCCTATCTACCTGCAACTCTACTTCCATGGAACTATGAACCTGGTCTTTGTGTTCAGCAGCACTCCCCAGGACCTTACCATTAAAGCGTATAAGGAGGAGAAAGTGAGAACTGAAGATGCTGGAAATCAGAGTCGGGAGTGTGGTGCTGGAAAAGCACAGCAGGTCAGGCAGCATCTGAGGAGCAGGAGCATCGATGTTTCCTGATGGGGATTCCTGATGAAGGGCTATGCTCGAAACATCAATTCTCCTGGTCCTCAGATGCTGCCTGAGTGGCTGTGCTTTTCCAGCACCACACTCTCAACATTAAAGTGTGTAAGTCCTCCCTGATCTGCCTTTCCAAAATGCAACACCTCACATTTATCGAAATTAAACTGCAACTGCCATTCCTCAACCCATTGGTCCTTCTGGTCAAGAGCCCACTGTACTCTGAGGTCACCTTCTTTGCTGTCTACTACACCTCCAATTTTAGAGTCATCTGCAAACTTACTAAGTATACCCCCTCTGTTCACACCCAAATCATTTATATAAATGACAAAAAGCAGCACTGATCCTTGTGGCACATCGCATAGAAACAGGATCTTTTGGTCCAACCAGTCACACTGATCATAATCCCAAACTAAACTCATCTCTGTACTTGGTCCTAATCCCTCCAGACATTTTTTATTCATGTCTTTATTCAAATGCCTTTTAAATGTAACTGTACCTGCATCCACCACTTCCTCTGGAAGTCAATTCCATACACAAACAATTCTCTATGTGAAAAGGTTGCCCCTCATGTCTCTTTTAAAATCTTTCACCTCTCATCTTGAAAATATGCCCCCCAACATTAAAATCCCCTACCATAGGTAAAAGACACGCACCATTCATGTTATTTATATCCCTCAAAAGTTGAATATAGCTGTATAAGATCACCCCTCAACCTCCTACTCTCCAGTGAAAGAAGTCCCAGCCTATCCAGCCTCTCCCTACAACTCATACCTTCCATTCCCAGCAACATCCTGGTAAGTCTTTTCTGAACCCTCTCTAGCTTAATAATATCCTTCCTATAACACAGTGACCAGAACTGGACACAGTACTCCAGATGAGGCCTCACCAACATCCTATACAACCTCAGCATAACTTCCTGTTTACAAATCATTTACTCGCCAATATTTTGGGTTCCAGCTATATTCAGCTCCAGAATACATGACAGCTTTGGTTAAAACATCGACAAACGAGATCCATTTTAGAGGTGTGGTTACCTTTCAAGGCAACAATTGACAGAAAGTGGCATCAATTAATTACTCCAATGTTGATGTTAATCAAGTGGTAATCAATCCACTGGTTGGAATCATACCTTCCTCACCCACAAAGGCAAACGCTCTCCAATGCTCCTCTCTCTCCTATCCCTGAACTCATGTCTCTGTTTTCTTCCTATCTTCCCCTCATACCTCCTCCTGAGGGCAACTTGTCCATGAGTGCTGTCTACTCCTTTGACCTTGTTCGTACCTAACTGTTCACCAGCCAGCCTTTCTTCCTGGCTGGGGTGGCTGACATCGCACAGTGTGAAAAAGAAAGCATTCATGGATTGAACTGAGAGTCGAGTCAAGTGTTGAATTAGTCAGACTGTCACTGAAGAGGGCAAGCTGTATCCTAATTCCTTTACACAAGTTTAGACTGTATGAAACATAATGCACTGCTATATCACAAAACAAAGGTATGATAATCACACATTGAAGGACTGATGACTGGTGAAAATAAAGCTATCAGACTGAAGCAAACATTTCAGAACTGACCGCTGACCATTCAGCATAACAGAGTAACCTGACTACCCTAATGGGTAGTTTTGATTTTAATTCCTGTGTGCAACTGGGAGAGATAAAGAAAGAGAGAGAGAGAGAGAGAAGGGGAGATATTTCTCGTATGACTGTAATTCAGAGAAAAGGTTTGGATTGAAGATGGGAAATGAAGTAGGTTGGAAGTTTCCTTAGCTTTTTCTAACATCCCTCTACCTCTGGCTAATGCCAGAAAACTCAATAACTTGCCATATTTTCAAATAGAAATCATGTTAACCCATCGTTTTTTGCCACCCTGGTATGTTTTTCATACCCCGATTATTTGGATGTTGTTCCACTAATTTTCATATAGAACATAGAACATAGAACATAGAAAAATACAGCACAGTACAGGCCCTTTGGCCCTCGATGTTGCGCCGATCCAAGCCCACCTAACCTACAGTAGCCCAATATCCTCCATATGCCTATCCAATGCCCGTTTAAATGCCCATAAAGAGGGAGAGTCCACCACTGCTACTGGCAGGGCATTCCATGAACCCACGACTCGCTGAGTAAAGAATCTACCCCTAACATCTGTCCTATACCTACCACCCCTTAATTTAAAGCTATGCTCCCTCGTAATAGCTGACTCCATAAGTGGAAAAAGGTTCTCATGGTCAACTCTGTCTGAACCCCTAATCATCTTGTACACCTCTTTCACATCACCCCTAAACCTTCTTTTCTCCAGTGAAAACAGCCCCAAGTGCCTCAGCCTTTCCTCATACAATCTTCCTACCATACCAGGCAACATCCTGGTAAACCTCCTCTGCACCCGTTCCAGTGCCTCCATATCCTTCCTATAGTATTGCGACCAAAACTGCACACAATACTCCAGATGCGGCCACACCAGAGTCTTATAGAACTGCAACATGACCTCAGGACTCTGGAACTCAATTCCTCTACCAATAAAAGCCAGTACGCCATATGCCTTCTTCACAGCACTATTTACCTGGGTGGCAACTTTCAGAGATCTGTGTACATGGACACCAAGATCCCTCTGGTCATCCACACTACCAAGTATCCGACCATTAGCCCAGTACCCCATCTTCTTGGTACTCTTACCAAAGTGAATCACTTCACACTTACCTACATTGAACTCCATTTGCCACCTTTCTGCCCAGCTCTGCAGCTTATCTATATCCCGCTGTAACCTGCCACATCCTTCCTCACTGTCAACAACTCCACCGACTTTCGTATCATCTGCAAACTTGCTCACCCAACCTTCTAGCCCCTCCTCCAGGTCATTTATAAAAATGACAAACAGCATTGGTCCCAAAACAGATCCTTGCGGAACACCGCTAGTAACTGCACTCCAAGATGAACCTTTACCATCAACTACTACCCTCTGTCTTCTTCCAGCCAGCCAATTCCTAATCCAAACCTCCAACGCACCCTCAATGCCATACCTCTGTATTTTTTGCAGTAGCCTACCATGGGGAACCTTATCAAACGCCTTACTAAAATCCATATACACCACATCTACTGCTTTACCCTCGTCCACCTCCTTAGTCACCTTCTCAAAGAATTCAATAAGGTTTGTGAGGCACGACCTGCCCTTCACAAAACCATGCTGACTATCCTTGATCACATTATTCCTATCCAGATGTTCATAAATCCTATCCCTTACAATTCTCTCCAAGACTTTGCCCACAACAGAAGTGCGACTCACCAGCCTATAGTTACTAGGGTTATCCCTACTCCCCTTCTTGAACAAGGGAACCACATTTGCTATCCTCCAGTCTTCTGGCACTATTCCGATAGGCAACGAGGACATAAAAATCAAGGCCAATGGCTCTGCAATCTCCTCTCTTGCTTCCCAGAGAATCCTAGGATAAATGCCATCAGGCCCAGGGGACTTATCTATTTTCACCCTTTCCAGAATTTCCAACATCTCTTCCCTACATACCTCAAAGCCATCCATTCTAATTAATTGTGACTCAGTATTCACATTGGCAACAATGTCCTGTTCCTGAGTGAATACTGACGAAAAGTATTCATTCAGTGTCTCCCCAATCTCTTCAGCCTCCACACGCAACTTCCCACTACTATCCTTGACTGGACCTATTCCTACTCTGGTCATTCTTTTATTCCTGACATACCTATAGAAAGCCTTTGGATTTTCCCTAATCCTACCAACTAAGGATTTTTCACGTCCCCTCCTTGCTGCTCTTAGCTCTCTTTAGATCCTTCCTGGCTACCTTATAACTCTCAATCGCCCCAATTGAACTTTCACACCTCATCTTTACATAGGTCGCCCTCTTCCCTTTAACACGGGATTCCAATTCCTTATTAAACCACGGCTCCCTCAAATGACCCTTTCCTCCCTGCCTGACAGGTACACACTTATCAAGGACACTCAATAGTTGCTCCTTGAACAAGCTCCACATATCAATTGCGCCCTTCCCTTGAAGCCTACTTTTCCAAGCCACACATCCTAAGTCATGCCTCATCACATCATAATTTCCCTGCCCCCGCCTATAACTCTTGCCCTGCAGTGCACACTTATCCCTCTCCATCACTAGAGTAAAAGTCACCGAATTGTGGTCACTGTCCCCAAAGTGCTCACCTACCTCCAATTCTAACACTTGGCCTGGTTCATTACCTAGAACCAAATCCAGTATAGCCTCACCTCTTGTTGGCCTGTCTACATATTGTGTCAGGAAACCCTCCTGCACACATTGGACAAACACCGACCCATCTAACGAACTCGAGCTATAGCTTTCCCAGTCAATATCTGGAAAGTTAAAGTCCCCCATAACAACCACCCTATTACTTTCACTCTTCTCCTGAATCATCCTCGCAATCCTTTCTTCTACGCCTCTAGGACTATTAGGAGGCCTATAGAAAACTCCTAACAGGGTGACCTCACCTTTCCTATTCTTAACCTCAGCCCAAACTACCTCAGATGGCGAGTCTTCATCCATCGTCCTTTCCACCGCTGTAATACCATCTTTGACAAGCAATGCCACACCTCCCCCTCTTTTACCCCCACCTCTGACCCTACTAAAACATTTAAACCCTGGAACCTGCAACAGCCAATCCTGTCCCTGTTCTACCCATGTCTCCGTAATAGCCACAACATCGAAATCCCAGGTACCAACCCACGCTGCAAGTTCACCTACCTTATTTCGTATACTTCTTGCACTTCAAGCCACTTTCCTGTTTACAGTCACCCTCCTTCGAGATTGATGCCATGTTCCTAACCTCCCTACACTCCACGTCCTGCACCCTAAAGCTACAGTCTAGGTTCCCATGTCCCTGCAGAGTTAGTTTAAACCCCCCCCAAAGAGCACTAGCAAACCTCCCCCCCAGGATACTGGTGCGCCTCAGATTCAGGTGTAGACCATCCTGTTTATAGAGGTCCCACCTTCCCCAGAAAGAACCCCAGTTATCCAGATACCAGAATCCCTCCCTCCTGCACCATCCCTGTAGCCACGCATTTAACTGTTCTCTCTCCCTATTCCTCGACTCTATCACGTGGCACAGGTAACAAACCAGAGACAACAACTCTGTTTGTTCTAACTCTGAGCTTCCAACCTAGCTCCCTGAAAGCCTGCCTAACATCCTCAGCCCTCCTCCTACCTATGTCGTTGGTGCCAATGTGGACCATGACTTCGGGCTGCTCCCCCTCCCCCTTAAGGACCCGGAAAACACAATCAGAGACGTCACGTACCCTTGCACCTGGGAGGCAACATACCAAATGTGAGTCTCTCTCGCCCCCACAAAACCGCCTATCTGTGCCCCGAACTATCGAGTCCCCAATAACTATTGCTCTGCTCTTCTCCACCCTTCCCTTCTGAGCAACGGGGACAGGCTCCGTGCCAGAGGCCTGAACCCCATTGCTTACCCCTGGTAAGTCGTCCCCCCCTCAAGTATCCATGGTCACCATTCGAAGGGAAGAGGGCTTTTGTATGAGTATTGCACATTAACAAAACAGTCCTGATAAACTGTTAACAAAATCGTGAATGTTAGCAATACGAAATAGCCCACAGAATGAAGCAGAGACTCATTAACTGAGCCACATAAAAAAGCACAAGATCGGCGACTCAGCAGAAGTCTGGAATGCTAAGACAAAGATGGAGCTGTCTGAGCTCCCATGGTGAACATAATTTCCAACAGCTTGTTTCTGATCTCTTAAAAGAACCTGAATCCCATTAACTGTCACCCAGCTTCCTGGCATCACTCCTGTATCCAAAGGAACAAGAGAAAAAACAGGGAAGATGAGATCTGGCAGTAAGTAAAGGTGAGCTAGAGTCTCAAACATGCAGCTCACAGGGTGTCAACTAAATTCTCGACCTCAGCACTAATTTCCATCATCACCACCCTCCTAATCCTTACCCAATAGCCAATAGTGCTCGGACAATATCTGCTGAACAGAAAGGTCCTGTTGGGAGCAGAGAATGTGTGAATGGAAGTGCACTGAATAAAAGGGAAGGAGATAAAGCAGGAAAGATTAAACTATAAAAATGGATAATCGAGCAAGGAAATTGTGCGTGGCATTTGGGACACGTAATGATTAAAAAAATATGGCTTGGAGAATCTGGAAAATGGAAAACAGGTATCATCCAAATGACTGGGGTGAGTGGTTATAATCGGATGTTGCTGAACTTTTTTCCATTTCTTTTTCAGGGAGTGTGGGCATCACTTGCTGGCCCAGCATTTATTGCTCATCCCAAATTCCCCTTGAAATGAGTGACTTGCTGGGCCCTTTCAGAGGGTAGTTGAAAGTCAATTGCTGTGGGCCTGGATTCACATGTAGGTCAGACCAGGTTAAAAATGGTGGAGTTTCCTTCCCTCGAGCACCAAATAAAAATTGATAACAATTTCACGGCACTGTTCCTAGGACGAGCTTTATCTTTCAGATTTATTTAAGTACCACCCAGCTGCCACTTCAGGATTTGAAGCTGAGATTTTGCTTGATAATAAGTGGATGCTGGAGATTGGAAATATAAACAGAGTTGAAAGAACTCAACATGTTGGGGCAGTATCTGTGGAGAGAGAGAAACAGTGTTAACATATTCAGTCTGATATGATTCTTCTTTGAAGTTACTACGAATGTGATGTTACTACTATGCTACCACGACCCGAGAAAGCTGTGAGGTGTCTCATTTAAAGACAGGATGCCTTTCTGCAATTGAGCTTCATCAGAAGGAGGACCACTGGTGACGTCAATGAGCAGCTCCTGTTGTGTTGGGATTCCCTCCCAAGCTTTCATTGATGAATTGAGGAAACGATACTGAAGTAAGCTTCCCAACTTCAGCATCAAGAGACCGATATATTCAGGAATTGCAGTGCATATGAAGCCGAAAGCTGATGGCAAATAAGTGAAAGTTTTCCTGGTCTCTATAAACAGCATTTCACAAGTGTCTGCGATACATCACAGAAATACCGAGTATCTTACTCATGGAGTGGCTGTATACATTGTTACCTCCACTACTGTGATAGGAATGACTGGCACTTTAAAACATCACTGCTTCATATTTCAAACTCAAGAAGAGAGTGTTAATGAATCACTTTGTTTCAGGTCAGTCCTTTTCACTGTGATTGAAAAATAGGAACCAGTTCTTGATTATATTTGTCTAACGAACAGGGAAGGCTCCTAAATACGATGGGCCAAGGAGTAACAGATGGAGTTAAAATAACTGTGAGGTGTTGCATTTTGGAAAGGCAAATCAGGGCAGGATTTATACACTTAATGGTACGGCCCTGGGGAGTGTTGCTGAACAAAGAGACCTTGGAGTGCACGTTCATAGTTCTTTAAAAGTGGAGTTGCAGGTTAACAAGGTGGTAAAGAAGGTATTTGATACACTTGCCTTTTTTGGTCAGTGTATTGAATATAGGAATTGGGATGTCATGTTACGGCTGCACAAGACATTGTTTAGCCACTTTTGGATGACTGCGTTCAATTTTGCTCTCCCTGCCATACGAAAGGTGTTGTTAAACTTGAAAGGGTTCAGAAAAGATTTACAATAATGTTGCCAGGATTTAGCTATAAGGAGAGGCTGAATAGGCTGGGGCTATTTTCCTGGAGCATCGGGAGCTGAGGGTTATCGAGGTTTATAAAATCATGAGGGGCATAGCTCGGGTGAATAGCCATGGTCTTTTTCCCGGAGTAGGGGAGTCTAAAACTAGAGGACGTTTGACTAAGGTGAGAGGGGAAAGATATAAAAGGGACCTAAGGGACAATCTTTTCAAGCAGACAGTGGTGCGTGTATGGAATGAGCTGCCAGAGGAGGTGGTGGGGGCTGGCACAGTTACATTTGAAGGGCATCTGGGTGAATACGTTAGATTTAGAGGGTTACGGGCCAAATGCTGGCAAATGTGACTAGGTTAATTTAGGATTTCAGGTTGAGTTGAACTGAAGGGTATGTTTCCATGCTGTGTATCTCTATGCCTCTATAAATGGCTAGATCCACTCGCCCAACCTTAGGTAATCAGTCTTCTCCTGAACTCAAACGACTTTTTGTCCATCCTTCAACTGAGCTTTATTGAAATGTATCAGCGGGCCATCGCTGAACCAATCTCAATTTAGGGGCTGCTTTGCGACCACTTTGAATTCATTGTCTGTAATGAAGACAGAAGAGATCTTCATTGCATTAAACTGGATTGGATTCGATTGCAGGTTCAGAGGTGTCAGTCCAAACTTCAATCCACTATGTATCTCATCCTTAAATAAGTGGATTCTTTTTGGTGTGACAGTGGGAGGTCTCCAAATCTGCCTTAGATTTTCTTGTCATCTATTGCATCCCACAAAAGAATTTGCAGCAATTGGCAGTTAGAATCCTTCTAATGCATTCCACAACTCAGTGATTAATGTAATTGCTACTTTAGCCAACGCATGGTTTTCATTCCATCTGGGTCTGATTGAATTGTACAAGGAGGTACAATAATTGCTTGAAACATTGCATTGCTTCCAGTAGGAACATCCTAGAATTTGCAGTCGAGAACAAAGCCCATCCATGCCCTTAATGAATTCAGTCACTCAAACATTCAATTCACTTCTGCCCAAAAGCCACAGTGGAATTGAGAAGATTCAGCACTGCTGAGTGCTAAATCATCAATAAATGGGCATTGTATTCCCCCATCAATCGTGTTTCCTGAGAGTTCAGCTCCACAGGTATCAGCTGTCCTCAAGTCCAGTCTTTTCTCTAAATTCTGTTTGCTCAGTGCCACCAACTTGGCGTTCCACATGTCCCATTGAAGATTGATGTCCAGAACAGTCCCTTAAAGGGACCACAGCCTTTGTGCAGCCTATTCTGCCACTCACTGCACACCTGTACACCCACTCAAGGCTAGAGGAACATTGCCCAGTGCTCCAGTCAGGTGTCAACTGAGACGTTGGACGGGTAATATTTCAAGCGTGTGTTGCCTTGTGCATCAACCACCAATTTAGGGACATACAGATGGTCTTCCGCGTTTTCCAATACAACTAGCAGGCGGGTAATGTCCCTTTCCAGGGGCATGCACTTAAAAGGGGCACCATGGCATCGTTAGCTCCCCCTGGGGGAGAGGTGAAGTTAGTTCTAACGTAGGCAGCCTGAATGAAATTATCCAATACAGCACAGGTAATGGAGGATACAACCAGCTGCTTTGCTTGAGTACAGTGTTGCCCAACAGTAATTACGGATTAGCCACAGATATAGTTGCACCAATACATCCTTACCCTTCTGCACTGTGCTTAGAAAATGCCTTCCTCACAAACAGGTAAATGTACTTAACATGCGTGTAACTTATTTCCCAAGCAACTGGGTTCAGTTGGCAATCAAGAAAGGAAATCAGTCACAAAGATGAGGAAACATATGCACTCTGCTCTTCTCTTCACCACCATGTGATCAATAAACAGGTGAACGTAAATATGCTGTGTGAATGGCTCGGTTAGTTCAGTTGGCTGGATGGCTGATTTTTGAGGCAGAGAGATGCCAACAGTGTGGGTTCAGTTTCTGAGGTTCAAAGTCTCTCCTCAGCTGAGGTGTGCTGACCCTGAGGTGAAACCAGACCCAGTCTTCGCTCTCTCTCTCTCTCTCTAATGAAAGAACAGCCCTCTGGGACTGTGGCAACTTTGCCCTCACCTTTGAATAGGAACGTTGAGATTATAGACAGTGCCTGTTCCTCACTTTCCTTTCCTAACTAGAATGAAGTTAGCCACATCTCTGTCTGTTCTTATTTCTGAGGGTGAGACTACGGACTTCCATTGGATTGATTCAAGCTTGCAGCAGGCTGACTGACCAGGAACCTCACCTATAGGTGTTGCCCGCTATCATAGAGGCAGTGATGGTCAATAGGTCCCTGGATAGGGCTCGAACCAGGAGTGCCTGACCCAGAAGTAGGCATGTTGCCCACTGCATCACAAGAGTTCCACTCGGCTCATGTGATCATTGCTTACATCAGGATAGACACTCACTTAGCGATTCACCAGGCAGTGCTCTGTTCAAAACAGAGAAAAAAATAAACAGCTGGAAAAACACAGCAGGCCTGGCAGCACCTATAGAGAGAAAAAAACAGATTTAACATTTTGAGTCCAGTGACCCATCATCGGAACTGAAACTGGTTGGTGTTACTTATCCTGATAATAGGGTGGAAGAGATGGGGGTGTTTGACAGTGAATAGAGTACATGAAGATGTTGCCCAGAGAGAGAGAGAGAGAGAGGGAGAAAGGGATAGGCAAATAAAGGGAATGCTGATGATAAGCTGAGAGAAAGATAAATGTTAGTTAGGTTGCTAAAGAGAAATGTAAATGGTAGAAAATGGGTTGGCTGTACTTGGAGCAATCCTCACAAACCAGTGGCTAGGGGTGTAGGGGAGAGTAATGTGTTAAACTCAATGTTGAGTCCTGTCAGCTGTAAGGTACCAAGGCGATAAAGAAGCTAATGTTCCTTTAACTTGCATTGAGCCTCCCTGGAGCAGGCCTGAGACGGAGATGTTGGCTTGGCAAAATGATTGTGTGTTGGCAACTGGAAGTTCAGGGTCAATTTTGTGGACAGAATATTGGTGCTCTGTGGAGTGGGCATCCAGTCTGCGTTTTGTCTCCCTGTGTACAGGAGACTACATTGTGAGCAGCGAATGCAATGGACAAGATTGAGTGAAATGCAGGTAAATCCCTGCTTCACTTGGAAGGTGTGTCTGGGGGCCTTGGAAAGGAAGGAGGGTGGAAGTAAGTGGGCAGGTATTCCCACTTTTTCATGGGAAGGTGCCATGGGGATGTGGGGATGTGTTAGCGGTGGAGGAAAAATGGCCCAAGTTGTCCCAGAGGGAACAGTCCCTGACAAGGGCGAGGAGGGGAATATGTGTCTCATGGTGGCATCCGGATGAAGGTGGTGGAAATGACTGTTTATCATCCTTTGGATATGGAGGCTGGTGGGGAGGAAAGGGAGGTCCAGGAGGGCCATGTCACTATTGTGGGAGGGAAGGGAAGAGCTGAGAGCAGATGTGTGAGAAAATAACCAGTAAAACATAGAAAATAGGAGCAGGAGTAGGCCATTTGGCCCTTCGGGCCTGCTGTGCCATTCATTATGATCATGGCTGATCTTCCTACTCAGCGCCCTGTTCCCACTCTCCCGCTTTAGCTCTAAGAACTATATCTAACTCCTTCTTGAAGACATTACATGTTTTTTCCTCAAATACTTTCTATGGCAGAGAATTTCACAAGCTCACTACTCTCTGGGTGAAGAGTTTTCTCCTAATCCCAGGCCTAAATGGCCTACACCATATCCTTGGAGTATGACCCCCTGGTTCTGGACTCGCTGGTCATCGGGAGCATCCTTCCTGTGTTTATCCACTCTACTCCTGTTAGAACTTCGAAGTAACAAGTGATTGTGGCTATTTGGTTTAAAGTGGGAAGGCTTGACACTAACTTCCCTCACTCTCCACAAACTGAAGTCACTCATTCTTGATAACATTTGAGCGAATCTACAATTAGCTAATCTCCCAGGCACTCTCTCCAAGGCCTTCACCTCTTTCCTCAAGTCTGGTCTCCTGAGTATTATGGCCCGTAGCCCTGGTCTCACCTGTAAGTGGGGGCATTTTGTTTTTTTCTGTGTCTGTCCTAGTAGCGCCTTTTATAAATCTGAAGACAGGCTCACCCACCCCAGCTGTCTTTTCTTGAGTAAAGACCCCCAAACTGATCAATATTTCTTGACAGATTGTTAAAATCAACAGAGTTGGCAGCACATTCCATAATCCCCCCAAAACAAGCCCCCACCCCAGGATTGACTCAGGTGGAGCCCAGGAATGTCCTGAATCCATCACAATGTATCACCTTCAATATGATCCAACTCCTAGCTCCTCCACATTGTATCTGTGAATTGGCCCCTTCAATGCCCTTGTTGAGATTTCACTATCTGGTCATCCACAAATGTTCAATGGGAGATGGTGACATAATGGTTAATATCAGTAGTAATTCAAAGGCCCAGACTAATGCTCTAGGCTCATGGGTTCAAATCCTACTGTGGTAACTGGTGGATTTTAAAAATTAAAGTAATAAACTTGTAATATAAAGCCAATCTCAGTCATGGTAACCCTGACAATCATTGTCATGCTTAAAAACCCATGAGTCACTCAACCTGAAACATTAACTCTGATTTCTCTCCACAGATGCTGGCAGACCTGCTGAGATTTTCCAGCGATTTCTGTTTTCGTTTCTGATTTACAGCATCCACAGTTCTTTTGGTTTTTTTCTTATTTTGATTTTATGTGTCTTCAAGGCCAAGTTTTCCTTTGAGCTTTGCAGTAGTTGCAAACAGAGATATTATCAGGTCTAATGTAACAGCTGAGATCTAACCATAAGGTATGTAAAGGTTTAGTGTCACATCCACATAATATATATGCAGTCTATGGAACAACATAGCCAATTAGATTGAGAAGATTGACCATTTGAATATCTCCTCATGCTGAATCCGTCAGGGAATGACTGTACCAAACACACGAGGGGATCAAAAATGATAATGAGGTCAAATTTACTACGACGCACTCCAAGTTGTTTTGCCTGTGTTTCCTGGGAGGCCTGTACTCATTTTTCTAACCTACACTCGTGGTTTTTTTTTAATATTATTGTTTGCATCATCTGACAAAGAATTCATTCAAACGTTTTCCACAAACACACACTCAGTCCTGACATAACGCCTTGATGTAAGGCTTAAATCCATGAAACTACAGGGGGAAATGTTTCAAACCGAAGTATGTTCATCGTTTTTTCTGCATTTTTGTCAAAGATCATCCACAAGGAAAGATGCAGGTCAGAGGATGCTATTTCCCAACACTTCGGATACAGATCTATGGACTACTGCTGGTCCTTCACATTATGAAACTCAGAGGGCTTGGTAAACACAAGAGATTACATCGTTTGAATGTTGATCTCTTTATAAAACTTAGAGAAGGTTTGCATTAGCACAATTTTAAGCTTCACTTGTAATTTCTTTAAATTGTTAATCAATAGTAAACAAGGTGCCTGTCAGTTGAGTAGTTAATTAGATGACTGGTTACAGTAAGTGATTACTGTCAATAGAGACTGACTCATGCCTTTGGAATTTTTCCTGGAATGAAGACTGGAGGCTTTGCTGATGCATACAGTAAAAGGTCTAGTTCTACTGAGCCCTGCTTCTACAGATTATTATTATTATTATAATATTCAGAGGAAATGAGTGAAGAGGTGCTGTCTTGATTTTTTTCTTAAAAGCAGTGATCTGAAAAATGGGACAGGAGTCAGTAAGACTTGATTACTGAAGTTTAAAAATGTTAATTAAAATTGTTTAAATAAGGTGCTGACTGATTTCTTAAAGGCAGAACTGAGATTTGATTTAAGGTCATGGCATCTAAGTTCAATAATTTTTAACTTCCTATTTGTCAAGAATCAATCTAATTCAATTTAACATTAGCCATAGAAACCCTACAGTGTGGAAACAGGCTACTCAATGCATTGAGTCCACACAGACCGTCCAAATAGCATCCCTCACAGACACCACCCCCCCACACCACCTATCATTTTCATGGCTAATCCACTTGTCCTGTACATCCCTGAACACTACGGGCAATTTAGCATGGCCTGTCATCTAACCTGCACATCTTTGGACTCTAGGAGGAGACCATAGCACCCGGAGGGGACCCACACATAGAGGAGGTGAGCGTATGGACACCACACAGGCAGTCACCCGAGGCTGGAATTGAACCCAGGTCCCTGACACTATGAGACAGCAGTGCTAATCAATGATCCACTGTGCCACCCCATTATCAATGACCCAACCTCTACTGCACTCTGGGAAAGACAAATCCATACACTAACAAGCCTCTGAGAGAGAAAACAAATTGTCCTCAGCTCTACCTTGAATGGGAAAACTTTTACTCTAGTCATTCTCTCCCGTGAGGGGAAACATCCATTTGGCATCCACCTTGTCAAGCTCCCATTGAAGCTCGTACGTTTGAGTAAGATCACCTCTCATTGGAATAATCTTAAATAGTTATAAGCCCAGCCTCTCCAACCTTCTCATGAGACAACTCCTTCATCCCAGGAATCGGTTGAGCAAACCTATTCTGAATTGCTTCTAATACAATTTTAGATATTCTCTAAGCAGTCTGTACAGAGATGTTATCAGACACCTCTGCAATGGGTGAGATATGAACCTCCTGGCTCAGAGATAGAGACACTAATCATAGGAAGGACAGACAAGGCCAGGTGAATGATCACAGTAAGGTTGGTGGTCTGACATATTCATTTTAATGCAAGGGGTGTAACAGGTGAAGAAGAAAGTAAGGGCTACAGATGCTGCAGATCAGAGTCGAGAGTGTGGTGCTGGAAAAGCACAGCAGGTCAGGCAGCATCCGAGGAGCAGGAGAGTCGATGTTTTGGGCATAAGCCCTTTATCAAGAATGTGGGCAGGGGGAAAGGGGGCTGAGAGATAAATAGGAGGGTGGGAATGGGTCTGGGGGAAAGGTAGCTGGGAAGGCGATAGGTAGATGGAGGCGGGGGGATGATGGTGATAGGTCGCAGGGGAGGGTAGAGCAGATAGGTGGCAAGGAAGATTGACAGGTCAGAAAATTCAAGAGGGTGGGGCCAAGTTGGAGGGATGGATCTGGGATGAGGTGGGGGGAGGGGAGATGAGGAAACTGGTGGAATCGACATTGATGTCGTGTGGTTGGAAGATGGAAGGTCTTCAAGGCGGAAGATGAGGCGTTCTTCCTCCAGGCATTGGGTGGCTTGGATTTGGTGGTGGAGGAAGCCCGGGACTTGCATGTCCTTGGCAGAGTGGGAGGGGGAGTTGACGTGGTCGGCCACAGGACGGTGGGGTTGGTTGCATGTGTCACAGAGATGGTCTACAAGTTGGCATCCTCACTTCCCAATCTAGAGGAGAACACATCGAGTACAATGGAAACAGTAGATGAGGTGGGTGGATGTGAAGGAAAATCTCTGACGGATGTGGAAGGATCCTTTAGGATCTTGAATGGAGGTGAGGGGAGAGGTATGGGCACAGGTTTTACACCTTGTGCCGTGGCAAGTGAAGGTGCCAGGCGCGAAGGGTGGGGGGTATGGACCTAACAAGGGAGTTTCAGAGGGATTAGTCTCTGTGGACGCTGGTAGGGATGTGGGGGAGGGGGTATCTCTGGTGGTAGCGTCTGTCTGTAGGTGGCGGAAATGGCAAAGGATAATGCATTGTATCCAGAGATTGGGGGGTGGAAGTTGAAATCCAGGGGGATTCTATCCCTGTTGCAGTTGGAGGGGTGAGGTTCAAGGGCAGGGGTGCAGGAAGTGGAGAAGATGAGCTGGAGGGCATTGTTGACCACATGGGAGGGGAAGTTGCAGTCCTTGAAATAGGAGGTCTTCTGGGATGTCCTGGAGTGGAATTGGTCCTCCTAGGAACAGATGCAGTGGAAATGAAGGACTTGGGAATAAGGGATAGCATTTTATAGGTGGGGGTGTGTGAGAGGAGGTGTAGTTCAGACAGCTGTAGGAATCAGTGGGTTTGTAGTTGATGTCCATGTTGAGTTGGTCACCGGGGATGGAGATAGAGAGGTGCAGGAAGGTCAGGAAGGTGTCTAAGATGACCCAGGTGAACTTGAGGTCGGGTGGAAGGTGCTGGTGAAGTTGATGAAGTGTTCAACCTCCTCACGGGAGCATGAGGTGGGGCCGATACAGTCATCAATGTAGCGGAGGAAAAGGTAGGGAATGGTGCCAGTGTAACTGCGGAAGATGGACTGTTCCACGTTGCCAACGAAAAGGCAGGCAGAGCTGAGGCCCATATGGGTGCCCATTGCTACCCCTTTGGCCTGAAGGAAGTGGGAGGATTCGAAGGAGAAGCTTGGAGTCTGGATCAGTACGTTGAACTATGACATTGTAGCCATTACAGAAACTTGGTTGGGAGAAGGGCGGGAATGACAACATGATGTTTCATACTTTAGATGTTTCAGGCGAGATAGAGACAATATAAAAGAGGTGGAAAAACTGCATTACAGATTAAGGAGATTGTCACAAGCACACTAGGAGAGGACATTTAGGGGTAAGAAAGGTACACTCACTAGGATGGGGTTATACTATAGCCCTCCTGATATTCAGTAGTAGTTAAGTGAACAGATATGTAGGCAGCTCTTGGAAATTTGTAAACATATTAGGTGATTTCCCCAATATTGAAAGGGAGTCACTTAGTGCCAGGGGCTTGGATGGGGCAGAATTTGTTAGGTGCATCAAGGAGGGTTGTTTTGAAACTGTATGTAGATTGTCCAACTGGGAAAGGGCTGTACCAGACCTGTATTCTGGAATTAGTTGCCAACCCGATGGTATGCCAGTCGGAGTGTGTGGAATCTCTCAGGTGCCACATAGTTCAGAGGGAACGTTGATCCAAGGAAGGGGGACTTAGGTACAAAGTGAGGTTAGAGAAGGTGGGACTGTTCTCCATGTTGCAATTGACAGACGATTTGACCAAGGTGTACAAAACTACGACAGGTTTTGATCAGGCAGGCAAAGGAATTATATTCTCCTTAGCTGACTAGCATTGCAAGGATGAGAGAGTGATAGGTTTTCAGTGTTGGGAAAGATACACAGGCAGGAATTGCGGTAGGCCTTTTTTTCCATGACCTGGAACTCACTGCCAATGATAGTGGTGGAAGTGGAGATGCTCCATGATTCAAAGGGAAATTTGATGGGCACGTGAATGCCAGGACATTGGAGATTGAATATGAGACTGGGTTCGACTAGATTGCCTTACAGAACCTGATGGGCTGAATGGACTCTTTCTGAGCTATAAGGACTCCATGATTATCCTGCTCTGTATTTCACATATTTGATTTTAATTTGAGATTGTGGTTTGGCTGAAAACATTTGTTTCAGTCAGAATCTGCACTCATTGGACTTACCGACTCTGAAAATGTTGAGCCTATTTCAATTCAATTTTATTTTCTGCCAAATTATCTTGATGGTGCCTTCTCACTATAAAGTTTGTTTCTGTCAGATACCTCGC
This sequence comes from Chiloscyllium punctatum, assembly GCF_047496795.1. NCBI lineage: Eukaryota > Metazoa > Chordata > Chondrichthyes > Orectolobiformes > Hemiscylliidae > Chiloscyllium > Chiloscyllium punctatum. The sequence goes on from NC_092783.1 coordinate 19,664,274, forward strand.
TTGGATTATTTAAGAGTTGAGTGTGCACCGACACATTGAAAAGGACGAATCTCCTTTGGAGAGACTTGCAGGGTCAGCTGCAGCTGTCACTCGGACCCCAGGGCAGACTGTATGATGGCAGGCACTCACAGCCTGAGGAAAGGCCATCTCACAGACTGCTCCAAAAACATCTGCGTTCAATGAAACAGACAATCTCTGACTCCAATGTCTCATAGCTGAGCCCAACTGAAACACACAACCGTCGAAAGGTGCTGCTGAAAGATTGGATGCCTGATCAAAGTGCTAGAAACACTCCTTTCAATGGCCTTTCTTCACCCCACCCTGGGAAAGTGATCGCAAAATGCTTTTGACACATTCCTGTTCCACTCTGGGTACAATTTAAATTGCCTCCAGGGTGGAGGCAAACAACAAACTGGAAGATCAGGAATTGCAGTTCTTGACATTTTGTGTTTTAGCAAAGGGGAACTGTCAACAACACCAATCCCATTTCAGTCTCGTCGTGTAGCTGGGCTTGCTTCTGGACCAGTGAGGTTAACATTGCTGTCTCCTGCAAATATCTGAGGGTGGGGGAGTACCTCACATGTTTTAAGGAGCAGGAGGATGGGACTGGTATCTGTGTGATGGGCGTTTTGAAATCACAGAGTTGTGCAATATTGAACACACCTTCTTAGGCCCTGTTTTGGCTTATAGGTTGTGTAACGCTTGCAGGTCAATAGCTGCTTTTGCTGAGGTCCCAGGGACTGCACCACGAGGGTACGTGCAGTGGCACAGAATCCCAGACTGCTGCAGCTTCATGTGATGCTGCTACAAAGCTCTGGTTACAGAACACTGCATTCAGCTCTCAGCCAGCAACGTAGAGACCCTCACCATTTTTCCTTTTATTCTCATTTTGTTGGTGGACCTACGAGGGAAGTTAGGATTAGTGGAACATTGAACAGCAGTGTGTTTTAAAACAGGGAGGAAAATGAGCTGAGTTGTTTGCTGTTGGTGACTAGTCTGGAAGATAATGCAACATTGTGGTCGATTAGTCATTTTGTGTTGTCATGCCCAGGGCTGGCAGCTGATTGGATGTTTGAGTTGGTAAATCAATGCAGAACCGATGTTAACCTGCCAACCACAGAGAATATAGATTTTAAAAGGAGCCGGGATTAAACCTGTTTTGACTGCTTTTGGCAAGTGCAGAGTGATTTTTGAAAGTTTCGGAACTGGCTCTATTCTTTTGCTTTCCAGTTTTCTGTCCAGTTAAAGAATTGTTGAATATCCTGAGAAAAGAGTGGGTATGAAATAAATAAACATGTCTGGAAGGTTACTGACACTGTTCTCACTCTCCAGTGATTTTGAAATGAGATATATAATTACAGTACATGCTTTTGAATAAATCATTCTCCAAGGATTGGATAAAGCTTGGTGTCCATCATTCGAAGTTTTTTTAATTGAACTGGCAAATTACAACCCTTTTATTTCTTCTTTCAGTCTTTATCTGGGTGTATCAATCAGTCTTGGTGAGTGTAGTTATGAACAAAGAAGATTGGATTTAAGTTATAAATAATAATTAGATTACCTTTTTGTTTATCTTTGTCCTACTAAAGTTACCGCATTAATAATAAACTGTTAATTTTTGTTGAAGTTATAAAACTTGGTGTCCAAGTTATTTGTAGAGTCTTTCTAGGGACAATTGGTCAAATTTTGAGGGTCATTGAATATTTTATTTTCACTGTGTTGCGAGTTCCAGTGATAGCGAGGCTGAATGGGTTCGGCTTACTTTTCTGGTCATGGCAACATATACTGATGAGGAATGCAGTAAAGGTTCTCTCAGGTGATACAGAGGTTAAATTAGAAACACAGGTCAAATAGAGCTTTTAAACCATTTCTTTCATGGGATTTGCGTATCACTGGCAAGGCCAGTTGAGAATGTCATGCTGGAAAAGCACAGCAGGTCAGGCAGCATCCAAGGAGCAGGAGAGTCGACGTTTTAGGCACAAGCCCTTCATGAGGGCTCTTGACTCTGATCTCCAGCATCTGCAGACCTCACTTTGGCCCGGCAAGGCTAGTTGCCCATGAGGGAAGGCGGTAGTGAATTGTATTAAGAGATAGATGCTCTAATTAATTAGATTAGACTAGATTCCCTACAGTGTGGAAACAGGCCCTTCGGCCCAACCAGTCCACACCGACCCTCCGAAGAGTAACCCACTCAGACCCATTTCCCTGTGACTAATGCACCTAACACTATGGGCAATTTAGCATGGCCAATTCACCTGACCTGCACATTTTTGGACTGTGGGAGGAAACCGGAGCACCCGGAGGAAACCCACGCAGACACGGGGAGAATGTGCAAACTCCACACAGACATCGAACCTAGGACCCTGGTGCTATGAGGCAGCAGTGCTAACCACTGAGCCACCGTGCCGCCGCTAAATTACAATTATAGTAGTGTCATTAGAATAGTGAGGTGGGTTGGTTTTGACCAGTGCAGATTCAATGGGCCAAAGGGCCTTTTTCAGTAAACCTCTAGGACCCCATGAATAATTAAACAGGTTCAAGGAGCTGGCATAGTCTTTGCTTCTGTATCTTTGTTTAAAATGATGTGGAGATGTCAGTGTTGGACTGGGGTGGGCAATGTCAGAACTCACACGACACAAGGTTATAGTCCAACAAGTTCATTTGGAATCACAAGCTTTCAGAACACTGCTCCTTCACCAGGTGAAATGGAAGGAAGCGCCCAGGCACAGAATTTTGATGCAGAGCGATAATGGTAAGACAATTCTAAGTAATTACAAGTGTCAAAAGATGAACACAATTGGTGTCAACAGCTGAATAGCAAGTGAAGGGGTGGCCCTATGATTGGATTAATAATGACAAAAGAATCTAAGATAGGATGGTGCTAGAGCCAAACCAAATGGTATAGGAGTTAGGATAAGAGTTGTGGTTCGTCCTTCGACTTTGTCTTGGTGTTACATTTCTTTCGCTTCACATGTTTGTAGGAAGCACCCAAGAGCATTTAACTAATAAAAGGCACTTCCTAAATGCAATCTGTTGCCCCTGTAACTGAGGTTTGTCTCAGATCTGTGAGTCCTCCCTAGGGTAGAACATATTCTTTACACTCACTCTGACTCCAGCAACATTGACAGCCCAGAACATCCTCAAAAAATGGGCATAGTACACACAGGTCTGTTACACTCTCCAAGTCACGAAATGGAAATTACTTTTCTAGAGCTTTGCACGTTTCTTGTATGATCATTATTCTTTCTCACGGTCAGATGTCTCTGTCTCGGACACCTTCCAACTGTTACCTTGTCATATATTAAGCTAAATCTGCATGAGCAATATTAATCCTTTCATTTTGCAAAGGAAACCTAATCTGCAAGATACTCTTTTTGTGAATAATCTGGGTTTGCTCAGTTGATCACAGAATCCCTAGAGTGCAGATAGAGGTTATTCACCTGAAGACCATCCCATACTATCCCCATAACCCTATTTTTCCCGTGGCTAATCCACCTAGTCTGCACATCCCTGGACACTATGGGCAATTTAGCATTTAAACTGCATATCTTTGGACTGTGGGAGGAAACCAGAGCACCCAGAGGAAACCCACACAGACATGGGGAGAACATATAAACTCCACACAGACAGTTGCCCGAGGTTGGAATCGAACCCAGGTCTCTGGCGCTGTGAGGCAGCAGTGCTAACCACTGACCCACTGTGCCACCCACATCTTGCCTGGAGGTTGTGGGTTCTGTTTTACCACAGTGTTGAGGGTGTGCAGCACTGTCAAAAAGATATTATCCATAAGATGAAATATTAAAGAGAGAGGTTTGTCTATACATTCAGGTGGATTTAAAAGGTGCCATGGGGTGATCTTGAAGAAATGTACAGTAGATGTTCCTGGTGCCCTGATCAATGCCTACCCTTTAATCAACATCCTGAAAACAGATGACTTGGTCGTTGTTATAAGATTAGATTACCTACAGTACGGAAACAGGCCCTTCAGCCCAGCAAGTCCATACCGACCCTCTGAAGAGTAACCAACCCAGACCCATTTCCCAACCCTATATTTACCTCTGACTAATGCACCTAACACTATGGGCAATTTATCATGGCCAAGTCACCAGACCTGCATATCTTTGGACTGTGGGAGGAAACTGGAGCACCCGGAGGAAACCCACGCAGACACAGGGAGAATGTGCAAACTCCATACAGGCATTTGCCTGAGGTAGGAATCAAATCTGAGTCCCTGGCGCTATGAGGCAGCAGTGCTAACCGCTGAGCCACCGTGTCGCCCTGTGTTGTTGTGTATGGGAGCTTACTGTGCCCAGATTGGTTGCTGCATTTTTTATGTTAAAACAATGACTGCCATCTTTAGCTGTAAAATGGCTCGGCCAACTTAAGGGGCTATATGAATGCAAGTTATTTCTTGTCGTACAAACCATACAAACTTAGCGTAATTTCACGTTCCCTGCGAAAGAAAAGACACACTCCAGTAGGTAGCCTCTGGGGTCTCACTAAGTCAACCAAGGCAGATTACTTCACTGCACTCCCCACACAACTCAGCTCAGAGCAGGAAGGTGCTGGACGTTAAGAGACAGATTGAGGAGTCAGAGTGACAGTGAAATTTCCAATAATATTGCACTCTGTAAGAGCCTGGAACGTGCACTTGGTGATTAACAAATGACTCCACGTCAGAAAATGCATTTCAATCTGAAAATAAAACCCACACTTTTGTTGCCCAGTTCGCATTCCTGCAATTTCCGACAGCCTGTATTCAAACAAAGCAGAACCCTTGGACAAGTGCTGACTTGAATCAGCAATTCATGCAAAGAATTTAGAAGGAATTTCTCTTCTTGAGAGTGGAAAGGGTGTGAATCAAGTCCACGCATTTAAAGGGAAACCTGGTACATGTGCAGGGGAGAAGGGAGTGGAATATTGAGGGGGGGTGGGGGGGGGTGGGTGGGGTTTGCTCTTGGTTAGGATGGTCTGAGTAGGAGAGGTGATTGGGGTGGGAGGAGGTTCATGGTAATAATATTACCAGTGCAGATCATTGAACTGAACAATGTGTTTTCCTTGCTCTAGGTGCTCGTACATAACTACTACATCTGGGTGAACATCAGTGACATCAAAACAATGAAAAGCTTTTTTGCACAGAGAAGGGTTAGCATCTGGAATTTGCAGACAGTGTGGTGGCGGCAGGTTCAGTTGTGACTTTCAAAAAGAAGCATCTGAAGAGAAAAGAAAGCAAATTGCAACATTACAGGAAAAGGAAGTTGGTCATTGGGATGGATGTGATGGGCTGAATGGTCACCTTCTTTGCAGTAAATGGTCTACGATAATGTGGTCATTGTACCAGGTACGGTACGAAAGAGTGAAACTAGAACGCTAAACAAAAGGAAGTCTTGCGTTACCTTAATGAGATTCTTCTACCTGCTTTTCAGGTTTGGTGTCACTGTAAACACCTGAGACAGGTGAATAGAGCGCCATCAGCTGAAACAGTTTGAGTATTGCAGCACATACCGTCTTGATCAATGAATTGCCTCCTTATATCGACTGGCAGCAAAGAGTTTTACCCATTGTAAAGAAAATAACTTATGTGCACTGAAGACCACTGTTAACTCAAAGTTTGTGCGAAGATTTGTAGCTCGGGTGCTTGTTGTTGTGATTCTGTTCGCCGAGCTGGGAATTTGTGTTGCAGACGTTTCGTCCCCTGTCTAGGTGACATCCTCAGTGCTTGGGACCCTCCTGTGAAGCACTTCTGTGATGTTTCCTCCGGCATTTGTAGTGGTTGGAATCTGCCGCTTCCGGTTGTCAGTCCCAGCTGTCCATTGCAGTGATCGGTATATTGGGTCCAGATCGATGTGCTTATTGATTGAATCTGTGGATGAGTGCCATGCCTCTAGGAACTCCCTGGCTGTTCTCTGTTTGGCTTGTCCTATAATAGTAGTATTGTCCCAGTCGAATTCATGTTGCTTGTCATCTGCGTGTGAGACTACTAAGGATAGCTGGTCGTGTCGTTTCGTGGCTAGTTGGTGTTCATGGATGCGGATCGTTAGCTGTCTTCCTGTTTGTCCTATGTAGTGTTTTGTGCAGTCCTTGCATGGGATTTTGTACACTACATTGGTTTTGCTCATGCTGGGTATCGGGTCCTTCGTTCTGGTGAGTTGTTGTCTGAGCGTGGCTGTTGGTTTGTGTGCTGTTATGAATTCTAGTGGTCACAGTAGTCAGGCTGTCAGTTCGGAAATGCTCCTGATGTACGGTAGTGTGGCTAGTCCTTTGGATTGTGGCATGTCCTCGTTCCATTGTCTTTCCCTTAGGCATCTGTTGATGAAATTGCGGGGGTATCTGTTTTTGGCGAATACATTGTACAGGTGTTCTTCTTCCTCTTTTTGCAGTTCTGGTGTACTGCAGTGTGTTGTGGCCCTTTTGAATAGTGTCTTGATGCAACTTCTTTTGTGTGTGTTGAGGTGGTTGCTTTCATAGCCAGACTACTACGACCACTAGGACTCATAACAGCACACAAACCAACAGCCACTCTCAGACAACAACTAACCAGAACAAAGGACCCAATACCCAGCATGAGAAAAACCAATGTAGTGTACAAAATCCCATGTAAGGATTGCACAAAACACTACATAGGAAGACAGCTAATGGTCCGCATCCAAGAACACCAACTAGCCACGAAACGACACGACCAGCTATCCTTAGTAGCCACACACACAGATGACAAGCAACATGAATTCGACTGGGACAACACTACTATTATAGGCCAAGCCAAACAGAGAACAGCCAGGGAATTCATAGAGGCATGGCACTCATCCACAGATTCAATCAATAAGCACATCGATCTGGACCCAATATACCGACCACTGCAACGGACAGCTGGAATTGACAACCGGAAGCGGCAGATTCCAACCACTACAAATGCCGGAGGAAACATCACAGAAGTGCTTCACAGGAGGGTCCCAAGCACTGAGGATGTCACCTAGACAGGGGACGAAACGTCTGCAACACAAATTCCCAACTCGGCGAACAGAACCACTACAAGCACTGTAACTACTTAGCTTCACTGACATTCAGCTTTCCCATTGAGGAATCCATTATATAGTTCAAAATGATTTCCTGCACATCAATCATACAAATTGAACTGGGTTGGTGATAACCTGGAGTGAACAATTGTTCCCAGCTCCCTGTTTACAAAGTAAGGAACTGGACAGTGAGCTCTGTTTGGAAGCTTTCCCCTCTCCAGCTTAGCACACATTTAATAAGTTGATATGTGAGGTATGCATGCATATGGCTGAGGATAACCCTACAATTAAGTCAGTTTTGGTTTTGCACTTCATAGCCAAGGATAAACTCACAGGGTGCGATCAAAGATGGAAAGAGTCATGTTGGTTTTTAAAGAGCTTGTGGGATAGTGGTGCAGTGGTAATATCACTGGGCTAGTAATTCAGAGACGTGGGCTAATCCAATTAACAAAGTGTAGAGTTTGAGGTTAATCTTAGTGATGGCAACCATGAAAATATCAAAGTCAGAAATCACACGACACCAGGTTATAGTCCAACAGGTTTATTTGAAATCACAATCACTTGATGAAGGGACTACACTCGAAAGCTTGTGATTTTAACTAAACCTGTTGGACTACAACCTGGTGTTGTGTGACCTCTGACTTTGTCCATCCCAGTCCAACACTGGCAACTCCACATCATTAAAACATCAGCTTTTGGAAAAAAACCATCTGGATCATTAATGCTCTTCAGGGAAGGAAATCAGCTGTCCTGAATTAAAAAAAACCAAAAGAACTGCAGAAGCTGTAAATCAGAAACAAAAACAGAAATTGCTGGAAAAGCTCAGCATTTCTGGCAACATCTGGGGAGAGGGATCAGAGTTAATGTTTCGGATTGAGTGATGTGAGGAAGAGGTTCTGAGGAGGAGTCACTCAAGGTGAAATGTTAACTCTGACCTCTCTCCACAGATGTTGCCAGAAATGCTGAGCTGCTCCAGTGATTTCTGCTTTTGAATCCGTTGTCCTGTCCTGACCTACATGTGACTCCAGGCCCACAGTATTGTGGTTTATTCTTAGCCATTCTCTGAAATGGTCCTGCCAGCCACTGAGTTCGAGGGCAATTAAAGGAAAGCAAATGCTGGCCTGGCCAGTTCAAGCCACAAAGGATTAAATAAATGAGGGCTGTAGAGTTTGGAGGGTCTGAAAGTCTTTTTGAACAGACGGTGCATTGAGCTGGAAGAATGCATAAGATATAACATCAAAGGAACAAAGAGAGAAGAGTGCAAAGAAACTTAACAGAATAAAGAGACAAATTAAAAACTGAGATAGAGAAAAAGTAGAAAGGGGAGCAAATTACCTGCAGAGGCCCAAGTTGCTCTGTTTTATGTTCATGAGCACGAGAAGGGTTGGAAGTTCAGGAGTTCACTGATTTTGGAGCAGCACTGAAATTTTTGCTGATCAGAGGATATCAGTAAATGTCAGAGTAGGTTATCTGTCGGTCCAGAGACTCTCACGTACTGGCTCCTTCCAGCTGCCAATCAGACTTGGATCCCTGCGCAGTTCTTCAGGCGCTATTATAAACCCCGGCAACTGTGTCCATCTCTGCAGCCACCGAAAATAATCTCACTGGACTTAAAAAATATGGTGATGCCAGGAATAAACACTCAACAGTCGGTGTGGTAATAATTTGGTGCTTTTATTTCATGTGCTGAAATGTATCCATTCACACAAGGAAATCCTGGGGTGCTATCATGTGTGAGGGCACCCTCTGGTGTTTAACTAACAATATACAAAGTAAAAAATGTCAATGATCAGCACTTAGGTTGTATATGGGACTGGGGTTCCTCTGATCACCTCAATGACAAAAGAAGCGTTAAATCCCACCTTCCAGAGCTGTAGGTATGTATCATTGTCCTCTTTTCTGGCACAATCCGACCAGTTACACTGATATACATCCAATCATTACAACTTATTGTTTCCTCAGATATAGACTGCTGTTTTTTTCCCCAGTATTTTCTGCAGTTATCTCAGATTTTCCACTATCTGCCATTTTCCACGATAATTACTACCACTTTGATGACTTTTACTTGAGAATTTTCTCTGTCTGTGGGCCCCTCACTGTGAAAGTGGTGCCTTTTCTAATCAGATTGCTCCCTCGGTTTCTGCCTGGAGGAAGCACTGATGTTAAATCAATGTCTTGCTTTGTGAAGCCTGTGGTTTTGATTCTCCCTGTCCCGGGATTTGTTCCAATCTCGCTGATGGGAAGATACTGAGCCCAAGGGGTTCCTTTTATTTAAAGGGGCAGGAGGTGGTCTGTAACATGGTGTCTTCAGTTCTCAAGGAGCCACCAACCACACCAGAACATGCGGCGAGAGTAGCGGGTGGTGCACTTACTGATGCACTTCTGCACAATAGAGTGGTGTGCTATTTTTAATAGCATGTGAATGGACCCTTTACAATGGACAGCTCAGTCAGAGAGCACATAACAAAGTTGGACACTCCTTCCTGATCATATTCCCACTTTAATTAATCAGGAAATGGTTTCCACTGCACAAAGCCTCAACATTGACAACTATTCCTATTTCATTCCACTACTGAACTGAGAGGAAAGTTGGGAGTAGGCATTAAAAAAATGACTAAAAACATCATCTCCAACACCAGTCAGGAAACAAACTACAAATAAAAACCCCTAGAAAGTGGCTTCTTCGTTTTGAAAGCCTTTTTCATCCATTTTGGACGTTTGCTTTCTAGTTTAATTACAGAAACTAGAAATTTGGTTTTTTTTTGCACCCTTTCCAATTGCCCTGGTTTACCCTGAGAAGATGATGCAGATGTGTTTGCCACCTATATTGCCTCTTTATTCTAAGACTAGTCTTAAGTAAAGCGCACTTCAGTAAACATGATGCTGTGGGGAGGGAGGGGGGTTTGGGGGACTTGTGGTCAGCTACACCAATCATTCACACGCTAGTTTCCCGTCAAAGCTGGAGAGGGCAATGGCGAATGCCTGGAGAGCGCACATCGGGTAGCTGTAATCCATGGTGAATGCATCATCTGCCACACGCCCAAACTGCATCACAATGTAGTCAACTGTGAGGGAGCAAACACACAGCTGAGAGCTGGCTGCACATTGATAGATAATGCATTCAAACCCGAAAGGAACAGTTCACCGGTTCGCTTTGTGTGTCAGTACTTAAGAAATAATCATTCTCTGTTCCCTTCCCCAGCCTCCAGTTGCCAAGCTTCCCGGATTGTCCCCAAGATTCCAGCACCGTCTCCTGGATCTCACAAATATTCCTCCAGGAAGACCTGGGAAAAGTCATTACAGATGTTTGCCACATTTAATCGAACAAATGTTGGGAAATGGATTAAAAGGCACCTTCAGCGAGTGAGGAAGTGTCTAAGTGGCTAACTGTTTGGTATGGAAGGTAGCGCACTGAAGGGAAATAATTTGGGGAACCAACAGCAGGAGATTGGGGGCAGAGCACTTGGAGGTGGGATGTCATGTGATGAGACCTTCAGGAAATTGTCTGGTTTTGGCAGCTTGTCTCCCATCGCAACCCAACCACACCAACCCCAATACACCACTACCTCAACTACTGGTCCACCAACCCCATTACACCACTACCTCAACCACTGGTACCACCAACCCGACTACACCATTACCTCAACCAGTGGTACCACCAGCCCCACTACACCCACTACCTCAACCACTGGTACCACGAACCCCACTACACCCACTACCTTAACCACTGGTACCACCAACCCCATTATACCCATCACCTCAACCACTGGTACCACCAACCCCACTACACCCACCACCTTTACCATCGGTATCAACAATCCCACTACACCCACTACTTCAACTACTGGTACCACCAGGCCCACTACACCCACTACCTCAACCATTGGTGCCACCAACACCACTACACCCACTACCTCAACCACTGGTACCACCATCCCCACTACACCCACCACCTCAACCACTGGCACCACCAACCCCATTATACCCATCACCTCAACTACTGGTACCACCAACCCCACTACACCCATCACTTCAACCACTGGTACCACCAACCCCATTGTACCCAATCCCTCAATTACTGGTACCACCAACCCCACTACACCCACCACCTCAACCACTGGTACCACCAACTCCACGACACCCATCAATTCAACCACTGGTACCACCAACCCCATTGCACCCAATCCCTCAACAACTGGTACCACCAACCCCACTACGCCCAGCACCTCAACCACTGGTACCACCAACCCCATTACACCTATCACCTCAACAACTGGTACCACCAACCCCACTACGCCCAGCACCTCAACCACTGGTACCACCAACCCCATTACACCTATCACCTCAACAACTGGTACCACCAACCCCACTACACCCACCACCTCAACCACTGGTACCACCAACCCCATTACACCTATCACCTCAACAACTGGTACCACCAACCCCACTACGCCCAGCACCTCAACCACTGGTACCACCAACCCCATTTCACCTATCACCTCAACAACTGGTACCACCAACCCCACTACGCCCAGCACCTCAACCACTGGTACCACCAACCCCATTACACCTATCACCTCAACAACTGGTACCACCAATCCCACTACACCCACCACCTCAACCACTGGCACCACCAACCGCATTACACCCATCATCTCAATAACTGGTACCACGAACCCCACTACACCCACTACCTTAACCACTGGTACCACCAACTCCACGACACCCATCACCTCAACCACTGGTACCACTAACCCCACTACACCCACCACCTTAACCACTGGTACCAGCAACCCCACCACAGCAACCACCTCAACCATTTGGTACCACCAACCTCACTACAGTCACCACCTCAACCACTTGGTACTACCAACCCACTACACCCATCACCTCAACCACTTGGTACCACCAACCCCATTGCACCCATCACCTCAATAATTGGTACCACCAACCCCAGTACACCCATTACCTCAACCAGTGGCACCACCAACCCCACTACACCCATCACCTCAATAACTGGTACCACCAACCCCATTACACCCATCACCTCAACTACTGGTACCACCAACCCCACTACACTCACCACCTCAACCACTGGTACCACCAACCCCACTACACCCACCACCTCAACCACTGGTACCACCACCCCACTACACACACCACCTCAACCACTGGGAACCACGAATCCCACTACACCCACCACCTCAACCACTGGTACCACCAACCCCATTACACCCACCACCTCAACTACTGGTATCACAAACCCCATTACAATCACCACCTCAACCACTGGTACCATAATACCTGGCACCTCATAACCTATACCCCCAACTTTTCCTTGCCCAATCACATTCTCAGTCATACCCACACCTTTAAATGAGTAGCCTGGCATTTTGTACTCCATGACTCCAGACTAAACATTGGCTGTCTTGTTGATGTGGCTATTATGTAGATGTGAGGCCTGACTGTGAGTGGCAGTCAACTGTCCGACCATGGGGTAGGAGCCTGATGATATGTTTCCCTGTAGTGATGTGCTGCCAATGTTTCAGTGGAAATCAGGTGTTAACCACCTTCCCCTCTCCATCTGAGAGCAATTGTTTGGTTCCAACACTCATTCCAGCTCAGACCAGCCAAGCAACTGGCACCATCCTCCTTCTACCAGCTGGAAGCTGAGGTGGTACAAACAGAGGCTGAGTCCCAGTGTCAGGATCTAGTGGAGGACTGACTGGGGGGTGGGCTGTGGAGTTGTTGAGTCTGATATTGCCCCATAATCAGATTGCCCATAAAGTACTGTGTGGATTCTGGAGATCTGAAGCAAACAAAGGGAGTGCTGGAGAAACTCAGTGAGTCTGACAGCATTTGTGGGGTGGAGAAACAGTGAACGTTTCTGAGCTCGAGACATATCAGACTCAAAACTTTAACTCTGCTTCTTTCTCCACCGATGCTGCAGGAACTACTGAGTTCTCCAGCAAGTTGTGTTTTTATAGTAGAGACATCAATTGGAAAGCCAGATATTTCCCAAAGAAAGAGAAGAGAGAGAAGACTTGTCTGACACTGGGTCAATATCTGAGCATTGCATTTGAGGTCTGAGAGCAATTCTGGACACCTCACTGGGGGTGATGAAGACAGTGGAAGGAGAGAAATTAAATTAGAATGGGGAAAAACTCTAAAACCTGAGAAGAACAACCGCCACATTCACAAAATAAAAATACTTAAAGTGTTTGGCACTCAGTGTAAACATGACAGATTGCAAATATAACTTACCAGCATTCTCATGGACTATTTGGAAATTCTTCACTGAAGCGTGTGTCACTCTCCCGTGGAAGTTTAACACGTACGACTGAGTGTCATTATTCCACACTGGGGCCTTATTGTGCAGCTCAATTAAGTTCTCCATGTTTTTACGTTGGTATCTTGAGAGCAGACTGTCTTTGTCCTAAAGGGTTGATCACATTTCCCCATTGCTTAATACATGAGCTCCAGACCTTGCTGCCTCCCTCACTGAGTTGTTCCAGTGCAGCTCCAACACTGGCATCTACCCGACAGTGTGAAAAATTGCCAAGAAATGTCCTGTGCACCAAATTCAACTTGGCCAATTATAGCTCAATCAGTCCATCCTCATTCATCATCAAAGTGATGGAAGGGATCATTGACAATGCTATTTGCTTAACACTTCCAAAGGAGTAACCTGCTTACTAATTTGGGTTTGATCAGAGCCACTTAACACCTGAGCTCATTACAACCTTGGTCCAAACATGGATAAAGCAGTCGAACTCTGAAGGTAAGCTGAGAGTCACTGCCATTGACATCAAGGCTGTGTTTAACTGGGTGTGGTATTGAGGGTCCCTAGTAAAACTGGAGTCAATGGAATCAAGAGAAAAACTCCCTGTTGGTTTGAGCTTAGCCAGCACCAACTAAAATGGTTGTGATTGCTGCAGGCCAGTCATCTCAGTTCCAGGGTATCTCTGCAGGGGTTCCTCAGGGAACTGTCTTATGCCCAACCCACCTTTAGTTGTTTCATTGTTCCTTGACATTCACTAGTGTTGCCATCACTGAAACTCCACTGTCAACATCCTAGGGGTTACCATTGATCAGAAACTCAACTGGACTCACCATATAAGCACTGTGGCTACAAGAGTAGATCACAGGTTAGGAATCTTACAGTAAGTAGCTCACCACTTGATTCCCCAAAGCCTGCCAACATCTACAAGGCATACATCAGGAGTGTGGCGGAATACTCCCCACTTGTCTGAATGGGTGTAGCTCCAATGACCCTCAAGAAGCTTGACACCATCCAGGACAAAGCAGCCCGCTTGATTGGCACTACATCCACAAGCATCCACTCCCTCCACCACCAATGCTCAGTAGCGCCATCCATAAGGTGCCCTGTCTAAGAAGTTGCAAGGGCAGCAGATACAAGGGAACACCTTCAGTTGCAAGTTCCTCTTCAAGCCACTCAACCATCCTGACTTGGAAATATATCACCACTCCTTAAGTGTCACTGGGCCAAAATCCTGGAGCTCTCTTTCTAACAGCGTTGTGGGTGACTCTACATCAAATCGACTGCTGTGGTTCATGAAGGCAGCTCTCCACTATCTTGGCAAGGGCAATTAAACATGGGCAATAAATTCTGGTCCAACTAGCAAAGAACACATCTCAATAACAAGTTTAAACCTTGCTCCATATGTATACACCTGATATCACTCAAAATCTCAGAGTCTCGTAGCCCATAACCATAACTGGATTATCTTAGCGGCAGTTGGAGTGGGAGGAGCGACAGTGAGGACCAGAGAACGGACAGGCAGGTCAATGTAAAATATATTAAAAACGTACCTCGTGTATAGGCAGAGCATACGCTGTGCAGGAGTGGACATGAGACTGTTGGGTAAGTGAGGCTTTATATATATGGACGGTTGCATTACCCGAAACACTACACGGGTAGTGCCTCCCATCCATCCTCCTCCTCTAATCAAAATAAACGGGTCTGTGCACCGGACTGGTAAGGTGACTAGTATTTTTGAGTTTCTCAGTCGTCTCATTGGGAATTTAGAACAGTGGGAATGGAGGTTAGGGCAGTTGAATGTTCCTCCTGCAATATGTGGGAGGTAAGGGGCACCACTAGTGTCCCTGCTGACTGTATCGTTTTGGGAAGTGCACCCAACCCCAGCTCCTCAAAAACCATGTTAGGGAACTGGAGCTGGAGCTGGTTAAACTTTGGATCATTCGGGAGGCAGAGGGGGTTATCGAGAGGAGTTCCAGGAAGGTAGTCACACCTCAGGTACAAGAAATAGGCAGATGGTTTAGAGTCAGAGGACACAAAGGGAACCAGCAGACAGTGCAGGGATCCCCTTCAATAACAAATATACCATTTTGGATACTTTTGGGGTTACGACTTATCAGGGGTAAGCCTGGGGTACAGGTCTCTAGTGCAGACTCTGTCTCTGCTGCTCAGAAGGGAAGGGGGGAGTGGAGCAGAGCATTAGTGATTGGGGACTCCATAGTTAGGGGTACAGATAGGAGGTTCTGTGGGAATGAGACAGACACACGGTTGGTGTGTTGCCTCCCAAGAGCCAGGGTTCATGATGTCTCAAATTGTATTTTCGGGATCCTTGAGGGGGAGGTGGAGCAGCCCCAAGTCGTGGTCACATGGGCACCAACAACATAGGTAGGAAGAATCTAAGGCAGAAATTCAGGGAGCAAGGATGGAACTTAGAGCTAGAATGGACAGAGTTGTTGTCTCTGGTTTGTTATCCGTGACATGTGCTAGTGAGGTGAGGAATAGGGAGAGAGAGGAGCTGAATACGTGGCGACAGGGATGGTGCAGGAGGGAGGGTTTTGGATGCCTGGATAATTGGGTCTCTTTCTGGGGAAGGTGGGACCTCTACAAACAGGATGGGCTTCACCTGAACCGGAGGGGTACCAATATCCTGGGGGGAATTTACTAATGCTCTTTGGGTGGGTTTAAACTAAAGCAGCTGGGGGATGGGAACCTCAGTTGTAATCCCAGTATACATGAGTTTGAGTGTAGTGAGGTCGGAAATACGATTTCAAGGTCACAAGAAGGCACTGGCAAGGAAGAAGTTGGTTTGAAGTATGTCTACTTCAACACCAGGAGCATGCGGAATAAGGTGGGTGAACTTGCAGCATGGATTGGTACCTGGGGTTTCGATATTGTGGCTATTTCAGCGACATGGGTAGAGCAGGGACAGAAATGGTTTTTATAGGTTCCGGGATTTAAATGTTTCAGTAAGAACAGAGAAAATGGAGGGGTAGGGGGTGGCGGTGAGGTGTCGCATTGTTAGTCAAGGACAGTATTACCCTGGCATAAAGGATGTTTGAAGATTTATCTACTGAGGTAGTATGGACTGAGGTTAGAAACAGGAGAGGAGAGGTCACTCTGTTGGGAGTTTTCCATAGGCCTTTGAATAGTTCCAGAGATGTAGAGGAAAGGATACCAAAGATGATTCTAGACAGGAGCGAGTGTGTCAGGGTAGTTGTCATGGAGATTTTAACTTTCCAAATATTGACTGGGAATACAATAAAGTTAAAAATCACACAACACCAGGCTATAGTCCAACAGGTTTAATTGGAAGCACACGAGCTTTCGGAGCGATGCTCCTTCATCAGGTGATAGTGTTGCTCTGAAGGCTCGTGTGCTTCCAATTAAACCTGTTGGACTATAACCTGGTGTTGTGTGATTTTTAACTTTGTACATCCCAGTCCAACACCGGCATCTCCAAATCGGGAATACTATAGCTCAAGTACTTTAGATGGGTTAGTTTTGCCCAATGTGTGCAGGAGGCATGTAGATAGGCCAACAAGGGGCAAGGCCACATTAGATTTGGAACTGGGTAATGAACCCGGCCACGTGTTAAATTTGGAGATAGGTGAGCACTTTGGTGATAGTGACCACAATTCGCTTATGTTTACTTTAGTGATGGAAAGGGATAGGAATATGCCGCAGGGCAAGAGTTATAGATGGGGGAAAGGCAATTATGATGCAATTAGGCAAGATGTAGGAATCATAGGATGGGAAAGGAAGCTGCATGGGATGGGCACAATTGAAATGTGGAGCATATTCAAGGAACAGCTATTGCAGATCCTTCATAAGTCTATTCCTGTCAGACAGGGAGGAAGCTGTAGAGCACGGGAGCCATGGTTTATGCAGGAAGTTAAATCTCTTGTCAAGAGGAAGAAGAAGGCTCCTTCTGATGTGATGGCTCAGTTAGGGCACTTGAGAGTTACAAGTTAGCCAGGAAAGACCTAAAGAGAGAGCTAAGAAGAACCAGGAGCAGATATGAGAAGTAATTTGCTGACAGGATCAAGGAAATCCCTAAGACTTCCTATAGGTACATCAGGAATAAAAGAATGACTAGAGCAAGATTAAGGCCAATCAAGGATAGTAGTGGGAAATTTTGTATGGAGTCAGAGGAGATAGAGGAAACACTAAATAAATATTTTTCATCAGTATTCACACTGGAAAAAAGACAATGTTGTCAAGGAAAATACTGAGGTACAGGCTACTAGACTAGATGGGAATGAGGTTCACGTGGAGGAGGTGTTAGCAATTCTGGAAAGTGTGGCCCCCTGGGCCAGATAGGAGTTATCCTAGAATTCTCTGGGAAGCTAGGGAGGAGATTGCTGAGCCTTTGGCTTTGATCTTTATGTTGTCATTGTCTACAGGAATAGTGCCAGAAGACTGGAAGATAGCAAATATTGTCCCCTTGTTCAAGAAGAGGAGTAGAGAGAATCCTGGTAATAATAGACCAGTGAGCCTTACTTCGGTTGTGGGTAAAGTGTTGGAAAGGATTATAAGAGATAGGATTTATAATCATCTAGAAAGGAATAAGTTGATTAGGGATAGTCAACACGATTTTGTGAAGGGTAGGTCGTGCCTCACAAACCTTTTTGAGTTCTTTGAGAAGGTAACCAAACAGCTGGATGAGGGTAAAGCGGTTGATGTGGTGTACATGGATTTTAGTAAGGTGTTTGATAAGGTTTCTCACAGTAGGCTATTGCACAAAATATGGAGGAATGGGATAGAGGGTGATTTAGCAGTTTGGATCAGAAATTGGCTAGCTAAAAGAAGATGGAGGGTGGTGGTTGATGGGAAATATTCATCTTGGAGATCAGTTACTAGTGGTGTACCGCAAGGATCTCTTTTGGGTCCACTGCTGTTTATCATTTTTATAAATGACCTGGATGAGGGTGTAGATGGATGGTTTAGTAAATTTGCGGATGATACTAAGGTTGGTAGAGTTGTGGATAGTGAAGAAAGATGTTGCAGGTTACAGAGGGACATAGATAAGCTGCAGAGCAGAGCTGAGAGGTGGCAAATGGAGTTGAATGTGGAAAAGTGTGAGGTGATTCACTTTGGAAGGAGAAACAGGAATGCAGAGTACTGGGTTAATGGTAAGAGTCTTGGTAGTGTAGATGAGCAGAGATCTCGGTGTCCATGTACATAGATCCCTGAAAGTTGCCACTAGGTTGATAGGGTTGTTAAGAAGGCATATGATGTGTTAGCTTTTATTACTGGAGGGATTGAGTTTTGGAGCCATGAGATCATGCTGTAGCTCTACAAAACTCTGGTGTGGCTGCACTTGGAGCATTGGGTACAGTTCTAGTTACCACATTATTGGAAGGACGTGGAAGCTTTGGAAAGGGTTCAGAGGAGATTTACTAGGATGTTGCCTGGTATGGAGGGAAGATCTTATGAGGAAAGGCTGAGGGACTTGAGGCTGTTTTCAATGGAGAGAAGGTTGAGAGGTGACTTAATTGAGACATACAAGATAATCAGAGGGTTAGATATGTCGGACAGTGAGAGTCTTTTGCTTGGATGGTGAGGGCTAGCAAGAGGGGACATAGTTTTAAATTGAAGGATGATAGATATTGGACAGATATAGGTCAGAGGTAGATTCTTTACTCAGAGAGTAGTCGGGGCATGGAACGCACTG
Organism: Chiloscyllium punctatum; assembly: GCF_047496795.1. Lineage (NCBI taxonomy): Eukaryota > Metazoa > Chordata > Chondrichthyes > Orectolobiformes > Hemiscylliidae > Chiloscyllium > Chiloscyllium punctatum. The sequence continues at coordinate 19,683,241 of NC_092783.1, forward strand.
CCTGCAACAGTAGTTGACTCACCAACTTTAACAGCATTTAAATAGTCATTGGATGAACATATGGATAAGAATGAAATAGTGTAGGATAGACGGGCTTCAGATTAGTTTCACAGGTCAACACAACATCGAGGGCCGAAAGTCCTGCACTGTGCTGTAACATTCTATGTTCTATGTTCTAACCGTCAGCTCAGTGCCTCAGCCAGAATCTGTTGACAAATGTGTTTGAGTTTCAGGGGCAGATTCGGCCATGAAAAATTTTGACTTATTGTAAAGCTTTAATTTAGATTGACACAAAATATAACCCCAAGAAAATATCTAGAATTCAGAGAATCTGGGTCATTGACTAGAAATGGGGTTGGGCTGCAGGAGGAGGAAGTGATTTACCCATTATTCCAGAAGGGAGTGGTTTATCCCATTACTTCCTGAGGGGGAGTGGTTTATCCTATTACTTCCTGAGGGGGAGTGGTTTATCCTATTACTTCCGGAGGGAAGTAATGGCTGAAGAAAAGTGAAAATATTAACTCTGCTTTCTCTCCACAGATGCTGCCAGACTTGTTGAGTTTCTCCAGCAGTTTCTATTTTTGTTTTACTCCAGGAGGGCAAATGAATGATTCCATTAGTGCAAGAGGGGGCAATAGTTGACCCCATTACTCAGGGTGGGTTGGAGGTGGTGAGAGTAGGCAGAGATCATGAAGGGGTAAAGGTATACTCTATCACTCTCGGAGGGATAATGGTTTATTCCATTATTTCAGGAGGGAGACTGGTTTATCCCATACTTCAGAAATGGGTGTGGTTTATCACATTACTTCAGGAAGTAGAGTGGTTTATCCCATTACCCAAGCAGAGGGAGTAAATTTTATTACATTACTCCATGAGAGTGGAGTGGTTTAGTTCAATACCTCAGTAGGGATGGACAATGATGGAGACAACTTTCTCCAGACAGTGGGTTATGTGTTTTGCTCAACTGGCAGCTAGATTCGCACAAGATTTGCTCCTGATATCTCACAACAAAGGCTGGTTGAAAGATAACACATTCTGTCGCTTGGTCAATTGTCACAATGATCAACGGTAACAATGTTTTTGTCAAACTCACATTGCGTGGTTGGAAGGGAATGCGTTCCTGGTCTTCATCCATTGCTGGGATAATCACTGTCATCTTCCTGGGACCTTTGAATCCAAGGACGTTCGTTTCCTGTGAATAATATAACCGTGTTAAACTGCACAAAAATATAAGAGCAACATATTGATCAGAAGGCAGTTATATTTAGCTAGGTTCCAGGTTTATCTGTGATTGGTAACTAGCTCACTGTCACTAATCCTGATCATAAACCTTGCCTCGCATCATCAGGTGACCACAGAGGACAGAGATTCAAAGTGGAGCCTCACATCTCCCTTAGAAGCTGTGACTAGCAATGGAATTGATGCATTCCCAATTCACAGGATGTCTTCAAACAAGCATCACCTTGAGAGAGACTTCATGACAGCCATTATTAGATATCAGAGAGCAATTTTCACTGACCTAGCAATCTGAGCCGGCTAATGTTGGTGACATGGATTCGAATCCCACTATGGTAGCTGGTGAAAATTGAATTCAATCAAAATTTGGAGTTAAAAATCATTAGTGTAATAGTAATCATCTAAACATTGTTGTTTGCTGTAAAAAAACTGATTTGGTTCAGAAATATAATTGAAGGAAGGAAACCTGCAGTCCTTTTCCTGGCTTTACCTCTATGTGACTCCAGACCGACAGCAATGTGGGCTATGAGGGGTGGGTAAGAAATGCCGGCCCAGCCAGTTACGCCCACATCCTGTGAATGAATAAAGAATAAAACGCTTTTATTCTCTGTAGTGACCTGTTTCTAAAATAAGCGTGTTGTTTCCAGGAAATGACACAGCCTTGGGCAGCATCTGTGTCATGAGGTCAAAGTTTGTGGGACGGACTGAATGGGTGAGGAAATGTTTCCTTTGCATCACTGAACTCGATGGGTTTTTAATGATGGTAGCTTCATAGTTGGCATTGTTGTAAAAGGTAATGGTTCTGAAAGGGTTAATGTTAACAACTGCTTTAAGCTCCATCCAATCTGACAAAATTATATTGGCTTGAGTGAGGATAAGGCAGAACATCTTCAGATCTCGTGGACTGCAGACCAAACTCCTCCTCATAGTCTTAGTCACAATGTCTAATGTAACTTGTATCCAATTGCTACCATGTAATAAACTGCAGCTTGTTCAAGCAAAAAGGCTCCTTTTTGCTAAGCCACATTAAAGATTGATCCTTTATCACTGTAAACCATTTAGGCTTTTACAGTCATGTGAAGAAGAGGATTAATGGCATTTCTTGCTAGAAATACGACATGATATCAGAGTGAACATCATCGCTTCAAGGCACCACAAGGTTACATTGGACCCAGGAGAGCAATTGCCAGAAGACCAATTGAGGTTTCAGCTCTAGGTTTGATCATTTTAAAACAACTCACATAGTTAGCAGTTGCAAGAGTTGAACAAACGACCAGTCAAGAAGAACTCATAGAAAGGCCAGCCTGTCAGAAACAGCATTGCTGGGTAAAACCTTTATTTCAGGACTGGCAAGAAGCAGGGTTGAGCAAGAAAGAGACGTATTGAAACCTGGCAGTTACAAATTCTACTGGGCAGCGAGCATCTAATGCAGCATTCCCTGTTCAAGGCTTGACAAGGAAGTGAAGGCGTTGGAGATCTGTGAGTAAACTTCACACCATTGCAAGCAGACATCCTGAGGTACCACCATCTTAGGGAAATCCATAACCATAAACACTCTTCAGGCAGAGGTCACAGGCCTGGAAACACTGCAAAACAGATTTAAGGTGAGAAGGAGGATCATTTAACAGTTAAAACAAAGAGTCCAACAGAAGTGCCTCCTTTTGTATCCCCTAGCATCATACGTGCTAGCTTTCAGCCAAGTCAATTTACTCCACTTGATACCAAAAAATGTTTGGAGACACTGGATATTGCAAAGACAATAGGCCCTGACAACATTCCGGTAATAGTATTGAAGACTTGGTTTCAGTACTTGCCACTCCCCTAACCAAGCTGTTCCAGTACAGTTATAACACTGGCATCTATCACACTGTGGATAATCACCCAGGTATGTCCTGTACATAAAAAACAGGACAAATCCAAATCGGCCAATTACTATCCCATCAGTCTACTCTTGATCATCATTAAAATGACGGAAGATGTCATCAATAGTGGTATCAGGCAGCACCTGCTCAGCAATAGTGAAGCCTAGTTTGGGTTCCACCAGGGTCACTCAGTTCCTGACCTCATTACAGCCTTGGCTCAAACATGGACAAAAGTGCTGAATTCCAGAGGGGAGGTGAGAATCACAGCCCTTGACATCAAGGCTGCATTCAACCAGGTGTGACATCAAGAAGCCCAAGTAAAACTGGAATCAGCAGGTATCAGGGGGCAAACTCTTTGGTGGTTGGATTTGTAACTGGCATGTAAGAAGAAGATTGTGGTTGCTGGAGGTCAGATGTCTCAGTTCTGCAGGAGTTCCTCAGAATAATGTCCTGTGCTCAACCATCTTCAGCTGCTTCATCAATGACCTTCCTTCCATCCTAAGGTCGGATGTGGGGATGTTTACTGAGGACCACACAATGTTCAGCATCACTCGTGACTCCACAGATACTGAAGCAGACCATGTGCAAATGCAGTAGGATCAGGACAATAGCCAAGCTTGGGCTGACAAGTAGGAGAAAGTGAGGACTGCAGATGCTGGAGAGTCAGAATCGAAAAGTGTGGAATGTCCTGATGAAGACCTTATGCCCGAAACATTGACTCTCCTCAGATGCTGCCTGACCTGCTGTGCTTTTCCAGTGCCACACCTTTTGACTTGGGGATGTCAAGTGACAAGAAACATTTATGCAACACAAAGGTCGGTCAAAGACCATCTCCAATAACACACAATCTAACCACCACCCCTTGACATCCAATAGCATTACCATTACTGAATCCCCCCACTATTAACACCCTGCTCAGGTTGGGGGGATGTTACCATTGACCAGAAACCCAACTGGACTCTCCATATAAATACAGTGGCTACAAGAGCAGGTCAGAGGTGAGAAATACTGTGGCAAGGACCTCACCTCCTGGCTCCCCAGAGTCTGTCTATCTACAATACACAAGTCAGGAGTTTGACGATATACCATCTATTTGCCTGGATAGGTGCAGCTCCAATAACACTCAAGAAGCTTGACAACATCCAAGACAAAGCAGCCCATTTGTTTGATAACTCACAAATACTTCTGAGGAAGTTCAATAAGCTTTTCACAATTTCTTCCATCTGAGAATAAATAAGTGCTCGAAAGAGCAAAATGTAATGTCCAGGGAATCTGTAGATAATTTCATCAATGAACCCTCCAGATCAGTGTAAAACTAATCGTCTGGAGCTATGAAATCAGACAGAAAAACTATTGCTATTTCAGTGAGCCTTTATCAAATTTATTGTTGCCGAAGAAGATCGGACTCTGAGGAAAGCTATTCATATTGTGCTGGAACTAAAGAGAAAGAAGAATCACGGACAAATCCTGAGATCTGAAGCATAGCCTTTTTAAAAGAGAGCAACAGATCAATCCACATAAACCCTCTAAAGATAAATGTCAAACCATCAAAGAATCAGTGTACATGCTGTGCAACAACAACAAAAAAATCCAACAGACTCAAGTTTGACAGAATTGCTTTATGTCACTGTGGATCTAATTAATTTTGGTTTCAGAGGCAAATGTCACTGTTTTATCAAATTGAATACCATGGCTGATGAAGCAGCAGTTACAGCTGACAGGAATAACGCGACATAGTCCAGCTGGTATCATCAGTTTCACCTTGAAGGTATGCTTCAAGTAACTCTGCGACAGAGTTTTATGGAATTTATGGCTGATTTACATTTCCCACTTTTGAGCCTGAATCTGTGTCTTGATCTTGACATCCTTGAGATGTGGCAGATGTTCAACCGGACCCAAGACACAACAAACAGATCAAGAAAACCCAAACTCTATTTGAAGAGAAACCAGTCAGGGAATAACAGCTCCAGGAACAAACACTTGTCATCCAACTGCTCACAGGGCAACAAGCTGAAGAGTTTAGTGGGTTTCTTAGACTCTCAGTTGAACCCAGGAAGGACTATTTAGGTTCCCTGCATAGGCAAAACAGAATTGTTTCATACTGTTAGCAGGAAGAAAATCTATGGTCTGTACAGGAGTATTGGAGATATTTTCCATTCCCATCTTCACTGCAAAAGCCCAACAAATTTTGTGGGCAGAGTCAACAACCGACAATGACTAAGTGCCACAATCCACTTGAGCTCATTGTTGAACCTTTATCTGAGGCACAGCACAGCATGTTGAACAAATAGTAATGACAGATTCAAGTCTGATACTAGGTCCTGAGAAGGCACAAGTTCAAGCAGAAGTTTTCATTCCTATATTCTCCTCAGAGGACTCCTCAGTCTGAGTAAGAAAGATCATGCCATGCAAGTAATGTGGCTGAGGTTGTTTCACTAATAATACAATCACAAAGATGAGTTAAAGTGTCCAAGTTAAGTAAAAAGTCGACATAATTTAACATATATTTATCAATTGGTTGATAATAAGAATTTGTTCACACAAAGGAAAATGTGGCGCAGACAACTCCATTGAAGGCACCTCTGAGCTAGGATCACTATTGTCCACAAATTCAGGACACTGCAAAAAATAATGTTCTTGTTTCTATAAAGTGACTACTTTTATGATGGAAATTAATAAAATTAAAGACTACATAGGTGGGATAATTAGACAACTTGGAGTTAATGGGGTAGACTTCCTCACAAAGGAAACTCAGAGATTAGGATCATGGAGAAAAGGCAATGGACTAGCTGCGAAGGTTAGCAAGAACAACACAGCACATCCAAGAGATAAGAAGTCCTCCAGCAGAGAGACAGTTTACAGACCAGGCAAGCTCAAGATCAGAAGCAAGGAATCCAGTCTTCAAGCCACAAACCTATCCATCTTCCAACACTGAAAAGAACACATCCTGAAAGAATTGAGAAACTTCAGGACAGGTTGAGTTAATGAAGTCAGGTACATGGTGGAAATGAGGTAATGGGAAATGTAAATATATTCAATGAAGTAGAGATGTTAACCATAGGGGGTAAAACATGGTGGGGGGTGTATGGATGTTGTACATGGTAATGGCTCTGAAAGGCTTGATGTTGGTAATTGTCTTAGGTAGGTGGGACTTGAAATTAAACTTTTTGGTGCTGAGGTAGGGACACTACCACTACACCACTAGATCCTTAGACCCATCAAATGAGAGAGTATCGATGACAGAATCTGTTGACCAACAAATATCAGTGTGGCTGGGTTTCAATTGCAGAGTTATGAATTGAAAGAAAATTCCACGAGCTGTCATGGTGTGATTTGAAGATAATTCTCCCAATTATTAACCTGGGCCTCCCAATTACCAGCCGTTCCCACTACACCACCACATCCCCCATATTTTCAGTTGTGTCTATTCCAATGTTGACTCCTGAGGAACCTGTAAAAAAATGACTGGTTGCCAGGGCATGTAACAGAAGAAAAATACTTCAAAGTCATACCACGTCTGCCTGAACCAACCAACCTCGCTCTTGAGTGAAGTAAAATATGGAGAAAGCATGTAGGCAGTGGACAGGATGTACTAGATTGTAGACAGGGGTAGCCAACCAGCAAGGATGCCTCGGAAGCTCTGGTAGACATTGTGGGGCCAGCTCCTGACCAAAGATAGGAGAACTCAGATCCATGTTACTTTAAAGAGGTCACTATTATATTTGGCTTTGCTATTGAAATGGCAGTTAACCTGTGAGGAGAATACGCACAGCAAATTTTACTATGTGTTTCCATTAGTCAATAACTGTGAAGTGGGCATAACCGATAAGAACATATACTGCTTCAGATAACTGCTTGTTTGATTTGCCACCTCGTTTTCTGTTCAGGTTGGTACCAGTGCCCGGGACCCTGCCAATTTGTCACTGAAACTTCGCTATTACTTTGACTTTCACACATATTTCTGCTTCTGATTTCTTAAACTCCAAAGAATGTTTAATTGATTTTAAAATGTTTGCAATATCCTGAGGTTATGAAAGCTGTTGTAGAAATTGCAAATAAGCAAAAGAATGATCCAAGCCTGAAGCTGATGATGATCTAAAAGAAAATGGAAGGCTGGAAATGATATTGTTTAAGATAATTAGTACCTGAAAGGGTTATCAGACACCATGCAATAAATTCTGCTCTTCAGGAAGGAAAGGACTGTTCTCTAGGAGGAGCTAACTAGTGTGCTGTTCCCATTCTGTGCCTGTTACCTGTTCAATGTGAGAATGTTTCAGCAGTATTAATGTGGAGTTATGCTTAAGTTGAGCCTGAGGTCTCATAAGAGACACTCAGGTATCCTCAGGCACAATATAACTAGTCATTTATTAATATGTAATAAACAATTCCAATTGACAAGATCAAGCCTTCTTCTGCCTAAGAGTTTAATTCAGATAAATGTGAGCTGCTGCATTTTGGAAAGGCAAATCAGAGCAGGACTTATACACTTAATGGTAAGGTCCTAGGGAGTGTTGCTGAACAAAGAGACCTTGAAGTGCAGGTTCATAGTTCCTTGAATGTAGAGCCGCAGGTAGACAGGTGAAGAAAGCATTTGGTACACTTGCCTTTATTGGTCAGTGCATTGAGTATAGGGAGTTGGGAGGTCATGTTATGGCTATAGAGGATATTGGTTAAGCCACTTTTAGAATATTGCATTCAGTTCTGGTCTCCCTACTATAGGAAGGATTTGGTTAAAATTGAAAGCGTTCAAAAAAGATTTACAAGGATGTTGCCAGGATTGGAGGGCTTGAGCTATGGGAAGAGGCTGAATAGGCTGGGGCTGTTTTCCTTGGAACGTTGGAGGCTGAGGGGTGACTTTATAGAGGTTTATGAAATCATAAAGGATGTGGATAGGGTAAATAGTCAAGGTCCTTTCACCCAGGGTAGGGAAATCCAAAACTAGAGGGCGTAGTTTTAAGGTGAGAGAAGAAAGATTTAAAAGGGACCCAAGGGGCAACTTTTTCATGCAAAGGGTGGCGCATGTATGGAATGAGCTGCCAGAGGAAATGTTAGAAGTTGGTACAGTTACGACATTTAAAAAGCATCTGGATGGGTATATGTATAGGAAGGTTTTAGAGAGATATGGACCAAATGTTGGCAAATTAATTTAAGATATTTGGTCAGCATGGACGAATTGGACCAAAAGGTTGGATTCCATGCTGTACATCTCTATGACTCTATGACATTAGGTATCAATAATGTAGATTGATACCAGGGAGGATTGGTCACAGTGAATCGTCCCATGGTGTCCCACATAGTATCAACCATTTATAATGATACTCAGCAGGTCCATCACCTCTATGGACAGAAACAGAGTTTATGTATCATGTTGATGCTCCTTTATCTTCCGGTTGTGAGGAAAGCTGATTGAGTTTTATTTCCTTCCACAGATACTGTCTGCCCTGTTGAATTTCTCCAGCTCTTTTGATCTTATTTCAAATACCCAGTATCCCCACCAGCTGCCAATTCCGGTTTTCTGAGGTAGATCCGCCCCTGCAGATACTCACGTAAGTGATGGCAGCAAGTTCCTGACGTATGTTTGAATGACCGTGCTTTCCTCTCTCAGGGTTGACTCCATTATCATATACTGTAAACTTAGTCCCCATCAGGTTAGACCTTTGAGAGTTCAAACAGACCAAAATGAAACTGGCGCACATCAACAGGCAAATGTTTATCCACATGGTCACAAAGAGGGCAAGAGAAAGACTTTGCACAGTGACTATATTAACAATGAGAGACAAGGATTCTCTGTCTCACCTTGTTCAGCACAATTTGTAATATCTCATGCATCATAATACATAGGACAAGATCTCGTTCCTGGAACAATTTGCCATTCACTGAACACTGGCACCCATGAACCTGAGCCATCAATAAAAGGACACTGTGCATTCAGACAGGCACTGACATTCCAACGTTACCCTGTTCCATTGAAGGACAAAGATGGATCATAACGGTGGAGAAGGGGAAGATAGCTAGAGGTGCTTCAATGAAGAGATATTCTCTTCCTGGATGACTGGCAGAGGAAGCCATGCCAGCAGACCTTGCCAGTCTGGTCATGGTTTGGAACCTGGATCAGTACCATCTCCAGGGAGTGGAGAAATGGCTATAAATACAGGAAGGTTCATAACCTTCCCTGCTGTGCCATACTCTGTTCTCTACCATCTTACACTCAAACTAGTTCTGCTTCTATACACATGTTCCACAAGGCTCATTTACTTCCACTCTCCCTATCACCTGCAGTTCCTTCCCTCACTTGCACTCATTGACTGTTCCCTGTAAGCCCTCTGTACTGCCTCCTCAGTCCCTTAGTACACTGTCTCATTTCTACCCCACCTGCACCAGTACTAACAGGGACGACACGGGTGGCTCAGTGGTTAGCACCGCTGCCTCATAGCTCCAGGGATGGGGGTTTGATTCCAGCCTCGGGTGACTGCCTGTGTGGGGTTTTCACATTCTCTCTGTATCTGCATGGGTTTCCTCTGGGTGCTCCGGTTTCCCCCCACAATCCAAAGATGTGCAGGCTAGGTGGATTGGCCATGGGAAATTGCCCATAGTGTTCAGCGATGTGCAGATTAGGTGGATTAGCCATGGAAAATGCAGCATAATGAGGATAGGGTAAAGGGGGTGGCTCTGGGTGGGATGCTCTTCAGAGGGTCCGTGTGGACTTGATGGGCTGAATGGCCTGCTTCCGCACTGTAGGGATTCTATGATTCTTTAAAAGCCATGTTGCACATTGTTGATCTCACTTATTGGCTTCTATTGCTCATTGCAAGAGAAGACAGCCTGTAAAGAGGCAGAGATAGCCTGGAGGGGTAGGGGTAATCCGTATCCTCACCCTCTATGAGGAGAAACCCCTGGCCCTTGCAATAGAGACATCCATGTTCCATCAATCAAGTAAGTCCCACACTTCATTCCATTGTAACGTTCACATTAACCCCCCTTTCACTTTCAATCCTTGCACACCACTTGTAACCACTGAACATGATGCCTTATCTCTCTTTCGTCTTGTACGTTCCACTTGCCAGTCTTAGACATCTACAGAAAGCACTCAGCTCCCTCAAATGCTATCTCCTTAAACTCTGGGGATGAGGGTATTGAGGCCTCAGAGGAAGCATTGCCATGGCTTCCTTCTGCACTAGCTCACATACTGACACCTCGGTGGGAACCATACATTTAGAAAGTGTGGCGACACAATCTGGTGAGCCCTTCACTGCCACATCTCTACAGCTGGCCAAGGTAGAAATGACCCTGGGTAGCTGGCACTGCCAGAGACTGGGCACCTGTACAGCGCCAGGCAGGAGAGGACCTGGTGGTGTCAGTAATCAGGGACAGGAACAGCAGGCAGGCATGTGGGGCAGAATGGCCCTCATAGCCCAGAGGCTGCAGCATGTTGGGTGACTGTCTCCATGGACAGTTTGGCAGCTGCCTGGAAGAGCCAGGCTCAGCACTCTCATGGTCTGCTAAAGAGGGGCACCCATCTGTCCTTCTATCGCCCCAACCACTGGTCCTCAGAACTGAAGGCAGGGCAACGTGGATAGGCGGTCAACCCAGTCTAGGTGCCCCTTCCTCACAAGGACATAGAGTGGTGCCAGGGGGCACCCGGGTGAAGGAGGAGCCACACACAAGCCCTTCAGCACTTTCCATTCAGGACAGTCTGCCTGACCCCCCTCCAATCCTTGGAAGTTCAAGCTGAATAGAATCAGTTTGCCTGTGGCAAGGAGCCCCTCGGCATGTTCTGCCTTATCTATGATGTGGAGGTGCTCGTGTTGGACTGGGGTGGACAAAGTTAAAAATCACACAACAAGCAACTGACAAAGGAGCAGCCCTCCAAAATCTAGTGCTTCCAAATAAACCTGTTGGACTATAGCCTGGTGTTGTATGATTTTTAACTCTGTCTTATCTAGAAAGGATATGGAGATGCTGGTGTTGGACTGGAATGTACAAAGTTAAAAATCACACAACACCAGGTTATAGTACAACAGGTTTAATTGGAAGCACTAGCTTTCTGAGTGCTGCTCCTTCATCAGGTGGTTGTGGAGTACAGACTTGTAAGACACAGTGACGATGGAGCAGTGCTCTGAAATCTAGTGCTTCCAAATAAACCTGTTGGACTATAATCTGGTGTTGTGTGAGTTTTAACTTCATACAGTCCCAACAAGCAGTTTCGAAACCCAAAGCCACTGAGGCCGCACAGAGGATCTGAATCAGGAAGACAAACCAAGAGCATCATCTCAATAAAGGACATCCGAGAGAGTAGGAGGCCAACCAAGCGCTATCTGAACAAGAGCTTCCAGACACAGGCCTGTTCCAAGCCGAGAGAACCGACGGCAAGAACCTCAGCAACTGGACGCACCTTAAACCTGTGTTTTCTCTAGTGATGAGATGAAACTCCCGAGACCCCAAAGTTTCCAACCTAGATAACAGGGAGGGAAGGCGGCTGGTGACGGTGCACAGACCTCAAGGGTAGGAAGCCTGTAGAAAGTGTCTGTGATTGAAACTGCTGTTTAGTGTTGAATAGTATTTTAACCTCTATTTAATTTGATAGTGTATTTAATTACCATCCTCTGTATAATTGTGTTAACTTCACTTTTTTTTTGCATTTGCCTTTATTTCTTGTATTATACTTACCTTTCTGGAGTTAATTAAGTGCAGAGATTCTTTTGCCCTGAAACAACTCTCTACTCCCTTCTTCATTTCACCTTCCCTGAATAAGTCCAGTGTCAGAACCAGGGATCTGAAGGTGATTCAAACCATCTAAAAATCAGCAAATTACCGATTGCAAACCAGAAACTCTACAGAGAGGAACCTCAATTATCCGAAAGACACGGGCGGGGGGTGGGGGGTGGGGGTTGCGGGGGGGGGGGGGTGGGGGGGGTTGTTGGGGTAGTTTGTTCGGATAATCGAATGTTCGGATAACACAATTTAGCCAAGCATCGGGACCTTGTGATCTTGTTCAGATAATCCGAAATTCGGATAATCGGTGTTTGGATAATCGAGGTTCCACTGTAGTACACAAAGATATAATTAGATTAGATTAGATTAGATTACTTACAGTGTGGAAACAGGCCCTTCGGCCCAACAAGTCCACACCGCCCCGCCGAAGCGCAACCCACCCATACCCCTACATCTACCCCTTACCTAACACTACAGGAAATTTAGTATGGCCAATTCACCTGACATAATGGGAGAGAGAGGAAGAAGAAAACTTACTGAGGGCAGTTAGGAACATGGAAAATATGAACAGGAGTAGTCCATTCAGTCCTTCAAGCCTGCTCCCCCAAACAATATAATCATGCCTGATCTTGTAACTCAGAACCCCATGTCCAGTTTTGCCCCATACATTCTCACCCCTAAGAGCTGAGTATTCTATGATTTGGCCTCAATGGCTTTCTATCACAGAGGATTCCACAGGCTCAACAGCCTCTGGGTGAAGACGTTTTGCCTCATCTCAGTTTGGTGACATGGGTGAGAAAGGCTTGAGCGTCACACTCAGTTCCTGGTGTTAACCTTCACTGCTTGTCAGTGTCTCTGTGAAGGCATTAAATGAATGTTCACGCCATCCAGCAATACCTCGTGATCCCAGAGGGTGCAGGGATGTGCGGAGGGCAGGCGGAGCAATGTCTACACAAGGCACTGGCTCATGGCGACACCTTTATCCCTCTGTCGTTCAGCATCTATAATGTTTGGCTCCTTCTGTGTGCAAAGGTGGAGCTGTCAGAGAGTTGGCCAGCAGTGGCAGTACCCAAGAGGTGAAACGCACAGAAAGACTCAATGGTGTAGCACAGCCTGGGGTCTGTGTGTTCTACATTGCATGGGCCTGGGGCCAATTTTTTTTCCCTTTAAAGATCCTGTGATCCTGTTTTCTGCAGCCCCCTACCTCACAGGCTGTGTCATGTCCACCCTCTCCCCCCGAGTGAGCTCACAGCCATTTCCTTCCCTATTGAGCATGTGCACTATCCAGCACGATGGCTGGTGACAGTGAATGCTCCTCAGGGAGGTGGTTCCAGCCTCAGCCTGAATGTACCACTGAGTTCCCGAGCATCCACATCCCCTTCCTAAGAGCTTGCCCTACAATCACCACAGCGTTCACACCTCCCCAAATCACCATCTAACCCTAGTCTATATGAGGCTGCTCCTGCTCATTCTTCCCAACCCCTGGCATAAGAGGTGACCATGCGAGCTGTTACTGTACGCTGCCTCTCCACCCCCCCTGCTATTTACAAATCAGGGTTCTCCTCCTGAATTACCCTTTACCTAGCCATTCTTTGCCGTATACCCCCTGCTGTCTCCCTTCACAACTACGTTGTGCCCTTGCCTGAAGCATGCAGCCTCCCACCAGCAAGCCAAGCCGCCTGGTTATGTGACTTCACTAATTGGCAGGAATGCTATAAGCTGATGGGAGCCGCCGATTGAATGAGCGCTATGACAATAAATGAGCAGCCTGGTCCACTCTGTGAATTGTGTGCCTTTATCTATGCACGATATGCTCTCACTGCAGCTTTTCAAAGATATTGGCTTGTGTACCCTGCAACGTGAGTCTGCACTTCTAGAGTGTGCTGCTAATGATTTGCAGAAGTGTTAAGATGGTGATGATGGGTTCCCAGCTGCCACATGTCGATGTCTTTGGAGGAAGAGCACATGTGGCTGGTGCCCATTGGTTGTGCTCTCTTTATAGTTTTGTTGTAGGCATCATGGAGTCAATTTGGACCTAGCAGTGGGCTGAATTAATCAGTTACCTGCTCTGCTTTCTATTTTGGGTTTCCCTAAGGTTGATGTTGCTTGGCAGATTTAGTAGGCTGGGAGACTGAATATTAATATCGCGGCAGCAGCGAGGTGTTTACTTGAGTGTTAACCCGCATCAATTGGCATCTCACCCACTGCCTACGGAGAATCTCACCATGCCACTCATGAGAAGCAGAAAAGATGATGGTCTTATCATTGAGATGGGCCTTGCTGGACTTTGTATCTGATTCTGCCACAAATCTCCCATAGCCCACATTGCTCAGACACCTATAAGATTCTTCCCATAGATTCCACAGCCTATCAGAAATCATGTGACCAAGGTGAAAAATTAGGTACAATGTGATACTAATTTGGCAATAAACAATTTGAGAAGCTCCTTTCCTACTCTCCTTTATTTTCTATAGAGCAATCCAGTCAGTCACACCCCCTTTCTCCACCCCTAGACCTCTGAAAGTCTACTTCTGTCAAGTGTCCATCCAAGTTCCCTTTGGAATCATTGACCATCCTCCATCCTTGGAGGCAGCAGTTCCAGCTCTTTACAATCTCTTATCTGAAAAATGGTTCTTCCTCAAATTCCCCTTGCATTTGTTGTGGCCCCAGATCTTGTATAATCAACTCATGGGATACGTTTCTCTTTATCCAACTTACCTAATCCTGCCTCTTCTACACTGCTATCACATCTCAGACCAGATCGTCCATCCCTTTTACACTTCCATTTATATTTTTAAACATTCATTTATGGGATATGGGCATCGCTGGCCGGGCCAGCATTTTTTGCTCATCTCTAGTTGCCTTTGAGAAGTTGGTGGTGAATTTCTACTGTCCATTGTGTGGCAGGCCCATACTGCTGTTAGCAAGGGAGGTCCAGGATTGTAAAGGGAATGTGTAGATATATCTGCTGCACTTATCTTAGATGGAAATAGACTTTGGAAGATTCTTTGTCAAAAGCGGCTTGGTGAATTTTTGCAGTGCATCTTGTAGGTAGTAGACACTGCTAGGACTGTGTGTTGGTGATGGAGGGAGTGGATGTGGTGCCAATCAAGCAGGCTGCTTTTTCCTGGGTGGTGTCAAGCTTCTTTAGTGTTGTTGGAGCTGCGCCCAATCCAGGCAAATGAGGATTATTTTACTCCTGACTTGTGCCTTGTAGATGGTTGACAGACTTTGAGGACACAGGAGGTCAGTTACTTGTAATTTAGGATTCTTAGCCTCTGAGCTACTTTTATAGCCACTGTACTTACATGGCTAGTCTAGTTCAGCTTCTGGTCAATGGTAACACCTGTTGATAGTGCATGTTCCAGTGCTAGTAACACCATTGAATATTAGGAAGTAATGGTAAGCTGCCCCATTGATAGAGATAGTCATTACCTTGCACTTTTTCAATAAAAATGATAGTTATAGTTGTGTACTCAAGCCTGGAGATTGTCCAGGTCTTGCTGCATTGGAACTATTTCAGATATGAGAGATATCATTAATGATGCTGAACGTTGTGCAACCAATAGCAAACATGCCACTTCAGACCGTAAGATGGAGGGAAGGTGAAGGAGTATCGAAACATTCTTTTTATTTGTTTTTAGATTCCCTACAGTGTGGAAACAGGCCCTTCAGCCCAACCAGTCCACACTGACCCTCCGAAGAGTACCCCATCCAGACCCAATTCCTGCTGACTAATGCACCTAACACTATGAACAATTTAACATGGCCAATTCATCTGACCTGCACATCTTTGGACTGTGGGAGGAAACCGGAGCACCCGGAGGAAACCCACGCAGACACGGGGAGAATGTGCAAACTCCACACAGAGAGTCACCCAAGGCTGGAATCAAACCTGAGACCCTGGTGCTGTGAGGCAGCGGTGTTAACCACTGAGCCACCGTGCCACCCAATTCCATTTTGTTTTAAATTCATAACGTTTGTGGCCTTTTCATTTCTCTTATTTAAACTTTAAGTTTGCACATATGTTTAAGTTTGTCCTAATATTTATATTTACTCAGTGAAGTCATTGTCCTGGATACTTTAGAAGCATCCCGCTTTCCTACCAGGTGATGTACTTTCCAGCACCAGGGACAGCTCCACCTGGGGGAGATGTAGATGCTGTTGCCACTCTATTAGGTTCTCATTTTTTTCTCTCTATTTTCTTTTTTTTCCGTATCAATCTGTTCAGAGATGTCACCACACACATATAGAGTTACTGAGGAGAGCTGAGGCATTGGTTCCTGATAATTATTTCCCTGGCTTTATGTTCAGGTGATATTTCCCACAAAAGAGAGAATGTCCCCTTGAAATCCAAGTGACAATAAGTCTCCTGTGAATTTCTCAATAGTTTCCTTTGAGACTCCTGATGATGGCAATGGGTTTCCATATGTATCCGTCACCCCAAGTGACCAAAGTACATTCCTAGCATAAAAAGACTTATAGATTAATAAGTATTCCTTTGGACTCAATGATAAGGACTCAATGTCCTATCACCACTGGCAAGGAAGAAAATAAAGATGATAATTGGACTATTGGAAATAAGTGTTCCAAAATATAATGACAATACTCTGTTCAAGATCTGAGATTCAGTGTATGGTTTACTCCTGTTCTTATATTTCAATCTTTCTGGTAATAGCTCTGTTTTAACTATTTCTTGAGCTATTGCCAATGACTATGATGATTGGTGTGTTTGGCACTGATGAGCTATAATAGAGAAAATAAGTCAAAATTTATAATCTCAAATGTCAACAAGCCAGCACATATTCTGAGGTGCGATGCCCTGCAGTGCTGCTGAACAGAATGGTTGAAGGAATCTCTTCAGACTGCCTCATGCAACATATAGAAGCTGACTGAGGGTGGATTTAAGGTGTGGAATATGTCATATACTTTCCTATTCACTTGATACAAGAGGCTGCAGCCCAGAAAGGAGACTGAACAGATGGGAAGTGGGTCTTTCAGCCAGTGGGCATCTTCACAATATGCACCAGGAAAGGCCTGGGGTTCCAGGTTCAAACTGAGCTGAGAGTACCACCCCTCACCACCCCCCACACCACCCCTCACCACCCCCCGCCCCATCCCCAAATCAGCAAGACAGGATCATTTGGGTTTGTAATTAGATTTGGGCTGGAGAATTTTAGTCAATGCTCCCACAGAGAAAGACTTCAATACATTGAGTCTGCCAGGATTTGTAAACCACATGCTTTAGTTAAAAATCAGCAAGTGTAGAAATTATTCTTGGGAGGTCGTGCAATGTAGACAGTATTGATCAAAAGCTCTCCATTCTCCATCAATCATCAGTTTTATCAACTCTTGTGTATAACAGGCAATTGATCACTACCTGCAGGGCTCGATGATCACATCGCAAATATTGTGGTCAGTTTTGGTCTTCTTATCTAAGGGAGAATGTAAATTCATTGGAAATGGTTTGGGGGAGGGTTACAAATTGATTCCTGGGTTTAATGGGTTCCTCAGTATTTGAGGATAGCTTGGACAGTTTGGACTTGTTTCCAAATTAGTTTAGAAGTGTGAGGGGTGACTCAACTGTAGTGTACAATATCCTGAATGGCCTTGGCAAGGTGGACATGGCAATGATTTTTCCTCTTGTGGGTGAGGAGATAGTGTTTTAAATCAGGAATTAGTCTTTTCAGACTGAGATGAGGAAAACACCTTTTTATCTTTCAGAGGGTTGTGTGGCTTTAGAAGTATTTCCCTCAGAAGGCAATGGAGGCAGGTTCATTTTTTAAGGCAGTGAAAGATTTTTGTTGGTCAGGGGAATCAAAGCTTACTGGGCCCAGATGGAAACATAGAATTTGAAACACAAATGGATCAGCTGTGATTTGAGAGAATGGTGGATCAGGCTCAAGGGGCAGAATGCTCAACACAAAACCCGATCTACATTCTGCAGTCCAGAGGCAATGCTGCACGAGTAGGTAGGCTGCAGAATACAACCACATGATGGTATCACATCAGATGGGGGTTGTGAATAGGGAGTAACAGTAGGGATAAGCAAATGGGAGTCAGCACAACCTGAGCTTTCCAATGAAGTTTTCTCCCCCTCGGGACAGGTCTGTTGGGTCAATTGAAATGAGGTAGTTGGATGTCTTGCTCCTTTTCCGCTTCCTCCCAGCCAACAAGAAAACCTGGGACAAGAGAGACAGATGTATTTAGACAGCAGTTAATATCCAGAGGAGATAATTGTGTAGCATCTGCATTGCCATTCCAAACAGACATCAGGTCAATCCAGACTGGCCTATACTACAGCACAGGGAACAGCATGTTTCCAATTGTGGGCAGATAGAAAATAAGCTCGAGGGTTGTATACTGTGATCAAATGAATAATCTCCGTTGTCATTATGTGTCTGTGTATTAATGTATGTGTATGTCTGTGTATTAATGTATGTGTATGTCTGTGTATTAATGTCATTTTATATATGAATGTGTTTGTGGCCATCCTGATAACCCGACTGACAGAGCTCCTAACTCCAGTGTGTAATTCTTACAGTTACTGACACTCCCCATTCTCTGATTACTTCAAAAAGTAACTCAGTGAAATAAAGGAACTTTCTACAGCTTTGTTTCTGCTGGGGTTTGAATGATAATAAACAGTGCCCACATTGCAATTCCGTGCCACACTAATATTGCTGGATGAAGAGAAACCCATTGATGTACATTGAATATTATCTGATAAATCACACACAATACCCCACTGTTCTCACAGGAGATATCTACTTGTACCCTTCCCTCATCCCTTTGTCAGCAATAACTAAGGATGGACTGACAACATGTGGAGCTCTGTGCTGACGCTGACAGTGTGTGGAGCTCCGTGCTGAGACCGACACTGTGTGGAGCTCTATGCTGAGACAACAGCATATGGAGCTCCGTGCTCAGACCGACAGTGTGTGGGACTCTGTGCTGAGATGCCAGCGTGTGGAGCTCCATGCTCAGACCAACAGTGTGTGGAGCTCAATGCTGAGACTGACAGCATGTGGAGCTCTGCATTCAGACCCACAGTGTGTGGAGCTCCATGCTCAGACCGACAGTGTATGGAGCTCCGTGCTCAGACTGACGGTGTGTGGAGCTCCGTGCTCAGACCGACGGTGTGTGGAGTTCTGTGCTCAGACCGACAGCATGTGGAGCTCCAAGCTCAGACGAACAGTGTGTGGAGCTCCACGCTGAGACTGACTGTGTTTGGAGCTGTATGCTGAATAGAGTGAGTAAGAGGTGTACAGTTAGGGTTAGTGGGAGGTATCCTTTTTCTAGGATGTGGGATTTTAAGATTGGGGGCATGTTTTTAAGGTGAGTGGAGAGAGATTTAAAAAGACAGTAGCAAATGTCTTACACAGAGGGAACTTCCAAAGGAAATAATGGATGTGGTCACGGTTACAACATTTAAAAAACATTTAGATAAGTACATAAGAAATGTGTGGAAGGATATGGACCAGCAGCAAGCAGGTGGAACTAGTTTTGATAGGGATTACAGTTGGCATGGACTGGTTGTACTGAAGAGTCTGTTCCTGTGTTGTATGACTCTATGACTCTAAGAGGGAGTACATAAATGTTGTGTATTGGAACTTTCAAGAGGTATTTGATAAGTTTAATGGGATGCTATCCTTTATTGTGAGAGGAATTGAACATTAAAGTAAGGATGTTATGAATCAGATATAGATGGTGTCTCAAATAATGTGTCTAATTTTGGTCTTCTTATTTAGAAGATAGAATCCCTACAGAGTGAAAACAGCCCTTTGGCCCAACAAGTCCACGCTGACTCTCTGAAGGGTAACCCACCCAGACCCATTCCCCTATATTTACTCTTGACTAATGCCCCTAACCTACACATCCCTGAACACTGTGGGCAATTCAGCATGGGCAATTCACCTAACCCACACATCATTGGACTGTGGGAGGAAACCCACACAGACACAGGGAGAATGTGCAAACTCCACTCAGACAGTGGCCCGAGGCTGAGATTGAACCTGGGTACCCAGTGCTGTGAGGCAACAGTGTTAACCACTGAGTTACTGTGCCACCCCATTTACAGAGAGATGTAAATGGAGGCATTTTGGAGGGAATTTTCCAGATTGCCTTCTTGATTGAGTGAAGTGTTTCTGGGGGACAGGAGCACAGGCTGGGCTTATCTCCACTGGGGGTTAGAAGAATGAGAGTTGGTTGATTGAAGCGCATAAGGTTGTGAATGGTGTTGACCAAGTGACAGGGATGAGAAGTCTTTTCTCTCTCAGTGAGATGTGTGATTTTGAAACATCAGAAATCGGCAGAGGTAGGGTCTTTGAACTTCTTTCAAACTGAGGTGGATGTGGGAAATGTTCGGTAGTGGAAGCAAATGTTACTGGGTTAAGTAGGAGCTTGGGATTCATTAAAATAAAACAGTTAGTCATGATCTTTCAGAATGGTGGATCATACTTGTGGGGCTTAATGGCCTAATTCCAGTTCTATTTCAGGAGATTATGAAGAAGGTTATTGTGGAAAATCTTAACATGGATTGAGGGTTGGAGAAAGGATCAAAAAGATAGAGCAGGGATAAGTGGGTCATTTTTGGCTTGCCACGCGATAATGAGTAGACTGCTGCATGGATCCTCCCCAGCCACCTCAGGAACTGCAAAGCCTGCACCCACACCTGCCCCCCCCCCCCCCCCCCCCCCACCTCCATCCAAGGCCCAAAAGGAGCCTTCCACATCCATCAAAGTTTTACCTGCACATCCACCAATATCATTTATTGTATCTGTTGCTCCCGATGCGGTCTCCTCTACATTGGGGAGACTGGACGCCTCCTAGCAGAGTGTTTTAGGGAACATCTCTTGGACACCTGCACAATCAACCCCACTGTCTTGTGGCCAACATTTCAACTCCCCCACCCACTCTGCTGAGGACATGGAGGTCCTGGGCCTCCTTCACCGCCGCTCCCTCACCACCAGACGCCTGGAGGAAGAACACCTCATCTTCTACCTCGGAACACTTCAACCCCAGGGCATCAATGTAGACTTCAACAGTTTCCTCATTTCCCCTTCCCCACCTCACCCTAGTTCCAAACTTCCAGTTCAGGACTGTCCTCATGACCTGTCCTACCTGCCTATCTTCTTTTCCACCTATCCACTCCACCCTCCCCCCGCCCCCGACCTATCACCTTCATCCCCTCCCCCACTCACCTATTGTACTCTATGCTACATTCTCCCCACCCCCACCCTCCACTAGCTTATCTCTCCACGCTTCAGGCTCTCTGACTTTATTCCTGATGAAGGGCTTTTGCCCAAAACGTCGATTTTACTGCTCCTCAGATGCTGCCTGAACTGTTGTGCTCTTCCAGCACCACTAATCCAGATGCTGCATGGATCTCAGCAGCAGAGCCGACATCAATTTGTCAACAAAGAGAGAATAGAACATTTCCGTGACTATACTAAGCTAGGTTAGAAAGTAAACTGCGAGCAGGACAGAATGAGACTTCTAAGGGATGTAGACAGAATAAATGAGTGATCCAGAACACGGCAGTTTGAGTACAATGTGGGGAAATGTGAGAGAAAGGAAGATAGATTATTTTGAAATGGTGAGAGAATGGGATATGATGGTATGGAGCTTGGATGTCATTGTATATGAATGACAGGAATGTAACATGCAGCTACAGTAAGGAGGTTAGGGAAGCAAATGGCATGTTAGTCTTTATTACAAAGGAATGGGAATAAAGAAGTGACAAAGTCTTACTGCAATTGTACAGGACATTGGTGAAATTAGTAACTCAGTAGGGAAAAGCAGCAAGACTTGCAAATTGCACATACTGGTCTGACTAGTGTTGCCAACTTCAAAGTTGTTCTCCAGTGTAACCTATCGGTTCATTTCCAAGTGTTACCAGATTCTTATGGTTTTTCTCCCCTCCAGGAGTAAGGTACTGTGTATAGTCTGATTGCCCAATCAAGCAATGAACATAGGCAAAAATGAGGACTGCAGATGCTGGAAATCAGAGTCTAGATTAGAGTGGTGCTGGAAAAGCACAGCAGGTCAGGCAGCATCCGAGGAGCAGGGAAATCGATGTTTCGGGCAGGAGCCCTTCATCAAGGATGAACATACTTAACTTGGAAGAAGTGTAAGGAAGATTCATCAAAATGATTCCTGGGAGAAGGGGATTATCCTATAAGGAGTGTTTGAGTAAACAAGGACGGCATTCCCTACAGAATCAGAAGAGCTCTAATTGAAATGTATAAAATTCCCAAGGATCGTGATAACTCAAATCCTGTCAGAATATTTTCCTGATGAAGGGACCTAGAACTGTGATGTCCAATACACTAATTACCTGTCACATGTGGCGAAATGCCTAGAGATGTGGTAAATCAATGCTAACTGTTAACATTGTGTTATAGTTGCAATCATAGATGTAGTTATGGATATCCCATGCTGGACAGTTAATACTCATCTGTCCCTAAAGGAGCAAGGGTGAGGCGAACACATCAATATTAGACAGAATTTACAGATTGATCAGGCCACATCTGTGTTTATCAGTTGTTCAGTTGTTAGCTTCCTCGTTAATTGAATACATGTTCAATGAAACAAGAAAACTAATTGGAAGACAAGTTGGGGGGTGGGGGTGGTGGTCACAGTCAGATCAGAACCAGAAATGTTCCACACACTTCATCAAAGTACAGGTACAGCTAAGATCCAGACTGCTGCCCACTGCAACACCTTTGATATGGAGCAAGTGAGATGTGTTAAAGAGGAAGTTGTTCAGTAAGAGAATGGAGGAGCGTGGGGCTGAATAGAAACCAATTGGGTCTCTATTCAAGAGAAAGGTTATGCACCCTGAAACTGTCTTG
Organism: Chiloscyllium punctatum; assembly: GCF_047496795.1. Taxonomy (NCBI): domain Eukaryota; kingdom Metazoa; phylum Chordata; class Chondrichthyes; order Orectolobiformes; family Hemiscylliidae; genus Chiloscyllium; species Chiloscyllium punctatum. The sequence goes on from NC_092783.1 coordinate 19,705,907, forward strand.
GTGGGGGGATAGAGGTATTGGATATCTGTGATAAGGGGAGATGGATAAAACCAAGAAATTGGAAACTGCTAAAATGAGAGATGACATCAGAAGAGTCATGGATATAGGAGGGCAGAGACTGAATAAAAGGGCAAAAGTAGAGGCAAGATAGGAAGGAACCAGTTCAATCAATCTGAAACGAAAAGTCCCCAGAGGATTTTATGCATTTTGTACATGAGATAGAAGTGAGGTTCTTTATGATTGGCTGACTATGAAGAAGGAAGCAAATTAAAATGTTAATGCCGTTTCTCTTCCCTCAGATACTGGTTGACTTGTGGAGTATTTCCAGGATTTTCTGTTTTTATTTCAGATTTTCAACATCTGCAGAATTCTGTTTTTGGAATTAATCATCATTGCAACCTTCTCCATCCCTGTTCTCTCCCTGGAATGCACTCAGATCTGGAAAGGCATACTGTGAAGTGGTTTGACAGCAGGGAAGGAGAGTGGCCTATTTCATCTTGCAATGTTCCTGTAGTATTGTGGAATGGGATGTTAACTGAAGAATAGAGTTTTGTTTACCTGAAATTGGCAACTTGGTCAAACATTTGTGTTGAGTAAGTTGCATACAGCAACACAGGACTGCCAGTAAGGGTTCAAATACACAATTTTCCTAAGATTGTATAGCAACATCCAAATGCAAATAGCCTTCATCTCAATAGTTCTGTTGAAACAAGCAATTGAAATGATATTTTTTAAAAGTCATGAGCTGTGGGTATCATTAGCAAGGGCAGTATTTGTTGCTCGTCTCTAATTGCCCTCAAACTAAGTGGCTTTGTAGGTCTTTTGTGGGGAAGTTAGGAATGAATGACACTAGAGTGGGCCTGGAGTTACATGTAGGTCAGACCCAGTGAGGATAGCAGATACTTCCTCAAGGGATCTTGGTGAACCAGATGGGGTTTTACATGACTGATCGTTGTTTCATGCTTGATACCGTGATTAACTTTATATTCCAGATTTGTCAGTTGGATTCAAGGTTGCTTGAAGCTATTAAGCATTAACCTGGGTTTCTCGTATAGTTACATTATCACTGCACCACTGTCTCACCCCATAGCTACAAATAGGGTTAAAGGAACAATCTGCATTAGGCTGAGAAGAAGCTAAAGGTCTATAGAATGTTCAGATGCTGGGTTCAGAAATGTCTCGTAATACAATATAAAAGGCATGAGTAAAAGCACTGAAGGCAAAATGTAAAGATTTTTCAATTCTTTCCCTCCAAAGTTTCCTCATATATCAATTCTGATAAAATACAAAGTTAACTCTTGAGCAAATGTGAATTTCTTAAAAAATAAATTGAAGCATATTGTCAGAAGGGAACACTTCAATTAACAGATTGTCACCACCTGATGATAATATGTGGAGCAGACTTGCCTTGTGGAGTAGTTAGGTTATGAAACCTTTTTGAAGTTGTTCACCTGGCTGTTTCATTGAGTTTGGTGGTCTTGAGTGCAGAGGATTTCAATTTAATAACCTAGTTCCAAAAGCTTGTGCTGTTGATTTATTGACATCGCAGGCATTTTGTGCCATGAGCCAACATTGGGACCACATTGACATTTGGCAAATATCAAAATCCTGTTGGTCAGGACCAATGTAGAATCAAACTAAAGGCTATTGAGGACTGTGATAAAGAGACATTTCTTCATTTGGATTGTTGTGAATCTTTGGAATTGTCTATCCCAGTGGATTGTGGACTTTTAGTCATTGAATAGATGAAAGACAGATTGATGGATCTTTGCTTATGAAGAAAATTCAGAAATATGGAGTTAAAAATCACACAACACCAGGTTATAGTCCAACAGGTTTAATTGGAACCACTAGCTTTCGGAGCGACGCTCCTTCATCCGGTGGTTGTGGAGGACGCAATTGTAAGACACAGAATTTATAGCAAAAGTTTACAGTGTGATGTAACTGAAATTATACATGGAAAAATACCTTGATTAATTATTGAGTCTTTCATCTGTTCGAATACCATGACAGTTTCACTTCTTTCATTTGTAAATCACAAAACTTTTTTAAAAAAGTTGCATTCTCAGGTTAACTGTAACAATTGGTGTTAGCTAGACAATATGTTGAAGGTGTTGACCCCCTGTGTTCTCTGTCTGTGCCATGATGTTTAGATTGATTCTAATCTAGAAAGTGAGATAACGGAGTTTTGCATGAATTCATGCAGTTTTTGAGCTAAGTACAATGTAACTCTGAAAGTACAAATTCACCCCACAAAGTATATGTATATGTGTGTGTGTGTGTGTGTGTGTGTGTGTCTGTGTGTGTGTGTGTGTGTATGTGTGTGTGTGTGTGTGTGTGTATGTGTGTGTGTGTGTGTGTGTGTGTCTGTCTGTCTGTCTGTCTGTCTGCGATGGGGGTTTGTGAGACTCAGCAGACAATCTCGGTATTTCTCAATGTATAATTTCAGTTACATCACACTGTAAACTTTTGCTATAAATTCTGTGTCTTACAATTGCATCCTCCACAACCACCTGATGAAGGAGCGGCGCTCCGAAAGCTAGTGCTTCCAGTTAAACCTGTTGGACTATAACCTTTGTACACCCCAGTCCAACACCGGCATCTCCAAATCAGAAATATGGAGATAGTACTGGAAAGTAGAGTTAAGGTAGATGATCAGCTATGACCTCATAAATGGTGAAGCAGATTCAAAGGGTCAATTAGTGTACTGTGTTCCAATTTCTTATGTTCCTAAGAGGCTTAGTGTGTCGAACTCCTGTGCTGAGGTCCCAAATGGGATTCTGTGCTGAAGCTTTGGCTGCAACTTTGTGAGTCTGCACAGAGCACTGTGCTGAAGCTTTGTGCTGGAGCTCTGTGGTGAGGCTCTGCGCTGGAGCTCATTTGGGGCTCCATGATGGAGCTCTGTGCTGGAGCATTGTGCTGAGGTTCATTTGGAGCTCTGTGCTGAGGCCGTGTAACGAAGTTCATTGGGAACTCTGCTGGGGCTCTCTGCTGACTGTATGGACTGTATTAATGTTCATGGTTGCTCCATTTGTAACTGATATTTTGAAAGCTGATCTTTTGTAGACAATTGGAACAATGACTAGGTCCTTGGGCCAGTTTCACTACCAACAAGTGGAAAACAACATAATTGCTTGTTAAAACATTGTCTGACTGTAAACTGTTCCTCACTTGCCTAGTATTGTTCCCTTTCAAGCATCTTCTGTTTTAACTATGAAGATGGACATCAATCTTCCTAAGGATAGTGATAGTTCATTCAGAGAAATTCCTGAGGTCAGCTCTGAGGTAAAAGCTGAGCCCCAGTCCTATACAAACCAAACCTTAGGGTTCACCTCAAACAGCAGCAGCTAAAGGAGCTTAGCTATTTTCTCAGTAGACTTGCTCTACCTTTTTACTCTCATTTGTGTCCAGGTGTAGGTAATAGGTTGGATAAAGGCCTCGGTCCATGCCTTTCTTGTCTCTTGTGACTCTGCATTTGATTGTCACGCCTTGCGCTGCAGGTGTCAAGACAAACTTCTCCAGGTCATTAATCTCCACGATGGGTGACTCTGCCCGAGATATGACACTGTCCTAGGAACAAACAGAAAATGGGGAATTATCTGCTGCATGCTGGATCTTGATTCAACCCTCTCTATCCTGCTGTGGGAGACACATCCTTCTTCCATTTTCAGTTGAGCTATCACTGGATGCTCCAGTACACGTTACCCTCGATCCATGTGGGAGTATCAACATCACAATTCATGAACAACACTAATGACGTTTTTTTTGTGTAATCTCTTAATATTATTGGCTAGTCAGGATTGATGGTGGGAATGTTAACTTATAGCTGGATTTTGCAGTAACCAATCTCATTTGAAGCAGCAGCCATTATAAATGACAAGTCTCATTAACAAGCCATGGCTGACTTTGCGACCAGGGGGATGATACGAAACAATGTACAGTCAAACAGTCTGGAGGCTTTTTGCCTGGTGCTAGGTAGGAGTGGAGTAAGGGCTTCTAGAATAATCGGTGGTTTAGGAATGAGTCTATCCAGTTAGAGAAGCCTACAGGTTCCTCATTGTGCACAGAGGAACACTGTGAGACATGCTTAAACCCAGGAGGACAAGGTTTAAATGTACCCTTTGGGGTTTTGACCAGATGCTTGCTGCTGGGGTGGCCACACTGCTGACTGGCCAGTTAGGATGTCTTTGGGATTCTAAGATTCTGGTTCACATTAATCTACAAGATGATTCAGGATACCCACATTTCTAAAAGAAAACAGGAATCTTGAAAACACAGTGGTTTGGGAACTCTAACTTTGTATCCTTCTTTCCCAGTTCTGACTGGGTGTGAGGATCTAAAATTTCTCAGCAAGATGATTGCAATTGACACATTGGTATAACCCACCAGTCTACCTCCGTTTTCTTAGGGATGAGGTGTGTTGGGTTCCCAAGTTGATGGATGATGTTGGAGGTATGCATTTAACAGACAATGCAACCAGCGTATGGCTAGGGCCAAAACCCTCATGGTCATCTCAATACCTGTCCTATCTCAATGCCTATCTCCTTATTGATGACTTGTGAGACTTGCAGAGACCAATCATTTCTATCACTACTGATGGATAAAGCCTTAAGAGGAAGTCATGTGTCAAAAAACATTCTTATTACATTCATTGTCATCAAAACTTGTACAAAGCAAGATTGTTAATGGCCTCTTCTGTGGTCATTCCCAGTCTTAGACTGTCACACTTACTCCATTACTCTGGAATTAATGAGAGGCAGTGATAATGTCTGCAAACTGGTGATCCATAGGCTCTATGGACACAGGTTCAAATCCTGTTCCTACAGGTGGTAGAATTTAAACACAATTAATAAACCTCGAATTAAAAGCTGGTCTCAGTAATGGTGACCATGAAGCTACCATTGTTTGTTGTAGAAACCCATCTGTTTCACCAATGGAAGGAAACGTGTCACGTTTAGCTGGCCCAGATCTGAGTCCAGACCCATTTGACTGCCCTCTGAAATGGTTTAGCAAGGTCAAGGGTAATTAGGGATGGGCAACAGGTAATGCCCACATGCCAGCCAATAATTTTAAAAACTGCACCTTCTATCCATTGGTCGGTCTCAGTTTCCCCAACTATTAATGAACCTGTCGTTTTCCAGTTGGTAGGAGGTTAACTGAACAAGGGATGGTTCAACAGGATCATGAAATATTTCACCAAGGAGTAAACTTACATTGTTCGACCTTTTCTTTGAAGCTTTGCCCTTTTTGTTGCTGTTCCTTTGTGTGCTCGACTCATCCTCATCATTGGATCCTATGAAATTGAGAGAGACATGGTCACAGGCTGACAATCTATCACAAACCAATGCTGTGGTGGGTATCAGGGACTCAGTACCTTATACCAAAGTGAAATACTGCGGTTGCTGGAAGTCTGAAGTAAAAAGACAATTCCATTTTTGCTAAGCTTTCCTTATCCCTTAGGCAAGGAGTTCTCAATATAGCAATGTAGGCCTTCTACTGAAAAGAATCATGATTTTAAAAGCTAAAGTAATGCAAATAAAAATTCATTCATAGCGTGCAAAGTAATGAAAGTGCCTAAGGCTACAACCATCAGTCCCAAAAACTGCTCAGTATACCTCAGATAATCCAGGAAGGGTAAGGCATCTCAAGAAGTTTGATTCACAGGTAAAGATCATCATTTTATGCTGTGACTATGTAGCAATAATACGAGTGGTGTTAGACACTAACATGATCTCCCTTGTCATCACGTCAAAAAGATCTTGTTTTTCACTAACTCCAGGTTATTATTCCAGTGAGATAACTCATTGCTTTGGATACATAGTGACCACTTGAATTGATATTCAATATTTTGCCTGTGGTTCTGATTGTCAGTAACCGGCGTAGACCTCTTTGAAAGCTAAAATCAGTGAACCTACTGGAAGTGCAGCAGCAGAAAAGGAGGAAAGCCAACAGCTTCAAGTTGATAAAGATTGTGGTGCTGGAGAGAGCACGCCAGGTCAGGCGGCATCCCAAGTGCAGGAGGGTCAAGGTTTCAGGCAGAATCTTTCAAGTTCTCTTCCAACTCATACGCCAAGTCACTCCTACGTTGGATGAACAGCTAAAGTTGCAACACTGTTCCTTTGGACAATATCTCGTCAGCAGCTTTGTGGGTGAACTTGTAGAATGTGGATTGCGGTGACACAAGAAGGAAACCCATTTAGAATCTTCTCAAGTGAAATTCGGGATGGGCAATAAATGCTGACCTATCCAGTAATGCATACCAGGGAATGCATCAAAAAGAAAATATTCTGAAGGATATTGGGCATTGCATTATCAGATGCACTGTATCAGAATAAGTGTGATGGCATTCTTATCATTCTTCAGTCTTGATATGGAAATGTTCCCATTGTTGTAGCCATTAATGAGATGGTGATACCTACTCCTGGGATATCCCATAACTAAATTCATACACTGCTGGAATTCAAGCAATGATTCAACTTAGGTCCACCATTCAGCTCAGGGTCTCTGCACTAAGTGTAAAAGGAGAGCCAATGTAGTGCCAGACCACCACCTGGTTTCCCCCTCACTAGAGAGAGAGATGACTGGTGCTAGTTTAACCTGAGGGTCACCATGCCTCAGGCAAGGAGAATGGTGGAGAAGGCAGGACTTTCATGGTGATCTCAGCACTAATTGGAGACAGAATAACATTGCAGGGACCAGGACAAAACAAAATGTCAGGGGCATGAAACGGTGATTCACATCCTGTGCAATCTCAGAGAGCCTGCAGCTTCTCACATGCTGACCTGGCAATGGAATGGACAGCAACTGTGAAATGTGTGGTGATAGTATTTCCAAGGATGGGGCACATTTATCTGACCTTTGGTGAAAGACAGCAGGAACTTTGCAGAAACGATGCAAAGCAACATTTTCTCAGGATTTGTTGTTGGATCTTATCTTGGGAGATGTGAGAATCTTGGAGAAGATCCTACTGACAATGGTTTTCACTCTCTTACACATGATTGCCAATGAGATGTCATTTTATGTCAGCTCCAATCTGTTAACCATTTTTCCCATGTGAGTGCAGCTCCCTGACCACTGATCAATTACTTCTCAGCTTAAGACATCAAAAGTATATTGAATTATGCCCTCACCGGACCACCCAAAATCTGATGATCATCCAACGCTGGGTGCAGGAACCTTGGACTTAGCAAAAGTAGCAGCATCAGCACTGAGAGCAATTAACTCTGTTTGAACATCATTCAAATCTGGGGACTGTTGTGTATCGAGAATGCCATTGTGCACTTTATCCACTTGAGGCTACCATGTGTACATGTACCAGCAGAAGGAGTCTGCTAGGAAAAGGTCATAAAAGATCCACGATTAACAGCTTGTGCTTTTTTGATTCTAAATAGAGTCATAGAGTCGTAGAGACGTACAGCATGGAAACAGACACTTCGGTCCAACCCGTCCGTGCTGACCAAATATCCCAACCCAATCTAGTCCCACCTGCCAGCACCCAGCCCATATCCCTCCAAATCCTTCCTAATCATATACCCATCCAAATGCCTCTTAAATATTGCAATTGTACCAGCCTCCACCACATCCTCTGGCAGCTCATTCCATACATGTACCACCCTCTGTGTGAAAAGGTTGTCCCTTAGGTCTCTTTTATATCTTTCCCCTCTCACCCTAAACCTGTGCCCTCTAGTTCTGGACTCCCTGACCCCAGGGAAAAGACTTTGCCTATTCATCCTATCCATGCCCCTCATAATTTTGTAAACTTCTATAAGGTCACCCCCCACCCTCCGACGGCCAGGGAAAACAGCTCCAGCCTGTTCAGCCTCTCCCTGTAGCTCAAATCCTCCAACCCTGGCAACATCCTTGTAAATCTTTTCTGAACCCTTTCAAGTTTCACAACATCTTTCCAATAGGAAGGAGACCAGAATTGCACGCAATATTTGGCTAAATACGTTGTTGTGTCTATTCAAAGAAAACCTTACAGTTATGGATATAAACTATCAGCATAGTGCCAGCTAATCAAATCAATGACACCAAACAGATATTCTCACACTCACCACTATCTTAAGGTATGAGAGAATATCAATGACATTTGTTTCTTCATTAAGTTTCTTGGAAAGATTTAAGCGTTTGTGATTTTCTTTTTCTCTATAAGCAATACTGAAAGCTGTGGCTGAAAGGTTCAATTCCACATTACAGGATCGCTTAAAGGTTAAAAAGGAAGCAAGGGAGAAGGTGATTTATATCAGAAAAAAAGGAATTACATCAAAGTTTGTTCATATAAAAGCTTCGAGATTTCAGGAGGTGGAGGTGATGTTGTGAGCGAGGTGATTCACAGCTGTAATGTCCTGATGGCTTGGAGGAGGTTGGCAGTGATAAACCCTTGGAGACAGTGAGGTCTGCAGATACTGGGGATCAGAGCTGATAGAGTGTTGCTGGAAAAGCACAGCAGGTCAGGCAGCATCCGAGGAGCAGGAGAATTGATGTTTTGGGCTGGAGCCCTTCATCAGGAATGAACGGTAATCCCTTGGAAAGGGTTCCCATTTCTCCTCATGCTGGAGCACGATGAAAGGGGAAAACAGAATGGGTGAAATGGCTGATCAATTCGATAATACTGAAGCTACACCATTAGGCAAATGAATAATGCATCGTGGGAATCATACATATCACCATAGTCCAAATGAGTAAGCTGTTTGTTCAGGTTCTGCTAAAGAAAATGATCACATCTTCGGGATAGCCTTATTCATTGCGGGGGATGAATGGGCTAAGAGTGGTGTGGAAGGCTGAGGGATTCTCAGTGAAGTAATAAACTACAGTGACTGAAACAGTCGTAACCTTTCTTTTTGCTCTTGCTGTCCTTTTTGGCTGAACCAGCCTGGAACATGTCAGCCGTGTTCTTCATCTTTGTCTTCTTCGCTTTGGTGGGTTTTAGATTGGGCTCTGAATCTTCATTCTCATCCCGTACTGAATGGCCTCCTGGGTGATGGAGACAGGAAGTATGGAAGGAAAGAACAGAAAGGTTTACAGAGTAATTCAAAAGGCAGAGGGAATCAGGTGATTTAGAATCAGAGCAAAATTCAACTACTTTAGAGACAATATTGGCTTTGAGCAATAGTCATAAAAGGATGCAATTCAACTACCAGTTACCTACTCTTCCTGGTATTCATTCCCATTGAAGTCTATCACCCACTTAGATAATCATCCAAAGTTCTAACAACTCTTGTTGAGATCAAAAGATTGACATTGATTCTGCTTTACCGATCACTGATATACATTGGTATCCCTGATTGACTCCAATAGTTACAGAAGATAACGTCATGGGATGTGGGGATAACATGGGAATGTCAATGGTTGATAATCAGCAATGAACTTAGAGTCATAGAGTCATAGAGATGTACAGCTTGGAAACAAACTGTTTGGTCCAACTCATCCATGCCGACCAGATATCCTAACCTGATCTAGTCCCATTTGCCAGCACTTGGCCCATATCCCTGTAAACCCTTCCTATTCATATACCCATCCCGATACGTTTTAAATGTTGTAATTGTACCAGCCTCCACCACTTCCTCTGGCAGCTCATTCCATACACGCACCACCCTCTGTGTGAAAAGGTTGCCCCTTAGGTCCCTTTTATATACCTCTCACCCTAAACCTATGCCCTCTAGTTCTGGACTCCCCCACCTCAGGGAATGAGGGAACTGAATGCCTACTCCAGGACCGATGTTTCCTAAGCTGGTGGATCAGTGAATTTGAACACACCCCCAGTTTCCTTTATCCCTAAGATAATCTCAGACCAAATTTAACGCAAAACTAGAATGAAAAATTCTTCTAGTCCAAGACTCTCCTAACTTGAAGTAATCTCATTCCCATGGCAGAAAACTACTGTTTTCTGACTTTGTGCTTCCAAAATAGAGGCATGAATGTAAACCAGAAAGTTACACTTTATAAAGCCTTAGGAATGTATCAATAATGGACAGAAAATGGCCATTTGATCCTTCAAGTCTGCTCTCCCATTCAATACAGTTATGGCTGATCTGTCCATCTTTCAAATTTCACATTCCCACATATCCCTGATAAAGAACAAAGAACAATACAGCGCAGGAACAGGCTCTTCAATCCTCCAAGGCTGCATGACACATTTTGTTCTTCCATACTAAAACTGTCTTCACTTACTGGATCCGTGTCCCTCTATTCCCTTCATGGATTCATTCAGGTGCATCTTGAATGCAAGAATAAACTTTGATTTCCCTGTTTAACAAGAATCTATCTACCTCTGCCTTAAAAATATTCAATGACCCCCATCCCCGCCACCTTCGGAGACTTTTTACTTCTGCTAAAGTGAACAACTTCCCATTTTCCTACGTCATACTCCATCTGCTAGATGTTTTCCCATCAGCTCAGACTATCTATGTCTGTCTGCCACGACCTTGTGCCCACTTCACAGTACTGTATATAGTCCTACTCACTTGTGTGTCACCTTAATGCCAAATCTAGCCACTATGTCTTTGCTCTCCTCATTGGTGTACATTGCAAAAGGTTGAAGCCCGGTACACATCACTATGGAAGCCCACTCTTCTTATCCTGCAAATCAGCAAAAGACCCATTTATACACACTCTTATTTGCAAATACAGTACCTGCTAAGCCATGCCTACATTATGCAGTAACCTTTTATGCTGCACCCTGTCATAGAGTCATACAGCATGGAAACAGACCCTTCAGTCCAATCACTCCACACCGACCATATTCCTAAATTAATCTAATCCCAACTGCCTGTGCTTGGCCCATAGCCCTCCAAACCTTTACTATTCATGTACTTATCCAAATGTCTTTTAAACATTGTAACCGTACCTGCATCCACCACTTCCTCTGGCAGTTCATTCCACACACTGACTACTGTCAGGGTAAAAAGCATTGCCCCTGACACCGTCTTTAAATCCTTCTCCTCTCATCTTAAAAACATGCCCCCTAGTTCTGAACTCCCCCACCCAAGGGAAAAGACACCTGCCATGTACCTTATCTTCTGAAAGTTCAGGTACAATACGGGGTACAATTTTTGGGAAGGTCAAAAGTAAAGCATCACGTCCAGCGCTGGTGACCACTTTCAGAAGGATGTGAGTGCCCCTGAGACGCTGCAGAGGAGATTTACCAGAATAGTTCCAGAGATGAGGGAGATTACCAACAAAGTCAATCTGAAATGTTGTACTGAGAGCAAGGATGCTTATGAGGAGATCTGATGGAAATACAGGATTCTGAGAGATTGGGATAGACTAAATAAAAAAGATCTGCTTCTTTAAGTTGATGATACGAGGAGTAGGAAACATAGGTTTAAAGTTTTGGTCGAGAGATATCAGGGGAATGTAAGGATGAAATTTTCAGCATTATGTAAGTTGAAAGAACTTTGATTGTCTATGGGGTGGTAGGGGTTGAGATAAGCAATGATTTTGAAAGGAAATTTAATAGATTCTGTCAAGTATCTCCATGCTGTGTTCTCTTGTTGAGCCAATTTCCCTTTATTTATTTTATCATAATTTTCACCAACACCTTCAGTGGAACGGTAGGTAGATCTGCTATGGAACCTCAGAAAGTAGAATAAAATTGCTTCGAGATTAAACAAAAGAAGAATTGAAGAGAAAGTAAATCTGACCTTTTTTACTGCCTTTGGCTTTTTTCTCAGCCCCAGCCTGAAACACTAGCGTCGGATCCTTTTTTGGAGTTTTTCCAGTCTTCCCTTTGGCCTTAGATTCACATTTATCTTGCTCTGAGTGTCAGCCAGTGGATGATAGAATAGGCAGAGAGCAAAGAAGGAAAGCCAGTGATGACAGAGAAACAAGAAATAGACAAAGAGCCAACAGGGACCTCTGAGAGAGCGTCCTCACAGGAGGGATTTAGCAACATCTCAAAACCTTGCAATTGAATTACCAATTTAATCAAGTTTTCATAATTGTTCCAATGCACACCAATCACATTGAATGAAGAGAGAAAGAGAGACATGCATGGGCATATAACATTATTCTTCTTCAAAAAAGCACTTGGATTTGTAGAACACCTTTCACATTCTTGGGATGTTTCAAAGCATTTTGTAACCAATTAAATACTAACGGAGCTACTGAATGCTAAATGAAACAAAACAAGATCCTGCAAACAGCAACAAGAGAATAACTAATGCCTTGAGTTTGTTGTGTTGACTAAAATATTAAATTGGCCAGGACTGTCACTAGAGATAAGCTCCTAATCTTCTTCAAAATAGTGTCAATGGACCTTTGACACTCTACTAAAAGGACACATAGGAATTCCGTGTAACACCTCATTTGAAATGTGGCACCTCCAACAAAGCAGCTCTGGAGTGCCGGCCTATAGTTTGAGCTCAAATCTCTCTCTTTCTCTCTTGAGAAAGTATTCCTCGTTCAATCCTTTCAGACGGAATGGTTCAGATTTAAAATTATATCAAATCAACAAATGTACAGGAATGAGAATACAGACTTAGTTATCAAAGAAATTACGAGATCTGAAGATGTATCCCAAGGTCAGTTCTTCAGTGCGGGAAGGGCAAAAGACTAAAAATCCACCACACAACTGGCATATAACTCCTGTTAAAGGCCTGACTGACATGTTAGTGATTTAAGGTTTGCCATAGGCCAGCTAACTGGGGAGGTTTTAGTGCAGACAGTCCAAGCCCCTGTCATAATCAATCAGGTAATATCTACACTGCATTTTGTGATGTGTGTGTGCGTGTGTCTGTGTGTCTCTTTCTGTGTGTTGATCCATTATAGCTTGTGGACACTTCTAAATAAATAGATTTAATCCTCTAATAAATAGCAAAGATGTTAAGATCTCATGCGTTTCAATACTGCTGTTCTCAGTCACTAACAATTCACAGCAATGATTAAACCATTGACATAGTTCCACAGTTCTGGTAGGTATATTGCAGTGAATTTTATTTTCGATTTGCATCTTTTCATTATTATATCTGAGATGGGTTTACACAACTATCTACAGCAGCCTCTTTTGAAGGTGGCTGTCAACATGAATAAATCAGTCAAAATTGCCTGAGTCAAGATCAGCTGACCTAATGAGCAAGAATACAGACTTAGTGATCAGGAAAATTGTGAGATCTGAAAATGAATCCAACAATCAGTGTGGGAATGAGGACACAACAGATACCTGCAACAAAATTGTCATGATACAGCTTCTAGGGACAGGCACACCTCGCCTAGTTACATTCCATATGAGCTTCTGCAAACAGGGTCCACAAATATATCGACAAACATGCACCAATGCACTATCAGGTTTTATTCTACGTACATAACACCTATCTCTACACATTGTCAGTCTCTATGCTACACAAACCATATGGACTCACACGTTTGCCTATGCAATCCCAATCAGTCAGACAGAATGGTGTATGTACACATTCACACACACACAGAATAGGCACACACACAAACAGACACAGACACAAGCACAGAGACACGCACATGCACACACACATGCATGCACACACGCACGCGCATACACATGCACACATGCACACACACGCACGCACACACACACTCACGCACACACATGCACACGCACACACACATGCATGCACACACACACGCACACACACATGCACTCAAACACACACACATGCACACATACACAAACACGCACACATACACATGCGCCGCGCGCACGCACACACACACACAGAGACACAGACGCACACATGCACACATACACACACATATACACATCTTCATGTGAGTCCAATTGTCCACCTGACCTGTCTGTTTTGGCTTTTTCTCCTTTAGGACCTTCTTTTTAGTTTGTTTTGAAGAAGCTGGCTCTAAAACCTCTTCTTTGTTCTCATTATCATCCTCTTCAGACTCTTCTGTGATGAGGTTTTCATGGATAAAAAGACACAAACAACTTCTTAGCACAAACAAAAGCAGCACCAATGGATGCTGGGCCGTGTAATTGTTATATTGAGCAGCTGAATTCTATTCTCCTGTCTCAAAAACAGCTCACATTATTCTGAATCATCCAAGATCCCGAAGGGTCCTGCAAGGATAGATGGGTGAAGGGTATTTCCTCTCATGTGAGAATCTGAATTAACGTTTACATTTTTAGATGGTTGAAAGATTTAAAGAGAGATTTAAGCAGAGAAGAGGAAAATTTTATTCCTTTCTCAGGATCATCAATCTTTGGAACTGTCTCCCTGAAAAGGTGCGCAAAGGAATCAATGAAAAGGAGGGAGAGTCTTCGAATAGTTTTTAGGGAATAATTCTAACTATACTCTCTTCAGAGTTTCTTGATAATTAAGAGCATGAAAAGATATGATGGGTCAGTGGGAATGTAGATTTGAAGTTAAACTCAAATGTGCCAAGATCTTAGAGTCTTAGAGTCATACAACATGGAAACAGACCCATCTGTCCAACATGTCCATGCTGACCCAAGTTTTTAAAATTAAACTAGTCCTACTTGTCTGCATTCGGCCCATATCCCTCTAAGTCTTTCCTACTCATGTACACATTCAAATGTCTTTCAAATATTGTAACTGTACCAGGATCTACCACTTCCTCTGGCAGTTCATTCCACATATGAACCACCCTCAGGTCCCTTTTAAATCTTTCTCCTCTCATCTTAAAATTATGTCCTCTACTTTTGAACTCCCCTACCCTGGGGAAAAAACCTTTGCTATTCACCTTGTCCATGCCCCTCACAATATTCTAAACCTTGATAAGGTCACCCCTCAACCTTCGACGTTGGAAAAAGTTCCAGCCTATCCAGCCTCACCTTATAACTCAAACCCTTCAGTCCCAGCAACATCCTGCAGAATCAAGGGGCTGAATGGACTCTTCTGCTCCTGTTTGCTTGGATAGTGGTATTCTGATGTAATGAACAATGGTTCTATGAACAGTTTCTGCAGACAGGTATGGATCAATGCTTTAGAATATTTATTCTTAGATATGAAAGTTTCTGGGTTTTCATGCTGATGATTTACACTGATTTGCACTTCCATAAGTGTAACTCATATTCTCAATCACTGGGACTTGTATCCTTTCCTTCTCAACATAAAAACAGCATGATCCAGGATAAATAATTGGGTACAGTTACAAAGTTCAAAAGACATTTAAATAAGCACATGAATAAGAAGTGTTTTGGGGGGGATATGGGCCAAATGCAGGTACGTGGGACTACTTTAGTTTGGATTATGGCCAGTGTGGACTGAAGGGGCAGTTTCCATGCTGTATGACCCTGTGACTCAATAACTTTAACTCTACGGACCTCTACAAATAGTGGGAAGGGTCTAGATGTGGAAGTCCCACTGCTCTTTCCAACAGCACCAATTTTAACCGGCATGGAAAAGGGTGAGCAATGGTCTTGTAAAAGGGAAACATGAACTCAGCTGGGCCATTTCAATTTGGAGTTGAGTTTGAACAAATACCATCTCTGGATGTTCCAAGGGCCTTAAGCCACATTGTGGGAGGCATGAATTGGTGGAACAAATGCAAGCATTCTTGGAGGGTGAATAACATCTTTTTAAGTATCATGATTTGAAATGTTTTAAATCTCTTGCTTTTTAAACACGAAGAACAACAAGCTCAAGCTGTCAGTGCACATTAAAAAATACTTTATTTTGCTTGATGGACAGTCCACCTTGCATAGATTAGAAACTAAATGATCACCCAAAGACATACTGTTTGTTTACGTTACAATGGATGTCTTTGTTGATACTTCCCTTCAGCGATAAATATTTCATTATAAATGTTTAACCCAGTTTCAAACGCTACAATGATATGATGGAGGTTTAAGTTCACAGTTTGATTGACAGTTTATTTACAGGATTAAGGTTATTCAAGGTTAACTGTCATTGACGCGGGGTCTGAAAAACAGCTAGGTTTTTAATATAAGACATTACTTATTTTGAGAGTTTTAAAATTTTGTATGGGTTTCATGAAAAGGAGCTTTCTCACTATCAAATGTATGAGCGGGAGTTGTAACAAATGATTAAATATTTGCTGGTCTTTCTTTCGACATTGATCTTAAGATCAGCATATTGTGGGTATTAGGTGAGTCGCAATTGAAGTAGAATGGGTATAAGGGTGTGAGTTTAGATGGAAGTGAATTTTATAATGATGAAGGGCTATGCATGTCAGGGTATGTGAGGTGGTGTGGAGGTACCTTGGCAGTGGGCGTAGGCTGAGGGATTCTGACAAAGTGTGAGCATGAAAGTCTAAAAGTGTGTAAAACACTGGGAACCTGGGAAGGCTGTCTGACCAGCTTGCATTAGTATTCCCAATCCCTTTGGAGTCTTTGGGGTTTGTGGGTCCAACTCCATCCTGTCCTTGCCTCTCAGGAGTGAAAATTGGATCCAAACGGGCTCTTTAAACTGAGATGTCTGTCATGTTGGGAAACCTCCCACCTTGATGCAGAGAATTCAGTCCACAGTATTTGATACAACACATGGTCGTATATTCTTGAGGTAATTTAGGCAGCTTGAGTCAGACATTGACTATTCTCTGGGAAATGAGCCAAGGCCTGGTATCAACCTGGATTGGATTTGTTGCAACCAAAACTCATTATCCCCAACCAGTTTAGTTTGAACATTCTGTCAGTTGGAATAAAACTTACATCCATCATTATCTAATACACCTCATTTCTATTGGATTCAATCTATGCTTCACAAGATGACTGAATTGTTCCAGTGCAGAAGCAAGGCTATTTGGCCGATCATGTCTGCACCGACTTTATGAATGAGCAGTTTACCCGGTGCCATTCACTTGCCTTTTCCTCTGTAATGATTGGAACCAGGTGAATCTCATTGACTATGAGATCCTAGATTGGGGTTGTTAAACTAGGCCAATCAGTGAGAAATGGCTGACAGATTAAACAGAAGATTCCCCTCCAACTCTATTTTGATTTAGTCCCTACACTCCCCTTCACAGTTTTGATCACACAGCATTGCCCTGTGGTTTGAAGGGCAGTGCTTGTCACTAGCCACTCGGGTGTTTTTCCTATCTTCCTGGTGGTGGAAATTGAATAAAGATTTGTGCACTTTGTGTCTCTCACTGTGTCTCACACCTACACACACACACACACCATGGGTGCTGGGGAAAAAAATAAGCACTACCGCACTTAGGCGGTAGTGTGGGGGTTAAATATAAAGAAAAAAAAAGAAAAAAAAAGAAAGAAAAAAAAACAGAAGATTCCCCTCCAACTCTATTTTGATTTAATCCCTGCCCTCCCCTTCACTGTTTGATCACACAGCATTGCCCTTTGATGTGAAGGGCAGTACTTGTCACTGGCCACTTGGGTGTTTTCCTTTCTTCCTGGTGGTGGCAATTGAATAAAGGTTCGTGCACCTTGTGTCTCTCACTGTGTCTTACACTTGCTCGCACACACCATGGGTGCTGGGGAAAAAATAAGCACTACCGCAGTTAGGCGGTAGTGTGGGGAAAAAAAATATAAAAATAAACAGGAGATCCCTTAAAAACAACAAATAAACAGAAAATTCAGAGTCTCCTGACTTCAGGCATTGATTCTGAGCTTCCTGGCCACAGCCAGTGCACTGTGCAAATCAAAGGTGACTTGGTGACGGAATACTAGCCTCTGTGCAGTCATTTCAGCTTCATAACACTTTTTCTTTCTAAGGTAACAATTTATTTCCTTTTGGAATGCCTTGATTGAACCTACCTCTGCTACACTGTTAAACAAAGACCTTAACTACACTCTGCATGAAAGTCTTTCCACACTGCTTTAGCTTCTTCGGATGGTTACTTAAATCTGTGCCTCCTCATTCTCAATCCTTTCGTGAGAAGGACCAGGCTCTCCCTATTTACTATGTCCAGATTCTTCATGATATTGACCATCTCAATCTCCCTCCCAGCCTTCTCCTGCCTGAGGAAAACAGTCTTGACTTCTTCAACAATCACAGAAATTGCAGAAGGAACTCAGCTGGTCTGGCACTATCTGTGGGAAGGAAGAACAGAGTTAAAGTTTCAAGTCTGATATGACACTTCTACCAAATTGAAAGGGGTTGGAAAATGGTGATTTTTTATGCTTTTGACAGAGACAAAGGGAAGACATCGTGTAAAAGATAAAGGGGTTGCTATTGGTGCTGACTGAGAAGTAGAGCTGTAGAGTAAGTGGAGATTGAAGTGGGGCAGGGTGACAATGGGTCACCTCAGCTGAGAGCAAAGTGAACATGACACAAATTAGAAAAGTCTGTGGAGGTAAGGTGAGGGGAGAGGAGAGATGGAGGACAGATGTTGGGGCTCAGGCTCTGAATTGTGGAGGTCAGTATTGAGGCATCAACATTGTAAAATGCCTAAGCGGAAGACAAAGTGCTGACCTTTCGCTCCTGTGTGCTTCACTGGAACATTTCTGGAAGCCTAGGATGGAATGTCAATATGGGAGCTAGATGGTTTATTGAAATGGTGAGCAACTGGTAGGTCAGGATCATTCCTACAGATAGCGTGGAGGATTTCTCCAGTCTCTCATTCCCAAACATTTTAGTTTATCTTAAAAACTAAGATGTTTTACATTGTGAGTTAATCTAATGTCATCCCTCTGCATCTTTTCTAATGTCTCAGTCTCACACTGGAATGTTACATTCTCAATTGTCCTATTAATCCCCCCATAGTATCGTCTTTTATCTCGTTATTCTTTTACGCACTAATGTCCAAATCCTTCTTTCTCCATCTTCTTCAATGCATTTTCCTGAAGGTGATGTGAATTTTGCATTTTCACCGTGATCACATGCATAATACTGCACGTATTCACATTATGCATCATGGCTAGTTATACAAACAATATCCCAGCATATTAAACCCCTACTGAAGTCGAACAGGGTCAGTTGCAGATCGATGAGTCACATAGTGAAGTTAATTGATCACACCTCCAGATTTTGGCGGGAGAGTATCTAGAGAATGTTGGGATCACCTGGTCATTCAGGGATGAAGCTGGAAAATACTGCTTCACAAAGAGAAAGGATCATGGGAGTTTGGAACTCAAACCAAACAAAATTGAGTTCTTGTTCATTAGCTGAAATAACCATGTGACTTTTAATCTCCAAAATTGGAAGGTCAAGAAGTTTAGGATTAGCCATGGGAATGGCACCAATGGGAGGATGGTTCAATGTGGGAAGGTTTCTGTCCTCCATTTATAGGAGATAGTTACCTTCTTGATTAGCAGACAATTCCTTACAACTGATTTTCACAAGTGCAGAGTGTGGTGGCAATGCTAATGACTTCTTTAAAATTCTTTTGTGGGACGTAGGCGTTGCTGGCTGGCCAGCATTCATTACCCATCCCGAGACTATTTCTGGAAATATCAGTCTGCGGAGATTAAGGCACCTCATGCTGGATATATATGTGCTTTTTGGTTAACAAAGCAGGTGCTACACAGTCACATGGTCAGCCCTACACCTCTGGTATCAACGTCAGGATCACACCTAATGATACCCTCCAATGCTAAACTGCTGCTATTTACGGAACTATGGTTAAACACTGCACTGACGCGTGAAAGGTGCAGTTTTATGGTCAAAGTAGATGGGAATCTGAACTAATTATCAACTCCACTAGTTATCCACCAGATGCTGCTTTCAAACCAGCTGAATTAATGCTCATGTTGTTGTGATAATGAGAATGGTTGGGTCTTTGAAAATAATGCTAAGTTATTGTGTGAGCACGGGATGTTTGTATTTAATTCCACTATACTCTGTTAATGCAGTGTGATTATAATATCTAAATCAACACTCAAAACATTCCAGCCAGGGTGTACTTGCTGTGTTGTATTGTGGACCTTCAGTTTTCCTTCATATAAGAAGCACAGTTTTAAAGTCAAAAACTTAACTTTAACAGGCATGGATCGTGAGCCAGAAGCAAGTGAGGACTGTGGATGCTGGAGATCAGAGTCGAAGAGAGTGGTACTGGAAGAATACAGCAGGTCAGGCAGCATCCAAGGAGTAGGAGAGTCGACGTTTCAGGCATCAGGAATGTTCCTGATGAAGAGCTTATGCTCAAAAAGCCGATTCTCCAGCTCCTCGGATGCTGCCTGGCCGACTGTGGCTTTCCAGCGCCACACTTTCTGGCATGGATTGTGTGCCATCTGAAGGTGGGTGTTGGTGGGGTGGGGTGGGGGGGTGCATTGCACTTTACTATGGAGTGAACCTACTGTGAGTGGTATGCTGGGTACAGATGTTATTAACATCGGGCATGCGGAGGAGAGTTTCAGCTGAGGTGAGTCAAATGTCGAAGAAACAATGGGATCCAAATTCCTCCAGCCTCCATATGGCAGGAAATGGCTAAAATACCATGGGAATTGGGAATGATCCAGTTGTGCCATTTCTGGGAATTCTCGAGCTATTTTGCCTGTGGGACAGCTTTCTAGTGAGATATGGAACCCTATTTACACAGAAGATGATACTATTTAAGGAACAGCAGAAGACAATGTTTTCAATGCCCTGAGTATACTTATCTCTCTGCCAACATTAATGCAGATTATCTGGTCATTTCTCATATTGCTACTTTGTGACAATGTGTAAATTGACCACTGCATTTACATCACTCGACTCCACGTCACTGGTCACAAAAAACATTGAGATAGCCTGAGGTCATAAAAGGTATTAAATGAAAGCAGATTTTTAAAAATTCCTTGTTGGCCATCTTGGGGTATCAATAATACACATGCTGGGTTTAATTTCCTCAACAATTATGTATGGAGATGTGTCAGTGTCAGGTCTAGCCCTACGTGTGGATGATGTACCTTGCTGTTGTTTTTTGGATGCCTTTTCAACAGTGAAATAGGAAGCAGGATTCTCTTTCTTCTTCCTGGGGTCTTTGATGAACTTGGCGTAAGGGTCTTTCCCTGGTTCCAGATCTACCAGCTCAGCCTTCGGTTTCTTCTTCCTTATTTTCTTTTCAGTGACATCTTCTAGTGTCACCCGCCGGGATGGGAGAAAGCAAGCAATGCCATAGATGAGAGACATCCCAGAACCACACAAAGAGGAATCTGCTGAGCAAGATTGTGCCAAGGAGGTGGAGAGCTATGGAGGATCTGTGCCCGTGGGTTGAGGGGTCAGGAATGCTGGCAGCCAACAGACTAGCTTGATAAGCAATATATGCCAAGACTGAGGATGTAGCACAAAGCACAATGTCAGAGTCATTTGGGATAGATCAAACATATTGTTATATAAATAGAATAAACATGCTGTTTATCACTGCAAGCTCTAAGTAAAAAATAAGTGCATAAATCCCACATTACAGTCATTGACCTTTGGAGGAAGAAGTAGTGCTGAGAGGAAGTGACGTTCTCCCTAATTGAATAGATTACAAGACATTCAATTCAGGGTCTGGAGTATTTACTTTCCTCCATTGCATATCTCTCCAGATCTCAATGAAATACATGTTCACCTTTCAGTTCTGGGTCAGAGTTGAGAGGTTAACCTGTCCACTGTCTCCACAAGCATGGGTTCAACAGCCACCTGTATACACTGTATTTGTTCCTTAATTTCAGAATTCCAGCCTTCACAGTTTTTACTTTGGCCTCTTTTCTAGGCTTGCTCCCCAGTTTGATTCAGTCCCAGCACGAAACATGAGAAGCAGAGTGCTGTAAGGACATTTCTAACGTAATAAATACGGGATTGGGGTGGAGAGGATACAAATTCCTGCGGTTACAGAGGGAAAATACATCATCCATTAGAGTGCAAAGATTTTCTCCTGTCAGCATATCAAATCCATATGCTGCTCATTCACCTACATAACCAGTCATTGTGTATAGAATTTCAAATTTTACAGACCAAAAGGAGATTGTTCAGCCCATCGTGCCTAGACCAACTCATTCTATCAAAAATGCCTTGCTGTGTTTCCACTTCCCTATTATTTTTCCTAATGCTTCAAATATTCCCTTTGAAAGGTCACTCTTGAATCCACTTCCTTACAGGCAAAGAATTCAGATCAAATCAATTCACTGTCTTCCAAAAACAGGAAAAGAACACTTCTCCCTGGTTTCTCAATTCATCTTTGAGACTTGGGTGCATGGTCACTTTGAAAAGATAGACAAAGCTCGTTCAGAATTCTGAAAGCCCATCTCCCCCTGTATATTGCTCATCCTATAGTCTGTTTGAATGCTGGGAGCTCCCCCAGTTTTTCACATGCAACATTGAATATCAGTAGCCTGGTCAATCCTAGTTATGATGAGGGGTGTCTAGAGTGTGGTGCTGGAAAAGCACTGCAGTTCAGGCAGCATCCGAGGAAGAGGAGGAGAATTGACGTTTCAGGCATAAACCCTTCATCAGGAATGAGGCATGGGAACTGGGGTGGCTAAGAGATAACTGGAAAGGAGGTGGGGCTGGGGGCAAGGTAGCTGAGAATGTGTTCGGTAGATGAAGGTGGGGAAGAAGGTGATAGATAAGAGAGGAGGGTGGAGAGGATGAATGAGAAAGACGATGGACAGGTCAAGAGGGCAGTGGTGAATTGGAGGTTTGGGACTGGATAAGGTTGGGGGAGGGGAAATGAGGAAACTGGTGAAATCCACATTAATCCAGTGTGGTTACAGGGTCCCAAGGCAGAAGATGAGACGTTCTTCCTTCAGGTGTCAGGTGCTCAAGGTTTGGTAATAGAGGAGGCCCAGGACCTGCGTGTCCTTGGTAGAGGGGGAGTTAAAGTGTTTCAAACAGTAAAAAAAAAGTCCCTGGTTAGTCAGCTGCCAGAGATGGAGATGGAGAGGCCTAGGAAGGGGAGGGAGGTGCCAGAGATGGTCCAGGTGAATTAGAGGTGGGGATGAAAGGTGGTTGTGAAGTTGATGAACTGTTCAACCTCCTCGTGGGAGCATGAGGTAGTGCTGATACAGTTATCAATGTAATGGAGGAGAAGGTGGGGGATGGTGCCGGTGTAGCTGCAGAAGATGGACTGTTAAAAGAAAAAAAAGTCTGTGGTTCGCCAGTCGCTAGAGATGGAGATAGAGAGGTTCAGGAAGGGCAGAGAGGTATGATGAGGGGGGCTGTACAGAGGGAAAATCAGAATGAAGACCTTGCCTCTGTGTGTTGACATTTTCTGTGAATTTTGCAGTAGGTTGTACAAGTTACTGATGTTGAAGATGTCTTGTCGAGGTCTGACATGGCATTCAACATGAGTTCTGCTTCATTTATATGCAGGAGGTAAGATGAATGAAAAATTAATCTTTTTTATATTGTCTGCCATGAGACACCTTCTCCAGCTGGAAAATGCCTAGTCTACTCCTATCAGGAACTTAGGGGTAGATCTTTACTATGTGTAAAATAAATGGTAAAGTCTGCGTCACTTTATTTTTGTGTTTTGAAAACTATCAACTAAAATGAGAAAAAGCTAAGTAAAAAAACAGTGTTTGAAAGGTTGCCTGTATGTTTTGAAAGGAAATACTTAGCACCCATTGCAGGCATTAAATGAACAATGACTTGAACAGGCAGTAATTGAAGTTTGAGATGAACACAATTGGAGGCCAAAGTAATGAAGAGATGCAACTTTTATTGGCAACAGGTAATAATTGAAGTTTGAGATGAACACAATTGGAGGCCAAAGTAATGAAGAGATGCAACTTTTATTGGCATAAGGAAGTTGATTGGTCTATGGACTAGTGACTAGTTAACGATGACAGAGATCATGTTACCTTCCAACAACTGTGTGATTGGTTCTCAGGAACTGAACAGCTTGGAGCTAGGAACAAGTTACAGAGACTGCTCAGTTCTTCCCCAGCTTAGGGTCGGTCACTCTGTTTTCTGCAGTCAACTATCACTATAAATCTGAAGAAAATTAGGTAGCTGGAGTCTAACAAATATTGATTCCTGTTCAGTACAGAAACCCGGGTCTGAAGATCAGGTAAATTGGAGAAGTTTGCATCCTTAAACAAGTCTCACTATTTCTGGAGATGTTATGAAATGTAGAGAGAGATGTTATGAAATGTAGAGACTTGCTTTCCAGCTGGAGTGGCTCACTACTGAATGATAACAAATCGGAAACTTTACATCTGACCTAATTTTTATTAAAGTTAACAAAAACCATAGTTAGGAAATATATAAAATGGGCTGTTTGCTCATGGACACCATGTTACATTATATTACAAATCAAAGCCAAGATCTAACTTGTTGGTTTTATTCCAGGGAGTGAGGTTCAGATTAGTCAGCTCACTGTTATCTGAATGTCATGCTAATGAAATGCCAAAGACTCTTTCCTTAGCTTCTCTCTGCTCCGGTGCTTTGATTGGCCAATGTGTTGCCATGGAGAAGTCAATATAGAACTCCAGACTCTGAGTTCCAAGTTCCATGGCAATCCCTCAGCTAGTCATAGTTGACTTGCCAACAAAACAGTACCCTTTTCCCCTGTAATGTAAATTTCTGTTATTAGTGGGATTTTAGCATTCTTGTGTTTGTTCTGATGAGCAGAAGATGAAAAACTTTGGCTATATGTCACTCCTTTCAATAAAATCATATTTTGTACTTCCAAAGGGATTATTCTTGAAGTGTGAGTCCAGACCACGAAAGTCTGTAAACATTTCAGCCAAGAATGACACTAAAACTGAACCTGATGCTTATGTTACCTCAACACCATAAGAGCGTAAGAGATAGGAGCAGAGCAGGACGTGCGACCGATTGAGCCTGCTCCGCCATTCAATCAGGTCATGGCTGGTCTTTTTGTAGACTCAGCTCCACTTACCTATCTGCTCACTATAACCTTTCATTGCTTTCTTGTTCAACAACCTAGTTATCTTTACCTTAAAAATATTCCACAAGGTAGCCTCAACTGCTTCACTGGGCAGGGAACTCCACAAATTCACAACCCTTTGGGTGAAGAAATGTCTCCTCAACTCAGTCTAAAATCTGCTCCCCCTTATTTTGATGCTATGCCATTTAGTTGTCATTTCACCCACCAGTGGAAATAACCTCGCTGCTTATATTTTATCTGTTCTCTTCATAATTTTATATATTTCTATAAGATACCCCTCTCCCATTCTTCTAGACTCCAATGAGTATAGTCACAGTCTACTCAATCTCTTCTCCTTAGCCAATCCTCTCAACTCCTCATAAAGCAATCCTCACAAACCATATAACTTTGCTTTCCAGCTAGTGCTTATGGATTTCCTCCTTTGGCTTAAAAGACACCATCACAATGCACTGGCTCATCTGCTTTGCTATTTCTAATGTTGGAACAATGATGCTGAATAACCAAATGTTACATTTGGATGTTTAGAAGTAAAATTTACCTATCAACAAATAGCCTGGAAATGCCTCTCAGGCATTCTGCCAATGAGGTTGGCCTGTCCTCACGCATACAGCCAATGATACAACCAACATGTCTTACTTTGGTTCAGAGCCTTTGCTTCAACAAATGGGGCCTGTTCACTGAGGCGTCTAATTCTGGTCTTCTTCAGCTTCTTGTCCTCAGTGTTAGATTGAACCATCAGAGGCTCCTGGCGTTTCTTCTTCTGTTTCTGCTGCAGTAGCGCATGCTGTGTGGATAGGAAAGACAGATTTTAGCAGGTATTGATTTAGTAATTGAGGCCGTGAACAATACAGGATCATGAGGACAGAGGAAGGAGAAGGGAATCGTCAATGTCAAGTATACACTGTGGAAAGTGTAAATCACAACCAAATTACTTGAAGAACTGTAAAGCCTCCAAAAAGTTCCTTTACTAATGTCTCCTTCCATCCCTTTGTCTAGCTTCCTCATTGTCCAAGGGTTGCTAAACGCAGCTTAATAATGCCATGATATCACAATGGAACAAGGTATACCTCATCCAGTATGGAGATTAAACTTGTGGAATCGCTGTTACCTCTAATGTCAGCTCAAAGTACTTCCCTGTACACATACCTATAAGAGCAAGTTTCTGACTCAGAAAAATGTACGTAAACAAACCTTCTAACTCAATGGTCCATCGGTCCCAGATGGACCTCTGGCAAAATGGTTAAATCTATGCAAATGTTATCCTTCCTGTCTGAAGATTGTGCACTGAACTCTAATTTAGCACCAATCTGTGCTGCAGTGTTTACCACTTCAGACTGAGCAAAGATCTAGATAATAGCAGGCGCAGCATCTTCAATAAACACACCCTACCTACTCCAGATGCATTTCACTAAGTGTAAAAACTTGCCTTAAATGACAGTATTAGAAGATTAGGACCATCTGGGCCAGAGATTACCCAGCAAGGTTTGACTGTAGCTAATTAATGAGTTTGGCTAATCAGTGAATGAAATGGTTCCTCGACCTTTAACATCAACACACTGACCTTCACAGGAAAAATATAACAGTAAGAAGCAAACAATGCAATATTTTATAACATCTTTCTGTGTAGTGTTACAATGAGAATAATTATTTGTACTGAGGGCCAAATCAGAGTAACATTCTCTGCACAGTGTTGGCTATTACGTCCTTCAGTAATAATAGGGTTCGTGGGACAAGTTTGCAATGAAATGTCCTCTTTCAAAAACTGTTCAAGGCTTTCTTCTCAGCAAGAATCTGGGTATAGGAGACTTTTTCTGTCGATTAGAGAAAAAAAATGTAAGTGCTTGCATGATCCTTTCACCATGCAGGCCACCAGGAAGTGAATCTGAAAAGATTCGTGAAGCTGAATGTTATATAAGAATTAAATGGGAACTTCATTCTATCTGCAACGGCTAGAGTGCAAATCCATTGCTTTCACCACGCTATTGGGAAAACAGATTAGATTGTCACACAACTTTTCATGCGCAATCCAGAAAGATATCCCTCCACAGAGCTCATCACGTATCATCCCAGATCATAGAATCACTACAGTGTGGAACCAGGCTATTTGGCCCAACAAGTCCACACCGACTCTCCAAAGAGTACCCCACCCAGATCCAACCCCCCCGACCCTATTACTCTACATTTACCCCTGACTAATGCACCTAACCTACACATCCCTGAACATTATGGGCAACTTAGCTTGGCCAATTCACCTGACCTGCACATCTTTGTGACTGTGGGAGGAAACCGGAGCAGCCGGAGGAAACCCACGCAGACATGGGGAGAATGCGCAAACTCTACACAGTCGGTCACCCAAGGCCAGAACCAAAGCTGGGTCCCTGGTGCTACGAGGCAGCAGTGCTAACCATGGAGTCACAATGCTGCTCTGAAGAGCTTTGTTCAGAATTCCTCACCTATCATCCGAGATAGATGCATTTCGACAATGCTTGTCCCACTGCTGAGACTCATAGAGGTTAAGCATGCATTTCACTCATCAGAATGGAGAGTGAATCCATAATTCTACTAAAGGATGAATAATATGAGATCAATGATGATCACCGGTGGGCTGAACTTGTAAGAAGCTTTCAGAAACCAAAGGTGCTCCTTATTCTTCCAACATGAGAGCAGGTTGTCTGATCATACAAACGTCACTTCCAGTCATTTCAACGTGAGTGAGTTGGATTTGAGAGTGAATATGCATTTTATTGTGCTGCATTCACCACTCAAGTAATGAAGGTGGAAATTACCCTAAAAGAGGAATTGAGAAAAGGAATGAAATTTGTTTTGAGCAGGAATGCAAAGGAGCTGGCATGGCATTGCATTACCTATCTGTTATACATGTCCTCAGGTTCGGTCCCATTAACCTGAATGGAGGAACCTAGAGCAGGAACCAGCAGCAGATGTTCAATATTCCCATGTAAGGCCAATTACCCCCAAGAAGACATGAAAAAAATTGATCAAATGGTGATTCAGAGACAGTGAGAAATCGTGCTGATGAATGATTAATAGGAGCCGGGTCTTCCCTGGGCTTGAGAAGTCCAAGATGATATCAGATGATTAAGGAAGAGCAGATTTACGTGCATAACAAAGATGACAAAAACCATGAGTGACTGAGCATCGTGACAGCCAGGACTTGATAAACTGAAAGTTGATAAATTGAAAGTAAATGTGTTGGTTTGCAGCTAATTCTAAGTGAATTGCCAGTTGTGGGTAAGTATTTAATACTGTACCAATAACTCTCTGAGAATGAATGATTATGTATGCTTAAATAACATGAACAAAGGAATCTTATTTCCATCCCATAATACATCTATCACCCTGTCAATTAAATATGGATTTTAGTCAATATCCACTAAGAACAGTATTCCCAACAAAGCATTTCCTAGCAAAATAGGTTCCCCTATTTTAACAAAAGGGAAATATAGTGATACCATGGACCACAAAGCATGAAATGTTACAAATATTGGCTTATCATCGCTGTTAAAACTGAAGCATTAATAAATTAACAAATCTAGAATTCACCAATGTGAAGGAGGAAGGATATTTAGATATTTAGAATGCATTGAACATTCATTCATGGGATTACAGAGGATAGACATTAAAAAAACAAACTAACTGGCCTAACCCAATCCATGTTAGTATTTATATTCCAGTAAAGGCCCGTCCCATCTCTTGTTATATCCCTCAATTCCTTTCTCCCTCATTTACTTGATTCGGTTTTCCTTAAATGCAGCTGCACTTTTCATTTTGATCCCTCTCTGTGGTATTCAGTTCCACATTCCCACCATTCTTTGAGCACAGAAGTTTCTTTTGAATTCCAGATTAGACTTATTCATAGATGTTTATAGCATAGGGAAAGGGAAGTTGGCCCATCAAGACTGTGCCCATCAACAAAACTGTTTCCACATTAATCCCATGTTCCAGCTTTTGGTCCATCAATCATGGAGGCTATGACAACACAAGTGAATATTTAAATACTGCTTAAATATCTCGTGAATTTCTGACTCAACCAGCCTTTCTCAATGGACTTTGTGATGACTGTTTTATATTGATGCCCTCTTACCCACAAGAGAAAACATTCTCTCTGTAAATATGTCACAATGTTGTTTAATATGCCCTCATATTATCAAAGTAATCCTCTTCTCATCCACCCCACCCTTCTGCCCTTGATGACAATGCACACTACCACTCCCTGTAACTGAAGTTTCTGCCAACTCATCAAGCAATAACTGATGGAAAGCTAAGCAATAGAAGCTTAACGGGGATGAGAGGCTCTTCATTCACAGCAGGGGTTCAGTTCAACCCCTTGCTGGTGTATTCTCTCGGGTTTTCCAATCCTGCAGCACACTGTCAGCTTTGTTTCAAACTCTGAGCAACCACTGCCATGTATTTTTAATCTTATTAGAACATTCGACATATGGATTCACTGAAGGCTGTAATGCAGGCAAGCTGCAGCTAACTCCATACGATTTTTCGATCTCACCAGTGGAGACTTCAGGAGAGCTTCATTTTCTCACACTTTACCTGGGGTTCAATCAGTTCCCCTCAAGCACTGTGTTCCACACAGGGGTTGAGTTGTTCATGGTTTTGATTGAAATTCCTGTCTCTTTTCACTTGATGACCCACTCAAACTCAGCAGTCCCAAATTTCCTGAAGCTAGAGTTCACTATGGTTCGCCATTACTTTTCCTCAGTCCATGATCCCATGTATTAATATCTCCGGGCGCCAGCTATGGCTCACTCCTAGGCATCCTACCTCTCAATCAGACGGTCATAATTCAAGTCTCATTCCCAAGTTTAGAGCTCAGAATTACAGATAACATTCCAGTGTAGTACTGAAGGAGTGCCTGGCTTTGGGAGGAAACATTTAACCCTTGCCCCTGCTCATGTAACCCTGAAATATTCTATGTTACTATCTAAACAAAAGTAGTTGGCAGCCAATATTCTTCAGGCGAAAGTGAGGATTGCAGACGCTAGAGATCAGAATCAAGATTAGAGTGGTGCTGGAAAAGCACAGCAGGTAAAGTAGCATCCGAGGGGCAGGAAAATCGACGTTTCGGGCAAAAGCCCTACATCAGGAATGAGCCAATATTCTTCAGCCAACATCATCACAACAGATTATCTGTTTTCTGTTCTGACATTACTCTTTGTGAGAGCTTGATGCATAGAAATTGGACGTCCTGTTTCCTACATTTCAATGATGACTCCACTACAAAAGTAAAGCCCTTCAGGACATCCTGTGGCTGTGAACAGGGTGCTATATAAATGTAAGTTCTTACTAGGTAGCATTTACCAGAGGTCAGCTCAGCACTTCAGATTGCTGTACTGATACAACAATCATAAATGCTCCAGAACAAGAATGGGGTCATCGTCACATTTAGAAGAACACTGATAGACCACCAAACTATAAGACATAAAAACGGAAGTAGGCCATTCAATCCATTAAGACGATAGTGAGGATTGCAGATGTTGGAGATCTGAGTCAAAAAGTGTGGTGCTGGAAAAGTACAGCACGTCAGGCAGCATCCGATGAGCAAGAGAATTGATGTTTCAAGCATAAGCCTTTCATCAGGAATGTCGGGGGAGGCCCAAGGGGCTGAGGGCTAAATGGGAGTAAGGTAGCTGGGAATGCGATAGATAGATGAAGGGTGGGGGATGATAGTGATAGGTCAGAGCGGAGAGTGCAGTGGATAGGTGGGATGCAGATCTGGGATAGTGCGGCCCTGAGCTGGGGCAGAGCTGGCAGGAGGGAAACTAGGTGGCGGCGCATGGCTGCAAGTGTGGAAGGGAGGATCCGGAATAAGAACCATTTCTGGAGACTTTGGATTTGCTGTAAGTGCTGGTTGTCCTGCTCTGTGTGGAGTTTGCACATTCTTCCTGTGTCTGTGTGGGTTTCCTCCAGGTGCTCTGGTTTCCTCCCACAGTCCAGAGATGTGTAGGTTAGGTTGATTGGCCAAGCTAAATTGCCCGTAGTGATCAGGGATGTGTGGGTTAGGTGCACAAGTCAGGGGAAATGTAGAGTAATAGGGTAGGGGAATGGATCTGGATGAGATACTCTTTGGAGGGTCAGTTTGGACTTTTTGAACCAAATGGCCTGTTTCCACACTATAGGGATTCTATGAGAAAGAAGCCATTCTGCCCCTTAAGCCAGTGTAAATTCTTTGAAACTGCTATTTATTTATTCCCACTGCTCTGTTCTTTCTCACCAGTTCTGCAAATTTCTGGTTTGCGTTAGAAGTCCAAGCTCCTTTTGAAAAGTACTACTGAATCTGCTTTCAGCACTGTGTAAGGAGGTGCTTTCCAGATCGTAACTTACTGTGTAAAATGAAATCTCCTCAGCTCCCTCACCCAGCTCTTTTGGTAATTACCTTAAATCGGAGTTCTCTGGTTACAGAAACAGCCACCAATGGAAACAGATTCTCCTTATTTACTGTCAAAGAGCCTCACAATTTGGATTTTCTCAAAATAGTCTCCTTTTATGCTTCTCTGCTCGAAAGAGAACAATCTTGATGTCTCAGAGTGCTTCCACACACTGAACTCTCTCATTCCCTCTGCAAGGTTCTGCCGATCTGTTGAAAATCTGGGGTCCAGAATTAGATACGATTTAAAGCACCCCTTCCGGTGTCAATTAGTGCCATGGTTTTGATGACTGGAATAGAACATGAACCATAATTTGCTTTTGTGATCTGGTAGATTTGGGAAACACACTGTCCACTTCAAAGTGACTATTAATTCTCTCTTCACTCTCGTGGTGAGGAGCCTTGTCTACCAGGAGCTATAGGAATAATTCTCAGGGTAATTCTGAAAACAGATTGATATATTTGACTCTGAAAGTTTGAGGGCTAATTTTTTAGAGGCTTGTGTGCTATGTGGACACTGAGAAATGATTTCTTCTGGATCAATGGAAGATAAATGAGAATCAGGCCATTCAGGAGAGAAATTAGGAAGAACTCCCTCACCTGAATCTGGAGCTCACTCCCACAGAGGTTTGTGGATGTTGTTGGGACAATGGCACTCTTCAAGACTGAGAGCTATAGACTTTTGTTCCTCAGGTAATCAAGGGTTATGAAGCAAAGCCAGGTATTGGAAGTTGAGGTGAACATGAGCCATGATCTAATCATGGGGGGGGTACAGGCTTAATATTTTTATTTACTTACTCATTTTCTGGGATGTGGGTGTCATTTGCCGGGCCAGCATTTATTGCCTCTCCCTAGTTTACCTTGAGGAGGTGGTGGTGAGCTGCCTTATTGAACCGCTGCAGCCCATCAGCCCACAATACCGTTAGTGAGGGAATTTGGATTTTGACCCAGCCTCGGTGATGGAACAGTAATAATATTTCCAAGTCAGAGTAACTTGGAGTGGAACTTGAAAAAGAAAGTGTTCCCATATATCTACTGCCCTTGTCCTTCGAGATGGAAGCGGTTGAGGGTTGGAAGGTGCTGTCTGAGGATCTTTGGTGAATTTCTTTGGTGAATATGGCAGGAGTCATTAGGATTTTTGACAAGGTTTTTCAGATATGGAAGGGTCTCACCTGGGAACACACCACTTGAGAATTAGCTGTCAGATAGCAAATGCTCCTAGGGCAATATTTGGCTGTATGATCCTGTAGCCTAGTTTCAAATTTAATCCCCGATTGATGTTCGATGATCAGTTAGGGTACAGTTAGGTAAAGTATATCCAGATAAACAGTGAAAGGATGTTTCCAATGACCAGGGAGTCTAGACCACGGGTTCACAATCTCAGGATACGGGGTATGCTATTTAGGACTGAGATGAGGAGAAACTTCTTCACTCAGAGTTTGGTAAGCCTGTGGAATTCTCAGAAAGTGGTCAAGGCCAAAACATTGAATTTTACCAAGAAGGAGTTAGATATAGTTCTAAGGGCTGAAGGGATCAAAGGGTGTGGAGAGAAAGTGGAAACAATGTATTGAGTTGGATGATCAGTTATGATGGTATTGAATGGCCAAGGGCTGAATGGCCTATTCCTGTTCCTATTATCTACTTTTCTTTGTTTATACCTTCTGCACTGATCTTAACAGAAATGGTAGAAGACATTCTCCTACTGCACCAAAGCTTACCTTGTTTCCCTGCTAATGTTCCAGCGAAAATATGTGAGATGTTTTCCTACAGTAAATGTGCTATGTAAAGGCACACTTTTATTGTTGTTAACAGCCAACCTGCATTCTCCCTGAGTGAAAATGCCAATTAAAGCAAATTTTATCACTCACTAGGTGCTGAATTAAGATGACCAAAGCCACTTTGTGCAAAATCCATTGCTGACACTTATCCCAATTGTCTACGCTGGGCTGGGCTGGAGACCAGTCCCCAGAAGAGAGGCTGTTTTATGATCTGTATACAGCTCGGTAAAACGACAATGAACATAAGAGAGGTCACTTACCCGCCAGGGAACAGTAAAATGAGTGCAAGTAAGGAAAACAGAGAAGGGTTTGTTATTACAAACTGGAAAAATAATAAAGCAGAACTTTAAGAATTATAAGTAATAAAATCAAAGGGGCAAATGGTTACAGGTCATCAGCATGGACTCGAGTGAAGAATTATGCCAATACCGCTGCCCAAACCCACTGGAGTGTTACAGAAAAGCAGTGTTTGTTGGTGCTAATTATTCCTCACCTCTCCCCTTGCCTGATGAGGTTAGCTTTGGTAAGGTTGCGTAATACATACAATTGTTCCTCTGAGATTTATGTACCAAAGGTCATGGAGAATTGGGGCTGACTCGATGAAAATTTTGGGAAGGGAGGTGGGAGGTGGGGGTTGGGGAAGAGGGCATATGTCTTTCCTAACAATGGAGCCACTTATGTCGGGTGTGTAAGCACTGGGTTCACTATCTGCACTTTTTCCACTTCAGGAAAATTGGGTCTCTGGGAATAGGAATGGGAAAGCTGGTTGGGTCAGGCCTGCTCTGAAATAGTTCCAACTCTGCATTGATTTGTCAATGTAATACTATACTATATATTATACTGTAGGCTGTCTGGTTACTTCCATAATGGTGTCTATAAGTGTCTCTACCTGGATACATATGATTCATGTTGCCATGAGAAGAACTTTAGGAAGCAAAATGTCTACAGAAAACCTTTGGATTAGCAAGTTGCAGATTTCCTAAGGTATCACTCAAGCTCAAAGATTAATGTTAGTCCACAAGCATTGGAGAGTGAGAGAAAAGGAGAGAGAGAGGCAGCCTGTCCTGCTCCTGAAGCAGAGAATGTGTTGGTCACTACTTGGAATGTGGGTGGGTGTGTGCTCTGATTAAAATGCTGAGTCTGCATTTTACTCGGGCCACTCAAATCCTGTCAACCTTACAGCCTTGGTTCCAGCATTAAGTAAAGAGCCGAACTCCAGCAGGATATGTTTGCTGATAATTGCACAGTGTTCAGCACCATTTTTGACCCCTGACATACTGAAGCAGTATATGTCCAAAGACAGCAGGACCCTGGAAAAATACAGATTTGGGCAAACAAATGGCAAGTTAGTTTGGGATATTTTAAGTTACTCAGCTGGTAAAGAAATAAGGAAGCAAGCCATCTGGAACTGAGAATAACTTAAGGACTAGCTCCTGGAGAATGAAGTGTTTATTTGAGAAGCAGCATGGAGCAGAATTGTAGTGTGGGATTTTTGATCAGGTTAATGGTTAAGTATGGAATTTCTTTACTACAGTTTAGAGTGTAAGTTGCCAGCTGAATAGTGCGGAGAAAATGTTGCTCTTAATTTGCTTGATACATTATAAGATGTAATCTTATCACGTAATCCTTTCAGTCAGTCACTGGAAATTCAATGATCTTTTTAGAACTTAGTCTCCATGGGGGAAGGTAACGAATAATACACATTAAACAAGCAGGGCTAAATTTATGGCACTCCCAAATTTGGGAATACAGGGTAAGGGAGACTGCTGAAAATACTGGCACAGGGTGGCATGGCAATTTCAAAACACCATTCCTGCAAACATTCCAGGGGCAGGGTGGAAGAGGAATCTGACTCTTCTCCCATTGTACCAATCAATTAGTGCAAAACTCATTCATGGTTCGCCAGTGGTTGTGCTTTCAGTTTTATTGCTCTCAACTATAAACAAATTCCTCTGAAGGGTTGGAAGCCACTCACCACGTTATCCTGGCCCACTAAGTAATTCAGTAGGGAAAAGGGTTTCGGCATTTGTAAAGGTTGCATTCTTGGGACTGCCCAGCTGGTATGGAGAGTGGACACTCGGTGCTCCAGTGAA
Source organism: Chiloscyllium punctatum (assembly GCF_047496795.1). Taxonomy (NCBI): domain Eukaryota; kingdom Metazoa; phylum Chordata; class Chondrichthyes; order Orectolobiformes; family Hemiscylliidae; genus Chiloscyllium; species Chiloscyllium punctatum. The sequence continues at coordinate 19,740,856 of NC_092783.1, forward strand.
TTGACATTCCGAGGGGTGGAGGGGAACAGAAGAGCAAAGAGAGTTCGGGGGAGAGGCTCTCAGAGACAAGTGCAAGGGAACCCAAGGCAAAAGAGGCCTGAAAATCTTCCTTTCGCCTGCTGCTCCTGATTGCACAAGAAATGTTAAAGAGCTTTCCTTCAATAACACCAAGTCCTGGATTCTTTTTGCACCATCTTCCCACCTGGCAGGAGCATCACAGCCTTTGTGACATGATCAGACCCCGAGCTGCCCAATTAGAAAAGGGAAGACCACCGCCTTTCAGCATGGTGTCCTTCATGGACAGAATGAAGAGAAGATCCAGTGAGGATATTCCTGAGTAATCCACATGAAGCCAGGTTCACTGTCCACATGTCAAATCCCACCACTAGATACAACTGAAATTCTCCCCCGTAATGGCAGAAATATCACAATACAGAGGCACACAAATATCAATCTCTATGATGAAGAAAAACAAACAAAAACTGTGTCTGCTCTGAAAACATGGGATTGAAACTAATACGAAGATTATAGTTTATTTGATGTAAGTTAGTCTCATTTGAGACAAATGTGTTAATCAGCCAGCTATGCTCACGCTTCCTGATCACAATCTACCTTGTAAACTGCCGAGTATGTAGGGCTTATACTATTAAGAACAGAATTAAAGGGGAACTCATATACCTGAATTTCCGAAAGGCATTTGATAATGTGCCACACAAAATGTTAAAGGGCAAGATCCGAGCTCATGGAGTTGGAAGTAATACATTAGAAAGAATAGAGGGTTGGTTAATGGAAGTAGTGGCATTAGCATGGCATTTTCCTGTTGGTAGGCAGTGGGCAAGAGAAAGTCATAAGGTTCAATGTTAGGGGCTCAACTGTTTTGTAATCTACATTACATATATACTCGAGTAATAGTTGATCTCACATTAAAGTCGGCCCCCTATTTTTGGCCAAATAACCTAGAATTTTCCATATATCTCGTGTAAAAGTCAACCTTAGTTCTTCATAGATAACAGATCAACATTTATGAGTCAGTGTTCCAGCTGTCACATTCCGCTCTAGTGACACAGTCCGTTGGTTGTTCTGCTCCGCTCCCAGTCTTCCAGTACACTGACTGTTGTGTTCCACTCCAGGTTTTCAGAATTACCATAATTCTTTGTTTAAGTTTACTTTATTCATTTAGACATTAACTAGGCTTCCACTAATGAGACGATATGAATTTTGATGAGCATGAATTTCAGTCCCTCAAAAATAGTATCCATGCAATAGTCGACCCCATAAATTTAACCTTAAAAAGTAGTCAAAAGAATTTGACTATTTCTTGAGTTTATAGGGTAAATGACTTGGATGAACAGACAGTGTATAATATATCTAAGGGTGCTGATGACACAAAGCCAGGTGGCATGGAAGGCTGTTGTTAGGGAGACTCAAAGAGATAAAATAAGGTTAAGTGGGTCAACATCAAGACGGTAGATAGATTATAATGCAGGGAGGTTATTCACTTTGGTCATAGATAAAGAAAGTAGAACATTTTTGATGTTCAGAGAGACTTAGGCGTGCTTTTTGGAAGTGCAGAGAAAACCAGCATGCAGGTAGAGCAAACAACCAATGGCATGTTGAGTCACAGGAATAAAGAAGTCTTGTTACAGTTAGGCAGGATTTCATTGAGAGCATATATGTGGAGGACTGTGTGCAGTTTTGCTCTCCACATTTCAGGGAATGAAAACTTACATCAGACACAGTACAATGAAAGTTGGCTGAATTAGTGCCTGGAATGAAAGGTTTGACCTTTGTTGAGAAGCAACATTGAACATGCAAGATAGGGGCTTGATAGATCAGACAAAGAGAGATTGTCTCTGTTGGTTAATGAATCTAAAACATTGGGGCACAGTCTCAGGATAAGGGGCCAATCATTTTGGACTATGTTATAGTCCCTCCTGGGCCATAAGGAGAGGCCTTCTCTAGCATTAGACACCTTAGCCTTCAAATAATTGATTCAAATAATGTGATATCAAGAAATGGTTGGAGACATTGGTTACTGCAAAGGCTATGGGCCCTGACAACTTTCGAGCAATAGGACTGAAGACTTGTGCTCCAGAACTTGCTGTTCCCCTAGCCAAGGTGTTCCAGTACAATTACAACACTGGCATTTACCCGACAATGTGGAAAATTGTGCAGATGTGTCCTGTACATTAAAAGCAGGACAAATCCAACCCAGCCAATTACCACCCTATCAGTATACTCTCGATCATTAGTAAAGTGATGGAAGGTGTCTTAAACAGTGCTATTAAGCAGCACCTGTTCAGCAATAACCTGCTCAGTGATGCCCAGTTTAGGTTCCATTAATACCACTCTGCGCCTGGCCTCATAACCACCTTGGTTCAAACATGGACAAATGAGATGAACTCCAGAGATGAAATAAGAGCAACAGCTCTTGATATCAATGCCGCATTTGACCGCGTGTGGCATCAAGCAGCTCTAACAAAACTGGAATCAATGTGTATCGGGGGCAAACTCTCCACTGGCCAGAGTCATACCTGGTACATAGGAAGATGGTTGTAGTTGTTGAAGGTCAGTCATCTCCTGCTCTAGGACATTGCTGTAGGAGTTCTTCAGGGTAGTACCCTAGGCCCAACTATCTTCAGCTGCTTCATAAACAACCTTCCCTGCATCATAAGGTTAGAAATGGCGATGTTCACTGAAGATCGTACAATATTCAGCACCCTTCACGATTCCTCAGATACTGAAGCAGTCCGTGTTCAAATGTAGCAAGATCTGGACAATATCCAGGCTTTGGCTGACAAGTGGCAAGTAATATTTATACCATACAAATGCCAGGCTATGATCATTACCAATAAGAATCAATCTAACCACCACCTCTTGACATTCAATGTGTTACCATCACCGAATCACACACTATCAACATCTTGGGGGTTACCATAGATCAGAAACTGAATCAGGCCAGCATTATTGATACAGCGACTAACGAAGCTGGTTAGAGGCAAAGAACCCTGTGGTGGGCAACTCACTTCCTGTTCTGCCAAGGCCTGTCCACCATCTACAATATTTCCGACTTGCCTGGATGCGTGCAACTTCAACAACAGTTAAGAAGCTTGTCACAATCCAAGACAAAGCAGCCCGCTTGATTGATACCTTTTCCACAAGTATCCACTGCTTCCACTACTGACAGTCAGTAGCAGCAGTGTGTACTATCTACAAGATGCGCTGCCGAAATTCACAAAAGACCATTAGACAGCACCTTTCAAACCCATGACACCTCCATCTAGAAGGACATGGGCAGCAGATACATGGAACACCACCACCTTCAAGTTCCCCTCCAAACCACTCCCCATCCTGACTTGGAAATAAAACGCTGTTCCTTCAGTGTCGCTGAGTCAAAATCCTGGAAATTCCTCCCTGAGGACATTCTGAGTCAGTCCATAGCACATGGACTGCTGCTCACCACCACCTTCTAGGAGCAACTAGAGATGGACAATAAATGTTGGCCAGCCAGAGATGCCCACATCACACAAATGAATAAGGAAAGGAGAAAACTGATCTGGTTAGGGACCAATAGCGTTTATTTTTAATAATTAGCAAATGTGTGACACAGGGATTCACTAAGAGAATAAAGTCCCAAAATTCTACTGTCTTGAAAAACAACAATAGTCTTTGCTGTATAACATTAGAACACTCTAAAATGCATGTAGAAACTTATTTCTAGCAATCAGAATTAATTTGTGGTAAACATGGGTGATCAAACATTCCACTGCGCACATTCAAATAACAAATGTCATGAAGATAGTCCCATGGATTTCTCAACAACTCCCTCCAAGATGTTTAGAACATGATGAGTCATCAAATCTCATTAACATTCATAAGAGATTACAATACTTCACTTTTGTTGATCTGGGTAGAAACTGTCTTTCAAGAATTGTTCTGTCATGGATTGCCTCAACAATTGCTTCTGTTCTAGTTAGCCACCCTTCTTTCTTTGCTCTACTCTGCCCTGGATACTTATTTTATTTGTTTGTTGGAGCGGGCAAGAATTTGGTGTTTATCCTTAATTGCCCTGGAGATGGTGATGGGGACTTTGCCTTCTTGAATGATTACCGTCTGTTTGGTGTAGGTGCACCCACAGTGCTGTGAGGGAGGGAGTTGCCAGATTTTAACTCACTCTGAACCTACAGGCACAACTCCAACTTCTCTCTGACAATGAGCTTTACCAAGCTAGCACTGCTCCTGAGTTCTTTTTTCTTCAACTCCAATTGTGCTCTCTTGCAAATACTTCTGTGGGCCTTTCATCCCTTGTCTTGACTGTACTGAGTTTTATTTGGGCATAGGTTTCTTTCAAGCTGTTCAAAGCTCCTGGGACTTCCTTGAGGCATCATTATGCAGAAATACTTAACTGCAGTTGAACTTCCCCCAGTCTTCAGGACACAAAATCTCTGTAGTTCAGCTGCCTTTAGCAGCATAATGAACAGCGTCCTGTCGAACAAACAGGATCTGCCTCCTTCCATATGACTAACCTCATCTCCCTATCTCTAATTTATTCAACTTGTTGCTCTGCAATCCTCAAACTGTCCTGATGGGCTTATTGAAACAAGCCTCTCTCTCATTGCTAGGCCAAATTGAATGTTGCCACTTAGCAAGGTTTGGAACTGAGGACACTCTGAACAATACATTTCACAGAGAATGCCAGGCTGCTCAGTTTCAAAAAAGTTAGTGTGACTAGAGCATTTCATTACAACAGAGATAACGCGAAACACTGTGACTCAGAGGATTGAGAATCTCTGGAAGTCTCTATCCCAGAGGATTGTGGAGTTGAGATTATTGAATAGACAAATGTTTAGTCTCTCAGGGAATCATGGGATATGGGAAGAAGCCAGAAGCATGGAGTTAAAGACTAAGAACATTGGCTAGGTTACTATTGGACTATTGTGTGCAAATCTGGTCTCCCTGCTGTAGGAAAAATGTTGTGAAACATGAAACGGTTCAGAAAAGGTTTACAAGGATGTTGCCAGGGTTGGAGGGTTTGAGCTATAGGGGGAGGCTGAATAGGCTGGGGCTATTTTCCCTTGAGCATCAGAAGCTGAGAGGTGACCTTATAGAGGTTTAGAAAACCATGAGAGGCATGGATAGGATGAATAGTCAAGGTCTTTTTCCCAGGGTAGTGGAGTCTAAAACTAGAGGCCATAGGTTTAAGGTGAGAAGGGAAAGATTTAAAAGGGGCCTAAGGGGCAACTTTTTCACGCTGAGGGTGGTGAGTATATGGAATGAGCTGCTAGAGGAGGTGGTAGAGGCTGGTACAATTGCAACATCTGAAAGGCATCTGGATGGGTATATGAATAGGAAGGATTTAGAGGGATATAGGCCAAGTGCTGGCAAATGGGACTAGATTAATTAAGATTATCTGGTTGGCATGGATGAATTGGATTGAAGGGTCTGTTTCCGTGCTGTACAGCTCCAAGATTCTATGAATCTAACAGCTGTGCTTGAATTAAATAGCAGAATGGGCTCGATGGGCTGATTGGCCTACTCTTGTGCCTATTTCTTGTGTTCTTGTGTACCTAGTACACAAAGCAGCTTGGAAGTAAAGGAAAGAACACACATTAATGTAGGACATAACATGGTAGCCCACTGTCCTTTCCAGCCAGTGAAACATTTTTCAGGTGCAGTCACTATGGAACAATAACAAATGGAGCAGTGAATTTACTCCGCAATTTCTCACAGATAGCAATGTGATAAAATCGTCAAATTCCTGGTGATGTCGACGAAAACTGGATTGAATACTGGATAATTCCCCTGCTTTCATTTAAAGACAGGCTGAGCTGCTGACTCTGCTGCCACACAGAGTCATTCCTAAAAATTACTACAAAAACTTACATTGAAATAACATTTCACGGTGCAGCACAAGATTATTCATCAGACAAATATTGAAAACTGAGACGCAATAAGACAGGTTTTTCGTGATTGCTTTAAAGGAGCAGAGATGGAGGTGGTGAGTTTGAGGAAAGGAATTCCTGGAGTCAGATATCAGGAAGCTGAAAGCACAGGTGGATGGTGAGTGTTGAGGATGGACAAGAATCGCACTAACACTGAGTTGTTTAGGGTTGTAGGAGTTTGTGGAGTGACAGAGGGACAAAGTCACAAAGGCACCTGAATTCAGATATTTTAATGTTGATGCTCTGTCTGTAAGTACGGGTGTGGTTGGTGAACAGAGCTTGGTGGATGTTTAGATACAGGGGGTGGGGGAAAGGGGTTGTGGGTGACTTTCGCTAACAGCATTAGAAGTAATGGAGAGATTAGTGTACCAGAGTCAAAAGAAGATCCAGCCTTCAGCACCCCACATTGTGGGTGATTTACACAGAGAGATCGATGTTCAAGGGTAAACAGGAAAACCAGCCTTTAGCACCCACATTGTGGATGATTGATTCGGAGTTATCAGCGCCCCAGGGTAAACAGGAAAACCGGGCTTCCGCACTCCTGATCAATCCCCCAATAGCTTGGATGCAGGTTTCAGCAGTAGATGTGCTAGGATAGGGATAAAGAACATTGATGACACCATGATTTAGAGTCTTACCAACTACTAGCTGAGCTTTTAAACAGCATTTAGTGGTTATTGATCTGTAGGAGTGCTGACACCTTGATTAAAGTTAAAATCAGGCTCCTACTCCATCTCTTTAAGATATGGAAATGATCTCAGGGGATATTAATGTGCACATGCCCTGGAAAAATCAAATAGGTCCTCCCAGAGGAGGAGTTCATAGAATGCTAATGAGATACGGTAGTTTCTTAGAACAGCATGATTTAGAGCCAGACTAACGAACAGGCTGGTATTGTGCATTGACAAAGGATTAATTTATTGACCTTGTAGTGAAGGCATTTCTAAATAACAATAAGCATTATATAATTAAATATTATATTCAGATTGAATTTGAGAAGAGTGAGTCAAAACTAGTATTTTCAACTTAAATAAGGATAATGCATGAAAGCAAAGCTGGCTTAAGAGAACTGACAAATTAGACTAAGGGGTAGTAGGACAATAGAGATACAATGGTGGTTATTTAAGGTAATATTTCAGAATACACAGAATGAATACATTCCAGTGAGAAAGATAATTCTAAGGGGAAGCCCAACCATCAGTGGCTCACTAAGTAAGTTAAATGTAGTATAAACTTATGAAAAAAAAACATAGAGTTATGCAAAGATATGTGGCAGGTCAAAATTTTGGAGGTAATATACAAACAGTAAAGAAGGTCTAAACAATTAATAAGGAATGAAAAATTGGAATACATGAGAAAGCTTGATAAAAATATAGGAAAGGTTACTATAGATATTTATTTTAAAAACGTTAAAGTAAGCATTGATCCTATAGAAAATAAGTCTGGGAAATAAAAAGTGGAAAGCAATGAGCTGGCAGGTGAATTGAACAGCTATTTTGTATTTATCTTCATACTAGACAATATAGGTACCAACTCAGAAATAGATATGAACCAGGAAATGGAAGAGAGGGAGGGACTCAAGAAACCAGGGAACTGGGCCTGAGAAAACTGTTGGAACTGTGAGCTGACAAGTCCTCAGGTCTTGGTGGACTTCATCTTCGGGTCTTAAAGTGTATGGATATGAGATCATTGTTGTCCTGGTTTTAAATATCTAATAGTCTAAAAGATTCAGGAAAGGTTTTGTTAGACTGCAAAGTAGCAGCTTTAATTCCTTTATTCAAAATGTGAGGGTGACAAACAGCTGAAAACTACAGTCCAATTAGGTCAACATGTGTTCTTGGGGACATTAGATAGTAAGACTATTCCTTCTGATAGATAAATCATTAATTCAGGGAATATAATCTCAAAATTGGATCTGAGTTGTTCAGGAGTGAGATTAGGAAGCACTTCTTTTTACACAAGAACAGTGGGAATCTGGAATTCTCTTCTTCAAATCCTATGTCTGTGCTAGTAAAATCAGAGCTCTTTGGTTTGTGGTTGTCTAAACTCTTAGCGAGTTTTGAGAAGATTTGTAGCTCAGGTTGAGATTCTGGAAATAGGTTTGCTCGCTGAGCTGGAAGGTTTATTTTCAGACATTTTGCCACCATACTGGGTAATGTCAGTGAGCCTCTGGATGAAGCACTGGTGGCATGGCCCATTGAGTACTTAGACCTCTTGGCATCATGGTAGCCCACAAACCCACCAACACATGAAAACAGCAGCTAATGAACTTGAAAGACCCTATACAGACAAGCAAAACTAATGTCATTTACAAAATACCGTGCAAGAACTGTAACAAACACTACATTGGATAAACAGGCAGAAAACTAGCCAGCAGGATACATGAACATCAGCTAGCCACAAAACAACATGACCCTCTCTCACTAGTATCCTTACATACAGATGAGGAAGGACACCACTTTGACTGGGACAACATATCCACCCTAGGACAAACCAAACAGAGACACACACAAGAATTCTTAGAAGCTTGGCATTTCAACCAGAACTCCATCAACAAGCACATTGACTTGGATCATATGCTGCCTGGATGTCAGGCAGCTGCGTGACCTGCTGCGCTTTTCCAGCAACACATTATCAGCTTGGATCATATTTACCACCCCCTGAAAAAAAACAGGAAACGACATCACCACAGGCAATGATGTTACCACAGGAAATGACATCACCAACCCAAGGAAACCTAAACATATAAATAGAAAGCGAGCCATGTCACCAGTGCTTCATCCAGAGGCTCACTGATGATGTTACCTATTATGGTGACGAAATGTTGGAAAATGAAACTTCCTTGTCTAAACTCTGCTAGATAGGACATGGAACAGAGAGGCATCTGACTGGGTTTTAATACCCTGTGTAGCTTTGTGTTATACGTTCTGTGAATCCTTATTGGATACAATGCACTAAGCACACCACAGTGTGATCACTCATTATAATTAAAATCCTGATGCATCATTCTAGTCAATCAATGGCACTAAGTTCTGAAGAAAGGACAATCATTAGGAGAGGCCCACCTCAGAGCTCTAGTGTTGAGTTGACCTAGCGTGAGCATTACAAAAGGAGAAGAGCAGAATTATTGCCACAGATGGTGTCAAGCAACCACATCCCAGAATATTGTCATCTCAGAATGACAGATGGAATAAATAAGGGTTTGTTTGATTCCAATTTTGTTCTCCTTTATCTCCTGAAGTCACTGTTGGAATGCATATTACCATGTGTTCCAATTATCCTTTAATGTCTTAGCAAATATTTTACAGACTGCCACACAAGAGGCCATTCCATCCATTAAGCCTGTTAGCCACCCCGTTCTATTCCCCTGCCCTTAGCAATAGCCTTCTAATTTTTAATTTCCAAAAAGTTACGGGTTTCCTTTTATAAACTGCTGTTGTAATTTTCCGTCCTAAAATCAGCAACTACCAGCTATGAACCCTGTGTAAAACATCTCTGAACTGCTTCTTTATTCTTGGATGATCCTGAATTAATAGTTAGCGAACAGTAAAAATAGTCATTTTCTGATTTGCTGATAAAAATCTCTCCCATCTAACATGCCACATTTTCACTCTGGGTTTTTTTCTAGTGCCTTAGTTGTGGGTACTCCAAACATTTCATAGCAAGAAAGTGAATACAACATCCTGGGATATGAAAGGTATCAGTTAAATGCAATTCTTTACAAGATATAAAGTCTGACATTACAATTCAGGGCTGGGGGAGTGCTAACTGTTGGTGATGCCATCTTCTGATGAAATGTTAAAGCAAGGTCCATCGCTTCAGGTCAATGGGTAATATCCTATGACAGTATTTGAAGAGGAGCAGAGAGTTATTCACAGTGTCCAGGCTAAAAGAGCTTTTTCTTAACTGTTTGTGGAATGAGTGTGTCACTGACAATGATATAATGATATATGAATGATATAGAAGATGGTATTAGTAATAACATTAGCAAATTTGCTGATGATACTAAGCTGGGTAGCAGGGTGAAATGTGAGGAGGATGTTAGGAGATTACAGGGTGACCTGGACAGGTTAGGTGAGTGGTCAGATGCATGGCAGATGCAGTTTAATGTGGATATATGTATGGTTATCCACTTTGATGGCAGATTACTACCTAAATGGAATCAATTTAGGTAAAGGGGCAGTACAAAGAGATCTGGATGTTCTTGCACACCAGTCAATGAAGGTAAGCATGCAGGTACAGCAGGTAGTGAAGAAGGCTAATAGCATGCTGGCCTTCATAACAAGAGGGATTGAGTATAGAAGCAAAGAGGTTCTTCTGCAGCTGTACATGGCCCTGGTGAGACCACACCTGGAGGATTGTGTGCAGGTCTGGTCTCCAAATTTGAGGAACGACATTCTGGCTATTGAGGGAGTGCAGCATAGGTTCATGAGGTCAATTCCTGGAATGGCGGGACTACCTTACGCTGAAAGACTGGAGCAACTGGGCTTGTATACCTTTGAGTTTAGAAGACTGAGAGGGGATCTGATTGAGACATATAAGATTATTAAAGGATTGGACACTCTGGAGGCAGGAAACATGTTTCCGCTGATGGGTTAGTGCCAAACCAGAGGACACAGCTTAAAAATACGAGGTAGACCATTTAGGACAGAGATGAGGAGAAACTTCTTCACCCAGAGAGTGGTGGCTGTGTGGAATGCTCAGCCCCAGAGGGCAATGGAGGCCCAGTCTCTGGATTCATTTAAGAAAGAGTTGGATAGAGCTCTCAAGGATAATGGAATCAATGGATATGGAGATAAGGCAGGAACAGGATACTGATTAAGGATGATTAGCCATGATCATATTGAATGGTGGAGCAGGCTCGAAGGGCAGAATGGCCTACTCCTGCACCTATTGTCTATTGTCTATTGTCTATTGACAAGGCCAGCATTGATTACCCATTCTTAGTTGACCTTGAGAATGTGCACTGAGCTGGCCTTTTGATCCATTGATATTCATTTAGTGTAGGCATCCCTTACAACGTTGCTGGCAATCATAGAGTCATAGAACAGCATGGAGACAGACTCTTAAAGCCAACTCATCCATGCCCACCAGATATTTACAATTAATCTAGTCCTGTTTGCCAACATTCGGCCCATATCCCTCTAAATCTATCTTATTCATATACCCATCCCATGTTGTAATTGTACCAACCTCCACCACTTCTGCCAGCTTGTTCCATACACACACCATCCTCTGTGTGAAAACGTTGCCCCTTAGGTCCCTTTTATAACCTTTCCCCTCTCACCACAAACCTATGCCCTCTAGTTTTGAACTCCTCTACCCTGGGAAAAAAAACCTTGGCTATTCACCCTATCCATCCCCCTCATGATTATACAAACCTCTCTAAAGTCACCCCATCAGTCTCCAATGCTCCAAAGAAAACTGCCCCAGCCTTTTCAGCCTCTCCCTATAGCTCAAACCCTCCAACCCTGGTAACATCCTTGTAAATCTTTTCTGAACACTTTCAAGTGTATTAACATCTTTCTGATAGCAGGGAGACCTGAACTGATTCTATGACTCTATAATGGCTGAACAAGTATTAGTTGATAGCACTGTCAATGATACCTTGCATCACTTTGCTGATGATCACAAATGGACTAGTAGTGTGGTCATTTACCTGGATGGATTTGACCTTAATGCTTGCTCATAAACTTTGCGGTGTCCATTGTCATCACTCATTTCTTGATAACAGAACATAGGACAGGATCATTAACAGATCAGGAAGAGGCCCTTCAGATCACATGATGTGCCTGAACATGATGTCAAGTTAAACTAATCCTTTCTGCCTGTGCTTTGTCCATATGCTAAAAGTCCTTCAAACACCTCTATCGTATCTGCTTGTACCATCACTCCCAGCAGCGCATTGCAGACTCCTAGCACTCTTTAAAACACCTACCTCTCACACCTCCTTTAAACTTTCCCCATCACAGTTTAAATGCTGATTTTAGACATTTTAACTCTGGGAAAAAGATTCTGACCATCAACTCTAGCTATAGATCTCATGACTTTATAGACTTCTATCAAGCCTCCCCTCAGCCTCTGCCACTTCAGAGAAAATAACCTGAGTTTTTCTAGCCTCTTCTTATAGCTCATACCTTCTAATCCGTGCAGCTTCCTAGGAAACATTTTCTGCACCCTTTCCAAAGTCTCCACATCCTGCTTGTAAAATGGCGACCAGAATTGAATACAATACTCTAAGTGTAGCCTAACAAAAGTTTGTTAAAGCAGGCAATGTGACATCCTGACTCTTGTACTCAATTCTCCGATGAATAAAGGTAAGTAGGCCACATGCTTTCTTTATCATCCTAACTACTTGTGTAGTCACTTTTAGGGAGCTATAGACTTGAACCTTAAGATCCCTCTGAACATCAATGCTGTTCAGGGTCCTGACATTAACTGTACATTTTTCTCTACTGTTTGATCTCCCAAAGTGCAGCACTTCACATATACCGGGATTAATCTCCATCTGCCATTTCTCTGCCTATCTCCGTAACTGGTCTATATCCCCGCTGTATCCTTTAACAGCCTTCTACACAGTCTACAACTCCACTGATCTTGATGTCTTCTGCAAAATTACTAACCCACCCATCCACATTTTCATCCATGTCATTTATATATACCACAAACATCAGAGGTCCCAGTACAGATCCCTATGGAACACCACTAATCACGGATATCCAGCCAGAAAAACACCCTTCCACCACTAACCTCTACCTTCTACTGGCAAGCCAATTCTGAACCCACATGGCCAGGTCACCATGGATCACATGCATCTTAATTTTCAAGATGAGGTTCCCATGATGGGCCTTGTCAAAAGCCTTGCTAAACTCCGTGTAAACAACATCCACTGCTCGACCCTCATCAATTGCCTTTGTCACCTCCCTGAAAAATTCAATCAAATGAGTTGTTAGTTATTTTGTTAGCTAACAGAGCTTTTGTTAGTTATTTAATTGTCCACCAACTTTCATGATCAGATGTGACAGCACTGTAGACCATAGGTCCTTTGGTTGAGTAACCATTAGCTCTGTCTATCACTTGCTGCTTATACTATTGTGTTTGTAAGTTGTCCTGTTTTGTACCTTTACCAGTTTGAGATTTCATTTTTTTAGCAAGCTCCTGGCAACTTCTCTTATATTTCTCCTTGAATCCAGTTTGATCCATGTCCATGGTAGGCTTGTTCAGAAGATCAGGAGGAATGGGATACAGGGAAATTTAGATGTCTGGATACAGAGTTAGCTGGTCGACAGAAGATAGCGAGTGGTAGTGGAAGGAAAGTATTCTGCCTGGAAGTCAGTGGTGAGTGGTGTTCCACAGGGCTCTGTTCTTGGGCCTCTACTCTTTGTAAGTTTATTAATGACTTGGATGAAGAGATTGAAGGATAGGTTAGCAAGTTTGCAGATGACACAAATGTTGGAGGTGTCGTTGACAGTATAGGGGACTGTTGTAGGCTGCAGCAGGACATTGACAGGATGCAGAGATGGGCTGAGAGGTGGCAGATGAAGTTCAACCTGGATAAATGTGAAGTGATGCATTTTGAAAGGTCAAACTTGAAAGTTGAGTACAAGATTAAAGACAGGATTCTTGGCAGTGTTGAGGAACAGAGGGATCTTGGTGTGCAGGTACATAGATCCCTTAAAATTGCCACCCAAGTGGACAGGGTTGTTAAGAAAGCCTGTGGTGTTTTGGCTTTCATTAACAGGGGGATTGAGTTAAAGAGCCGTGAGATCTTGTTGCAGCTCTATAACACTTTGGTTAGACCGCACTTACGAAGAGAGGTTGACTGAGCTCGGACTTTTTTCATTGGAAAAAATAAGGGAAAGAGGGGACCTAATTGAGGTGTACAAGATAATGAAGTCAGTCAGATAGAGTTGATAGCCAGAGACTTTTTCCCAGGGCATAAATTGTTAACATGAGGGGTCATAGTTTTAAGCTGGTGGGAGGAAAGTATAGAGGGGATGTCAGTGGCGGGTTCTTTACGCAGAGAGTTGTGGGAGCATAGAATGCGTTGCCAGCAGCAGTTGTGGAAGCGAGGTCATTGGGGACATTTAAGAGACTGCTGGACATGCATATGGTCACAGAAATTTGAGGGTTCGCACATTAGGTTTACCTTACATGAGGATCAATGGTTGGCACAACATCGTGGGCTGAAGGGCCTGTTTTGTGCTGTACTGTTATATGTTCTATGTTCTATGTAAGAATCACGTTAACTCTGCTTTCTCTCCACAAAATGCTGCTCAACTTGCTGAGTTTCTCTAGCCCTCTCTGTTATTGTTTTGATCCATGGTTTGCTGATGATGGTTAGAGTGACGAATATGCCAGACCACGCCATTGCATTTGGTGTTTAGATACAATTTTGCAGCTGCTTATGACCCACAGAACCCCTTGGATGCCCAGTTTTGACTGGCTAGATCTGTTTAGAATCTAGAATCTATCCTATTTAGCTCAGTGATAGGGTCACATAACGCATTGGAGGATATCCATAATATGAAGATGGTTCTTTGTTGCCCCAAAGACTGGGTGTTGGTCACTCCTGGCAATACTAACAAACGTATCTGCATCAGGTAGATTGGTGAGAACGAGATCAAGCATGATCTTCCCTCTTGTCAGTTCCTTGTGATCTGTTTTCAGACTTAGTTGAGCAATTAGGTCATTTTAGACTCAAACCGTCTGATCTATAGTGGTGCAACTGAGCCACTCTTGGTGATGGATATTGAGGGCTCCCAGCCAGAGTGCATTGTGTGGCTTTATAGCCCTCAGTCTTTGTTCCAAATGGTATTCAGCATGGAGGTGTACTGATTTATAAGCCGGGGTGGGGGGGAGGAGGTGATAGGTGGTAATCTGTGGGAGGTATCCTTGCCTACATTTGACCTGATGCCATGAGACTTCATGGGGTCTAGGGTCAACACTGAGGACTCCCAGGGCAACTCCCTCCCAACTGTATACCACCGTGCCACAATCTCTGGAGTGCCTGACTTGCTGGTGGGGCAGGACTTACCCAGGAATGGTGTTGGTGGTGTCTGCGACATTGATTGTAAGGTATGACCAGTCTGTGGGAGAGCTGTCCCAATTTTGGTATGAGGCCACAGACGTTAGTTAGTATGGACGACTTGGCACGGTTGTCAGGGCTGGGTTTACTACTGTTTACCCAGTGTCCGCCAAGGTCCTTTCCTTTTCTTAGGCATTGTAGTGGCTAGATATAACTGAGCCTCTTATTTGGCCATTTCAGAGAGTGGTTAAAAGTCAATCACGTTGCCGTGGGCCACATGTAGGCTCGACCAACAGGGCCAGATCCTCACTTAAAGGGCATTAGTGAATCAGGTGAGTTTTGACAACAATCAGCAATAGTTCAGACAACTAGCTTCTAATTCCTGATCTGTTACTAAATTGAACCCACATCCCCAAGCACTGTCCTGTGCCTCTGGCTTATTAGTCTGGTGACATTACCACCATCCCACTGCCTACTGTCTCAATCTACACCAGAGAAACAGATGATCTGGCCATTATCATATTTTTTTTGTGGGGTGGGGGTGTTGCGGCGTATAATTCACCTGCTGCATTTCACACATTGCGATAGTGACTACATTTCAAAAGTATGAATTGTCAAAGGTGTCTTACAGTTGTGAAAGGCCTGTCATCAGTGTGTGTGACTTTGACTTTCTTTCCCTCTTTTTTATTGGCACCTCAGAGTTTTGTTAAAACTGGCCATGGCAGGGAGAATATTTCTTGCCACTCAAATCAACTTGCACCCGTTTGTTAATTGGCAATGCCACTTGCAAGTTTTTGCTTGATTGCATTTTTGTGAAGCAACAATGTTATATCAACTGGAGTTGTTCAGATAGTTCTAGTGGACAGATGATCATTGTCTGGACAGGCTGAGTTCAAAGCTGAGATTAATGTAGTGTTGGAAAAGCACAGCAAAGCATTTGAGGAGCAGGAAAATTGACGTTTCGGGCAAAAGCCTTTCATCCTTTTTTCTGCTCCTTGGATGCTGCCTGACTGGCTGTGCTTTTCCAGCATCACTCTCTCGACTTTAATTTCAATTAATTTTCCAGTTCTCTGGTTAAAGGTATGCCTGCCCCTCAACTCTATGCCTTCCACCATAACTCGGGCAAGGATTCAGCTCCTGAATCCATGCCAGCTGGAATGGGGATTGAGCCCCCTGTTTTTGCTACCAACCTGTTCGACACCAGCCAACTGAGTTCCCCCACAGAGTCTGTGTCACTGTGCTAGTATACAATGTTATAGTTAGAAATGACGAACAATCATGACAGAGGCTCCAATTTCTTCCGAATTACAACAAGGTTCCAAAAATGCTGGGATGGGAAGTCTAGGATGATTTCATCTCCTTGTGTGGGTTAACCTCTGTCCTTCCTGTAATGTGCATCTTATTGCGGGGAGAAACACCATCAGCATATAAATCACTTAAACATTGAAGCAAAAACCTCCTAATGGAGGCATTGATGAAAACTGTCCCCAGTTCTCAGAAAACTTCTCTTCTCAATTATCACTTTCTCTGATAATTAAAGCAAGATGTTTGAGTTTATAAATGGCAATGTTTTGCTTGCAGGGCAGATTTTGTTGGCTGCGCTTCTTTTGATGAGTGGTAGTTCCCAATTTTTTTCTCTGGGTGCTCTGTCAGTTCCCACTGACAGCACTGACTCCATAGGCTGCCTTGTTGTGGTCCCTGCAATTTTTTCTCCACTTTGATCGTTCCCATACTTTGGTCTGAGCTGCTGCTGATTGGGGATCTGCTGTCACAGTCAAAAAAGAACATACATTGTGCTTGTAGAGAAGTTTCAGCAGAATCCAAAAGGTAGAATTGGTTTAAATCTTCTTAAAGTTGAACCTAACACGGAACCATATGCGATGGTAGGGGATTCACCATTGTTCCCAGATTCAGGCCTTTTGGTGCAGTGGGTCATGTCCTGACTATGAGCCAGAAACTCTTGGTTCAAGTCAGACCAAAGGAATTGATGGCTGAAGGAATGAGAGTATATATTATGGCCAAGCAGCTGAGCATCAATCTGCAAACCACCTAATGCAGACCATTAGGGGGCAGTATGGTGGCTCAGTGGTTAGCACTGCTGCCTCACAGTGCCAGGGACCTCGGTTCAATTCCAGCTATGGATGACTGTCTATGTGGAGTTTGCATGTTCTCCTCTTGTCTGTGTGGGTTCCCACCTGGTGTTCTGGCTTCCTCCCACAGTCTAAAGATGTGCAGGTTAGGTGGATTGGCCATGCTAAATTGCCCAGAGTGTCCAGGGATGTGCAGGCTGTGTGGGCTAACCATGGGAAATGCAGAGTGAAAGGGATAGGTCTGGGGTGATACTGCTCGGAGGGTCAGTGTGGCTATAGCGTTATAGAAATGTAAAAAAACAGAAACAGATCATTCAGTCCAACTTGTCCATGCCGACCACATATCCACATTTGCCAGCACTTGGCCCATATCCCTCCAAACCCTTCCTATTCATATACCTATCCAGGTGGCTTTCAATAGTTGTAATGGCACCACCCTCCATGACTTTGCCAGGCACCTCGTTTCATTCATGCACTACCCTCTGTGTGAAAAAGGTGCCCCTTAGGTCCCTTTAAAGTCTTTCTCCTCTCACCTTAAACCTATGCCCTCTGGTTCTAGACTTCCCTATCCCAGGGAAAAGACCTTGTCTATTTATTCTATCCAAACCCCTCATGGTTTTATAAACCTCTATAAGGTCACCCCTCAGCCTCTGATGCTCCGAGGAAAACAGCCCCAGGCTATTCAGCCTCTCCCTATAGCACAATCCCTCCAACCCTGGTAACATTCTTGTTAATCTTTTCTCAACCCTTTCAAGTTTCACAGTATCCTTCCTATAGCAGAGAGACAAGAACTGCATGCAGTATTCCAATAGTGACCTAACTAATGCCCTATACAGCTGCAACACAATCTCTCAATTCCTATATTCAATGTATTGATCAATAAAGGAAAGCATACCAAATGCCTTCTTCACTATCCTATCTACCTGTGACTCCACTTTCAAGGAATTATGAGCCTGCAATCCAAGGTCTCTTTGTTCAGCAACACTCCCCATGACTTTACCACTAAGCGTATATATTCTGCCCTGATCAGCCTTTCCAAAATGCAGCTCCTCATATTTATCTAAATTAAACTCCACCTGCCACTTCTTGACCCATTGGTCCATTTAATCAAGATTCAGTTGTACTCTGAGGTAACCTTCCTTGCTGTTCACAACACCTCCAATTTTAGAGTCATCTGCAAATTTACTAACTATACCTCCTATGTTCACATCCAAATTATTTATATAAATGACAAAAAGCAATGGACCCAGCACCGATCCTTGTGGCACTCCACTGGTCACAGGCCTCCAGTCTGAAAAGCAACCCTCCACCACCACCCTCTGTCTTCTACCTTTGAGCCAGTTCTGTACTCAAATAGCTAGTTCTTCCTCTGTTCTCTGTGATCTAACCTTGCTAACTATGGTTCCACGAGGAACCTTGTCAAACGCCTTGCTGACGTCCACATAGATCACATAATATTCTATTCCCTCTTTGCTTTCGAAATCCTCTCATCCTTCTCCTGAATTAGGTTGATATCTTCTGCAGCATATTCTGCTGTGTATGAATTGAATTCTGATATTTGCATCCTAGTCCTTGCTTCAAGCTGACCATAAAGTTCTTCTGCTCTTCAAAGTCAGTTCGGATTCTGCACTCAACTTTGGCAGAGTTTCCACAATGGAGCTCTTTTCAGAATACTTGACACATTTTATTTTGTGAGGAGGAGGGGAGGGAGGGATTTTAAATTCCTTTAAAAAGATTAGAGAATGGAAAAAGAAATCCCCACTTGCAATAAATTAACTTTTACAAGAATTGCTGAAGAGTAAGATCAGAGTTTCCTCACCCAAAACAGTGGTGAAGTATTCCCCAATTTGAAACTGCTGCTGTCAAGGATTAGAGTGTTTTAAACATTTCCCGTAGTTGGAATGAGACTACCATTAAACAATATAAAGTTTTGTACACCACAACTAGAAGACTGATTAAATCCACTTCAAAACAGCCTTTACAGCTGGAAGATCAAGGACACTCATCTCATTAGTCCAGACTTGTATTAAGAAAACTTTACAGACTAGTTTGAAAACTAAGCAAATTTATTCTTGCAATAACGCATTGGGAAAATGTCCACATAAACATCAGCCTGAGTTTCACTTCCAAAGCCATCCTATATTCTTTATTTATCACAAAATAAGATTTTTAAAAAATCAGTAAATCAGTGATAACTCACCTGTCTCCAAACTGTCAGGAATGCATGTACCGTACAGATTAAAGTAATCAGAGCCAGATAGAACAAATTGATCATGGTCTCATGGGGTCAAATGACCTGTTTCCACACTATAGGGATTCTCTGATTAGCAGGTTGGGGCAAAAGGTTCCTGGTCAGCCACTAAAATGAAAGAACCGCAGCCTCTAACTCCACTCTTGAATGGTATCTCCTCAATAATAAAGTCATCAAACTCAATTTCCATTTCATAAAACTGTGCTGACTCCACTTGTTGGGATTCTGACTTATTAGCATCATATTCCTCATTTCTTCTTAATAGATTTCTACTCTCAATTAGAAGATGCAAGAGAATGAAATGAGCCAGGAATTGCTGACTCAGAGAAGGTTGTACCAGTATGAAAGGTTATCATTTAAAGTCTCACAGAGTTCGTGGGTTTTGAGAAGATTTGTAGCTCAGGTTGAGGTTCTGATTAGAACATAGAACAATACAGCACAGAACAGGCCCTTCGGCCCTCGATGTTGCGCCGACCTGTGAACTATTCTCAGCGCGTCCCCCTACATTATCCCATCATCATCCATGTGCTTATCTAAGGATTGTTTAAATTTCCCTAATCTGGCTGAGTTGACTACATTAGCAGGTAGGGCATTCCATGCCCTTACCATTCTCTGCATAAGTTTACTCACTGAGCTGGAAGGTTCATTTTCAGATGTCTGAAAATGAACCTTCTACCTCAGCGAGTAAACTTACATCCAGTCTCACAGAGTTCCAGAAGCATCACAGACGAGGTGTTTAGAGAGTGATGTTTCTTTTGCGATGACAATCGAATGAACTGCGACTGAGACAGCAGGCAAAATGTAAGGTGGAAGAAAGTCCTACATTATTCTCAGGAGTAAGGCATCAAGCCAGAAGGTCACAAAGTGGTAACATGCCTGGGTCATCAAAGAAATGGGGAAGGTACTAACCTAATTCAGGAGAAGGATGAGAGAATTTTGAAACTAAAGAGGGAATAAAGAAGAAATTGAAAACTTCATAGGATTGTTCAAAATTCATCCCATATGTACTTGAACAATACCTACTCAATGATGGAATAGGTTAGGATTGGTCTGTGGTGTAACAGTGAATATATGAAGAAATGAAGAAAGTACAAACTGGTGATGCTGTTTTGATCCAATGTCACCCCAACAAACGATTATGTTTTGCAAGTGAAGCCTCACCATGGGAGTTAGGGTATGGTGTTAACTCACACACTGGAGGATGATGCGGAGAATACTTTAACAAAGTCAGAGCAAACTTATTCACAAATTGAGAAAGAGGCTTTTGCAATTATCTACGGTGTTACTTAAGTTCCACAAAATTCTGGATAGTAGGAAGTTGAGTTTGTTAACTGACCACAAAGCCTATACAATCATATTTGGTTCAGAGAAGGGAGACCATCTCCAGTGTAACGTGGCATTAGAGATGGATATTAATTGTAATATCCATCAGAGTGGTATTCAATATTCTACATCAGCAGATCATGCAAAAGGAAGCACTCTTTTGAGATTTACCTTGACAACTGATTGATTCCTGGCCACTGAGTTACTTGCAAATTATTTTACACACATAAATGACATGCCAGTAGTGAAGATGCTTGGAATGATGGACTGCTCAGTGAAGTGTTCCATTATGCCATGAATAGCTGAGTAAAGAGTAGATGATGAGAAATTGCAGTAGTATTTTGCACTCAATGGCATGTTGATCAAGGCTGCCTGCTATAGGGTGTAAGAAACATTACTACATTCATGTTTACAGAGAATTTGCTGGAGGAACAAGACCATTACAGGGATGATCGTTATTAAAGCTGCTACCAAAACTACTTTTGCTATCCAAAGTTAGATAGAGAGATTGAAGAGTTGGTGAAACATTGAGAAGTGTTGAATGAGAATCAATCAAACAAGAGTTCTGCTATTTCCTGGTCAAATGCAAGAGAACCATGGGAATGAGTGTGTACTGATTTCTTGGCTTGGCTGATGGCTATAACAAATGGATAAATGTTAACTCTATACCCAGTTCCATAAGGGCCAAAACTATTCAGGTATTGAGAGGTTGATTTGCAATTTATGTGTTGCCAGAGCTGTTGGAGTCAGATATTGATCCATAGTTTCCCTCAGAAGAGGTTAGAATTAGATTTAGATTTATTGTCACATGTATGTAAAAAATACAGAGACTTCGACAGAAGAAAAGTGTTATTTCACGTGTAATACACAAAGAGTCGCCTTGCTCTGGTGCCATGCTGAAACACTGAGGATAATGCAAGATTTTACTGCAACAGAGTTCACCTTTCTCTCTTCTTCTTGTTCCTCCTCCAGTCGCTGCTTGACATTAGCCAGAGTCTGTGAAACAGGCTCCAGGGTCTCTGTAATGGGCTCCGGAGTCTTGATTCTGGGCCTCCACCGCTGCCAGAATCGTGGCTGCCGCGATCGAACTGAAGTCATGGGCCTAGGGTTGCACAGGCTCCTTCCCTCCTGTTCCCCATCCAAAGTTCCTCCAGGCCACCGGTCATCAGGGTCCGTGGCCGTCCCTCTTACCGGTGTTACAGCTTCTTCAGGTGCCTGGGCCTAGCCAGGGACCTGGAGCCTCAGCTCAGCCTGCAATTCTGGGCCAGGGAAAACATTTCTGAGTTAGGAAGGAGTCAAATTCAATCTATTCCCATCACCAAGTGTTGAATGGTGTTACATTAAGAGGTGTACAGGTCGGGAAGAAGTCTCTGTAGAAATTTCCCTACAATGACTTCTTTGGCAGTAATTTCCGCATTCCTCTTCAATGCAGGCTGGATGATTTCTATTTTCTTGCACACCAGGTTTCACAGCTAATGTTTAAACAAGGTTTAGTTGCTCAAAGCCAACATCAATTGCAAAGTAATAGCAATGGCAAAAGCAAAGATGGATTATGATCAGATAAAGAGAAGTCTGTGATTGGAGTCATTTTAAAGAGTTGAGGGGCATTCCATGTCTCATGTTGACTGTGGAAATCTCCATCAGAGTCACATAAATCATTTGGTTGAATGAAGAAATATTACAAAGGCAGAGCATGGGAAACCTTCTCTAATCCGAATTCCTCCTATAGCTCAAAATGAAAACTGCAGATACATTAAAATGATGATAATTTGTTTAATATTTTCTGGTGTTAAGGTCATTTTTTGTCATGCAAATTACTGGGGTAATTTTGGTCATATGTACAATTTGGTTGTGCATAAAACTATAATTATGCAACACAACTTGTTAATTTTGAAGCTGGTTTGGTATTCTGGGAACTTACACCGCATTTCCCTTTTTAATGTTTAAGTAATAGTTTTAAGAGGAGAGTGTGTAGACGATACACCAACTCCTCATTGATTGTGAGAGATAGGGACATAGACTCCCAGCCAATGAAGAAAAATCTAGATCCACAACTAGCGAATCAATGGGTAACAAAGAGTGAGGTTTTTTTATTCATTCATGTGATGATGGTGTCACTGGCTAGACCAGCATTTATTGCCCATCCCTAATTGCCCAGAGGGCAGTTAAGAGTCACAAGTAGGCCAGATCAGGCAAGGATCTGCCCTAAAGGGCATTAACGAAGTGGATTACAGTCATTGCTCATTTCGTTACAAAGTCTTCTCTTGCTGTCCTCTGTATTTGGAAGGTTTAGGTAATGTTAGTTTAATAATGCAGCTGAGTCCTTGATAGTCTCACTCAGTGTAACACACACCAGAACTCACAGTGCAATGTTAGGATGACTATTGCAGGCGATAACTAATTTAAGCATTTTCCTCCATGATCATTGTTCCATTTGGCAATCAGAAGGATTGGCAATCAGATTTGGCAATCAGATACTCCAGGCTCCATATAAAGGTGTCGGGCAGCCATCGATGTGGTTGTAGCTGGATCACTCAGAGTGACTTAATGTGCCTTAACATACAGACTGGCTCTAGTGTTCAGAGAAGCCTGTCTCAACGTCATGTTAGAACAGATGGCACAAGATGAGCATTATGTTACATGTGGAAAGATGCAGTGCAGTGGGTAATCCCCATCAAAGGACAGAGGACAGCTCTAGCCACATGTACCTGGCTGGAGATGTTTCGCTCCGGGGCCATCTATAAAGCAGGAGCTGGTGCAGCTTCAATCATAGGTGTGTGCTCATCCAGCAGAGTATCTGAAGCAGTGGGGGACTCTTGGACAGAGAATGGAGGAGTCCATTCCTGACCGTGAGCACAGCGCTGTGTCAGGCGAATATGTGCATCTGGTCCTCCTCTGAAAGAATGACCAACATCTGATGGAAAATGTTTTGCAGCAGGTCCCAGTGAATTGCTGCAGATGGCATGAATGATACATCTTGCAGCATTGACCCATCCCAAACTGACAGTTAGTCAAACCTTTCCTTGCTCCAGGTCACTGATGAATCATGGAAGGACTGAGGCAGGAAGAGATGACGTTGATGAGGCCATTATTTAAGCGCCTCCCATCCTCTGGTGCTGACCTTTTGTTCTTGTACACATGGTATGTTCTAAAACCCACTATGACAATGGGCTGACACTCCATGGAGGGACACCATGAGCAATTCAACCACTTAAGCAGCCTCCAGTCATAGGGGAGCTCTATGTTGGAGGACTTGCAAGAAGGTAATGAAGGGATGGTCACATGATGTTGGGTTTGACATCAAAGTACATGATAAATCTTCTGTCTAATGTACACAGTTTCATGGGAATGAAATGATTTGTCTTTAATAATTTATTGGATCATATTCTTTTTCTAAAGTGGTCCCCTGATCAGAATGCCCAGCCAAAGAGCATCAATCTACAAGCTGCTTAAGAAGTATATTTGTCATTGGCTTTCGATCAGTGCTATAAATTCAGAAACAGCTGTGTTAAGAAGAACTATTTATACATTAACATATGAAATGGTACATGTAAAAGCTCTAGGAATACAAAACCAATATCAAAATTTACAAATTGGGTCACACAATTTTTATAATTATAATCACAAATCAAACACACATGAATAAAATTACCAGTGTAATTTAACTGCAAAGAAAATCCTCAACACCAGTAAGTATTTAATAAAAATATCATTTGGCAAGAAGTAACGCAATGAGCAACTGTTTTTTAACTTTTCCTTGCTGTGTAATTTCAGTGAATCCATCCAACTACTTTGCTTTTCTGTCTGAGTTCTTTCTAATTCCAATAGATTGTCTCCATCACATGTTGGGAGCCCTAATCACAGAACCTGGCTCACTTTTCTCCAGCAGAGGAGTCTGTAATACCAGAATACATTTCTGCTCCAATATGACTTTGACCCTGTGCTATGCTTTGGCCCTGGCTCTGTGTCACCCTGCTCAATGTGTTGCCCTCTTACTTTGTGAACCTTGCAGCAAAGACTGGTTCTCCTCATCAGTGTCCCCTCCTCTGATAGCACAGGTCACTGCTCCACATGGTCCTCTACTTCCAGCTGTCTCTGCAGGGCCACTTGGTGTGGACAGTAGCAGACACCATGTACTTGACAGCTTGGACAAGTCATACTAGAGGGAGGCCCATTGACCACTCCCTAAATGGTGTCCTCAGTGGTGGCCCTGGTGCTGGGGTGGCAGTATTTAATTGCCACTGTGCCTCGGCTGTGGAGTTTCCTACAGGGGTCAGAAGCTGTTTCCAGAGTAATTCTTGTCAGCTAGAAACCACCTACGGAGGCTGTCGGCTAGCTGAGGAACTGTACAACCTGTGGCTAGCTCAGACGAAACAAATTGTATTGAAAAATGAGCTATTGGAACATCACAAAGCACTTTCCAGTGAACAAAGTACTTCTGGAGCCTGGTCACTGTTGTAGTGCAGCAGTTGAGTTGTGTTCAGCAAGTCTCCACAGACAGCAATGATTGCCATCAATCACACAGTCAGAGAGGTCTACGGCGTGGAAACAGACCTTTCAGGCCAATGTGCCCATGCCGCCCAGTTTTCGCAATTTAAACTTATTCCATTTGCCTGCATTTGATCCATATCCCTCCATACCTATCCTAACGATGTTCCTGTTGGAATGGTTCTTATGCCTCACACACAAGGGAACTCTGCCATTAAGACATACCTTCCATCAATATTTATCTGGCCCTGAAGGGCTGCCTCTGTGGACAATGCAATGAAGGCCAATGTCTTGTCCAAAGTGGCATCTCAGCTGCCACCTGACAGCTGCTGATGTGGGCAGCCGATTGTGGGGTCCCGTGCACACCCACTTCCAATCCCTGAAACAAACCCAATGTTAGAAAACTGAAGGCAACTATCACCCTGAAAACTCATGATGGAGGTGTCCATTGCTCTCTGAGGTCGAAGACTCTCCGACAGGACAACACACAGATTAGGCACTAGCTGAACTCAAAAGGTGCAATTGTTGCTCATAAAGCACTGCTGCTGTGGAGAGCACCTTCATGCCCCTTGCCCAGTAACTGCTCATCCCTCATACCCATTCCTTCTCCTTACTGCTCCAGGACACTTCTCAGTAGGTGGATCCCCATGACTGGCATGCCATCATTCACAAGTAACTCTGCTGGACAATGAGCTGACAGCTCATTGTGATCACTCCTATAACTGACCACTAACTCCAGGTATTTCCTTCTTCCCTGGCTCCCCTCAAACCTTTCTTAAATTGAGCTCAGCCCCCTCGAGGGAGACTCTCAGATTATCCAAGAGCTTCTCTGTGCAGTTTCCTGCTTTTTAAGAAGCAAGGGCATAGCTGCCACTTAACTCAACAGCAATCTGCTGTCCAGCATCTCATCTGTTTTTACGAGGTTCTGACGTAGTTTATGTGTCAGACAAGATAAAATAGTCCAGGCAAAAACACTCCTCAAAAACATACCTAGCAGCCTAACTTGATTGGCCACCTCTTCCCAAATGGCAGCCATCATCCTTAAGGTATCTCCTCTGGGAAAATCACACACTTCAAATTATTGGATTCACTTGCCTCTGACCTTGTCTCCCCTGTTGTTCAGTATGATGCAAAACATTCTAATATGTTTAGGGAAGGCTATGGACAGAAACTGGCCACTTGGCCCAACCTGTGCCAGTTTTTAACCTCCCCTCCTCTTTCCTCATCTAAATCTTTCACTGTAACCCTCCATACCCTTTCTCCTCTCACCTAGCTATCCCTCAAACACATCTCTGAGATTTATAGAAGCAGTTCCAAGAAGGTTCTCTCAACCCGTTCCTGGGATGAAGAGAAGTTGAACAGGTTGGACCCTTACCCTTTGGGGAGAAAGTGAGGACTGCAGATGCTGGAGATCAGAGCTGAAAATGTGTTGCTGGAAAAGCACAGCAGGTCAGGCAGCATCCAAGGAAGAAGGGCTCATGCCCGAAACGTCGATTCTCCTGCTCCTTGGATGCTGCCTGACCTACTGGGCGGCACGGTGGCATAGTGGTTAGCACTGCTGCCTCACAGCGCCAGAGACCCGGGTTCAATTCCCGCCTCAGGCGACTGACTGTGTGGAGTTTGCACGTTCTCCCCGTGTCTGCGTGGGTTTCCTCCGGGTGCTCCGGTTTCCCCCCACAGTCCAAAGATGTGCAGGTCAGGTGAATTGGCCATGCTAAATTGCCCATAGTGTGAGGTAAGGGGTAACTGTAGATGTAGAAGTAGGGGTATGGGTGGGTTACGCTTCGGCGGGGCGGTGTGGACTTGTTGGGCCGAAGGGCCTGTTTCCACACTGTAAGTAATCTAATCCTGACCTACTGCGCTTTTCCAGCAACACATTTCAGCCCTTACTCTTTGGGATTGAGAAGAATGGGAGTCGATTGTATCAAAATATGAAAGCTCTTGAGTTGACAAGGTGGATGTAAAAAGGATGTTTCCTGTTTTGGGAGAGACTGGAACAAATGGACATGGTGGACCTACCCTTTCCTTAATTATGCTCTTCCTCCTAATATACATATAAAATGCTTTGGGATTCTCCTTAATCCTACTTACCAAAGACATTTCATCAGCCTTTCAGCCATGTGAATTCCTCTTCAAGTCCTTTTCTGCTTCCTTTAAGGGTTTTACCTGATTTTAATTTCCTAATCCTTACATATTTTTCCTTTATTTTTTAGACCAAACTTTCAATATCTCTTGTCATCCAGTATTCCAAATCTTACCATCCTTATGGAGACATAGAGTCTTAGAGATGTACAGCATGGAAACAGACCCTTTGGTCCAACCCGTCCATGCCGGCCAGATATCCCAACCCAATCTAGTCCCACCTGCCAGCACCCGGCCCATATCCCCCCAAATCCTTCCTATTCACACACCCATCCAGATGCCTTTTAAATGTTGCAATTGTACCAGAGTCCATCACTTCCTCTGGCAGCTCATTTCATACACTTATCACTCTCTGTGTGAAAAAGTTGCCCCTTAGGTCTCTTTTATATCTTTCCCCTCTCACCCTAAACCTATGCCCTCTAGTTCTGGATTCCCCAACCCAGGGAAAAGACTTTGCATATTTACACTATCCATGCCCCTCATGATTTTGTAAACCTCTATAAGGTCACCCCTTAGCCTCCGATGCTCCAGGGAAAATAGCCCTAGTTTATTCAACCTCTCCCTATAGTTCAAATCCTCCAACCCTGGCAACATCTTTGTAAATCTACTCTGAACCCTTTCAAGTTTCACAACACCTTTCAGATAGGAAGGAGACCAGAATTGCACGCAATATTCCAACAGTGGCCTAATCAATGTCCTGTACAGCCGCAACATGACTTCCCAACTCCTGTACTCAATACTCTGACCAATAAAGGAAAGCATACCAAATGCCTTCTTCACTATCCTATCTACCTGCGACTCCACTTTCAAGGAGCTATGAACCTGCACTCCAACGTCTCTTTGTTCAGCAACACTCCCTAGGACCTTACCATTAAGTTTATAAGTCCTGCTAAGATTTGCTTTCACAAAATGCAGCACCTCACATTTATCCGCCACTTCTCAGCCCATTGACCCATCTGGTCAAGATCCTGTTGTAATTCTTCGCTGTCCACTATACCTCCAATTTTGGTGTCATCTGCAAACTTACTAACTGTACCTCTTAAGCTCATATCCAAATCATTTATATAAATGATGAAAAGTAGTGGACCCAGCACTGATCCTTGTGGCACTCCACTGGTCACAGACCTCCAGTCTGAAAAGCAACCCTCCACCACCACCCTCTGTCTTCTACCTTTGAGCCAGTTCTGTATCTAAATGGCTAGTTCTCTCTGTGTTCCATGAGATCTAACCTTGCTAACCAGTCTCCCATGGGGAACCTTGTTGAACGCCTTACTGAAGTCCATATAGGTCACACCTACCACTCTACCCTCATCAATCCTGTTTGTTACTTCTTCAAAAAATTCAATCAAGTTTGTGCGACATGAGCCATGTTGACTATCCCTAATCAGTTCTTGCCTTTCCAAATACATGTACATCCTGTCCCTCAGGATTCCCTCCAACAACTTTCCCACCACCGATGTCAAGCTCACTGGTCTATAGTTTCCTGGCTTGTCCTTACCACCTTTCTTAAACAGTGGCAACACGTTAGCAAACCTCCAGTCTTCTAGCACCTCACCTGTGACAATCGATGGTACAAATAACTCAGTAAGAGGCCCAATAATCTCTTCTCTAGCTTCCCACAGAATTCAAGGGTACATCTGTTCAGGGGTCCTGGGGATTTATCTACTTTTATGCATTTCAAGACGTCCAGCACTTCTTCCTCTGTAATATGGACATTTTACAAGATGTCACCATCCATTTCCCTACAGTCTATATCTTCCATGTCTTTTTCCACAGTAACTACTGATGCAAAATATTCATTTAGTATCTCCCCCATCTCCTGCAGCTCCACACAAAAGCCACCTTGCTGATCTTTGAGGGGCCCTATTCTCTCCCTAGTTACCCTTTTGTCCTTAATGAATTTGTAAAAACCCTTTGGATTCTTCTTAACTCTATTTGCCAAAGCTATTTCATGTCCCCTTTTTGCCCTCCTGATTTCCCTCTTAAGTATACTCCTACTGCCTTTATACTCATCCAAGGATTCACTCAATCTATCTTGTCTATACCTGACATATGCTTCCTCCTTTTTCTTCACCAAACCCTCAATTTCTGTTGTCACCCAGCTTTCCCTAGACCTAACAGCCTTACCTTGCACCCTGACAGGAATATACTTCCTCTGGATTCTCATTATCTCATTTCTGAAGGCTTCGCATTTTCCAGCCACCCCTTTACCAGCGAACATCTGCCTCAATCAACTTTTGAAAGTTCTTGTCTAATACTTCCAAAATTGGCCTTTCTCCAATTTAGAACTTCAACTTTTAGATCTGGTCTATCCTTTTCCATCGCTATTTTACAACTAATGGAAGTATGGTCGCTAGCCCCAAAGTGCTCTCCCACTGACACCTCAGTCACCTGCCCTGCCTTATTTCCCAAGAGTAGGTCAAATTTTGCATCTTCTCTTGTAGGTACATCCACATACTGATTCAGAAAATTTTCTTGTACACACTTAACAAATTCCTCTCCATCTAAACCCTTAATGCTATGGCAGTATGCTATGTTTGGAATGTTAAAGTCCCCGACCATAACCACCTTATTATTCTGTAAAGTTTGCCAACAGAGTTAAAGTTATACAAATTCTTCTTTCTTTTGTTTGTGTTTTAGCTGGATGTAAGAATAAAATGTGTTTTGCTTAAAGCGAAGTCATGTGACCAACTGAATTACTTTTGGAACACAGCACCCTTATACTTTAAATAAGATAAAGGTTAGTGTCTCAACTATCTCCTTGATATATTTGAAGAGTGTTTGGTTTGGTCCGTAACATTATTTCAGAGAAGAGTCTTTTCTTATGAGACTATCTAGAGGTAGACCAAATGAGCCCTTTAGATTCCTATCCTGAAGCAAATCTACCTTGTAAAGAGCAATATTAAGAGGTTGGACAATATGATGAACAGTGATACAAACTGCTTGTGCAGGATTGCAACTTGTTGCAAAAATATGTTCTCCTTGTATATCTTTGCCAATTACATTAAATAAATGCCTGTTTGTCTTATTTTATTCATTCCTATGATATGGGTGTCATTGACAAGGCTAGCACTGACAGTCTAGCTCTAATTACCACTGAGAAAGTGGCAGTGAGTAACTCGCCTGGCCTTTCTAAACGAGTACATTGTTTTGCTGTCGATCTAGAGTCACATATAGTCCAGACTGGGTATGGATGGCAGTCTCCTTCACTGAAGAACATCAGTGAAACTAATGGGTGTTTCCTGTAACAACATATTCCCTTCTCCCTTGATGCTCATTTAATTTCCCCTTAAATGTTACCTCACTTTAAACTACAGCTGATTCAAACCTCTGCCGTCTATATCCTAGTGTCCTCTGAGTCTTGTTCACCTATCTCCTTGTATTTGCTTATCAATATTGTCCCTTGCACTGACGAGGTCAGTTTTACGAAACCTCATGTATGGTTTTCAAGTACTGACATAATATATCAATCAGTGTCATGTACTCACAGAGATTTCAGAAAAGTTAGGTTTTTCCAAAGCCCCATGCTAATTTCAAAAAGTAAATTTAAAATTAATTAGAATTTTACAATGAAGCAAGTAGTGAGCAGGGGAACTGAATGTGGCTGGGAGTAGTGTAAGGGTTAATCATTACAACAAATTGAATCTCAATCTGCTTAGACACCAAGGTAACACTAAATCCTTCAGGCCTAACACAAAGCAACATTACGTTGTGTCTGAAAGCTTGCAGCACTGCTCGTGCCAATGAAAATCGGGTTTCCATTTCCAAAACAAACATATAATTTCATTCCAAAACCAATTTTTATTCCTATGAGCTGACCACCCTCCGCCCCCACCACCCACCCCCCCCCACCCCCATCCACTTGCTCACCTTCTCCTCAGACATCCTTGTCAGCGGCCCACACTAGCCCCCTCCACCCTGCCACCAGGTGCAGCTGGTTCAGCCTCTGTCAGTCCCTCAGACCCTGGCTCACAGCGAACAGTGAGGAATAAAACAGGAAAGACGTCAAACACCTTCGAGTTGCCCCTCAGCAGGTGGTGAGCTAACCTGAACTTGAGTAAGCAAAGGAATCCTGGGAGAGAAGTCTGACCTCACTCACAGCATGAGCACAGGGCCATTACTGGGGTCCTGCCAAATCACACAGTCTGTTGAAGTAAAGCTCCAGGGAGCGATGTGGCTGATTAACCTGACTAATCTCTATACTAATCACATCTAGGAATAGACGCATCCACTCCCCCTGCCTTCACTGTCCATTACTGTGTCTACATAGATATATCTTTAGCATCCTTACATTTCACAGCAGAATGATCTGACAGAGGCCTGTTGCTGACTTGGAAAGTAATGAATGCTGCTTAACGATAACTGTTTAGAATATTGAACTTAGGAGCAGTAATGCTTGCCTTCATCGGATGGGGTATTGAGTATAGGTGCTGGCAGGTCATGTTAAAACTGTACAAGACATTGTTTCGGCCACATTTAGAATACTGTGTACAGTTCTGGTCACCACATTACCAAAAGGATGTGGACGCTTTGGAGAGGGTACAAAGAAGTTTTATGAGGATGTTGCCTGGTATGGAAGATGCTAGCCATGAAGAGAGGTTGAGTAGGTTAGGATTGTTTTCATTAGAAAAAAGGAGATTGAGGAGGGACCTGATTGAGGTCTATAAAATCATGAAGGGTATACACAGGGTAGATAGAGATAAGCTTTTTCCCAGGGTGAAGGATTCAATAACGAGAGGTCATGCGTTCAAGATGAGAGGTGAAAATTTTTAAGGGGAATACACGTGGCAAGTATTTTACACAGAGGTTGGTGGGGGTCTGGAACGTGTTGCCAGCAGGCACGGTAGATTCATTTAAGATGCGTCTGGACAGATGTGTGAGTAGGTGGGGAGCAGAGGGATACAGACGCTTAGGAATTGGGCAACAGGTTTAGACAGTGGATTTGGATCGGCTCAGGCTTGGAGGGCCGAAGGGCTTGTTCCTGGGCTGTAAATTTTCTTTGTTCTTTGTTCTCTAATAGGTGATTTGGCCCAGCAGGGCTGGTCTATGATTCGATAAAGTCAGGACCAATCTGGTTACAATCTCAGCTCCACTTTCCTGTTGGCACCTCCCATAGACTTCGATATCCTGTTGATCGAGAATCTGTCTGACAGCGCTTTGACTAAATTCAAACAATCATCAATCAAACTGTACAGAGTAAACTAATAGAACTGCGAGTTCCCATGTCTCTGGGATCATCCTAGGATCTTAAAACAGGTTGATAGTGAGTTAATAGATTTGTCAGTGTTAATTTTCCAAACACTTCTTGATTCAGGAAAGATTAATTTGAACTGGAAAGTAGAAAACACAAGCTTTTTATTCAAGATGGTAGAGAGGTAGAAATCAGAAATCTGTAGGCTAGTTAGTAGTTGTGGGAAATGTGTCAGAACTGTTCGTTAAGCAGTGTACTTTGAAAACTCAAGATAACCAGAACGAGTGAACATGGTTTTGTGAAAGGGAAATCATGTTTAACTAATCTATTGGAGTTCTTTGATGGAGTAACATGCTCTGTGAGTAAAGGGGAGCCCGTAGATTTACTTGGATTTCTGGAAGATATTTGATAAAGTGTCACATCAATGGTTATTGAGCAAAATGAAAGCTCATGGTCTAGAGGTAAAAATATTCACACGGATAGGAGATTGACTGATAGAAAACAGTGAGTATGTATAAATGGATCTTTGCCTAATTGATAGGAAATGGTGAGTGGTGTCTGCAGGGGCGAGTACTGAGCCTCAATGTTTTACGATTTAAATCAGTCATTTGAACGAAGGCACGTGATAATGTCCGTACCCCCTGAACCGAGAGGCCCAAGTTCATAATCCCACCTCTTCCAGAATGTGTAATAACAAAGATTAGAAAAATGGGTGAGGTAAATACATAGTAACAAAATTTACAGATGACACTGAGACAGATGGGAAAGTACGTTGTCTAGAAAACATAGAGCCATAAAGCACAGAAACAGACCCTTCAGTCTAACCAGTCCATGCTGAACATCATCCCAAACTAAACTATTCCCACCTGCCTGCTCCTGGCCCATATCCCACAGAACCCTTCCTATTCATGTACATACCCAAATGTCATATCACTAACAGATATCGATAGATAGATTGATTGAGTGGCAAAAATCAGTCAGATTGAGTATAATGTGGGAAAATGTGAAGTCATTAACTTTGGCAGGAAGAATGCAAAAAAAGGGCCCGACTTAAATGGAGGACGACTTGCAGAACTCTAAGGTGCAGAGGTTTCAGGTGTTCTAGTGCATGAACCACAGATGTTTGTCTGCAGGTACTGCATATAATCAAGAAGGTTAATGAAATTCTGTTATTTATTATGAGAGGAATCACACATAAAAGTGAAAATGTTGTGCTTTCGTTGCACCTAGCATTGGTGAAACCGCATCTAAAACAGTGTTTGCAGTTTTGGTGTTCTTATTTGAAGAAGGATGTGAATGTATTGAAGAAAATGCAGAGATGGTTTACGAGATTGATACCTGGAATGAATGGATTACTTTGTGAGGAAACGTTGGACAGACTGAACTTGTGTCCACTGGAGATGAGAAGAGTTTGATGTAGCTTGATGGAACCGTGTACGACCCTGGTCTTGATAAGGTGGATGTGAAAAGGCTGTTTCCTCCTCTGGGCCAATCCAGACCCCAGGGCCACTGTTTTAAAATCTGACCATTTAGGTCAGAAATGAGAAGAATTCCTTCCTCTCTGAAACTTGTGTAACTTTAAAACTGTCTCTCTCAAAAAGGCGATAGGCGAGGGACATAAATTATTTTTAAGGCAGATGTTGATAGATTCATGTAAGGCGGTGGGGGTCAACAGTTATTGGGAGATGGGAATATGGAATTTGAAATACAAACAGATCAGCCCATGATTTTGGACAATGTGGAACTGGGATGAGGGGCTAAATAGTCTATTTCTGCTCCTATTTCATATGCTGGGATGTTCATTTTATGTTTTATCTTTGAAGTGGCTCCTTATCAAGAGCCTTTTGGAAATTGAAGTACACCTTATCCACAACTTCTCCTTTATTCACCTTATTTGTTACTGCTCATATCATGCAGGGAGAGACCGGAAAGTATTTTTAACAGATCTGTTTGTAGCCAGTGCCAACCCTGTGGAGCACTGTGTGTGCATGTGCACAGTCAATGTGTTGCTGCTCAACTCACTCCCACAGCAAAGATCTGGGCATTATCTATAAGATCACTGGGGCCAGAGAAATAGATATACATCTGGGAGGAATGGTGCTTGGAAGAAAATTCAGAGAGCAATTACTACAACCATTGCACGTTTGATTTGAAAACATACCTGAGTCCAGGAAAATAGCTGTGTAACAGATGCTGGGGTATGCTGGGGTATAGTCTCTGAAAACATCATCCTGCAGAATGGAATGTGTTGTCTAGAAAACATAGAGCCATAAAGCACAGAAACAGGTTTCTGAGTGAGGGTTTGCTCCCCACACCCTTACCTTGGGGCCATACGTATCTCACTTGGATCCCAGTATCTGGTCCTACGTGCCCTTTTAAAATCCGCCCACCACTGTTCCGGCACAGTTTTAGATTAGATTCCATACAGTGTGGAAACAGGCCCTTTGGCCCAACAAGTCCACAGTGACCCGCCGAAGTGTAACCCACCCAGACCCATTATCCTACATTTATCCCTTCACCTAACACTATGGGCAATGTAGCATGGCCAATTCACCTAACCTGCATATTTTTGGATTGTGGGAGGAAATCAGAGCAAACCCACGCAGACAATGTGCAAACTCCACACAAAGAGTTGCCTGAGGCGGGAATTGAACCCGGGTCTCTGGCACTGCGAGGTAGCAGTGCTAACCACTGTACCACCGTGCCGCCCACTATGGGAATATGAAAATCAGAGCAAAGACCTCTTTGTAAACCACTTCCTTGATATATCCTGCCACCTTCAAAGATCAATGCACTTGCACCCCTGAGCCCCTCAGTTTATGCCCATCTTCAGAAAACAGCGTCACAAAGTCCAGCATTACCACTCCTTAACCCTGCTGCCCCAAAACATCACATCACATTTCTCTTTATTCAAGTCAATCTGCTATTTGTCCACCCATTCTGCTGCACCAGCTACATCACATTGCAAGCAATTTGTATCATCTATATTGTTTGCCATACTTGGTATTGTCAGCAAATGTTAAAATTTCACAATCTAAATTATTTCTAGATTGTACTGAAAAGCCATGTTCCTGACCTTGACCCTTGGAGAACACCCACATAGCACCAACTTTCGGTCCAAAAAGCAAGCATCTACAGTGACTCACTGTTTTCCATCCTTAAACCAATTTTTGAAATCTAATTAGAGACTGACCATCCTATTTCACGAGCCTCAATTTTGCCATACAGTCTTTTACGTGGTAGTCAATCAAATATTTTCTTGTAATCCAAATAAACAGAATCTACCACATTTCCCACATCAATCTTTTCTGTTGCATAAAGAACATCAATAGATGAATTAAAGACAACTACAAATCCACCTTGACTAACTCAAATCTGTCCAAGTTCTTTCTGTTGATATTTCTCCTGATTATTGGTTCTCAAATGTTACACATTATTGCTCTTTGACTGTGAGTTCATTAACAGACTGTTTTAGTATGACTTATAAATGACAAACAACAGGGAACAATGTGGATTTGAAAGCAATGCTTTCTGAAAGATTGATTTAGTTAGTGAAAACTATTCTTCACCGTTGCCAAGCCACTAACTTGTATATAAGGCAAAATAAATACATAGTGAAACCAGCCTTGGAATATTGTGATAGATCACTCTGTTAAAACTGAGGTCACCCTGATTCATCGTCATTTTTCATGTGAACGTACTTGACAATTTCCCGAAGGAATAGTTTGAACGATGGCAAAACTACTGTTATATCATGGGATTTCACATAAAGAGAAAAACAAAATAATTATGTCACTAGAAACATCTTTAGCTCATAGGTTGAAATGTATCCAACTTGTTACATTTTCATTGCTATGATTCCAGCTGTTGGCAACACTGGACAAGTCAGATTGCAGAGCAGGACTAGGTTAGATTGTTTAGTTGTTCTTTTTGCTTACTGTGGATGTTAGTCACGAAAAGAGGCTGTCTATGTACATTTTTCCAAGAGAACATGAATTTATTAAACAAAGGGAAAACTATATATGATGTACTAGACAAAACTACCAGAATAATCCCATCTCAAATATCAGAAAGAAAATATACATCCTTTTCCTCCCACAATATATTTAGATATTCAAGCCACAGTGAATAGTCACCCCTATCTTCAAGCTAAAGCCTCTTGCTCATTGGGCTCAATTGTAATCACTTTCCTCATGGCAAATATCCACTCAATGCTATTTTCTTCAGTTAGTACTTCCCCCGAGAGCCTTAAATAGACTGCAACTCAGCTCACTATTCCTTAACATGGGCTCCCTAACTCATGTCTTCAACAGCCTTGTGGGATTTGTTGCTCAGACATGCCCACAGACACCTGTGTCTGGTATGTTCTCCCATTGACTTCGGTATATCTCAGGACTCCTCCCCCATCCTGACTGCTAGGGCAACAGCACTTCAGCACCTTTTCTGCTTGATTCTAGTTCTGCTTCCTTCTCCCTCTCTCTGTGAGTCGCAAAATGCCAGTCAACGCTGCCAATGATCCTTCCAGGTAACATGCTGATTATTTAACTAAAATTGCACTTATAAATGCTGGCTTAAATTTGCTGTTTAAAATAATATCCTGACACTTTGATAATAAAAAGCTTGACTTTCACAGAACTGAACATTAAGATTGAGTTTTCCTCCACTTTACAACTCAGGTTAACTAATAACGCTAATTTTATAAATCTCCATCACATTATATATAGTTATAAAAATATAACTGTACTAACTAGGCCAATAAACATTTCTTAACAAGAATGTTCACTCTTCTGTATTGAGACTTCTAAATTTAAGTTTGCTCTTTAAAAATATTTTGTCCTGGAGTTTTCCTCCTGCAAAAGACAATTTTAAATTATTGCAAAATGTGAATTGCTTTTGAACACGAATCAAAAGCCTGCACTGTTTCACAGAAAAGCTGACCTAAACTGGACAAGAATCAAAGGTTTCAGTGGCAGAGTCAGAACTTACTCCGACAGTCTGGTTTGAAGAATGTCTTAAGAGAGGAGTCAGATGGAGTGAGAAATGGGTATAGGCCAGAAATCCTGCAACTTGTGGTACAGACAGCTCAACACAGACAGAAAGAGCAAGGGTGATGCGAGCTGGAGATATACAAGCAATTGACCTACTTCAACTAGTAGGTCCTTAAGGAAGAGATTGGGAGCCGTGGGGCCATGAGCAAACATGAAGATGAGAATTATAAACTAGAGACTTGGATGGGGTTGGCTCTGAAAACCTGCCTCACCAGCTGGCATATTGGTTTGCTGTATTCCAGGATCAACAGCTAAAGAGTCATCTACCCAGAGGGAGACAGTGCCCCGGTAGCAGCCTGGGGCTGGGAGGGAGTTTGAGAGGATATGTGCTCGAGGTCAGTTTAAAGGTCCATCCTAGGAGCCAGGCTGGTGAGGGTTTTGCTAATTTAAAATGAAGAGAGTAGATACCAGGGCTCACCCGCACTCTCTCAGTGTAGACTGTTGCTCAGTTGGAGTCACAGGGCCTTGTAATGGCTCTCCAGCTTTAAGAGCTTCCTCACAGCATCAGGCACCTGGGTTCGATTCCAGCCTCGGGTGACTATCTGTGTGGAGTTTGCACATTCTCCCCATGTCAGCATGGGTTTCCGCCTGCAGTGCAGGTTAGGTGGATTGGCCATGCTAAATGTGGGGTTACAGCGATGGGGTGGGGTGCCTTTTGGAGGGTGAGTGCAGATTTGATGGGCCGAATAGTCTCTGTCTGGACTGTAGAGATTCCATGAGATCAGATAGTAACTGGGGAGCTGGGGCGGAGTTGTTGACAAAGTGAAGAAGGAGTTTGTTACACATGTGAAGACCATGGTTTCAATCTCACAATGCTCAGCTCGACCAAGACTGGATGTTAGAAAGGTGGCCTGTAAACACCAAGGCAAGGGGGGGTCCTCTGAGATAGAATCCTTACAGTGTGGAAACAGACCATTTGGCCCAACAAATCCATCCTGACCCTCTGAAGAGTATCCCACCTGACCCTACTGTTCGCCTACTACTCTACCTGATTAAGGCACCTAGCCTACACATCTCGGGAAAACTATGGACAATTTAGCATGGCTAATCCACCTGACCTGCTTATCCTTGGATTGTGTGAGGAAACCACAGCACCCAGAAGAAGCCCAAGCAGACATGGGGAGAATGTGCAAACTCCACACAGACAGTTGCCTGAGGCTGGAATTGAACCTGGGCCTCTGGTTCTGTGAGACAACAACGCTAGCCACTGAGCCACTGTGCTGCCCTGCACGAACATAGAACATAGAAAAATAGAAAAATACAGTGCAGTACAGGCCCTTTGGCCCTTGATGTTGCCGATCCAAGCCCACCTAACCTACACTAGCCCACTATCCTCCATATGCTTGTCCAATGCCCGTTTAAATGCCCATAAAGAGGGAGAGTCCACCACTGCTACTGGCAGGGCATTCCATGAACTCACGACTCACTGAGTAAAGAATCTACCCCTAACATCTGTCCTATACCTACCACCCCTTAATTTAAAGCTATGCCCCCTCATAATAGCTGACTCCATACGTGGAAAAAGGAGTCACCATGTTGCCCTGCAGTGAGCCACCATACCGATGTGGAAGTAATTGATCTTGAGTCATAAATGTTATGGCTATTCAGTGATTCATAAATTCATACGGTGCAGAAAAGGCCCTTTGGTCCATCAAGTCTGCACTGACAATAACAACCACTAAATGTGCGCTAATCCCAATTTCCTGCACTTGTCCTTGAATGTTATGATATCTGAAGCACTCACCCAAATATTTTTTAAAGGTTGTAAGATTTCCAGCCTCCACTACCTTCATGGGCAGTGAATTCCAGATTCCCACCATCCTCTGAGTGAAAATGTTTTTTTTCTCAAATTCCCTCTGAATCTCCTGCCCCTTACCCTAAAACTATGCGGTCTTGTGATTAACCCCTTAACCAAAGGGAAAAGCTGCTCTCTATTCACTCCATCCATCCTCCTCGCAATCTTATAATCAGTCTAGCTCTGTTGGCTGGATTGTTGGTTTACAAAGCATGAAACCAACAGCGTGGGTTCAATTCTTGTCACCGGTTTGTGGTTATAAAGAAGGACTCTCCTTCTCAACCTCTCCCCTCTTTTGAGGTTTGGTGGTCCTCAGGTTAAATCACCACCAGTCACCTCGCTCTAATGAGAGAGCAGCCCCTATGATCTGGTAACGCTATGGTGACACAACTCCTCACAATCTTATACAGCTCAATAACGTCACCACTTGGTCTTCTTTGTTCTAAAGAAAACAATCCAAGCCTATCTAGTCTCTCCGTATACCTTCATTTCTCCATCCCAGGAGACATTGGAGTCAACTTCCTCTATACCCCTTTCCAGTGCTACTTCCTGTAGGAAGGTGACTGAAACTGCCCACAGTACTCCAGCTGTTGGCCTGACTGATGATCTGTACAACTCCAACATTACCACCTTGTCCTTAAACCCCGTGCTACGACTGATGAAAGTAAGTGCCCCACGTGCCTGCTTAACTATCCGATTCATGTGCTCTACTGTGAATAATTACGCTAAGATCCCTCTGTTCCTCTGAGCTACCCAGTGCCCTCCCATTCATTAAATATTCCTTCATCTTGTTTTTTCTTCCAAAGTGCATCACCTCATACATATCAGGGTTAAATACTATCTTCCACTGGTCTGCCCGTCTGACCAACCCACCTATATCTTCCTGTAAACCTACAAACATTCATCTCAATGGGATGAAGGGTGTCTAAACCCCAGTCCCAAACAATTAATCTATCAAATACATTCCATTTGAAGAACCATAACTTTATTTCGGGGAGGCGATGGCGTAATGATATTATCATGACATTACTAATCCAAAATGTCAGTCATGTTCGGGGAACAGGGTTTGAATCTTGCCTTTAAAAATGGAGGAATTTGAATTTAATGGAAATCTAGAATTAAGAGCCTAATGATGATTATAAAACCACAGTTGATTGTTGGAAACACCTCTCTGGGCCATTGACGTCCTTTAGGGAAGGAAACCTGACCTGGACTGGCCTACATGTGACCCCAGACTCACAGCAATGCCCTCTGGGTAATAACACATGGACAGTAAATGCTGGCCCAGCCAGTAATGTCCAAAAAGAAAAACAGAAAAGGAGAGCAGTTTAAAGTTGGGGTTTAGATCATGGGAAACCTCTCAGAATCTAGAATTTCAGATAAAGTAGCTCAGTACTTTAAACTCCATTCGTCTATTAGGGTGAAGCATGGGTTGGTTGAAGTCAAACTGTGGTTTCATAATTTAAAATTCTGGTGAAGTTGGCAGCAGAGTAAGCTGCCCCAGCTGAAGTACCAACACTCGCCAGCAAATCTTCCTCTTCCTGCTGTTTTTCTTCACCCACCCCCCCAACTTTCAACTTCTTAAAGTACCCTGCCTAGAGGGGATGGAGAACACAGTCTAGGACCAGCCTGCTGCAGGATGTGAGTCGTGACTGGAGCCCGGACCGGGAGCAGAGTGAACACAGGCCGGAGCCCAGAGTGGGAGCAGAGTGAACATAGGCCGGAGCCCAGAGTGGGAGCAGAGTAAGCACAGGCCGGAATCCAGAGTGGGAGTAGAGTGAGCACAGGCCGGAATCCAGAGTGGGAGTAGAGTGAACACAGGCCGGAATCCAGAGTGGGAGCAGAGTGAACACAGGCTGGAGCCCAGAGTGGGAGCAGAGTGAGCACAGGCTGGAATCCAGAGTGGGAGCAGAGTGAGCACAGGCCGGAGCCTGGAGCGGGAGCAGAGCAAGTCCAGGCCGTAACCTGGGATCGAGTCACAGGCTGGAGCCAGGAGTAGAAGCAGAGAAAGCGAAAGCTGGTGCCCAGAGCAGGAGCAGGGAAAGCATAGGCCAGAGCCTGGAGCTGGAGCAGAGTGAGCACAGGCCAGAGCCCGGAGTGGGAGCAGAGTGTACACAGGCCGGAGCCAGGAGTGGGAGCAGAGTGAGCACAGGCTGGGGCCTGGAGTGGGAGCGGAATGAGCACAGGCCAGATCCTGGAGCTGGAGCAGAGTGAACAAGGGCTGGAGCCCGGAGTGGGAGCAGAGTGAGCACAGGCCGGAGCCCAGAACGGGAGCAGAACGAGCCCAGGCTGTGACCTGGGATTGTGTCACAGGCCGGAGCCTGGAGTAGAAGCAGAGAAAGCAAAAGTTGGTGTCCAGAGCAGGAGCAGAGAAAACACAGGCTGGAGCCTGGAGCTGGAGCAGAGTGAACACAGGCCGGAGCCCAGAGTGGGAGTAGAGTGGGCACAGGCTGGAGCCCAGAGCGGGAGCAGAGCGAGCACAGTCTTAAGCCTGGAATGTGAAGATAGTGAGCACAGGCCGAAGCCCGGAGCGGGAGCAGTGCGAGCACAGGCCGGAGACTGGAGCAGGAGCAGAGTGAGCCCAGGCCATGACCTGGGATCAAGTCACAGGTCGAAGCCTGGAGTAGAAGCAGAGAAAGCAAAAGCTGGTGCCTAGAGCAGGAGCAGAGAAAACACAGGCCGGAGCCCGGAGTGGGAGCAGAACGAGTACAGGCTAGCCAGGGGGACAAGTCCTGGAGGTCAGTCTGGGACTGAGGCAGCAAGGCCTCGTGTTCTGAAGTCCAGCAGGACAGACTCAGTGGAAGAGTACTATCACTTGAGTACTCTGAAGACACTTCTTATTCTTATTCTGGACTTTAAACCTCTGTATTCCCATGTTTGCCTATTTTTCATTTTACGATTTCTATTCTGTAACAACACTTGTATCTGTACTGAGGTACCCTGCACCGAAGGTGGCACCAAGAGGCAATATTACAAACATTCCATTGCACCCATTCAAGTGCATGTCATAATGAAGACCATTCTATTTTATTCTGAAAGGCTCTTTCAAAAAGAACACTGATTAAATATATCAGATGTACGCAGACATGCTTTCAATGCAGTACTGAGAGAGTGCTGTTTTGTCAGAGAGTCTGTCTCAATGAGGCATTAGACCAAGGCCCATATGAGATCCCATTGCATTATTTAAAGAAGTTCTCACCAATGGTTAGTCCATGAGCACTAACAGTGATGTGAAATTGTCTCAAACCATGATCACTGTTACATTAAAACATTTTGAAATGTAACGGGAGATTTGTCCCTTTTGAATCAAGGCCTATCAGCCCTGCCTCCACTTGCTTTCCAGTTGGACTCTTTTATCAAATGGGCACACGAGAAGCAATTCTCCGGTCCCTGGTATCCAACTAGTTTCTTTAATCTTTACCCAGAGTCTCCACTGGACTCCATATAACCAGAGTTACTTGGTTCCTGCTTTGAGCTCAACTCCCAACTGCCCTCTGAAGTGGCATTCTCTTTGATTGTGTCAAAACCAACAGCGGCAGAAGATCGACCATCACAAATTGTTGGAGTGGGCAGCTCAAGTTGGGCAACAAATACCCGCTTCAATCAACATGAGAATATTGCAAACAGAGATAATATTGAAGGAATGGAAATCAGAAATGGTCAGCCTTTGACCATCAGTTTTTTTGCGACTGAGAATTACATTTTGTACAGGAGGCAGCCTCCTTGTGTAAGAAACACAGAAAGGGTGGCATGGTGGCTCAATGGTTAGCACTGCTGCCTCACAGTGACAGGGACCTGGGTTCGATTCCAGCCTCAGGTGACTGTCTGGCGTTTAGACATTGTCTGCATGGGTTTGCTCCAACACATGGGTTCGATGAATGGGCTATGTTAAATTGCTCATTGTGTTCAGGGATGTGTAGGCTAGATGCATTAGTCAAGAGAAATGTAGAGCAAAAGGGAATGGGTCTGGGTGGGATACTCTTCAGAGGGTCAGTGTTGGGCCAAATGGCCTGTTTCTACATTGTAGGGATTCTAATGGTAGAGTACGTAATCAGAAATATTGATTAAAATGGTGTTTATTACAGGATACTATTGAGTAAAGAGGGTTTGCTATATTTTACAGGACTTTAATGACCCCTTGGTTGGAACTGTGTTAAATTTTGGTTTCCCTACCTAAGGACAAATATATGTGTCCTAGAGAGAGTTTAAAAAGGTTCGTTAGATGGATTGCTGGGATGACAGGGCTGCCTATGAGGACAGAAGGAATCTCTGCAGTTTCAAAGACTGGAAGGTAATCTCATTGAGAGGGGTTTGTCAGCTTTACACTGACGGATTGTTTTCTTTGGCCTGGAGAGTCTAGAACTAAGGACATAGCCTCAGAATAAGACTCTCTCAGACTGTGATGAGAAAGTAGCTGGAGAAATGTGAATCATTTAGAATTCTCCTCCAAGGTGGGTTGAGAATGTTCAGTCACTGAGTTTATTTAAGGTCAAGATAGGCAGATTTTTGGATGCTAAGGAAATCAAGGTGAGGGATTGGGTGGAAAAATGAAGTTGATTTTGAAGATCAGATATTCAATGACAAAGCGAAGTGATCCCTCCAGCTTTCATGGCTTAGATTCTTACATTAGATTGTGAGGT
Source organism: Chiloscyllium punctatum (assembly GCF_047496795.1). Lineage (NCBI taxonomy): Eukaryota > Metazoa > Chordata > Chondrichthyes > Orectolobiformes > Hemiscylliidae > Chiloscyllium > Chiloscyllium punctatum. The sequence continues at coordinate 19,784,794 of NC_092783.1, forward strand.
CATTTTCAGTCGACCTCATTTTCTAGTGAGCAGTTCACATCAGCACAGAGGGACTGCAAAGCTGAGGGTTTTATATTTCTTTGAGAGTTTCACGTGAATTGCCAAATCCAAAAGTACAGGAGACCACCCAGCTGAGTCGCTGCATGCCACAAGTCATGTACAATGGCCCTGGACCATTCCCAATTTAAAACCTTGTGTGATTCCTCCCTGGCCCCTCCAGTGAAATCCCAGGACATCAATCAGAATCCCATGACTCAGCCCAGCTCATTTACAGCAATGTGTGTGCCAGACCAGTACAGGGCCCACCATGTTCCAGAGAGTGGCTTACAGACATGTGTGATCCAGATTTCCATTGAGATTGGGCCTGTGCACACAGATTGGCCACAAACCAAGTTAGGCACACAGCCACAGGAGCAGGGAATGGATACAGCACAAATAGAGGCCATTCATCCCATACACTTAACAGGATGAACACATTTGCAACACTGAGCCATTGGACATTTGTAACATTGAAAAGGACTATTCAACCATTATCTGCATGACAGATTCCTGCACAAACATTTTAGATAAGAACGCTCTCACTAGTTCTTTCCTTTGAGTCCTGAAATTGTTTCTCCTCAAGTGCTTATCCATTTCCATTTTGACAGTTGTGGCTGAATCTACAACGCTCTTTCAGGTAGTATTTTCCAGACTGGAAGGACTTCCTACATAGAACTGAATTTTTTGTTATGGTCTCATTTTCCCTCAGGCCAACCAGTTTATATCTGTGTCCTTGATTATTGAGCCAATGGAATCTGTTTCTACCTGGTAATTCTAACAAGCCCCATCATGATTTTGAAGAGTGAGGAAATCTCCCCTCAACCCTCTGTTCTCTGAGGAAAGGACCCTCACCTTCTCCATTTATCCTTGGGATGGAGGTCCCTTATCCATGGAACCATCCTCAGGAACTTTATCTGCACCTTTTCTATTGCCTTCCTAAAGTGTGGTGACCCGTCCTGGGCACAATAAGTAGAATTCTCTCACAGGCTTCTGGACGTTATTAGTGAGACCCAATACACTTACCAGGAGTCAGACTGGCAGAGCTATTTCTGCAGTGGTGCCCTCCTAACTGGCTGTCTCCAAGCTCAATGACCAATAAACTTCTGAGAATCGATGGCTTAAAAGCCTTTGGGAAGTGTTGATATGACTCACACACACACATGCACACACAAACCCCAACCCTATCATGCACACTCACACACATTCATCCATACATTTGCACACACAGACACAAGCACTCACACACACACGTGCACACATGCTTATACGCATATGCATGATGTTCTCACATGCACAAACACTCACACTTGTACACACAAACGTTCAATCTCACATATACACAATTTCATACACACATGCAAACACAAACTCACACACACACACAAAAACTCACAAAGCACACATAAATGATTTCTCACACACAAACACTCTCTCACATTCACATACGTGCACTCACAAATTCTCACACATTTCCAAAGAGAAAAACACACACAAAAACTCTCACACACATGTTCACACAAACACACAAGCAATCTCTCTCACACACAAACACACACAGGCACATGGATACACAAACGTGATTTCACACGTATGTGTACACACATCACACAAATCCCCACATATAAACACTCCCTCACATACAGGTGCACACACAAAAACACAGACATACAAAAATGTTCTCTCACATATGCTTGCATGTACATACGCATACTTACACAAGCACACTCAAGCAAACCACTTATGTGCTCACTTGCATATACAAGGTATCACCCAAAAATGCATGCTTGCTCATGTACACATTAACATTTGAATACACACTCTCATGACTGACATTTGGGAGGAGTGGTGGAGACCCCAGAAAGGAGAAAGCTTCTCGCAGGAGCGAAGTTGCTGGGCCTGAGGGCAGGATTCTAATGTTCCACATGAGGTAAACTGCTTCTTTGACAAAGCTTTCGGATTTCTGTTCTAAAATATCTCCACTCATCAGCGTCAAATTTAGTTTGACAATACCTCTTGCTTATTAACATTCAAGATGCTATATGGATGCAAGTTCATACAATCTGCCAAATGGATTGCATAATAAGGATGAGTAGTTAATGGTTCTCCAGATTTTGGGTTTGCGGTGTTATGTGCTGAAGCGACAGTCTGCCTCAGGATTGCTGACTCAGGAACTGCAGTGTTGTGCCATTGGCTGCTGCCCCTGATTGCCCCCTGGTGGTTCTGCTGGAAATTGCATGTGAGAGCCACGAGCTGCTGAGAATTGGATGAGGGTCAGGCTTGGGTCTGAGTGATGGCTTGCCAGCAACCATAATCTCAGTTCCCATATTTAAAATGGCCAATTAGATTAGCGACCAGTCTGGAAATGTATGGCAGAAATTTCATAAATGGAACAATTCAGAATGGAGGCCGGAGGCCTGAGAGAGTTACCTGCCTGCAGAGGGAGCAAAGATCAAATGAGAGGTTGATAAGTTATTAGATCATAAGACTATAACAGATAGGAGCAGAGTTAGGCCAGTTGGCCCATCAAATCTGCTTTGCCATTCGATCAGCGCCTTCTCCCCTTTGATTCCTTTACAAATCAATCCCTTTCTCAAATATACTCAATGATTTGGCCTCCACAGCCTTTTACAACAATAAGTTCCACAGTGCGGCGCTGTGTCTCAGTGGTTAGCATTGCTGTCTCACAGCACCAGAGGTGTCTCCGTGCATTCCTCTGGGTGCTCTGGTTTCTTCCCACAGTCCAACGATGTGCAGGTTAGGTAGATTGACCATCCTAAATTGCCCATTGTCCAGGGACATGCAGGCGCGATGGATTGGTAATGGGAAAATGCAAGGTTACAGGGATAGGGTAGGGGGGTGAGTCTGAGTGGGATGGTCTTGTGGAGGGTCAGTGTGGACTCGAAGGGCCAAATGGCCTGCTTCCACATTGTGGGGATTCTATGATTCACAAATTCCCCACCAAGTGTCTGAAGAAATTCCTCTTCATCTCAGTTCTAAAAGTTGTCCCTTCATTCTGAGGCTATGCCTTGGGTCCTGGTCTCTCCTAATGCTGGAAACATCTTTTCCACATCCACACTATCCAGGCCTCTTAATATTCTGTAGGTTTCAATCAGATTCCCCCTGCACTCCATCCTCCTAAAGTAGATCAAGTACAACCTAGAATCCTCAGCCACTCCACATATGACAAGCCCTTCACCTCTGGTTCCATTCACCAGTGGAATGGGTCTGGGTAGGATACACTTCGGAGAGTTAATGTGGACTTGTTGGGCCAAATGGCCTGCTTCCACTCTGTAGGGATGCCATGATTCTTGTAAGCCTCCTCTGGGCCCCCTCCAACACCAGCACATCCTTTCTTAGATGTGGGACCTAAAACTGCTCACAAAATTCCAAATACTGTCTGACCAGAGCCTTATACAGCCTCAGCAGTACCTCCCTGCTCTTGTATTCTAGCCCTCTTGAAATGAAAGCTAACATTGCACTTGCCTCCCCAACTGCCAACTGAACGTGTAAGTTAACCTTCGGAGAATCCTGAAATAGGACTCTGAGGCATTTCCCTACTTAGAAAACAGTCTGTGCCCTTATTCTTCCTACCAAAGTGCGTAACCGTACACTTTCCCACATTGTATTCCCTCTGCCTACTCTCCTAACCTGTCAGGTGCTTCTGCAGCCTCCCTGCTACCTCAACACTACCTGGCCCTCCAGCTATCTTTGTGTCATTTGCAACCTTAGCAACAAAGCCCTGTATAATGTGAATAGATTTGGTCGCCATATTGGCTCCTGCGGAACTCCACTACAGCACCAACTACCATCCTGAAAAAAGATCACTTTATCCCTTTTCTCCATCTTTTGCCAGTCAGCCGATTCTCTAACCATCCTCATCTGTCCTTGCCTTGTCCAGGCATCTAATCTAAGAGGTGTAACTGAAATACACTGACTTGTCAAGAACATATTGAAAAGTTTTTATACCCAGCCTCCATTTATATAGATTGTCCTAGATATTTCAGTGTGGCGAGCAGGGAGTGAGGGGCTGTGGGTATTGTTTTTGCCTCTGAACCAGAAGCTCAGGGTTTGGGTCCCATACTAGGGCTTGATGGACAAGATATTGCAGTCATTAAGCAGTCCAACAGGTAGGGGATGAACTTGTAAATTCTTCCAACACAGGCCAAAGTTAGAGAGGGAGAGATCCCTGATCAGCCAAATGATGAGGGAAAAGAATTAGAATCTCTCCAGCCCTAATTATAAGAGTCAAAGAGTGTGGTGTTGGAAAAGCACAGCCAGTCAGGCAGCATCCAAAGGAGCAGGGAATCAACATTTCGAGCATAAGCTCTTCATCAGGAATGTGGTTATGAAGAGCTTGTGCTCGAAGCGTTGACTCTCCTGCTGCTCGGATGCTGCCTGACTGGCTGTGTTTTTTTAGCATCACATTTTTTGACTCTGAACTCCAGCATCTGCAGTCCTCACTTTCTCCTAGCTCTAGCTGTAGCCCCAGACAATGACATGCAAATAGATGTGAAGGTTCCCATGGCAGCTTAGAGTCTTTGAGTGAACTGGAAGATATCAGCATCACTGAGGGAATGCTGCACTGTCAGAGAAGCTGTCTTTTGAGTGGATATCAAATCAAGGCCCATTTCAACTTGGTGTAAAAAATCCCACAGCACTATCTGAAGACGGACAGGGGAAGGTGCTGTCTGTTAAGATAAAATATTAGAGCATAAAAGGTCAAGGGGCAAGTTCGTGAGGGTGTTCAAAATTAACAGAGTTTTTTGCAGAGTATATCAGGAGGAATCATTTCCCTTGACAAGGAACATAAATTTAAAACTATTTAGTGCAGAAATGTGCACAATTACTTTTAATGCTGTAACTCTTTTTAATGGTTGACTGTTCATATAGTTATGGACCAGACCAAACCTCCTCAACATAGTCAGAAGATAGTGTAGACTTTAACTTTTCTCATTTTAAAGATAATGTGAGGTATTACGTTCCAGATGCAATTTGATTGGTCAAACTATCGGATTTAAAGCAAAACACTCGTTATTCATCTGCTTTGTTAAAATACAACAAAAGAAAGAAGGAATTGGAATGACCTAACCCTATTGGAAAACGAACAAAATAATAGATACAGTAACTATTTATAATGAACTGCTTTACTATAGTAACATCCCATAACCACACCCTTGCAAAAGGCAAATTCAGAAAACAGAAAATCTCATATACAACTCCATTAACCCAAGAGGAAGAATATTGAAAGTACTCTAAGAGAGTGTCACAGATGGGAGAGATTTACTGCAGCTTCCAACCCTCCAGCAACAACTGCTGAAAGCTAAAACGAAAACTCCTTGTCCTGTGGGAGCTTGACCCCACCCATTCTGGCTGCTTCTATTGTTCCAGCTTTTAAAAAAATCCAAGGCCTCACACACTATTTATCTAGTGGCTCTGGTAGACAGTTCAGAACCTCTGCCTTAAAACCTCTCTTCAAAAAAAACCAGATCAAAATAAACTCTTAAAGCCACAGCATTATCACAATATGTAGCAGTCGAAGAAAACACTGAAGGTACCTGTTGCTCCAATCGCCTCTGAGGAGTCTCGGCTTCATTGACCAGGATTCTGAAAGGGAATACAGACACTGTTAGATGTCAGAGCTGGAACACAGCCAGAATATCCAGGAGGAGGCAATGGGGAAACTTCGACATTAAGCAAGAACCTTCCTTTTGTTCACTACACAGTCACCACTGAAAAAGGGGTGATTACCAACCAGAGTAGCCATTCCAACAATAGTCCAAATTGAACACCTCACCCACCCCTTGCAAGAGGTTTGGAAAATATATTCAGTTGAAAAAGCAGACTTCTTTTCTTCCATTCATACGAAGTTTCTAAAGGCTGTATTCACTGGAGCAAAGACTTGGATTGAGTTACTCCTCCTTTTAAACACCAACGAGGTAAACTGCCCAGACTTTTGACTTGGAAAATTGTCAACACTTTTTCCTCACGACGGAGGGAGGAGTTGGGTATCCCTCTTCGCTAGATATCAGTTTGGTGGGCAGCTTCACTGTGTGGAGGAAAGGATTTTAGGCCCAGCCCAGTGGCGGCTCTAACCATCCAGCTCTGGATCTGTTTGGAGATGGTTTTCCTGTTACCTTCAGCCAGCCATCACTCGAGTGGCTGGGAAGAGACAACGCCTTAAAGCCTCACATCCAGTAATGAAACTGACTTTCCAAATGTTAAAGAAACTCCTGGGGAGTATCCGTATTGTACATTCCTTGACACCCTGGTCAATATTTATCCCTCAGCCACAAAAATAGGTTAGATGGCCATACAATCCTAACAATGTGGAAAAAGCCATTTGGCCCATCGATGCTTCAAATAGCAACCCACCCTGCCCCATCTCCCTACCCTACCCCAATGACCCCTGCATTTCCCATGGTTAATCAACCCAGCCTGCACATCTTTGGACTATGAGAGGAAACCAGAGAGCACCCACACAAACTCCTAATGGATATTCACCCAAGGGTGGAATCAAACCCAGGTCCCTGGCACTGAGGTAGCAGTGCTAACCACTGAGCCATTGTGACACCCCAGTAGTGTTCACAGGGGTTACTGTGTGCAAGTTGGTTGCCATGTTTCCAATATTGAAAAGTACTTTTTTTAAAGATTAGATTACTTACAGTGTGAAAACAGGTCCTTCAGCCCAACAAGTCCACATCAACCCTCCGAAGAGCAACCCACCCAGACCCATTCCCCTACATTTATCCCTTCACCTAACACTACGGGCAATTTACCATGGCCAATTCACCTAACCTGCACATTTTTGGACTGTGGGAGGAAACCGGAGCATCCGGAGGAAACCCATGCAGACAGGGGGAGAATGTGCAAACTCCACACAGACAGTTGCCTGAGGCGGGAATTGAACCCAGGTCTCTGGTGCTGTGAGGCAGCAGTGCTAACCACTGTGCCACCGTGCTGCCAAATGTCTTCATGTCACAAAGCATGGTATCATATCACAAAATCATGAAAAGCCATATGCAAATACAAATCTCCATTTCAGTCCTGATTCTTTAATGAGCTATAATTCTGCCTTTTGCTTTCGCCTACAGCATCTAAATAAATTGACATCCGCTAACTGATCAACAGACCAATTATAGTTTTGATCAGTCCTGTGTGAGTGAAAAGGACCAGAATGTCCAGGAGGAGGTGGTGCGGTGTGGTCTCATTAGCCTGTTTCTTTCTGACCTACCATTTATCGCGTTTTGTCATTTTATATCAGAGTCAATTCCGACACTCTGCTGTCAATCCCAGAACTGATGAGGTTTCTTCCTGCAGTTACACTGTTTAGATTAGATGGTGAGAAAGGGCAATACAGGACATCAAACAAAGGCGTGCTGGTTGTACATTCACTGCTCACAGTTGTGTTATTTTGATATGTGCTAGGGTTGGAATGCAATCCCACAGATGGAAACATTCCCATCCAATGACCATTGTTTCATGTGTGTGTAGCTATACAGTGAGTGTCAAAATACTGAAGCACTCAGTGCCTAAAGCACTCCATTGTGGAGTAAAGGCCAACTATTCTAAGAGTAACTACTGAGCATGTACATAAATTATCTAAGCCCTCTCTTACTATCTCTTGTGTAGAGTTATGTTCAATAAAGCCTGTGAATGTTCACCCTTGCAACATGGTGACAGCGTTGATGAAACCCACAGATTCTGAGGCAAGTGGCAAGAAGCACCTGAACCCTAACGGGTTGCTGTGGGAGAAGGATATGGTCCAACCCCACCCCCCACCCCCACCCCGCCATCTGAGCACCGAAGTGGGGGTTAAAAACCCAAAAAAACAGCTCAGTGGCATCATGTGGTGGGTGAAGGAATGCCGAGTCTTTTCTGAAAGCAAACCCATTGATTCGAACAACTCATCAATACACACAAAGTAGGACAAATCCAACCCAGAGAATTACTGTCCTATCCCTGCCTACTCTCAATCTTCAAGTTTGGAAAAGGGTCATCGACAGTGCTACCAAAAAGCAATTGCAAAATAATAATCTGCTTAATGACACTCAGTTTTAGTTCCACGAGCACAACTCAGCTCCTGACCTCATTACAGTCTTGGTCCAATCAAGGACAATGAGAGCGGAGATGAGAGAAATTGCCTTTGGCATCAAGGCTGCATTTGACCAAAGGAGCCCGAACAAACCTGGTGTCAGGGGATATCAGCGGAATGCGCTCCACTGGTTGGAGTCATATCCAGCACATAGGAAGCAGGTTGTAATTGTTGGAGGTCAGTCATGTCAGCTCCAGGATATCTCTGCAGGAATTCCTCAGGGTCGTGTCCCTGGCCCAGCCATCTTCAGCTGCTTCATCAATGACCTTCCCTGCATCATAAGCTCCATTTGCAGCAGCTGGAATGGTGAGAGCAAGGACCGGGGGCTGCCGGGAAGGTAAATTCCCCTCTTAAAGATTTACCATGTAAATAGGCGGAGTGAAGGCTCAAAAGGGGTGGACATGGACGCAGACACAGGGATTGCTGGGCACGTTATCTGATATATTCAGGCAGTGGCTGAACCCGAAACGCTACACGCGTAGTGTCTCCATCCCGTCCTCCTCTAACCAAAAAAGAAAGACTGTGTGGGGAGGGTTAGTAAGGTAAGGATTTTCTTAATCTCTTTTGGTAACTTTGAGCAGAGGGGGTGGAGGGGAGGGCAGTCGCAGGCTCCTCCTGCAGGATGTGGGAGATAAGGGTCACCACTACTGTCTCTGCTGACTTCGCCTGTGAGAAGGGCACCCAACTCCAGCTCCTCACAGACCGCGTTAGGGAACTGGAGCTGGAGCTGGATGAACTTCGGATCATTCGGGAGGAGGAGGGGGTGATAGATCGGAGTTATAGGGTAGTAGTCACACCTCAGGTACAGGATAAGGTTAGCTGAGTGACCATCAGGAGAGGGAAAGTGAATAGGCGGACAGTGCAGGGACTCCCTGTGGCCATTCCGCTCAATAATAAGGATACCACTTTGGATACTGTTGCGGGGAGGGGAAATAACCCACCAGAGGAAAGCCATGGAGGCCGGTCTCTGGTACTGAGCCTGACTCTATGGCTCAGAAGGGAAGGGGGGGAGAATTGGAGAGTGACAGTGATAGGAGATTCAATGGTTAGAGGAACAGACAGGAGGTTCTGTGGTCGTGAATGAGACTTCCGTATGGTATGTTCTGTCCCAGGGGGCCAGGGTCCGGGATGTCTCGGATTGAGTCTACAGGATTCTTAAGGGGGAGGGAGAGCAGCCAGAAGGCATGGTACACATCGGTACTAATTACATAGCTAGGGAAAGGGATGTGGAACTAAAAAGTGAATATAGGCAGTTAGGTTGGAAGCTAGAAGGCAGGATGAGCAGAGCAGTAATCTCAGGATTGCTACCGGTGCCATGGGCTAGTGAGGCTAGGAACGGAGAGTGAGTGCAGATGGACACATGGCTGCAGAGCTGGTGTCGGAGGGAGGGCTTCAGATATGTGGATCATTGGGATACCTTCTGGGGAAGGTAGGATCTGTACAAGGAGGATGGGTTACATCCGAACCAGGGGGCACCAATATCCTGAGTGGGAGGTTTGCTAGAGCTCTTCGGGATAGGAACCGGAGCTATGGATCAGAGGATGGGGTCACTGGTGAACAGGCAGATACAGTGTGCAGAGAGTCTGTGAGGAAGGACAGACAGTTGACAGGGCAGAGTTGCAGACAATGTGATGCGTTGAAATGTGTCTATTTTAATGCAAGAAGTGTCACAAGGGTGACAAACTCCGAGCATGGATCAGTACTTGGAACAATGATGCAATGGCCATTACAGAGACCTGGATATCTCAGGGGCAGGAATGGTTGTTGGATGTTCCAGGGTTTAGCAGTTTCAAAAGGAACAGGAAGGGAGGAAAAAGAGGTGGGGGGGGGGGCATTGCTAATCAGGGTTAGTATCACAGCTACAGAAAGGGAGGTCGTCGAAAAGGGTTTGTCTACAGAGTCAGTTTGGGTGAAAATCAGAAACAGGAAAGGAACAGTCACTTTATTGGGAGCTTTCTATAGACCCCCCAATAGCAACAGAGGGGGAGCAGATTGGGAGGCAGATTTTGGAAAGGTGCAGAAGTAACAGGGTTGTTGTCATGAGTGACTTCAACTTGGCTAACACTGATTGGAGTCTCCTTGGTGCAAATAGTTTGGATGGGGCAGATTTTGCTAGGTGTGTCCAGGAAGGATTCCAGACTCAGTATGTAGATAGGCCAACTAGAGGGGAGGCCATATTGGATTTGGTGCTTGGCAATGAGCCAGGCCAGATCTCAAATCTCTCAGCTGGACAGCATTTCGGTAACAGTGACCTCAACTCCCTGACCTTTACTATAGTCATGGAGAGGGATAGGAGCGCACAGTATGGGAAAGTATTTCATTGGAGGAAGGGGAGTTACAATGCTATTAGGCAGAAATAATGGAGCATAAATTGGGAACTGATGTTCTCAGGGAAATGCACAATAGAAATGTGGAGGTTGTTTAGGGAGCACTTGCTGATAGTATTGGACAAGTTTGTCCCACTGATGCAAGGAAGGGATGGTAAGGTGAAAGAACCTTGAGTGACAAGAGATGTGGAACATCTAGTCAAGAAGAAGAAGGAAGATTACTTAAGGTTGAGAAAACAAGAATCAGACAGGGTTCTAGAGGGTTACAAGGAGGGCTCTGAAGAATGGACTTAGGAGAGCTAGAAGGGAGCTTATAAAAGCATTGGCGGGCAGGATTAAGGAAAACCCCAAGGTATTCTATACTTATGTGAGGAGCAAGAGGATGGCCAGAGTGAGGGTAGAGTCAATCAGGGATAGTGGAGGGAACTTGTGCCTGGAGTCAAAGGTGGAAGGGGAGGTCCTTAATGAATACTTTGCCTCAGTATTCACTACTGAGAGGGACCTTGATGTTTCTGAGGACAACGGAATGTTAAAAAGGAGGATGTGCTGAAAAATTTGAAAATCAAAAGGATAGATAAATCCTCTGGGCCAAACGGGATATAGTCAAGGTTACTACAGGAAGTGAGGGGAGAGATTGCTGCACCTTTGACGATGATCTTTGCGTCCTCACTGTCCACTGGAGCAGAGCCAGATGATTGCAGCGTGGCAAATGTTATTCCTTTGTTCAAGAAAGGGACGAGAGATAATCCTGGGAATTACAGACCAGTCAGTCTCATGTCAGTGGTGGGTAAAGTATTGGAGAGAATTCAGAGAGAGACAGAATTTATGATTACTTGGAAAACCATAGTTTGATTAGAAAGCGTCAGCATGGCTTTGGGAGGAGCAGGTCAAAAAACATTGATGGAGGTTTAGTAGTGGATGTGGTGTACATGGATTTTAACAAAGCACTTGACAAGATTCCCCGTGGTAGGTTCATTCAGAAAGTAAGGCAACATGGGATACAGGGAAATCTGGATACAGAATTGGCTAGCCCATCAAAGACAGAGGGTGGTGGTAGATGGAAAGTATTCAGCCTGGAGCTTGGGGACCAGTGGTGTTCCGCAGGGATCGGTTTGGGACCTCTGCTCTTTGTGATTTTTATAAATGACTTGAATGAGGAAGTGGAAGGGTGGGTCAGTCAGTGTGCTGATGACACAAAGATTGGTGACATGATGGATAGTGTGGAGGGCTGTTGTAGGCTGCAATGGGACATTGACAAGATGTAGAACTGGGCTGATAAGTGGCAAATGGAGTTCAACTTGAAAAAGTGTGGAGTGATTCATTTTGGAAGGTCAAATTTGAATGCAGAATACAGGATTAAAAGCAGGATTCTTGGCAGCGTGGAGGAACAGAGGAATCTTGCTGTCCATGTCCATAGATCCCTCTAAGGTGCCACCCAAGTTGATAGGGTTGTTAAGAAGGTGTATGGTGTGTTGGCTTTCATTAGCAGCAGGACTGATTTAAGAGCCATGAGGTTATGTTGCAGCTCTATAGAACCAGGTCAGATGATACTTTGAATATTGTGTTCAGTTCTGGTCACCAAATTATAGGATGAATGTGGAAGCATTAGAGAGGGTGCTGACGAGATTTACCAGGATGCTGCTTGGACTGGAGGGCATGTCTTATGAAGAAAGGTTGAGGGAGCTAGGGTTTTTCTCATTGGAGTGGAGGATGAGAGGTGACTTGATAGAGGTGTACAAGATGATAAGAGGCATCGAGTGGATGGCCAGAGACTTTTTCCAAGGGCGGAAATGGCTATCACGAGAGGATGTAATTTAAGGTGATTTGGAGGAAGATTTTGGGGAATTGTCAGAGGTAGATTCTTTACACACAGAGTGGTGGGCGTGTGGAATGCACTGCCAGCAGTGGTGGTAGAGTCAGATACATTAGGGACATTTACGTGAGTCTTGAATGGATGATGGTACAATGAAGGATGTGCAGGTTAATTTGAGTTTAGAGTAGGATAAAAGGTTGGCACAACATCGAGGGCCGAAGAGCCTGGACTGTACTATGTTCTATGCCCCAATGCAGCAAATCTTATACAAATCCGGGCTTGGGCTGGTAAGTGGCAAGTCATATTTATGCCACACAAATGCCAAGCAATGGCTATCTCTCACAAAAATGAATCTGATCGTTGCCTTCACATTTGATGGCATTACCATCATTGAACACTCCACCATCAACACCCATTAGCATTGACTAGAAACTGAACTGGACTCACATATAAAGAAACAGCGACTATAAGAGCGGGTGAGAAGCTAGCAATCCAGCAGGGAGTAACTCATCTCCTGATTCTCCAAAGCCAGTCCACCATCTATAAGGCACAAGTCAGGAGTGCGCTGGAGTAATCCCCACATACCTGGATGGGGGCAGCTCCAACAACACTCAGAATAAAGCAGCCCACTTGACTGGCATTTCATCCACTACCTTCTCAAGGGAAATTAGGGATGGGGCAATAAATACTGAAAGGAATTTTTAAAAAAGACAATTCTCTAATGGAGGTCTTCATAGTTAATGCCAAATATGTCCTCAAATTGTGTCCTCACAAGCAAATTATAGCCACAGAATATTTTCAGCGCCAGGGCACTGATGGTTTTCTTTGCTTCCTTCAGCGGTTAGTGCTTTATTATTTCCTGCACTCCTGCTTATACTCACAACAGAAATCAGTATATAGCAACAAATGGTCACTGAGTGGTTGATTTAGGTTACTTCCCACAAGCAGCACTGTGATAAATGATCTGACAATAACATTTTTTTAATCTCTCTGAGAGAGCAGACGTCAGCTCACTTTAAAATCTCAGCTGAAAAGCTAACATGGAGCACTAATTAGCCACCAATCAGGCCAACACTTCATATAAGCAATCCACCGGTGCCCAGTCATTAACTAACACTGTATATAGATCACCTTTCTGTGATGATTGCTATCTCTTACCCCCTGTTATTGATGAGAATGCCCCTCCTGATACAATACGGTTCCTCCAAGGCGTGAATGGCTGACTTGGGATTCTCCACAAACTTAGACCAGAAGAGGGTGTATTCAGCGAGAGCACCAGCCATGGCAGTGCCGAGGACTGTCTGTGCCACACATCAGTACTTCCTTCCACTAACAGTGCTGACAGGGTGGCCTGGGGATGTCACAGCTCCCTCTGATCCCATGGTCATTCAGCGTAATATGACGCCCTTCAGTTTCAAACAGGTTCATGTTCCTGGAGAAGTCTTACTTCATGTTTGTTCATTTGATAGGCAAGTCCTTAACCCTTTCAGCAAACCTGCTGACCCACCGAATACAAGTTCCTTGCTATAAGATAATGATTAGCGTTCACAGTCACCGGTGTCATTCTGGGCAAATAGTCATTCCTCACGAGGGGTCACACCTGTTTATCTCATAACTTTCTCAACATCCTGAAACAGTTTACAGAGAAGCAATGACTTTTGCTGAAGCATTGGCTCTGTCTTAATGAAGGAAATTAATGCAAACTTCCATCAACAGTAATCTAATAACGAACTGTTTTCTATGTTAATTGAGGGACACTCCACTCTGGTTTGATGTGGTTTCATGCGGGCTTTTCCAACCACCTGCTGGGCTAGCACAACCCTCTGATTCTGAAGCTGAAAATATCATTGAACCCCAGGGAAAATCTTAATTCTAACCTTCACCCATAACATTCTGCTGCAGAGGAGAATTGAAGAAGTGATGTCAGGCAGGCACATGACTGACTCTGACCTTCAAGAGTTCAGTGGGTTCTGACAACGGGAACCCTACCCACCCAGAGGTGGGAACAACCAATGAACTGAGGTCACCATGGAAATGGAGCGTGTGACTCAGAGCTGAGTGGAAGTGCTGCGTTAATGGTGAAACCCCCTTCCAGCCTTGAAAGATTGTTCTGCCTTTGTAACCTGACAGGAACATCACAGAGAGAAAATTACTTTCCCTATTGAAATATTAATGGGCCATCTGTGGTCACAGTGTTAATTAAAGCCGGTTGAAGTGCAAGGCAGCAGGAAGCGATGTACTCAGGCCTGTGTACTGACATTAGGTTGTGGCTGGTTGGTTAGCAGCACTCTCCCCTCAGTTCGGAGCAAGAGGATTCCGGGTATGAACCCCATCTGAGCAATTGCTTTGGCTGCTATTCCCTGTAATGTACAGTGGGAGGTGCTGCAACCTCACTTCAGAAATGAGACATTAAACGTAGTGTCCATTTGCTCTCTCAGATGGAACCAATCTCATGACACTGTTCAGAAATGGGCAGAAGTGTCCTGGTTAATGGACTTGGTCAATCAACACATTGAAGCCAATTTTCTGGACATTATCTCGTTCCTGTTGTGTGCGCCCTTAGTACCCACAAATCATGTTGTCTTTCCTTTCCTGCAACAGTCACCACATATCATGTTTAATTGGCTATTGGGATGCCTTGGGGTTGTGAATGGTGCTGTTAAAAAATGGAAATCCCTCATTTTCTTTATGTTCAGTTCCTTGGGATCTTTCCAAGAGAGACCCAAAGCCAAGGCATATGTTTCTGCTTTAGCTGAGCATCACTTAGCTGCACAATGGAACAATGCTGTCAATGCTGCCACCATTCACACACTGCTGTTCACTTCTGTGGAGGTAACACTTCTTTGGAAAAAAAATTAAAATATCTGTTTCAGGTCAATGCTACCCAATGGCTACACAACCTGAAGGGATAACAACAGACAGCAGAGGTGAAACGATGTGACAATGGCATGTGTACAGCGCCATTACAAAGAAACCTCTTCAATAACATGAGCAAACATGCTAGAAGTATATGTAGGCCATTCAGCCCATTGATCCATTCAATAAGATTATGGCTAATCTGTTTAGTTTCTGAACCTTCCCCTCTCCTCCCAATAACCTTTGATCACCCTGCCAGACTGAAATCGATCTACGTCCGCCTTAAAAATATTCAATGACCCAGAGTTCAAAAATTGTACACCTGCCTGAGAGAAAAGATTTCTCATCATCTATGTCTTAAAACTGTAGCCCCTAACTTTAAAACAACATCTCCTTGTTCTGGACTCACCCAGAAGAAGGGGCATCCTTTCCACATCTGTCTTGTCAAGACCAGTTTAAATTAAGGGTCATAGCATCCTTACAGTTGGGAAACAGGCCATTCAGCCCATCAAGTCCACACCAAACTTCCAAAGGACATCCCAGCCAGGACCATCACCTTATCCTATCCCTGCCTTTCCCATGGCTAACCAACCTAGCCTGTACAATTTAGTACAGCTAATCCCACAAACCTACAGGTCTTTGGACTGTGGGAGGAAATTCACAACAGACATGGGGAGAATGTGCAAACTCCACATGTAGTCAACCAAGGCTCAAATTGAACACAAGTCCCTGAAGCTGTGAGGCAGCAATGCTAACCACTGATCCACTGTGTCATCAGTTTGGTAGACCTAAAATGTTAACTCTGCTTTCTCTCTGCAGATGCTACCAGACCTGACAAGTTTTTCCAGCAATTTTTGTTTTCCAGTCAGAATCCTATACTCTTCAATCATGACTCCTCTCATTCGTCTAAACTCCAGTCAATACAATTTTTCTCAGAAAACAATCCACTCATTCCAGGTATTAATCTAGTAAACCTTCTCTGAGTCACCTCCAACAGATTTATATTCTTCCTCAAAATTAGAAAGCTAAATTTGCGCAAATCTCACAAATGCCTCATATAAACTGGGGCATAATAACCTCACTGTCAATTCCTCTTGTAATAAAGGATAACAATCTATTGGCCTTCATAATTAATCACTGCACCTGCATGCGAGTGGCAAAAAATGGCGCCGGAGGATTGACAACTTTGTCATTGGTTGGGTCCAGTGTAGATGGCAGTGAAGCAGTGGGGGAAGGGCAGCATGACAACGTCAATGAGGTGGCCCCAGCAGCCAGAGAAGTGACTCTGATGTTGGTTGGTCCAGTGTAAGTGGTGGCTAGGTGGTAGCGGAGGGATATCGGCCCAGTGCCACAGATAGCGTCCGAGAATCGGCGACTTCGATGTTGGTTGGGTTTGATGGTGAAGCAGTGGTGGAGGGATGGCGATACAGACATCATTGACGGTGATGAGCTTGCTCAGGACTGATGGACTCTCTTCAAGCTGTATCCTTCCTTATTCTTATTCTCCTTATTCTTAAATTATTCAAAATGGCACCGTATCATGGCGACAACTGAAAGCTTTTCATTGCAATTTTCGGTATTCTTACAGGTAAATATGTGTGGCAATCATATCAAATCAAACTCTCGAACATCTTGGTCCTCCCCCATTATGGAATTCTGCAGTCATTCCCTTCAGTAAAATCATTCTCAGTTTTTTTTATTCTTCCTGGCAAAATGAACAGCTTCACATTTTCCTAAGTTGCATTCCATCTGCCAGATTTTTGCCCACTCACTCAACATATCTGAGGTTGATAGGTTCTTGATTGTCAAGAGGATCAAGGGTTACAGGGTGAAAACGGGAGAATGGGGTTGAGAAGCCGATCAGCCATGACTGAATGGCGGAACAGACTCCATTGGCTGAATGGCCTACTTTCTGCTCTTATATCTTATGGTGTTATGGTCTATCTCTCTTGGTCTGCAAACTCCTTATGTCCTCTTTACAACATACTTTCTGATGTATCTCAGTATCAACTGTAAACTTAGTAAACATGTTTTAACTCCCCTTATCGAGGTCATTGATATAAATTGCAAAAAGAAGAGAGCCCAGCACAGACCCCTGTGGGACTCTACTTACCACATCCTGTCTTTGTCTGTTTTCTGCCATTGACTCAATCCAGGCTAGCATGTTACCTCGGAAATAACGAGCTCTTACTTTATGTAGCAAATTGTCAAATGTCTTTGGGACATCCCAAGTACAGTACATCCATAGTAGGGTTTCCAGAAATGGGGATTGGGATGCCAAATAGTGTGGTGAGCTCCAAGGCAGCATTAGGCTGTTGTGGATCTCTGACCAAGTGAGGCCCTCACCATCACTGTGGTCAGTTAGGGCTCACAATGGTTTTCAACTCTCAAGATGGGCTCACATAGAAAAGGTTTGGGAACCACCAGTTTCTAGGTTCCCCTTTATCCCCAGTGAACGGTAGATCTTCATGACTTCCCTTTGATGAAACCATCCTAAGTCCTTTTGATGACCTTGAGCTTTTCTAAGTGTGCAGCTTTAACCTCTTCAATTACTGATACCAATGTCTTCCTCTAAGATAGATGTCATGCTAACGGGCTGATAATTCCTGCTTTCTGCCTTTTCTCCTTCTTGACTCGAAGAGTTATAGTTGGTACTTCGAGTCTGATGGAACTTTTCTGGAATCTAGAAAATTTTGGAAAATTAGCCGCCAGAACATCATTACCCACCACTTTGGGATACTCGGATGAAGTTTATCAGGACCCAGAGACTTGACAGCCTGAAGGTCCATCAGTTTGCTGACTACCATTTCCCCCCATAGTAAATTCACTAAGTTTCTCTCTCCCTACCACCTCCTGACTTATACCTATGCCTGCAACATTTTTGTATCATCACTAGAGTAGTCATAAGGAAAACAGAATTCCAATGTAAGAGTAGTTGGACTCAAAATGATAACTTTGTTTCTGCCCCTTTATAGATGCTGTCAGACTTTCTGAGTTTCTCCAGTGTTTTCTGTTTACATTTCAGATCTCCAGCATTGCAGTTTTTTTCTTTTATCACCTTATTAACTATTATTCACTCTCAATTCGTACATTTAGAAGTCCAACACTTAATTAGACAATAGACAATCGACAATAGACAATAGGTGCGGGAGTAGACCATTCTGCCCTTCGACCCTGCACTACCATTCAATATGATCATGGCTGATCATCCTTAATCAGTATCCTGTTCCTGCCTTATCTCCATAACCCTTGATTCCGCTATCCTTGAGAGCTCTATCCAACTCTTTCTTAAATGAATCCAGAGACTGGGCCCCCACTGCCCTCTGGGGCAGAGCATTCCACACAGCCACCACTCTCTGGGTGAAGAAGTTTCTCCTCATCTCTGTCCTAAATGGTCTACCCCGTATTTTTTAAGCTGTGTCCTCTGGTTCAGCACTCACCCATCAGTGGAAACATGTTTCCTGCCTCCAAAGTGTCTAATCCTTTAATAATCTTATATGTCTCAATCAGATCCCCTCTCAGTCTTTTAAACTCAAGGGTATACAAGCCCAGTCGCTCCAGTCTTTCAGTGTAAGGTAATCCCGCCATTCCAGGAATTGACCTCGTGAACCTACGCTGCACTCCCTCAATAGCCAGAATGACTTTCCCTAAATTTGGAGACTAGAACTGCACACAATACTCCAGGTGTGGTCTTACCAGCTACCTTTTTCAAGCCAAGAAGAATCTCTTGCTCAAACACTAAAACAGAAATCGCTGGAAAAGCTCAGCAGGTCTGGCAGCATCTGTGGAGAGAAATCAGAGTTAACGTTTCGGATCTAGTGATCCTTCCTCAGGAAAGGTTCTGTGGAAGACTTTTCGTATTGCCCATGGGCTCTTCTCTTAAAGCTGCTCTGTGAAAATGCCAACTCACCAGCTCTAACAAGGCTTACTTGATTTTTGTAGAAACCCATCTGATTCACTAATGCCCTTTAGGAAAGAGGATCTCCCATCCTTACCTGTCCTGGCCTGTTGATTCCAAATCAGACAGGCCTGTGTCTTTAAGACACATGACATCATGACATGTTGTCTGGGTACCTGACTCCCCTTCAGTCAGACTCTTTGAGTCATGGAGTTAGAGTATTACATTCAGTCAAAGTCAAAAATCACACAACACCAGGTTATAGTCCAACAGCTTTATTTGGAAGCAGCAAACTGCCCGGCTTTCAGCACTGCACCACACAACATTGTCACGGTAGACAGTGGAAGATGGGTCAGAGTGTCAATACGGATACCACCATTACATGTGGGCACACCACCCATCATGTACGTGGCAGGTACTCATGTGACTCAGCCAATGTTGTCTATCTCATACGCTGCAGACAAGGATGCCCTGAGGCATGGTACATTGATGAGACTGAGCAGAGGTTCCAACAATGGATAAATGGACACTGCACAAGAATCAACACACAAGAGTGTTCCCTCCCAGTTGGAGAACAGTTCAGTGGTCAGGGACATTTGACCTTGGACCTTCGGGTGACCATTCTCCAGGGCGGACTTCGGGACAAGCAACTACACAAAGTGGCCAAGCAGAGGCTGCTAGCCAAGTTTGGTACCCGTGGAGATGGCCTCAATCGGGACCTTGGGTTCATGTCACACTACAGGTGACCCCACTGCACCACACACACACACACACACACACACACACAGTTTCTAATACACAAGCTCTCTCTCATATGCTGGCACATACACAGCCCTCACACTCACACCCACATACACCACCCTCTCACAGATCTCTACCCCTCTACTCACACTCACACTCATACACATACACAAACTCTCTCACAGACACTCATACACCGTCACGCGCGCATACACACACACGTACACATATAAGTTTGTGGGATGAATTTGTACTTGCAGAATTACATTTTATTTTGTTCAAACATGGCATGAATCCATGTAAGATTCTGTAAATCCCTTTTTAGAAATAGAATTAGTCTGAACATTTCTCACATACGCATTCTATGCGTATGTGAGAAACCTGAGAATGACGAGAACGAGGGTAGGTCCGATCAAGGACAGTGGTGGGAGACTGTGTATTGAGTCGGAAGAGATAGGAGAGGTCTTGAACAAGTACTTCTCTTCAGTATTTACGAACGAGAGGGACTGTATTGTTGAAGAGGAGAGTGTGAAACGGACTGATAAGCTAGAAGAGATATCTGTTAGGAAGGAAGATGTGTTGGACATTTTGAACAACTTGAGGATAGACAAGTCCCCCGGGCCTGACGGGATATATCCTAGGATTATGTGGGAAGCAAGAGAGGAAATTGCAGTACCGTTGGCAATGATCTTCTCGTCTTCACTGGCAACGGGGGTGGTACCAGGGGACTGGAGAGTAGCGAATGTTGTGCCCCTGTTCAAAAAAGGGAATAGGGATAACCCCGGGAATTACAGGCCAGTTAGTCTTACTTCTGTGGTAGGCAAAGTAATGGAAAGGGTACTGAGGGATAGGATTTACGAGTATCTGGAACGGCACTGCTTGATTAGGGACAGCCAGCACGGATTTGTGAAGGGTAGGTCTTGCCTTACAAGTCTTATTGAATTCTTCGAGGAGGTGACCAAGCATGTGGATGAGGGTAGAGCAGTGGATGTAGTGTACATGGATTTTAGTAAGGCATTTGATAAGGTTCCCCATGGTAGGCTTATGCGGAAAGTCAGGAGGCATGGGATAGAGGGAAATTTGGCCAATTGGATAGAAAACTGGCTAACCGGTCGAAGTCAGAGAGTGGTAGTAGATGGTAAATATTCAGCATGGAGTCCAGTTACAAGTGGAGTTCCGCAGGGATCAGTTCTGGGTCCTCTGCTGTTTGTAATTTTTATTAATGACTTAGATGAGGGAGTCGAAGGGTGGGTCAGTAAATTTGCAGATGATACAAAGATAGGTGGAGTTGTGGACAGTGAGGAGGGCTGTTGTCGGCTGCAGAGGGACTTAGATATGATGCAGAGCTGGGCTGAGGAGTGGCAGATGGAGTTCAACCCTGCCAAGTGTGAAGTTGTCCATTTTGGAAGAACAAATAAGAATGCGGAATACAGGGTTAATGGTAGGGTTCTTGGTCAGGTGGAGGAACAGAGGGATCTTGGGGTCTATGTACATAGATCTTTGAAGGTTGCCACTCAGGTGGATAGAGTTTGTAAGAAGGCCTATGGAGTATTATCGTTCATTAGCAGAGGGATTGAATTCAAGAGTCGTGAGGTGATGTTGCAGCTGTACAGGACTTTGGTTAGGCCACATTTGGAGTACTGTGTGCAGTTCTGGTCGCCTCACTTTAGGAAAGATGTGGAAGCTTTGGAGAGGGTGCAGAGAAGATTTACCAGGATGTTGCCTGGAATGGAGAGTAGGTCGTACGAGGATAGGTTGAGAGTTCTCGGCCTTTTCTCGTTGGAACGGCGAAGGATGAGGGGTGACTTGATAGAGGTTTATAAGATGATCAGAGGAATAGATAGAGTAGACAGTCAGAAACTTTTTCCCTGGGTACAACAGAGTGTTACAAGGGGACATAAATTTAAGGTGAACGGTGGAAGGTATAGGGGAGATGTCAGGGGTGGGTTCTTTACCCAGAGAGTGGTGGGGGCATGGAATGCGCTGCCCGTGGGAGTGGTAGAGTCAGATTCATTGGCGACCTTTAAGCGGCATTTGGATAGGTACATGGATGGGTGCTTAATCTAGGATAGAAGTTCGGCACAACATCGTGGGCCGAAGGGCCTGTTCTGTGCTGTATTGTTCTATGTTCTATGTTCTATGTTCTATTAGGGCACAGACAGCCTCACACAGGGCACCTCACACCTTCAATACATCATCTGGGGCAACATGGCATCTATTGTTAAAGTTCACTTGAGAGTGTAACTTTAAGAAAGTTCTGAGACTTACATATGAATGAACTGAAACCAACATAGTCATTCTAAAATATGAGAGACTTGACAAACAATCCAGGTCTTTTCAATGTTTAATTTCAGTCACATCACACTGTAAACTTTTGCTAAGAATTCTGTGCCCTATGATCTTATGCTTCACAACCACCTGATGAAGGAGCAGTGCTCCGAAAGCTAGTGCTTCCAAATAAAGCTGTTGGATTATACTTGGTGTTGTGTGATTTTTAACTTTGTACACTCCAGTCCAAACATGGCACCTCCAAATTATGTTCAGCAGTTAGCTAGATGTAGATAAAGACAAAAAAAATCTGCAGATGCTGGAATCCAAGGTAGACAAGCAGGAGGCTGGAAGAACACAGCAAGCCAGGCAGCATCAGGAGGTGGAGAAGTCAATGTTTTGGGTGTAACCCTTCTTTAGGACTGGGGATGTAGTTAAAGTGCAGTAAATCAATAAGCACAGGACCTAGGCCATGTGTGTGAGTGTGTGGAACTGGAATCTTGTAAAATGGCTGCTGTTGTAAATAAACTTCAAGATATCTGACTCAAAAAGAACTTGATTGCCTTTAGTGTTTGCTGTATAGACTAACATGTAGAAAACTAATGGTAAATTAATGGAGAAAGTGAAGTCACGTGGTGTGCAGGGTGTTCTACCCAGGTGGATAAAGATCTGGTTGAGCAACAGGATACCAAGAGTAGTAGTTGAAGGGAGTTTCTCGAAATGGAGAAAGGTGACCAATGGTGTTCCACACTGTTGGGGCCACTGTTGTTTGTGATATACATAAATTATCTGGAAGAGTGCACTGTTGGTATGATCAGCAAGTTTGCAGATGACACGAAGATTGGTGGAATAGCAGAAAGCATAGGGGACTATCAAAGAATACAGGAGGATATAGATAGACTGGAGAGACGTGAATGCTTTGGAGAGGGTGCAGAGAAGGTTTACGAAGATGTTGCCTGGTATGGAAGGTGCTAGCTATGAAGAGAGGTTGAGTAGGTTAGGTTTGTTTTCATTAGAAAAAAGGAGATTGGGGGGGACCTGATTGAGGTTTACAAAACCATGAAGGGTATAGACAGGGTGGATTGAGATAAGCTTTTTCCCAGGATGAAGGATTCAATAATGAGAAGTCACACTTTCAAGGTGAGAGGTGAACAGTTTAAGTGGGATAGACGCAGCAAGTACTTCACACAGAGGGTGGTGGGTGTCTGGAATGCGTTGCCAGTAGAGGTGGTAGAGGCAGGCACGGTAGATTCATTTAAGATGTGTCTGGATAGATGCATGAATAGGTGGGGAGCAGAGGGATACAGATCTTTGGGAACTGGGTGACAGGTTTAGACCGTACAATTGGATCGGCTCAGGCTTGGGGGGCCGAAGGACCTGTTCCTGGGCTGTAAATTTTCTTTGTTCTTTGTTCTAAACTATATTTGGCATCATGGCCTAAATGTGACTCCACATCCAGACTAGCAGTCGCTCACTTGGGTGGCTCGCAGTGCCAGAGATCTGGGTTCAAATCCCACTTCCCACTCCTGTGTGGAGTTTGCACATTCTCCCCGTGTCTGTGTGGGTTTCCTCTGGGTGCTCTGGTTTCCTCCTACAGTCCAAAAATGTGCAAGTGAGGTGAATTGGCCATGCTAAATTGCCCGTAGTGTTAGGTGAAGGGGTAAATGCAGGGGAATGGGTCTGGGTAGGTTGTGCTTTGGTGGGTCAGTGAGGACTTGTTGGGCCGAAGGGCCTGTTTCCACACTGTAAGCAATCTAATCTAAACTTTGAGGGCAGTTAGGGATGGGTAGCAAAGATCATACGTCCCGTGAGGGAATGCATTTTTAAAGAGCAACGTTTCTGCAATCTGGTCTCATAATCTGTCAATCTGATTAGTCTGGGCTGTGACAATTCCAGAACTGTTTCTAGATTACAGTACCCAGAACTGAGTGCAATATTGTAAATGGGATTTAATCAGAGTTGTGAGCAATTAAACCATCATCCTTGAAGTGTAGGTCAACAATCTATGAACCTTATTAATTGTATTTTGTACCTGTCCACTTGTTTAACTGTTCGAACACCCAACTCTCTTCAACAATCCCTCAATTCTCACCATGGAGAAAATACCCAGATTTATTTTGGGGCAAATCGGAAACAGTGGAGTTGAGTGAAACCTCAGCTGCTATGGTTTCACTCACTGACTGAAAGGTTTTCAAAATGTGGATTCACGTTTCTGAGGTCCAGATCTCATGCAAGGCAGCTGACTGCAAAGGCATTCTCCAGTTGCAGTGCCTTCGCCTACCCAGGACCAGCAGGTAGCTGGAGAGATCTGATTAGCAGAGCAACTCATCGTCATAAAGAAGATTTCATTAGCAAAATGCAAGTGTGCTGACAAAAGCTTGCAACCTCTCCATCTGTTCTGAGTGATTGTACATTGGCTTTATAAGTAGGAATGGAGGTACTGTGTTTTCCATTTTCACAACACAAGAATCAGAAAAGACAAAAACGTGTCAAGATGACAGATATATTCTCCTGTCTCCATCTCCACAACTTCCCGGGCTACAACCTTTAAATTAGAATTTAGAAATTTTTATAAAATTGAAAAGGTTTTTGTTAGAAAGGACAGGAGGGGTAGTTTTTTTACACAGAAAGCAGTTTGTGTGTGGAATGAACTTCCAGAGGAAGCGGTAGATGTAGATACTGTTCCAATCTTTAAAAGACATTTGGATAAGTACATGAATATGAAATGTTTGGAAGGATATGTGCCAAGAGCAGGGAGTGGAAATAGGTTAGTTTGAGATTCTGGTCAGCATGGACTGGTTGGGCTGAAGGGTCTCTTTCTGTGCTGTCTGACTCTCTGACTCGATACCTCGGGATAACTGGGCAGATCCTATCCAAGGGATGACTCCTCCTAGCTACCTTCTCTCCAGGAAGAAGGTTGTGAGGGTGGAATTTTAACTTGGCAATCTACCAGTGGAGAGCAGGGGCCAAAATAGATGTTCCATGCAGTTCTCAACCAGTCCGTACGAAGTTCAGCTTTCCTCCTCCCTACCTGGTATTGTGTTTCTGGACTGAAGGCTGATTGCAGACTGGTGACAGTAACATGAGTAGACATGGTTTGATAACAGGGGAATAACAGGGAAGATGTTGGACTGTTTGTGTTAGGTGTCACAGAATGGATATGGGCTAATCAGCCGATCGTGTCTGCACTGGCTCAGAGCATTTTGATTTAGTGCCAATCTCTTGCCTTTTCCCCGTACATTGTTCCAGTTTAAATAATCATCCAATGCCCTCTACTATACTTCCAGGCAGTGCATTCCAGTGTCCGACCACCCTCTGTGTGAGAAAGCAAGATGTCATCTTACATTTGCCTCTTTTGCAAAACATGTTAAATCTGTGCTCTCCACCCCCCCTCCACCCCCCCCCCCCACCCCAGTTCTCCATTGTTTTCTGACTGAGTACAGTTTCTCCCTATCTACTCAGTCCGTACCCTCACGATTTTGAAATCTTTTATCTGACATTTGAAAAAGCACAGATCCCAATAGTGACCTCTAGGGAACTCCACAACAAACCTTCCACCAGCTTAAAAAATATCCATTCCCCATATAACTGTTCTCACAAGTCTGTAGTGTGACTCTGTATCGAACAAGTTTTGGAAATTCTTGTATACTATCATCACGTCAATGCAGTATTGTGCTAAAAATCAATACCCACTCTACTTGAGTCATTACAATGTTAGAGACAGTTAAGAAGACAGGATGATTACAGAGGAATTGGGGGCACCGGGATCTATATTTGATTAGACTACTTACAGTGTGGAAACAGGCCCTTCAGCCCAACAAGTCCACACCAACCCGCCGAAGCACAACCCACCCATACCCCTAACCTAACACTATGGGCAATTTAGCATGGCCAATTCACCTGACCTGCACATCTTTGGACTGTGGGAGGAAACCGGAGCACCAGGAGGAAATCCACGCAGACACGGAGAGAATGTGCAAACTCCACACAGTCAGTCGCCTGAGGCGGGAATCGAACCCAGGTCTCTGGCACTGTGTGCTAACCTCTGTGCCACCGTGCCACCCACAAACTTCTTGTTATACAGCTGAACATTTCCATATTGAGACAGAGATCTCGATTATTCTCTGCTGTTGGAAGGAGAGTGTCAGACAAGCTGAACTGATCCCTCACATTGGCCGATGGTGATGGGGAAATGATGCAGATCAAACTGCTCTGGTTAAAATCAACTGGGGTATGCATCTGCTGTCATTCAGTACCTGGGCAGAAAGGTCTTGTGGTCTATTGGTACTGCCCGTAACTCAAGGCTCAAGCTCCATTTGCCCCAGGCATATGTCAGAATATGCTTGAACAAGTTTATTAAAATAGCGAACTACCTGGAGCTGTAATTACCTAGATATTTCAATAGAGGGCACTAGAGACCAAGGAACTGTTAGCAATGGCTGGCCACTTTACAAAGAGAGTAGGCCCCTCACACTCATATACTGGATTAGTGGTGCTGGAAGAGCACAGCAGTTCAGGCAGCATCCAACGAGCAGCGAAATCGACGTTTCGGGCAAAAGCCCTTCCTCACACTCATACCATTCCACAGTCAACTCCTGCATTTAGTCTTTTTTCGGACAAAATTGGTCAGTCATTT
This sequence comes from Chiloscyllium punctatum, assembly GCF_047496795.1. NCBI lineage: Eukaryota > Metazoa > Chordata > Chondrichthyes > Orectolobiformes > Hemiscylliidae > Chiloscyllium > Chiloscyllium punctatum. The sequence continues at coordinate 19,811,464 of NC_092783.1, forward strand.
TGTACATACCAGGGACCTATAAATAACAAAGGACCACATTATCCAAAGTCTTACTTTAGATTACATGCTGTAACAGACAGGGTGATGTGTAAATGTCTTTCCAGGTTTTGGTCAACTATATTCTTTTAAGCAGGCTAACCTGTGTGCTACCATGCTAACTTACTCTTGGCCAGAACTTTATCTCATGGGTTTGCTTTTACATTTCCATATGTTCACATGCAACTCTCCATAACCGTTTCCTTTTTATCCCTCAGGATTATGTCCATCAGACTGTGAATAAAGAGATGCAGCATGCACTCTGTAAAACCCTCTTCTCAATACCTTCCGTCAAGTCAGGGATCATTCCTTTGGTGCAAACAGGCTTACGTGGGCCTACTTAAAAGAAGAAGACAAATCAGAGGAATTGCAGGCTTATCGGCCTGGTATCTACTATTGAGAAGGTGGTAAGATGGATCGTAAGAGGTATCCTTTTATGATCAATGAGAAAAGACGAGGTCATTAGAAATTGGCAAAACAAATATCGACCAAGTATCTTGTCGCTCATAGATTTGATGGGTATCTTTGAGGAAGTCACTCAGGTTGTGAATGGAAGGAATCTTGGGAGATAACATTTCTCTAAAAGTTCAAAAGCCCTTCAGTTTTAAATTACCTCAAAAGATGAAGCCGTGTGTTCGGTGCAAATTCAAAATGTGGGATTTCTAATTGACTCCGGTCCACCAGCCAAATCTTATAGACAGCAAACAAAGTTCAGTTAGGTTCAGTTAAGGGGCATTCAATCTTTGTTCATGTCTGGGCCAGCAGGATTAGCTGCACGTTAAGTTTGCAGATGACACACAAGACCTATGCAAGTCTTAAGGCAGTAAAGGAGTGCAATTGAATCCGAAAACATGTTTCTATGTTTGGGTCCCCCATTAGCAATTGGGTTTTATTTACAGAGAACAATCCTAAAGTAGGTTCAGGACTAACGTGTAATAATCTAGTTAAAGATAACATGGGCCGGAAACTTACATTTTTTCACGATTGAGAGTTGTCTTAATCTTTTTGGAGGGGTTTTCACCAAGAGGCCTGGTGGGATTTCTCACCATATCTTACCACCTCATTGACCACCGAGCCTGCCCCTTTGGTGTCCCTCACATTTGATTCTGGTCTGATTTCCGTGCATTCCGTGAATGATGACGGTCTGATCCCGTTATCAGCCCAACTCATCAGTCAGCAGTTATCCACCTAAACACTGGCACCCCCTGTGCCCAAACCATCCTTAAAAGGTGGCCGTGCACCCAGCTAAACGTTGGGAATCCGGCTGTAGTCATAGAGTCATAGAGTTATGCACTTGGAAACAGACCCTTAGGCCCAACTCAACTGTGCCAGCATCCTAAACCATTCTCATCCCGTTTGCCAACATTTGGCCCATATCCCTCTAAATCCTTCCTATTCCCATCCAGATACCTTTTAAATGTTGTAATTGTACCAGCCCCCACCATGTCCTCTGGCAGCTCAGTCTATGCACGCACCAGCCTCTGTATGAAAATGTGGCCCCTTAATTCCCTTTTAAATCTTTCCCCTCCCACCTTAATCCTATGCCCTCTAGTTTTGAACTCGCCTACCCTGGGGAAAAGTTCTTGACTATTTACCCTCTCCATGCCCCTCATGATTTTACAAACCTCTACAAGCCCCAGGGAAAGTAGCCCCAGCCTATTCAACCTTTCCCTACAGCTCAAACCCTCCAAACACAGCAACAGCCTTGTAAATCTTTTCTGAACCCTTTTCAGTTTAACAACATCTTTCCTACAGCAGGGAGAATTAAACACAGCATTCCAAAAGTGACCTAACCGATGTCCTGTATAGCCACAATATGACCTCCCAACTCCTATATTCAATGCACTGACCAATAATGGCAAGTGTACCAAACATCATCATCACTATCCTGTCCAGCTGTGAGTCAAACTTCGAGAGCTATGCATCTGTACCCCAAGGTCTCTTTGTTCAGCAATGCATCCCAGGACCCTATCATCAAGTATATAGGTCCTGCCCTAGTTTCCCTTACCAAATTGCACTGCCCCTCATCAGATAGAATCCTCAGTGGATAGTTCCTTCTAAGGGACAACACAGGAGTGAGGGACCAAACGGTCTTATTCTGTGCTGTGAGGTGTAGGATCCATCCATAGATTGGAAGTTGAAAATGAATTGCCAGCCTGTGGTTTAGTGTCCTGAGATTTCTTTCATGTAAAGACGTATATAAAGAACCACAGATGGTAACGGTTTTCGGCATTGATACAGATACATTTCTCACAGAGTGAACTGTCTCCCTGACCATGCAGGTTTCAGATTCCAATTTTTATATAAAGCTACACAGATGCTCCACTCATCCCATCCTAGAATCCTGTAAAATGGGATGCTACGTTTTTGCCAGTGCTCAATGTTATTGTTGAATGTGGGGCAGTCACCTACTATAAAGGCTTCAAATGGGTGAAAACTTCTCTTGAATGAAGTCCTGTTTAGCTTGTTTTGCCTGATACAGCACCACTCTGCCATGCAGAAAGTGGTGTTCCTCCTGCACAATGTCCTCATCTTCCTCAGAAGAAGACTGCTCCAGCTTTCTCAGCTCTTCAGTGTCCATTTCCTCCTTGCCTGTTACAGTTATGTTGAGTGCATCGTGCTGCAATTAGTGAGGCAGACTCTGTCTGGGATATGCTGCAACATCCCTCTAGTCTGGCAAACCAATCTCACCATCGGAACCTCATCCTCAGAGGCCTCCTACCTGCCCCATTTTAGTCTTGGTGGAGAAATAGACAGAGTTATATTTACACTTGGCCCTAGCAATGGTTGCAGTGTATTCGAGTTGTAGAGTCATACAGAGTCTTGTCCAATTTGTCCATGCTGACCAAATTTCCCAAACTAAACTAGACCCTTTTGCCTGCATTTGTCTCCTGTCCCGCTAAAGCTTTCCTATTCATGTACCTATCCAAATGTCTTACGTGTAACTGCACCTGCCACTTCCTCTGGCAGTTCGCTCTACACCCTCTGTGTGAAAAAGTTTCCCCTCAGGTCCTAGTTCTATAGCTCCTAGTTTTGAATTCTCCTACCTGAGGGAAAAGACCTTTTGCTATTCCCCTTATCTATGTCCCTCATGACTTTATAAACCTCCATAAGGTATCCTCAACTTCCTATGCTCCAGTGAAAAGGTCCCAGCCTGTCCTTATACTCAAACCCTGGCAACGTTCTGGTAAATCTTTTCTGAAACCTCTCCAATTTAATAATATCCTTCCTATAGCGGGGTGACCAGAACTGTACACTGTACTCAAAAGTGGCCTCTCCAATATCCTGGACAACCTCAACACGAAGTTCCAACTCCTATACTGAACATTCTGAGCAATGAAGTCAAGCATGCTAACCATCCTTGGATGGCATCCAAGTCTTGATGGTTTCACACAGGCTTCCATTCAGTGAGACAGAGACAGGACAGCCATGGAATGCCTCTACATGAAAAGGTGTTTGTTTAATAAGACAAGAGGCCATGGTGTTGAGGATATTAGCATGGATTGAGGATTGGCTGACTAGGAAGAGAGAGAGTTGAGGTAAGGGGACATCGAGTACGAAAAGAACAAGGAAGGTTTAACTTTGGAGAAAGCCATTGAAACACAGCTGGAAGCAGAAGCCACAAATAGTCATAGGAAGATCTTAGATGAGAAGGACAGTCAAACAAAAAACAATAAGAGTCTGTTCAGCTTTAAAGGTATAGACACTCTGATGAGGCAGTGGACAAGCCAACACACAGAACAAACCAAGCAGCATTTACTAATACTTAGTAGCAATGCTTTGGAACAACAAAACATCATACACGTGGGTGGTCAAGAGAGGAGAACGCTACATCAGTAAGGTTAGGTCACTTCCAGATGATGCGCTGACGTTAGGCACAATATCAGAACAACAAAGAGCTTCCCTTTCCAAAGAGGCTGATGCAGTTGACTATTTTAATTAGGAAAAGTAACCACATTAGAAAATATACCTCAATAGCAAAGATACTTGTCCATACTCGGGGTAATTATCGCTTTAAATGAAATAGGGCAGCACAGTGGCTCAGTGGTTAGCACTGCTGCCAGGGACCTGGATTTGATTCCACCCTCAGGTGACTGTCTGTGTGGAGTTTACACCTGCTCCCCAAGTTTGCTTGCGCTTCCTCCCGCAGTCCAAAGATGTGCAGGTTAGGTGGATGGGCCATGGGAAATGCAGGCTTACAGGGGTAGGGTGTCGTGAACTCAAAGGGGCGAGTGGCCTGTTTCCGCAGAGTAGTGATTTTATGGTGAATCAACCAAATCACGGTTCACAAAACAGCAGTGGACATTCTTATCAGCTTGAAGCTTGATACAAGAATAAAAAGCACTGTCCTCTGAGCATGCAGAAGTTACAGTGAACAGAGCTCAAACTCTATGGTCTGAGGGGAACATATCCCAGATGACAGTGCCACAAGTAATATTATTGTACAAAGAACATAAAAGAATTGAAAATGTATGTGTAATTCACAATCTATATTTCTTCTATTTGAGTCCTTGCCCATTGCCTCCACTCAGTATCCATGTGATAGCAGAAGAACTTTGACTACTCCCATTAGCTCAGAAACAAACTGCTCTCTTCCAAATGACCAAGGCACAACTAGAGAACATGACTTTGGACTTCGTAGGGTCCTAGTGGAAAGAAGAAATCTATTGAGGTAGCCAACGTTGGCAGAAGAAAGTTCTGATGAAGGGCTTTTGCCCGAAACATCGATTTTTCTTCTCCTCGGATGCGGCCTGACCGGCTGCGCTTTTCCAGCATCACTCTGATCTAGACTCGGGTTTCCAGCATCTGCAGTCCTCACTTTTGCCGAGAAGGAGGTTTTTCCAGACTATCAACAAGGCGGGAGTTACAGATTTTACAGCATTGGGAGAAATGTGTTCAATTCCTGTCATCACTAAAGAACATTTCAATCTTGATTTTCTAAGATGGATTCTCAGTTACAGTGACAAATTCAGTGCTTAGTGCAGAGCAATCCTCCAGTAACAAAACTGAGGCTGGGAAAATATTTAATTCACCAGAATGACAAAGAGAGGGCAAAGGAAAACATCTAACTGGTTGCGATAGAGAGCTTATACAACTCAGTTCAGATGTATCGGCAGATTGAGAATGATTTTCCTTATCAAAATGTAGGTGATCTGCAAACAGCGCCATTGAAGTCAGACCACAAAGCGCAGATTCAGGACACAGTCAAAAAGATGAAATATCCAGTCCCAGATAATACAAGGAAGAAGGTGCTCACCTTCAGTGACGGCAATTCAGGGAGATTAAAGATATCCTGAATGATATTATGGTGAACCATCTGAGTTGGAAGCAGTGTTCCCTCTCTTTTTTTTTCTGGCTGTGTGAGTCTCTGAGGACCATGTGTGGCAGCCTGTTCTGGAACTGCAGCTGCCTAGCACAGAAGAAATTATGGTTAGAAGTTCACTTACCATGGACATCTGGGAGATTAAATGTCCTCCACAAAAGACACTGGACAAACTGCTCTGTATAACAGGAGCAAGATCCTCTGGGAAGGACACCTAAGAGCTACCAGATCCTCCAGCAAAGAAATGCTCTATAGAAGATCAGAATCAAGGTCAATGATCCTTAAGTCAAAGGCCTACCAATCTTCCAAGTCATAAAATAATTCGTCCTGGAACAGATATAGAGTCATACAGCACGGAAACAGACCCTTCGGTCCAACCAGTCCATACTGACCATAATCCCAAACCAAACTGCCCTCAGCCAATTTCCCTCCAAACCTTTCCTATTTATGTACTTATCCAAATGTCTTTTAAATGTTGTAACTGTACCCACATCCACCACTTCTTCTGGGAGTTCATTCCACACATGAACCACTCCGTGTAGATCTTTCTCATCTCGCCAAAAAAATATACTCCCTTGTTTCGAAATCCCCCACCCTCGGGAAAATACATTTGCCATTTACCTTATCCATACCCCTCGTGATTTTATTAACCTCTGAAAGGTCACCTCTCATTCCCCAAGTTCCAGTGAAAAATGTCCCAGTCTATCTAGCCCCTCCTTATAACTCAAACCCTCTATTCCTGGCAACATCCTGGTAAATCTTGATAAAATCTTTTCTGTAACAGCGTGACCAGAACTAGACACAGTATTCCAGAAAAGGTCTCACCATCGTCGTGTACAACATCAATATAATGTCCATACCTGCAAGCTCCAGATGGGTAGCATTATGAAGTTAGACACTTGTGAGGAGAAGGATAGTGGCACATGTAAAAGTAGTTGTAGACATGAATATGTAACTGCTAACTATGGGAGGAAGCTTGGGGAGGGGTGAGGGTTTGTAGAATAGAGTAGTGGTTCTGAAAGAGTTAGTGTTGAAGTTGTATTAGCTCCAGCCACCCTGATGTCATCACTGTTTTTGGCTGGGGAACTAGTTACTCTGGCATGAGGTCCTGAGGGAGTCAGATGTGATGTACTTGGTTAAAGTTATCGTTAAAAATTGTTATGTGAGCCATGGGCCTTGTCTTGTTTAGACTCACTATGAGTCTACCCTGTGGCACTAACAATTAGACAGGCTCTCAGATGCAACATAAAAAGGTGGATTGGTGGCTGTGAACTAGCCTATGCACGTACTGCCAGTAGTTGGTACCAAGAGATATCCCTGAGGACCTTAGTTTATAATGTGGTCTCTAATCCAGTCAGGAATGGACCTGTTCCTGCTGGAGCCATCACCCATCGCACCACATTGATGAATAGACTCAACCTTCTCTGGAAAAAGGAGAGGCTCTTCATATTTATTCCTAATCCTGTTCTTACATGGTTTAAATTCATGATCCTGGTCCCCCTCATAAGTCTGTTAAACCTGATATAAATGCTCAGCCTGGATACTATCCATACCTTTATTTTGTAGGCCTCAATCTCTCCTGTTGGTGGTCCTTTAACTGAGAATGATCAATCACTGCTTTTCTGGCCTCATCTCTAACAGTGCTGTTTTTCTCTGTCCTTTAACTAACCTTGTGAAGTCATTCAATTTTATCCTGCACCAAAAGTCCATATTTAATGTGGAGCTTACCATTACTGAGGCATTCTACCAAGCCAAGTACAATGATCTTTGCCCTTATCCTGTGATCAAATATCCCTGCAAAACTACTGCATGGTGAGCAAAAGGGCAGTCAGGCCCACACAGCAAGATGGAAATTGTTCGGTCAATGGGTTTGGAGGATGGAGGTGAAGTTCGACTGAGGGAAGACCAGTTTTAAAATGAGGAGGGAGAAATTTTGATGCTAAACCGGAGCTTCATCTGGACAGTTTTGTGATGTTTTCCAAAACCCAATTTCCCTTCTCCTTGCGAGTCATCTCTCCTGAGACTTTCAGCCCCTTGTTGAATTCTATCCCAGTGTATGTGTGATCTGGCAGTGTGAACTAGTGTTGGATTTAAACTCTTCCCACCTGTGAGGGAACATTGGACTCTATGGATGGACACCAAATTGTTGTGGACGAGAACAGACTCCCTCAAAAGATTTTAAGAAGGTGGCCTAGATCCTAATGTTTTCTTATTTTAAAGGTCGTGTGATGTGTTGTGTTCCAGATACAAGGTGGCTGATCACATTACCCAATGTTAAGCAAAATTAAAGGCTTTTGAACACTGTAGTTAAAATGCAACATAAGAAAGAAGGAGTTGGAACAACTTAACTCTACTGGAAAACTTAACAGAACAATAGATACACTTACTAATATGAATGAACTGTACCAATATAGTAACATCCCATAAACATGCCCCTTGGCAAAAAGGCAAATTCAGAAAAGTAGATTTGTCCCACAGATAACCCAGTAGCAGAGAGAAACCCCAGCCTCTAGCTGTAACCAAGAGAGGGAAAAGAAAGCTTCTAATTCTTCAAACATCCAGCAGCTTCTGCCCTGGTGAGACTCCAACGGCAACTGCTTAAAGCTAACAATAAAAAGTGAAAAGAAACTAGAAATCCTGGTTTATGAGAGCTGGCCACACCCTGTCAGGCTGCTTTTACTTCAAGAAAAACCCACGGCCTCACAAGCTGCTTACTTTACTGGCTTTCCAAGTAGACAGCTTGGTGCCACTGTCTTAAAACCTCTCTTTAAAAGAAAAGGGCAAAAATGATCTCCTAGAGCCACGACGTTGTCCCAAAATGAAGGCACAATGCCATGAGGCCCCAGTTGTTATGGAAATTGAGGTTGGGAGTTTGCTCGCTAAGCTGGTAGATTTGTTTTTCAGATGTTTCATCACCATACTATGTAACATGATCAGTGAACCTTTGGTGAAGCGTTGGTGTTCTGTCCCTCTTGCCATTTCTCTGTCTTGGTTTGTTGTGTTGCATGATATAATTTCTGGTTCTGTTTCTGAGAGGTGGTAAATGGGGTCCAAATCTATATGTTTGAGAATGAAATTCCGGTTTGAATGCCAGGCCTCTAGGAATTCCCGTGTGTGTCTTTGTTTAGCCTGTCCCAGGTTTGATGTATTGTCCTAGTCGAACTGGTGCCCCTCTTTGTCTGTGTGTATGGATTCCAGTGATTGTTGGTCCTGTCTTTTGGTGGCTAGTTGGTGCTCATGTATCCTAGTGGCTAGTTTCCTGCTTGTTTGTCCAATGTAATGTTTGTTACAGTCCTTGGTGGGTATTTTGTATATGATGTTTCTTCTTCTGACTGTTGGTATGGGATCCTTTAGAGTCATCAGGAGCTGTTTCAGTGTGGTGGTTGGTTTGTGAGCTACCGTGATGTCTTGGGGCCGAGTAGTCTGGACGCCATCTCTGAGATGTCTTTGATGTCATGATAGTGACGAGGTGCCTGGGCACAAGCTGCTGTTGGCTTTTGGTTGGGATAAATAACTGCACCACTTCTCCTTCCTCTGCCTATCTCAGGAGCTATCCTGTCATCTGTGGTGGAGAGCAGACTGTGAATAAGTCTCATCAGAAAATGCTCCTCTCCTTATCACAGTAACTACAAATTGGTTACATGAGTACTTGGGTGTATTAACTATGACTAACAAGAAGTGGAGAACTGGCCTGCACTCTGCCTAGTGGCTACAGACATATTCAGACTGGATGGAGAACAGGCATATATTAACTCTTTCATGGCCATTCCCTTATACAACCTCAAGCTCCCTATGTCAATGTGAACCCTGATTCCTTGCCCTGTAATCTCTTTCTGATGAAATACTACCCCAGGTGGCTATGTTAATGAACTGTGTTCAGTGAAGCATTCAAAATTAATAAGAGGTCAAGACTGTGCTGATGGCAGCTTTCAGTGGAGAGCAAATTGATTGCAAACAGGCCTAATGTCAATAAATGGCAGGTATTTAATGACATGTACTTTATTATTACAACCAGCAGGGGGAGAAGTTCACTCACATAGAATTCTGATATTGCTGCAGTGGCGATGATTCAACAGCATTGCGCTGGCTTTAGGTGGTGACAGCTGACTTTAAAACACAATCCGCAGTGTTCTGCTTACTGCCAATCCCTTTCCAGTTATTCACCAGGATCATTCTGTAGATTTTACATGGGAAGCTGTAGGGGGCAGACTCCCAGCTACACAGCAGGATAGGGAATAACAACAAATTGGATGCCACTCACAGCAACTGGTGGCCTAAGCCCCAGCCAGGGACAGCAGGGAGGGCGACTTTATCATTTGTCAGAAATTGCAGGGAATTGCTAAACTGGAAGCTTGCAAACGCAAATTCGCAGGTCTCCTGTATGTAAGACCTGTCAGCATTAATGTGATATTCACATTAAAATGAAGAGTTCTTCCTGAGTTCAGTCCATTGTGACTGTACACCTCACACTAAAGTGGAACATCACAAGGGAACATCCACTTTCCATTCTGGCTATTCTTGAAGGAAAACAGATTGAATGAGAGATCAGAACTGAAGTGGCTTGATCATCCACTTCTTATCATGTTCCTCAGTCTCTGTTTTTGCAGGGAACACGTTCACATACAAACATAACAAGCACTCATCGACACATGAACACATACACATAGATACTTGTGTGCAGAAATGGAAACTCATGTTCATGCACAGATTGGTGATTGGAGCGACAGTTAGAGGCAAAGAGGAATTTACAAGAGCAAGGGGGAGTGATGGATGGCAGTTATAGGAAGGGAGAAAAGCCCCACAGATACAGTCACACAAGTGGGTTAACTCCAGGAAAGGTAGAAGGGGTAGGCAGGTACTGCAGGAGTCTTCTGTGGCTATCCCCATTTCAAAACTGTATGCTGCCTTGGAAAATGTAGGGGGTGATGGATTCTTAGGGGGAATGGAGCACGAACAGCCATGTTTCCGATGTTGAGACTGGCCCGAATGCAATGCAGGGGTATGTCAGGTTCCAAGCAATCGATCGTGTTAGGAGACTCTCTAGTCAGAGGTACAGACAGACGTTTCTGTGGCCAGTAGCGAAAATTCGGAATAGTGTGTTGCCTCCCTGGTGCCAGGATCAAGGATGTCTCCGAGAGGGTGCAGAATGTTCTCAAAGGGGAGAGGGGCCAGCAAGATGTCATTGTCCACATTGGAACCAACGACATAGGAAGGGAAAAAGGTTGAGATTCTGAAGGGAGATTACAGAGAGTTAGGCAGAAATTTAAAAAGGTCCTCAAGAGTAGTAATATCTGGATTACTCCCAGTGCTACGAGCTAGTGAGGGCAAGAATAGGAGGATAGAGCAGATGAATGCATGGCTGAGGAGCTGGTGTATGGGAGAAAGATTCACATTTTTGGATCATTGGAATTTCTTTAGTACAAGAAGGACAGATTGCACCTAAATTGGAAGGGGACTAATGTACTGGCAGGGAAATTTGCTTGAGCTGCTCGGGAGTATTTAAACTAATAAGGTGGAGAGGTGGGATCCAGTGAGATAGTGAGGAAAGAGACAATCTGAGACTGGTACAGTTGAGAACAGAAGCGAGTCAAACAGTCAGGGCAGGCAGGGACAAAGCAGAGAACAAGGCAGGACTGAAATTAAACTGTATTTACTTCAATGCAAGAGGCCTAACAGGGAAGGCAAATGAACTCAGTACATGATTAGGAACATGAGACTGGGATATCATAGCAACTACAGAAATATGGCTCAGGTATGGACTGGACTGGCTTAATGTTCCAGGATACAAATGCTATAGGAAGGATAGAAATGGAGGCAAGAAAGGAGGGAGAGTGACATTTTTGATAAGGGATAGCATTACAGCTGTACTGAGGGAGGATATTCCTGGAAATACATCCAGAGAGGTTATTTGGGTGGAACTGAGAAATAAGAAAGGGATGATCACCTTATTGAGATTGTATTATAGACCACCAACTAATAAGAGGGAAATTGAGAAACAAATTTGGAAGGAGATTTCAGTTATTTGTCAGAATAATAGGGTGGTTATGGTAGGGGATTTTAACCTTCCAAACATAGACTGGAACTGCCACAATGTTAAGGGTTTTGATGGAGAGGAATTTGTTAAGCATGTATAAGAACATTTTCTGATTCAGTATGTGGATGTACCGACTAGAGAAGGTGCAAAACCTGACCTACTCTTGTGAGATAAGGCAGGGCAGGTGACTGAGGTGTCAGTGGAGGAGCACTTTGGGGCTAGCGACCATAATTTTATTTTAAAATAGTGATGGAAAAAGATAGACCAGATCTAAAAGTTGAAGTTCTAAATTGGAGAAAGGCCAGTTTTGATGGTATTAGGCAAGAACTTTCAAAAGCTGTTTAGGAGCAGATGTTTGCAGGCAAAGGGACAGCTGGAAAATGGGAAGCCTTCAGAAATGAGATTACATGAATCCAGAGAAAGTATATTCATGTCAGGGTGAAAGGGAAGGCTGGTAGGTATAGGGAATGCTGGATGATTAAAGAAATTGAGGGTTTGGTGAAGAAAAAGAAGGAAGCATATGTCAGGTATAGACAGGATAGATCGAGTGAATCCTTAGAAGAGTAAAAAGGAAGTAGGAGTATACTTAAGAAGGAAATCAGGAGGACAAAAAGGGGACATGAGATAGCTGTGGCAAATAGAGTTAAGGAGAATCCAAAGGGTTTTTACGAATGCATTAAGGATAAAAGGGACAACTAGGGAGAGAATAGGGCCCCTCAAAGATCAGCAAGGCAGCCTTTGTGTGGAGCTGCAGGAGATGGGCGAGATACTAAATGAACAGTTTGCATCAGTATTTACAGTGGAAAAGGATATGGGATATTTAGGATGTAGGGAAATAGATGGTGACATCTTGAAAAATTTTCATATTACAGGGCAGGATGTGCTGGATGTCTTGAAACACATAAAAGTGAATAAATCCCCAGGACCTAATCAGGTGTACCCTAGAACTCTGTGGGAAGCTAGGGAAGTGATTGCTGGGCATCTTACTGAGATATTTGTATCATTGATATTCATGGAAGACTGGAGGTTGGCTAACTATTTAAGAAAGGTGGTCAGGACAAACCAGGGAACTATAGACCGGTGAGCCTGATGTCAGTGGTGGGAAAATTGTTGGAGGGAATCCTGAGGGACAGGATGTACATGTATTTGGAAAGGCAAGGACTGATTAGGGATAGTCAGCATGGTTTTGTGCGTGGGAAATCATGTCTCACAAACTTGATTGAGTTTTTCGAAGAAGTAACAAAGAGGATTGATGAGCCAGAGGGGTAGATGTGATCCATATGGACTTTAGTAAGGCATTCGACAAGATTCCCCTAGGGAGACTGGTTGGCAAGGATGGATCTCATGGAACACACAGAGAACTCGCCATTGGATGCAGAACTGGCTCAAAGATAGAAGACAGAGGGTGGTGGTGGAGGGTTGCTTTTCAGACTGGAGGCCTATGACCAGTGGAGTGCCACAAGGATTGGTGCTGGGTCCACTACTTTTCGTCATTTATATAAATGATTTGGATGTGAGCGTAAGAGGCGTAGTTAGTAAGTTTGCAGATGACACCAAAATTAGAGGTGTAGTGGACAGTGAAGAGGGTTACCTCAGATTACAATGGGTCTTGATCAGATGAGCCAATGGGCTGAGGAGTAGCAGATGGTGTTTAATTTAGATAAATGTGAGGTGCTGCATTTTGGGAAAGCAAATCTTAGCAGGACTTATACACTTAATGGTCCTGGGGAGAGTTTCTGAACAAAGAGACCTTGGAGTGCAGGTTCATAGCTCCTTGAAAGTGGAGTCGCAGGTAGATAGGATAGTGAAGGAGGTGTTTGGCGTGCTTTCCATTATTGGTCAGAGTATTGAGTACAGGAGTTGGGAGGTTGTGTTGCGGCTGTACAGGACATTGGTTAGGCACTTTTGGAAAATTGCGTGTAATTCTGGTCTCTTTCCTATCGGAAAGATGTTGTGAAACTTGAAAGGGTTCAGAAAAGATTTACAAGGATGTTGCCAGGGTTGGAGGATTTGAGCTATAGGGAGACGGTGAATAGTCTGGGGCTGTTTTCCTTGGAGCATTGGAGGCTGAGGGATGACCTTATAGAGGTTTACAAAATTATGAGGGGTATGGATAGGGTAAATAGACAAAGTCTTTTCTCTGGGGTGAGTGAGTCCAAAACTAGAGGGCATAGGTTTAGGGTGAGAGGGGAAAGATATAAAAGAGACCTAAGGGGCAACAGTTTCATGCAGAGGGTGGTACGTGTATAGAATGTGCTGCCAGAGGAAGTGGTGGAGGCTAGGAAACAATTTAAAAGGCATTTGGATGAGTATATGACTAGGAAGGGTTTGTAGGAATATGGGCCAGGTGCTGGCAGGTGGGACTAGGTTGGGTTGGGATATCTGGTCGGCATGGACAGGTTGGACCGAAGGGTCTGTTTCCGTGCTGTCCATCTCTATGACTCTCTGACACTATGTATACAATCACACACACCCACACACACACACAGATAGGCAGACATTCACAAACACATACACACACGCATGCACACAGACACATACACACACATACACACACACACACACAACTACATACATGCAAATAGGCAGATATTTACAAATATACACACACACCCCTCACATATACTGTACAAACATAAATGTTTACTCTCCTTCGTAAACGCATACATGTACACATATTCCTGCGCACAGTTACATCTGCACACTTCTGCATATACAGGTATGATGCTATAAAATACAGATTATCAATCTTTAAAATCACATTGACTAAATTAGAAGCCTTGGATTTTGGGTTGAGAGGAAAAAAGATCAAGATAAACTAGAGCACTTCAAACTGCCTGCTTAAGTAGTCAAATCAACAGAAATATACAGAGGAATGTCTAACAGCTCGCAATGATGGAAAAAGCTGTTTAAAGGGTAAATACTAGGGCAAAATTCATCCAATGCAAAACAACAAGGCCTTGACTAATCTGGCAATGAGTTTCAAACTACAGATGGTACAGTAATAAAAACTTAATTGTTTTTTATTCATTCACAGCATGTGGATGTCACTGGCTGGGTCAACATTTAGTGCCCATCCCTATTTGCAGTTAAAAGTCATAGAGTCATAGAGATGGACAGTACAGAAACAGACCCTTCGGTCCAACTCATCCACACCGACCAGATATCCCAACCCAATCTAGTCCCACCTGCCAGCACCCGGCCCATATCCCTCCAAACCCTTCCTATTCATATACCCATCCAAATGCCTTTTAAATGTTGCAACTGTATCAGCCTCCACCACTTCCTCTGGCAGCTCATTCCATACACGTACCACCCTCTGCATGAAAAAGTTGCCCCGTAGGTCTCTTTTATATCTTTCTCCTCTCACCCTAAACCTATGCCCTCTAACTCTGGACTCCCTGATCCCAGGGAAAAGACTTTGTCTATTTATCGTATCCATGCCCCTCATGATTTTATAAAACTCTATAAGGTCACCCCTCAGCCTCCGACACTCCAGCTTTAGAACTTGTAAATTTTTTTCTAATTTGCTTTTCTCTTGGATACCCATGCAGGCAAACTCCACACGAACGGTTGGTCAAGGCTGGAATCAAACTTAGATCCCTGGTGCTGTGAGGCAACAGTGCTAACCACTGAGCCACCTGCTTATTCTAGTATCTAAATTCATGAGATATTACATTTGACATAATGGAATTTCAAAAGATGTTTTATATTCCCAGGAAAATAGCTCCAGTTGCCATTTCTGGTGCTATTCGGGGTGCTGTGAGGTGACATTGGAATGATCATAAGAGCCCATAACGGCCACAGACAGTCTGCCTCAGCAGCATCAGTTTTGCTGACAGCATCTCTCGGGTGGAGATTGTGGGATTGCACATCACACCTGGGGTTTGAGCTCATAGCCTCGGCTGACGTCCCAGAGTGGTTCTGAAGGCAGACTTTGTCGGAGCTGCAGGAAGATGTTTATTCCAAGCTGTTTGGGTGGTTCGGATGCATATCAAAGGTCCCAAGGCACTGTTCAAGGGAGAACAGTGAGTCCTCCTCATATCCTCGCCAACATTCCTGCAACTAAACCACAAACGGATTATCTCATCACTCATCTCATTGCAGTCACTGGGATCTTATGTCAAAATTATTTTCTTTACTTTTTTTCATTCTTGGGATCCAGACATTGCTGGTAAGCCTGGCATCTATTGGCCATGCCCACTCCCTTTTGGAAGGTGAGGCTGTACCTTCATCTGTTGACATTGATAAAACTGAATGGCTTGTAAGAACACCTCAGAGGGCAGCTCAGAGTCAACCAGACGAGAGTCATACTTAGACCAGGCAGGATAAGAACAGTAGGGTTTGTTTCCTAATCACAACTTAAGGGGAAGTGGTGATGGAGTAGCAACTAGAGAACCCGAAGAGAATGCTTTGGAGCCATGGGCTTGAATCCACCGTGACAAATGGTGATATTTGAATTCAATTAAAAGCTAGTCTAAAGGCAACTATTGTTCATTGCTTTAAGATGAAAATTTGGTTCACTCATGTCCTTTAGCGAAGGCCATTTGCCATCCTTACCTGGCCTGGCCCTATGTGTGACTCCAGACCCACAACAATGTGGTTCACTGTTAACTGCCCTCTGAAATGGCGTAGCAAGCCACTCAGTTGTAACAAAACCACTGGGAATTCTCGAACAAGAAATGAAACTATTTGGACATTGATTGAGGCACTGGAATTGAGGCAACCCAGGCCCCGTTGATGCTGCTAAGTTCTCCTCACTAGCATCTGGGGCCTAGTGTCATATTAGGAGAGCTGTCTCACAGACTGGTCAAGCAACTGTCTGATAAAGTCATACACATGGAATCCTAGCTGACAGGCAATGTCCCAGACACTACAACCTCATTCCTGGATATGACCTCTCCCAATGATAGGACAGATTCACTAGAAGTAGCAACACGATGGGGTACAGTTGGGAGGGAGTTGTCCTGGAAGTTCTCAACATTGACTCCAAATACCATGAAGAAAACTCATAACCTCGGGTCAAACTTTGATGAGGAAATCGCCTGCTGATTGCCACCAACCATCCCCCTCAGTTCCTGAATCAGTGCTGCTCCATGTTGAACACCACTTGAAGGAAGCACTGAGGTTGATAAGGGTACAGAACAGAGAATGTACTCAGTGTGAATAGTTGGCTAAGTCCTAAAGGATACAGCTGCTAGACTGGTATTTAACCAGCAATGTGGAAAATTGCAATGAGGAATGTTACGTCCTCAGAAAGCTAGAATAAATCCAACCTGGCCAATCACGACCTTATCAGTTCACTCTTAATCATCACCAGACTGATGGGAGGAATCATCAACAGTGCTATCAAGCAGCACCTACTCAGCAATAACCTGCTCTGTGACACCCAGTTTGGGTTCCACCAGGGACACTCAGCTCCTGATTACAGTGCGGCGTGGTACAAACCTGGACAAAATCACTGAACCTGAGGTGAGAGAGACTGCCCTTGATATTGCTTTCAACTGAGTGTGGCATCAAGGAACCCTAGTGAAACCAAAATCAATGGGTATCAGAGGCCAAACTCTCTGTTAGTTGCATTTATACTTGGCACATAGGAAGATGGTTGTGGCTATTGGAGGATAAATCATTTCAGCTCCAGGTCTTCTCTGGAGGTGTTCCTCAGGGTAGTGTCCTAGGCCCAAATATTTTCAGCTGCTTCATCAAAGACCTTCCCTGCATCATAAGGTCAGAAGTGAGGACATTCACTGATGACTTTACAATGTCCAGCACTATTCATGACTCCCCAGATACTGAACCAGCATGTGATCATATGTAATAAAACATGGATAACATCCAGGCTTGGGTTGCTGAATGGCAAGTAATATGTGTACTTAACCTCAACCCGATCAGACACAAGCGCCAGTTAAATGACCATCTCAAAAAAAAGGACCTAATAATTGTCTTTTGATGGTTTTTAGCATTACTATTGCTGAATCCTTCACTATCACCCTCCTTCCAGTTACCATTGAGCGGAAACTGGAGCTGCCATATCAATACTATAGCACGTAGAGCAGGAGCTAGGATTTCTGCAACAAGGAACTCTCCTCCTGACTCTCTACTGCATGCATGGCCACCATATAAAAAGTACAAGTCAGGAGTCTGCTGGAAGACTCTCCATCTGCCTGGATAGCTGTGGCTATAAGTGGAGAAAATTTTGGCTCATCTAGAATAGAGTAGGACAAGCTATCTGACAATTCAGGCCAAGCAGAGGCTGATAGCCAAGTTTGGTAACCACAAAGGTGGCCTCAACCGGGACTTGGGTTCCTATCACACTACAGGTGGCCCCACTACACTATACACTCTCACACACACACACATACTCACACGCAAACACATATACTCTTAGATATTCACACACTCAGGCAGACCCTTCTCTCATACACATTTTCTCTCTCAGGCACACACACACACACACAATCACACCCATGTGCACAACCTCTCACAGGCATATACTCCATCATACCCATGCACGCATGCACACACACAAACACACACACACTCTCGCTCTCTCTCTCTCTCAATCCTCTCACATGCACCTGTTCACATATATAAGTCTATGGGGTGAATTTGCATTTGCAGAATTGAATTTGCAGAAATGTTCTATTTTGTTCAAAAAGCACACAATCTGCAGGCAGTCAATCCATGTGGCATTTTATAAATTCCTACTTTCAAAATAGGACCAGTCTGACTCAAGATTGGAATATAGACAGACTCTAACCTCACACCCTTAATGCATTATCTGAGCTGAGATGTCACATTTATCTCAGGAATGTGACTTGAAAGGAGTTCTGGGATTTACACATTAATGAATCGAAACCCGCAACCCATTCTAGAAGATGAAAGACTGAACAGTAATCTAGGTTTGTTCAATATACCGTATCAGTTGTATAACACTATGATCTTTTGCTATAAATTCTGTGTCCTATGATTCTGCTCCATTAGTTACCTGACGAAGGAACAGTGCTCTGAAAGCTTGTACTACCAAATAAACCTGTTGTACTATAACCTGGTGTGGTGCGATTTTTAACTTTGTACACCCCAGTCCAACACTGGCTCCTCCACATCACGACAATTCAGAGACATTGAAGTGTCAATGGAGGTGGTGACAAGACTGAGCTTGGTGTGCTGAGCTGTACAGGTGGAAACTAACTGTTTTTTTAGCCTTTTTTTAGGTCAGGGCCATCGTAAAGATGGCAAATGGGAGAGGGCTGGGAGTATAGACTTGGAGAACTGCAGAAGTAACAAAGCAGATTTGGGAAGAAAGGTCATTGTTAGTTAACCTAAAGCTCTAGATGAGAAGCTTTGAATTTTAAGTGCCATTGGGCAGATAATTACCAGGTCAGAGGGTAAACTATACAGTTCTTCATTCATTGCTAGCATGAACTGTATCAGCCATGATGCCCCAGTTAGCCAAACTCTTTTACCATGTGGCAATAAACCTTATTCTAAACAGAATTCTAACTCTAATGTCCACCTTTCCAGAGTAATAAATAGACCATCAGTGCTAATTGTAGGGAAAAGGAGTTTTTCCCAATGTTGTGGCCAATATTTACTTTCCATGAAAGCAGACTAAATTGTCACTAAGCTCAATTGTTTAGTTGCAGAACTTTGCTGCAAGGAACTTGGTTATTACAGTTATCAACATAAGGACGATCAAAGTTCGAAGGAATTCCTTGACTCTACGATTCCCGAGTGCAGAAAAACTGTTACAGCTATGCAAATATTTCACTTTTCTGTCTCTCTTGGAACTTACCCCAAGTCTTCCCAGTTTCTGGAAACTTAACTCGACAATGTCGAAAGAAGATGAATGGATGAATGATCAATCTTCCTTGGCACATAACTGGAGCGAAAGCAAGTACCCGTTGTACTTAAGTCACTGTCAGTATAATGTCTCGTCTTTCCTCAGAATTGCTCTCTAAAAAAGTCATTGTTAAACAAACATTGGTATTTCAATAATAGGGAAGAATTATCCCTACAGGAGTATAGGTTTGTCTGTAGGCTTTGTGGAACATCAAGTGAGCCTAGTAAAGCTAAGTAATTAATTGAAAAGTTTCAGCGCACTCAATTCTTTCCTCATGTCTGAACCAGAAATAGGATACAAAATCTTCTCGTCAGTTCTGTGATATTAGATCTTCTCAAGAACAGACTGCAGTCACATTTTCCAGATTAATCTTCTGTATAAAAATAGCTGTGATGGTGGCAGCAGCGACTTGTACTTATATAGCACCGCTGACATAATGAAACATCTAAAGGCGCTTTACAGCAGCATTCTTAAAACATAGCTTGACATCAAGCCACATATAATGAAACATGGCTCAAGTGACTAAATGCTTGGTCACACAAGTAGGTTTTAAGAAGTGCCTCAAAGGAGGAAAATGAAATAGACAGCTGGCAAGGCAGACGAAGGGAACTTGGGAGTTTAGAGCTGAGGTAACTGCAGCAAACAGCCACCACTGGTGAAATAGCTAGAAGTGAAGATGTTCAAGATGCCAGACTTGTAGAGCACAGATATGCCAGAGGACTTTAGGCTTGGAGGATACTAGCAAGATTGGGAGGGCAGAGGTCATCGAGAGAACTGAAAACATGTATGAGAATGTTAAAATCGAGGTGTTGTTTGCTCAGAGCTAATATTGGTGTACAAACACTATGGTGGTAGGGGAATAGGATCAGATGTTAGAACTGGAGTGCATAATTGTAAAGTGAGTGGAGAAATATTGGATGTTGGATAAGTTTCTAATAATTCATCAATAGTGAAGAAATTGAGACAGGAGGTGGTGAGGTAGAGTTGGTTGTCATTGACGTATATTTGAACAATTGTGCTGTGCTGTCCAGTTTCACCATTAGGCAAGGTCAATCATCATTGTTCCAGTCAGGTTATGAGACATGGTAAAGCTCTCAGCTGAGGAGGGAATGATCCAGCTCCCCTTTAATCACCCACATCCTCAGTAGGATGCATCAAGGTTAACGAAGAAAGAATCCTTCACTTGTGGAAGCCTTTCTCCCAAAACAAATTAATTTATGTTTTGAAAGGAGCCAACCTAACTCGGTTTTCGTGAATGAAAGAGAGAGTGAGTTTATTAGCTGCTGAACAAGAGATAAATTAATAAATTAATGCACAGATTAGAAATAAGCAGTGAGATTGAAAGCAGATAAACATTAAAAAAGATACATGGATTAGTTTCTATGCTCCATGAAGAGTAGACAATGGAACATTACAGCGTTATGTTGGGTGATATCAGTAGCACTGATGTTGAGTGGTGAGCAGTTCATTTCAAGATACTTAGCTTTGCAGGTCACCTGAAATTCTTTTGTTTTTAATTGACAGTGTTTTTAATTTGCACTCAGAGCAAAATATTACATTTTCATTTTTACCAGAAATGCAGGGATGTTTAATCCCTGTCCCCAATGTTTGATCTTCATAGCAGTCCAGTACAGTTGCAGTTGGTTTTTAAATCTTGCTTCGTATGCTCCAGAATGGTAAAATGGAAACTTTTTTTTGACACATGTCCACAGTCTGGAATATAACCCACAGGGCATGTTTTCCTTGCTGAGAAAGTGCAATTAAAATGTCTTGCACCTCTACCTTTTGAAGCTTCCTTAGCACTCTGCAATTTGCACCATTCCAGGGGTTCACACAGGGTCTCTTTCAACAGTCAGGGTATTCTGTGTTTTAAGTTACATTACCACCCAGGCTTGATTTGCAATCTTTGTTTAAAATCAATTCCTTGTCCAAAATTTCATTATGTTTATAAGTAATTGGTGGTGTGGTCATCTGTTGTCATGGCACACATGATATTTCTGAGGTGTAGCATTTAGATTAAAAAATCAAGAGGGGGCCAAAGCTAATGGTGTGATTCTAGGAGGAGAGTTCATTGTAAGTGATTCTATGGCTGTGATCAGAGAACTAAAGGTGAAAGTATAGGAGCACAGCGCCGCCTGCTGGAAGGTGTTGGAGCAGGCTGGTGAGGTCAACCGTCCCACAGGTTGATGACAGATTGAAAAGGACAAAGAAAGAAAGTTTACCTTGATCATTGTCTGAAAGAATGTGATTTGATAAAAAGCTGGTTTGGAACTGTGGCAGGTATGACAACCTGATTGAAGAGAAGCAAGCAAGGAGTCCCAGAAGAAATGGGAATAGATTTAGGAGGTTCTGGGAATATGGACAGGCAAGGAAGATTGGCAATGTGATGATAGTTAGCCAGGAAGGTGGGGCTAGTAGTTTATTTTGAAGGGGAAGGATGATAAGAGCTGATTTAAAGAGAACAGCAAGAACTCCCAAAGATAAAGAACCTTGATAATATTGGCTCACACGGGGATCAGAAAGGGGAGTTGGCTGATTGTTGGCAATAGGTTTGAGTTTACGGGTCTCATGTAAATCACACTTATTGGAGATTAGAGTGGAAGAACAGGGAAAAATGAATTTAAGAATGATTTCAAGCTTTAAAGGTGCAAAAGAGTCTGCAAGCTAAATAAAATACCTAGTTGAAAGAGACTACTTAGTACTGACAGTTAACTGTCAATCAGCTGAACGTGGTTGCCTGAGTTGGTACAGTACTGTAGCTGGAAGGTAACTTAGCAGTTGTAACTTGTCTGGGGGTCATTCAATCACGATCGAAGTAGACAGTGTTTGCTATCGCACAAAATGATCCAGCAGCTGAGTACTTTGTGAAATGAAGATGAAGTCAGACATCTGATCCAACTGAAATTTGTTTACTGAGAAAAATGTACAGCATTTATTTTTTCTTAACTTCTTGTCTCAGTTGTTTACTGTTGAAACTCTGATCCATACCACACACAAAATCAGCGCTGGGTGACTGCTCCTGTAGAGTGTGGGATCAGAACTTGTAAAGTGGCTACTTGCATTAGGGGGTACTGGAGACTGCCTGCATATGAAGAGCTGAACTTCAAGAGCAGTTAGCAGCTCCCTGGGTAAAGGAAGATCCTTCACATTATCTAAATGTTCCGGTGGAAGTAATGTTACCAAACCCTCCAGTAACTTACAAGAAATGAACCTTGACTTCCTGGATACTGTTCCAGGGAACTGAGGTGAAAAAGTGATGGGGTATTTATGTACATTTAAAAAAAATTTGAATACTTCTGTTTTTTAGTTATTGAACTATTGAAAAGGGGAAGGAAAGTCTTTCAATGTTGCAGGACCGTTGCAGGTAAACAATAAGTTCAATTCGACTTGAAATGTCACATGAAGGTGATATTTCACCCATCAGAACACAGCTCCTTGACTTCTCAATGGATTATTAAACAAAAATGCTAACACTGCTTGTTGTACTGCCTCTAAGTTCACAGGATGTAAGAGCAGAATTAGGCCATTCAGCCCATCGAGTCTGCTCCACCATTCAATTAGATCATGACTGGTTTGATATTCCCAACTCCACTTTCCTCCGTTCTTCAGTTACTGGTTAAAAATTGGTCTATCTCAGCCTTGAAAATACTTAAGGACCCAGCCACTGCAGCTCTCTGCTGTAAAGAATTCTACAGATTCACTATGTTCTGAGGGAAGAAATTCCTCATTTTTGTCTTGAATCCCTTACTGTGAGACTATGTCCTGTACACACTTCCACAATGGGAAACAACCTTTCCATATCTACCCTTTGAGGACCCCTAAGAATCTTGTATGTTTCAATAAGGTAATTCTTCTAAATTCTAATGAGTATAGGTGGTCCTCTCCTCTACTCAATCTCTCCTCATAAGGCAGTACTACCATACCCAGGATCAATCTAATGAACCTTCTCTGAACCACCTCCAATACCAGTGTATCTTTCCTTAGATAAGGCAACTCATACTGTTCACAGTATTCCAGCTGTGGTCTGACCAGTGCCGTAGATAGTTTTAGTAACACCTCCCTTTTTTGATACTCCATTCCCTTTGAAATAAAGACCAACAATCCATTTGCCTTCCCTGCTGTACTGAATCCAGTGTTTTGTGATTCATGGATGAGGACTCCCGAACCTCTCTGTGCTGTCGCTTTCTGCAGTCTTTCTCCAATTAAATAATATCCAGCTTTTCTGTTCTTCCAGCCAAAGCGTATGCCCTCACATTTCCCCACAATATATTTCATCAACCATGTTTTGCCCACTCACTTCACCTGACTATATCCGTCTGCAGTCTCTTTGTGTTATCCTCACAACTTGCTAAGCATTAAGATGGAGAAAGTGAGCCCACATTCCTGATGAAGAGCTCGTGCTCGGAATATCGACTCTCCTGCTCCTCAGATGCTGCCTGACCAGCTCCATACTTTGTTCCAGCACCATACCTTTTAACTCTTCCTCAGCATTAACCCACAATGGACTGATTACCTGTCTGTGGAAGAATGGGAGAGGGTCAAGTGATTGGCCGAATTAACCATTTTTAAAAGTGTATTGATTTATCTTAGGAGGTGGGTATCACTGGTAAGGTTGCCATTTACTGCTGATCCCTAATTACTCTTGAATTGAGGGACTTGGAGGGCCATTTCTAAGGGCATTTAAGAGTCAGCTGTAAGGTTGTGGATTTGGATTCACATATGAGTCAGACCAAGTAAGGACAGCAGATTTCCTCCCCTAAAGAATAATAGTGAACCACACGGGGTTCTTACCAAAATCAGTTTGAGCTTAAATGACTACCTTCTCTGAGTCCAGTTTTATAAATCAAACTGAAGTTCCATCAGCGGCCACAGTGAGATTTGAATACGTATCCTTAGAAATTTCAGCCTGGATAATATCGAGTGACTATTACAAATTCACCATGATTTAGGCGCCCTCATCTCTGAGAGAAATCATGCTTCCAAGTGAGATTTAGTCATTCCTGGACCTTGGAATAATGTTGCTGTGCTAGTAAAAGGCCTTTCTGACTTCACATGATTGGTGAAAATTCGCTGATATTCTGGATTTTGGTGAATTGTTTATTTTGCCTTATGTCCTTATGTTTTATATACTTACTACACTTACAATATATAGAATCATAGAGTGATAGAGATGTACAGTGTGGAAACAGATCTTTCAGTCCAACTCGTCTACCCAAGCTAATCTAGTCCCATTTGCCAGCATTTAGCCCATATCCATCTAACCCGACTTATTCATATACCTATCCAGAGGCCTTTTAAATGCTGTAATTGTATCAGCTTCCACTGCTTCATCTGGCAGCTCACTCCCTACACACGCCAACTCTGTGTGAAAAAGTTGCCTCTTAGGTCCCTCTTAAATTTTTCCCCTCTCACCCTAAACCTTTGCCCTCAAGTTCTGGACTCCCTCACCCTAGGGAAAAGACTTTGTCTAATCATCCTCTCCATGCCCCTCATGATTTTATAAACCTCTACAAGGTCACCTCTCAACCTCCAATACTCCAGGGAAAACAACCCCAGCCTGTTCAGCCTCTCCCTGTAGCTCAAATCCTCCAACCCTGGCAACATCCTTGTAAATCTTTTCTGAACCCTTTCAAGTTTCACAACATCCTTCTGATAGGAGGGAGACCAGAATTGCACATACGTACTTTAGTTTTATTCATTCTTGAGATACCCAACATCACCAACAAGACCAGCTCTTGACTAGACGAGCTTAATTGAAGTCCATGCATTGAACATTCATTCACGAGTAGTAAGGCAAGGAGTTCCAGGGTTTAGACTCAGCAAAGTCAAAGGAATGGACAATTGATATCAAAGTCTGGATGCTGTATGACTTTGAGGGGAACCTGAAGGTGACACTGTGTCCGTACACTTACTGCCCTCATTCTTTTAGGAGGTAAAACTTGGGTATTTGAAACTCTCTGTACCGCCAATAGCAGGAGTCTGTAAAAAAACATTGTGTTTGGCAGAGCAGATTTGAACAATGAATTCTAGAAGTTGATAGTACTGGAATAAGGGGATGAGTGGAAGTGGGTGGCTGTGGATTCTCTGGTCAATCTGCCATCTCAAGAATCATATGGTTATTGTTGATCAGTCTGACGGAGGACAAACTTGGCATTTCATGCAGAAATCCTATTGGCCAAGAACCAAATGATTGTCAACATGATTGTTTTCTCTCATTATGGAGCTTGGACAATGTCTGATGAGTACGATATGATTAGGATGGGAATGTGTACAAATAAGAAGGCATTAAAATGCTTATTTGCTCAGTGTCAGCATAAATGATATAAAAAAAGGAGGGGGTGTTGAGTCTCTTGAAAAGTGCTAAAGTGGATAAAACCCCAAGGCCTGATGGGCTCTATCCCAGGATGCTGAGGGAGGCAAGGGAGGAGATTACTGAGACCTTGACAAGAATTGAGCAATTCCTGAAAGGGAGGCGGGGACAGGGAAGAAGCGGGGGATTAATTGGGAGCTCTTTTAAGCAACTTGCACACGCATAATATTCCCAATAAGCTTCTTATACATTTAATGATCTTTTGTTTTAAAAGGACATTTATCCTTTGATCAAGGTGTAATCAACTAACAGCTTTTACAAAAACACTTGTCCCTTCTGTGACTTGGAATGAAAGCTTTTGATCCTTATCAGGAATTTTCACCAGACGCTAAGAATCTACAGTGTACAATATATAGGTTGAAGTGGTGGGCCACCATAGTGCTGTCCGACAGGGTTGGACTTAGTCAACTTGATGGGGAGCACACCCACTGGTTGGACAACCTGAGGGAAACTCCATCATCCGACAATGCATGGACAGCAGCAGTTCAAGATGGTGCCTCACCACCACCTTCTCAAGGGCAGCTCAGGATGGACAATAAATGCTGGTCCAGCCAGTGACACCCACATCCCATGAATGAATTAAAAAAATGTTCTTGAGAGCCACCATTGAGCTTTCCCCAGGAAACCATCATTAAAGTGTTGCCAGCCAATCACAGACAGGCAGCTCTCTATTGCTCATCAGCGCCACTGGGAGTATAAGCTGATTTTGGCAACGAACCCATGACCATCTTCCTCAGGGCAGTTAGAGATGGGCAATAAGAGATGGCCCAGCTAGTGCCACCTACACCCAGTGAATGAATTAGCGGCATAAGGGCAGAGGAAACGTCCAGGATTTCAAGCATGTGACTTTTGGATGTTCAAGATAGTCAGGGAGCAGAAATGATTGTAGTGGCCATCACTAAGGAGATGTTACTAGGGTAGGTGAAAGGTCTGTAAGTGGATAAATCACCTGGATCAGAGGGACGACAATGCCAGTAATCTGGAGGAGGTAGCTGAGGAGATTGTGGAGGCATTGGTGGTGATCTTTCATGGAGCCAGGAAGGATCCTGGAAGATTGGAAAAGGACCAATGTAACATCCCTTTTTAAGAAGGGAGGAGCTAGAAGACAGGAAGCTATAGGCCAGTTAGCCTGTCTTCGGTCATTGGTAAGATTTTCCAGTCCATTATTAATGGTGAGATTGAAGAGTACTTGGAAGTGCACGGAAAAATAGGGCTGAGTCAGTACAGCTTGGTAAAGGTGAGGTCACGCCTGACAAATCTGTTAAAATTCTTTGAGGAGGTAATGAACAAGTTAGATTAAGGAGACGGAGTGGACATGATTTATTTTGTTTTCCAGAATGCCTTTGACAAGATGTTGCAGAAGAGGCTGCTAAATAAGATAAGAATCCATGGTGTTAGGGGCAAGGTACTGGGATGGATAGAGGAATGGCTGACTGGGAGAAGGCAGACAGTGGAGATAAAGGATGGCAGCCAGTGACCTTTGGAGTTCCACAGGCGTCAATGTTGGGACCACAACTATTCACATTCTACATTGATGAAGGATCTGAGGGCATTTTTGCTAATTTTGCAAATGATGCAAAGGTAGGTGGAGGGACAGGTAATGTTGCAGAAGTCGGGGGGGGGGGGGGGGCTGCTGCAGAAAGGCTTAGACAGGCTGGGAGGGTGGACAAAGAAGTAGCAGATAGAATACAATGTGGGAAGGTATGAGGTTATGTACTTTGGTCGGAAAATTACAGACATAGAATATTTTCTAAACAGAAACGCTACAGAAATCTGAAATACAAAGAGACTAGGGAGTCCTAGTTCAAGATTCTTTTAAGGTTAACACGCAGGTTTAGTTGGCAGTTAGGGAGAGAAGTGCAATGTTAGTATTTATTTTGAGAGGCTAAAATACAAGAGCAGACAGACACTGCTGAGGCTGTATAAGGCTCAGGTCAGACTGCATTTGGAATATTGAGAGCTGTGGTGATTGTAACAAGGTCAGCAGCTCATAGAATAAGAGTTCCCTGATTGGGGCTGTTAACATGGTCCAATCAGGAAGCCCTGCCTGACAGATAAGAACAGGAGCATCAGACATCCTGTTCACTCCGAGAGCTGGCTCTGAGGGAGCTGGATCAGTGTCAAGGACTTTCTATGTGTAAATAAAGGATGTCTTGGTGACAGGATACTGGCCTCTGTGGAGATATTTCAAGAACAAGTTTGCGCTATGTATTTAAGGAAGGATGTGCTGGCATTGGAGCAGATCTAGAGGAGGTTTACAAGAATAATCCCGGGGTGAAGGGTTTGTCTTACAGCAGAGGTTGAAGACTCTGGGACGTACTCAGTGGTGTCTAGAAGATTGAGGAGGGAATCTCATTGAAACGTACAGAATGCCGAGAGGCTTAGATAGAGTGGATGTGGAGGAGATGATCGGAGACACTGGGACACAGCCTCAGAATGAAGGGATGACCCTTTAGAACCGATATGAGGAAGAGTTTCTTCAGTCAGTGGGAGGCTAATCTGTGGAACTCTGTGCTGCAAAAGGTTGTGGAGGCCAAGTCATGGAGAGCATTTCAGACAGAAACAGATGTTCTCGATTGTTGAAGGGATCAAAGATTACAGGGAGAAGACAGGTTGAGAAGCATTTCAGCCATTATCGAATGATGGAGCAGACTGTATAGAATGAATGGCCTAATTCTGCATCTATACTTTATGCATGTGTTGAGGTGTGTGTGAAGGTGGGATGGGGGTTGTGGTGTTTCTGTGGGAGGGGATAGGATTAAGGGGTTGGTTGGAGGCAAGGGCAGGGAATGGCTTTCAGACCCTCCTTGATATTGGGTTCCTCAATCAGGCTAGGAGTGCTTCCTAAGAGGATCCTCACTACATGCCACCAGGAAACCTGTCAGGGCTTGGTCAGGAGCTTTTGTGAGGAAGCTGGATGGCTCCCATTTGATTCCGGAGCCCCGCACGGGTTCAGGAATAAAGAGTTTCCATTGACTCATGAGTGAGGCTTATGCTAACTCTTTATAGCCTCTGCAGGAGGGAGATTTGTCGCTGCTAGGAGACATACTCAGACCCCTCCTGCGGTTAAACCGACCCCAGCTGCTCTAGTTGCTGCTGGGAACAGGCGTACTAAATCCAGCCCTCAATCCCGACAGTAAGTTGAAGAAGTGGGCCATTATATTTTGCAAGAAGTCATACTCACTGTTTCTCCTGAGGTGACAGAAACGAACAAGAATGAGTCTGTTGAAGATTGGCCCTGACTCAGCAGCATAGGAAATGTCTGGAAACCCCAACGGTAAAATGTTTCAGACGCTGAGCAGAATGTGTGTTTTGTAAGGAACTGAGGTAGCAGTACACTCCCTTGGTGAAGTGGTGGGTTTAAATCTGGACAGGACTGAGGATAAAAGTCTTCACTCCCTCTCTCTCTCTCTCTCTCTCTCTCTAGTTAATGTGAGGGTCCAGCAGGACCTGACTTTGATCAGTTTCCAGCCATTCTCCTCTGCCAAACTATCTCTGCTTTCACACAAGACTGACAAGTGAAAAGGATTGCTCCACTTCCATTGGTAAACCAGAAGTTGGACTTCACAATCTCATCTGAAGTAAAATTGGGCAGATCAAGAACAAGCTTTAAGAAACAGCGAGTGACCCCGCAGTTTCTGAAAGGAGATGGGGGAAGTGTAATGCGTTCTAAAGGAGGATGTTGCAATTTCACCCCAGTTTATCCAGCAGAATGACTGAGAGTTTCCAATGTGAACAAACTGCATACTGCAATTCAGGACTGACTCTGCTTCTGTTTCCAATTAAGCATGTATCAGGAATTCCAGTGTACAGTTTAACAACAGCTTGGGTGTATAAATCACATTTACACAGTCAAACATCCCAAAGTGTTTCACAGGTGTTTCATCAAACAGAATTTGACAGCCAGCCAACGAGTGAGATATTAAGAAGGGGCGAAAGATTTAGTCAAACAGGATGTGTATTAAAACAGAGGGACATAGGCAGTCATAGAGTCATATAGCATTGAAACAGACCGTTTGGTCCAACCAGTCCACGTCAACCATAATCCCAAACTCAACCAGTCTCACTTTCCCGCACTTGGCCCATATCCCTCCAAACATTTCTTATTCATGTTCTTACCTAAATGTCTTTGTAACATTGTAACTGTACCCACACCCAAAATTTCTTTAGGAAGTTCATTCCACACACAAACCCTCCTCTGTGTTAAAAAAATGCCGCTTGTGTCTTTTTAAAATCTTTCTTCTCTCACCTTAAAAATATAACGCCGGTTTTGAAATCCCCCACCCTTAGGAAAAGATAACTGCCATTCACCTTATCTATGCCCCTCATGAATTTATAAACCCTATAAAGTTACCCCTCAACCTTCGCCGCTCCAGTGAAAAAAGTCCCAGCCTATCCAGCCTCTCCTTATAACTCAAGTCCTCCATTCCTGGCAACATTCAGGTAAATATTTTCTGAAACCTCTCCAGCTCAATGAGATGGAGATCAGAACTGGACACAATTCTCCAGAAGGGGTCTCACCAACATCCCATAAAACCTCAACATAACGTCCCAATTCCTTTACTCACAGGCTGTGCAGTGAAGGCAAGTGTGCTAAATGCCTTCTTAACCACCCTACTTATATATGATGCAATCTTCAAAGTATTATGTACCTGAACCTCTGGGTCTCTCTGTTCTACAGCACTACCCAAGTTAGAAAAAATTCAGGAGGGCATTATCAAATCAAAGGTACCCCACCAATGAATGATAAGGTTTGGAGTAACACAGAGTTCTTGCAGGGCTGTGTGTGATTGGAGGGATAAGGAATGGTGAAGCCTTGAAGGATTTGAACGTGAGGAGAAGAATTGTATGATTGGCAGACCCAAAGTCTTGATTTGGAGATGCCGGTGTTGGACTGGGGTGTACAAAGTCAAAAATCGCACAACACCAGTCCAACAGGTTTAATTGGAAGCACTAGCTTTCGGAGCACTGCTCCTTCATCTATTCCACAACCAACTGATGAAGGAGCGACACTCCGAAAGCTAGTGCTTCCAATTAAACCTGTTGGGCTATAACCTGGTGTTGTGTGATTTTTACCAAAGTTTTGAGTGCATCAATTTCCCAATGTTTACCTGCATCATCCAACAGCTTACTCCATTCAACCCATTACTCTCATGGATAGTACAAACTCAGGAAGATCTGATTGTTTATGGAGTTACAGCTGTGCCCACTAGTGAATTCGTCAAAACTTTGGAACACAGAAGCAGGAATAAGCCATTCAGTCATGTGAGCCTGCTCCATCATTCTCGATGGTGGTTGATCATCCACCATAATGTCATATTCCCATGCTACTCCCATATCCATGGATGCCATTATAATTAGAAATATACCAGTCCAAGTCTTGAACTTAATGCCTGGCCTTCCACACCCGTCAGTGGCAGAGAATTCCAAAGATTCACTTCTCTCTCACATCATGGACTGTAATGTTTCAAAAACCAGTTCATCACAACCTTTTCCAGAGCAATTAGGGATGGCCCAGTGACACCTCTACCCTGTGCATGAATGAAAACAGAAGGAAAGATGTATCTTAGAGAAAGTGTCGAGAATTTCAAGCAGGTGATGAATGGATGCATTGAGGTGATGATAACAAACAGATATGAGAATAGCTAGTCATATGCAGCTTCAGCCCTGCCTTAAGTCCAGTTTTAAACATTTTCTCCAAATGTTTAATTTCCCTGGAAGTAGGAAGAGATCTCAGAAGCTACAAGAGTAGCCAATGTAGAAGGAAGCCATTTGGCCCAAGTGCCTGTACTGAGTCTTTGAAGGAGTTATCCAGTTAGTCTCGAAACCCCGCAAGTATTTTCTTTTCAAGTGTATAACCATGAAGAGTCCTGTAGTGCATAGCCAGAAGGTTTAGATTCAAGTTCAAGTCCCAGTTGCCTTGGAGTGCCTCCCAGCATGTCAGAACAAGATGATTAAAATAGCTATAATTTGTCCTTGTGAAAGTTTAGTATTGGATCTACTTCCACCATCTTTTCAGCCTTGATCATGATGCATAAAAAATATGAATCTCGCATCTGGTTCTTTTGATCAAAAATTCACAACAGTGTCAAAAGGAAGTGTACAGCAGCTACGTTTGAAAGTTCCCAACAGCGATACAATGAGTGCCCTGTACACACATCAATCACTCAAACATTCAAAGACCAAGATGTCAGGACACAATGTTCCAGATGTTTCTTGCGAAATGATAAATGGCAAACACAAGAGCAGTGCTTTTAGCATTCAGTTGGAGCTGTGGCTGAACTTCCCGTTATAAATTAATCTCTCCGCTCGAAGATCTATTGATTACATGTCTTTAAGAACACGCTCAACACAATCGCATACTTGTGCCAAGTGATACCGTTTCAAAATACCATTCGAAATGTTGTGAGATTAGAGCAACAATCAGTCTTCTTAGAAGTGAGTCTCAAAGAAACACAAGGGATTGCAACACACAGAGACACATTCAATATTTTTCTGCTGCACAAATATATGGTGGCATTAGCTTTTTATATCAGCACTGGGCTCTTTTATGCTCACTAGATACTTTATTACTTCACACACAGGTCAATAAACTCCCCTATACATTTCACAGATGAAAAGAAGGCTTAATTTTTAAAGGCTTTATTTAAAATGAGCATTAATCATTTAAAAATAAAACAAAAAACCAAAAAAAAATCAAGAATTGTAATTTTGTGCTTTTATTCTACAATGGCATATTTATTGTGACATGGAGGAGCCGGTGTTGGATTGGGGTGTACAAAGTTAAAAATCACACAACACCAGGTTATAGTCCAAAAGGTTTAATTGGAAGCACTAACTTTGGGAGCGCTGCCCCTTCTTCAAGTGGTTGTGAAGCAGAACTATAAGGTGCAGAATTTATAGCAAAGGATTACAATGTCATGCAAGTAAAATTATATATTTAATATACCTAGATTGTTGTCGAGAGTGTGGTGCTGGGAAAGCACAGCAGGTCAGGCAGCATCCAAGGAGCAGGAAAACTGACATTTCAGGCATAAGACCTTTATCAGGAATGACTGTCTTTCATCTTTAGGAATGGGTTATAGGTTTCGGTTCATTAATATGGAAATCCCAGAACTTCTTTTAAGTCACATGCTCAACATAACTTAAAGTTTCATATAAAAAGGTGACAGCTCAGATGTTGCATTAAAGGTGTGAGGTCAGAGTCTGTCTGTATCCCAATATTGAATCAGGCTAATTTATTTCCAAAGTGGAATTTACAAAATATGATATGGATTTACTGTCTGCATTGCAGATACATTCTATTTTGCTCAAATAATGCACAACCTGTAGGCAGTAATGCAGATAGTCAATCCAGTTTTGTAAATTCCACTTTGGTAATAAAACCAGTTTAACTCAACATTGGGATACAGACAGATTCTGACCTCACACCTTTAATGCATTGTCTGAGCTGAGATGTCACCTTTTTTTTATAAAGCCTTAAGTTATCTTGAGAATGTGACTTAAAAGAAGTTCTGGGATTTACATATTAATGAACTGAAACCTGCAACCCATTCCAAAAGATGAAAGACTTAACAACAATTTAGGTCTGTTAAATATATCATTTTACTTGTGAGACACTGTAATCTTTTGCTGTAAATTCTGTGTCTTATAGTTCTGCTTCACAACCACCTGAAGAAGGGGCAGCGCTCCCAAAGTTAGTGCTTCCAATTAAACCTGTTGGACTATAATTGGTGTTGTATGATTTTTAACTACATTTAAAGTGGATGGTCATATAGGGAGTTGATTTCAATAATGTTCGAACAGCTTCAGTTAACAAATAAATGCAAATCTCTGCAGTCTCTGAGTTTGTGTCATTTGAAGCTTGTTGGATCAAATCCCACTTAACACAACTTATTCGTTATTTAAACAAAATTAGGACCATGAATGACTGACATTCAGAAATAGTGCAACAAGGAGACAGAAAACCAACCATTTAGAAGGTGTGAATTTCACAAAGAAATCCTGATGTTGTTTCTCATTAAGGTTTTCTAGCTTTTTAACTGAAACATCGGGGCCCCATATTGACAGGGTCTGGGGAGATTTGGGTACCTTTTTAAGAAGATGAACAATAGATGTAGAATAGACCAAGTAGCGTTATAAAACTTCTCCATCGGTCAACATAATCATGACAGATTTTCCACTTCAACCCAATCCATTTCTGCTGCACAATGCATAGGGAGGATCATCTTTGCCGTGTAATCAGAAAGGTCATGTACTAGGGTTGGATTTGAAATCATGAATGATTTTGGGAGAAAGGAGGGTTGAAATTCACCCCTGACTCTGTGAAGGAAATTTAAGACCATTTAGCCCTTGGGTGACTGTCCGTGTGGAGTTTGCACATTGTCTCTGCGTCTGCAGGAGTTTCCTCCGGGTGCTCCGGTTTCCTCCCACAGTCCAAAGACGTGCAGGTTAGGTGACTGGCCATGCTAAGTTGCCCATAGTGTCCAGGGATGCATAGGCTAAGTGGATTAGCCGTGGGAAATGCAGGGTCACAGAGAGAGCATGGGGGGATGGGCCAGGTTGGGGTGTTCTTCAGTGTGCAGACTTGACGGCCAAATAGCCTCTTTCCATAATGTAAGGATTCTGATTCAAAACTAGACCCTATTCCAAAATTGACTCTCCCATCACATTTTTCATCTCTGGTCCTCCTGCCTTTTAAACGGCTTGTTGTAAATGTGTGTGTGATTATATACCTTTTTAAATTTGATTACTTACAGTGTGGAAACAGGCCCTTTGGCCCAACAAGTCCACACCGACGCGCTGAAGTGTATACTATCCAGATCCATACTCCTACATTTACCCCTTCACCTAACACTACGGGTAATTTAGCACGGCCAATTCACCTGACCTGCACATTTTTTTTGGATTGTGGGAGGAAACCGGAGCACCCGGAGGAAACCCACGCAGACACGGGGAGAATGTGCAAACTCCACACAGAGAGTCGCCTGAGGCGGGAATTGAACCCAAGTCTCTGGCGCTGTGAGGCAGCAGTGCTAACCACTGTGCCACTGTACCGCCCTGAATCATCTTAAATCACTTCAGTACATTTCACTGCATCAAAAACACTGCATACATGTTATTCAGTTTGGTTTTTTGATGGAACGGCATAAGATGTTAATATATTAATCCATGTGGCGCACAGTGCCTCACTCAGTGTAATAAATAGAATACTTGCAAACCAAACAAATTGTTAAATTAAATGTGATGGAATGGAAGCAGTCAAAGTTTAATTGGTTAGTTACCAGGTCAAGCCCAATTACATCAGACCATTCCATATTTCCCAAGGGCTCAATGCCCACATTACATTCAGTATTGAGACAGCCACTGGGTGCACAGTGAATCATGATGGGAAGACACGTGATGAAAATGTTTTCCATGAATGCCTCCGCCTGTTTTCAGCATAAAAATGACAACTGCTTTTTATAATCGAAACACATGGAAAGCCCAAGCATGTGAAACGAACAGCGGATCCTTGGCCATTTGAAATTGTGCCAAATTATTTCTGTGATTTGCACTGACTCTTTCAGTCATGGTAACTCTTCAGAAAGCCACTTAGTGCAGAGTTTGGGAATGGGGGGGGCAGGGCATGAGATGTGAAAAATCTTTAGGGAACCTATACCTGACACTTAATGAGAAGCTCAGCTTTCACTTAATGGTACAAACTCTTCAAGCGGAAACAGTATGTTCCTGAGCAAAAGGATTGTGCCTTAATCTGGGGAAGTGCCCGCCTGGGAGTGAATCAATATGGAAAGCTACACCATTCCCAATTGAGCTCTATCTCGGGAGTGTTTGATCTCTTCATTCAAAGACGTAAGCCAGACCAGAAGAATTGTAACCTTTATTTCTGTTAGACTCTGGAATGATTAGGATTTGGAAACATATTTTCATTCAAGGTTATGAAGTATAACTGCAGCTCCCCGGCGAAGGTTTGGACTCACGGCTCTCAGATTGAGTTGTGACACACTGAACATGTCGAGATCTCCAGCTATAATAATCCTTTTGTTCCCTTCCTTTGACAGAAAGCATCTCATTGCCCTCTTGAAAATGGGGCACAGTTCTACATCGATGTGTTGGAAAACAGTTTATAGCCTACTCATGTGCCAGAAAGTTCTCCTTTCATTCTGCTTCTCTAGCTTTCTTTTCAGGTGGATCTTCTTCCACATCTTTAAATACATTCTTTTCCTTCTGCCTCGAACATTTCCTGGTTTCTTCCTGCAAGACACAGTCAAGGGGTTAGCAGGAATCACTGAGACTGCGAAGAACATGTCTTCCTGCTGCATATTCTCTTCATCGCACGATGGTTCACTAGCATCATCAGGGAATGGGAACCTGCCACCCTTATCAAGTCTGCCCAACATGTCACCCTAGGCCCACAGACTAAAATGGCCTAGTGTCACAAAGCTAGTCCCTTTATTTTACTAAAAGCTGTTCCTTGGCTCAAGGAGACTTTGTCCTTGATTTTTTTCAGAGGGGCAATAAACTGGGCCGGGCTCCAATCAGTCTGGTTTGGAACAGAAGTGAAAAGGATTTTTAGAGGCCTTTCGTTTAAATGTAAACAGATGAGACTTCAGGCCAAAAGGGTCATGTTTTAGAAGTGACCTGTATAATGAAAGGGAAGTGATTAGTTCTTTAGTTGAGTTGAGCAGTTTCAGATCAGTCTTGAACTAGAAAGTTCAACAGGGAGCTGTGTGGAAACTGTCTCTCTTTTCTGCCCTTCAACTTCAACCTATAAGTGTGCATTCCATTTATACTGGGTCTCAAAGGGAGTTCGCTTATTGGGACTGTTGTGTATATTCGGAACAGCATAATTAAGTCTAGTTGGATTGGTTGAGTTCTGTAGGGGTTCTTTATTCTGTTCTTTGTGTTTCATTGCATAATTTTGTGAATAAATTTTTGTCTTTTTTAAAATCTAGTAGTCAACCTAGCTAACTCACTCCGCGCAATTTCCACCATATACTTACCGAAACAACTTGCAAAGTTATGGCCTGGGGCTGCCTGCTTAAGAATGCTTTGAGTGCTCTGGCCTAGTCCATAACACTAGCAAGTCACCCAGTTTAGGAATCATAGAATTCCTACAATGTGGAAGCAGGCCATTCAGCCCAGTGAATCCATACTGACCTTTTGAAGAGCCACATTTACCATGGCTAATCCAACTAGCCTGCACATCCCTGCACACTATTGGCAATTTAACGTAGCCAATCCAACTAACCTGCACATGTTTAAACTGTGGGAGGTAATGCAGAGGAAACCACGCAGACACGGGGAGAAGGTGCAAAATCTACACAGACAGTTGCCCGAGGCAGGAATTGAATCCGGGCCTCCGGGCCTTTTTAATCCACTGTTGGGATGCTAACTTTAACTGTGATGTGCACATAAAAGAATAAATTGGGTAAGCAAGTGATCTCAAATTGTCCTTGCAATGCAGCATTCCAAAGTGATCCACCAGTAATGCTCAATTCCCTGATTTGTCAGCTTGGCTTAAGCCCTTGGGAGGAAGGAATGTCAATCTTACAATCTCTTGTTCCATAGCAAAAGAGTTGGGTCTTTAGCACTGGCTTATCCACGTCACAAAGCTTGTGACAGAAAAGCAAATTACAACTAGCCAATTGTTTTTGAAAGTGACTTGTACAACAAATACACTTGATTAAAACTGGCTGCCTAACATTAGCTAAGTTTTGTTTTACATACGGTGGACGGATAGGATGGTTGTAGGAGGGACAAAGTGCCTAATTATATCGTAACAACAAGAGGCAGGAACAGATGGTCTTAAAGACAAGGAGAAGACCAGAAGCTGGGTTTGGGTCAGAGTTGGGATACAATGAGCAGAAAAATTGAAGTTAGCCATAAATCCTGGGGAAGTCTTTTAAACACAGCCCAGATTCAGAGATGATTTGACTTAGAAGGAGGTTGTTCAGCCCATTATTTCTGGGAGATATTCAAGGAAAACTCCATTGCTCCGCTCTTTCCTTATGGTTCTGTATGTCTCAGCTTCAAGTGATTATCCATTCATCCTTTAAAAGATGCGTTGAAGACTTTCGGACTACGGGAAAGACATTACATTTGTTCAGGACATTCCATTTCCTCAGGACATCACAAAATATTCCACAGCCAACGAAGTATGTGTGAAATGTAGAGCTGAAACGTCTTGTCTTCTGACAAGAAACCCAAGTTACCTTTTTCCAGAAGGACTGCTTAGTCAGGAGCCATGGGTTGGTGGTCTCTGTGAGAGCAGTATGGGGGAGTTGGCAGTAAGGCCAGAGGAATGGCTTTCTGCAGGCCCTATTTTCTCAGTGTCAGACCTCCCAATCAGGCCCACACTGTGTTTGTCTACCCACCTTGGAAAACATCAAGCTGGCCATACAGTATAACATGCAGCATGCATGATAAGCCCATTCACAACTGCTCTGGTACCAGTGGTACCACTGTGAAGTCTCTGAGTGGTTCACTACTGTCCTTTAGAGAAGGAAATCTGCCATCACTACCAGGCCAGGCCTGCATGTGACTTCAGAGCCACACTAATGTCATTCACTCTAAACTAGCCTTTGTCAAGGCCTAACAAGCCATTCAGTTGTATCAACCTGGACTGTCGAGTTTAGAGTTAGGCACTACAAATGATAATGGCTAAGCAAGTCTTGTCAACCCCACAAAGTTCACCTTACCAATATCTAGACACCTGTGCCATAGGTGAACAAGCTGTCCCTGAGACTAGTCAATCAGCAGCCTGACCCAGTCATGCTCACAGAATCATACTTACAGATCATGTCGGAGACATCACCAACATTATCCCTGCCTGTATGTTGTCTCCCTTATCCACATCATGAAGTCGGGGTGGCAACACAGAGGTATGTGATCAGGAGCAAGCTGTCCTGCGAACCCTCAACATTGACTCCAGACCTTCTGAGGTCAAACATGGGCAAGGAAACCTGCTGATTACCAGCCACTGCCTCCTCCCACACCAAACCGCAGAAACAACATGGGATATTCAGGGCTATGTGATCCCACAGCCAATGGATCAGTTCTATTCTCTGCATCCTTGCCACATCCTGTTACCCCCTGACAGTGTAAAACCTGTCTCCAAGATGTAAGTCGGATGTATAATTGAACATTGATGACTTGTTTGGATGGGTGCAGTTACAAAACACTCAAGGTGTTCAATGCAGGCACCCCATCTACCAAAGTAAACATTCACTCCCTCTATCACTGACACCCAGTGATATGCTGTGTGTACTATCTACAAGTTGCACTGCAGTAACTCATCAAGGTTCCTTCAACAACATCTTCCAAATCCATGTCATCTACAACCTAGAAGGACAAAAGCAGCAGATACATAAGAGTACCACCATCTGCAAGTTCTCTTCCAACTTCATATCATCCCGAATTAGAAATACATCCCTGTTCCTTCAATATCGCTGGGTCAAACCTTGGAACTCCACCGCTAATTGCATTGTGGGTGAGCCTACAATCCACGGAGTGGTTCAAGAAGGCAGCTCACCACCAGCAAGGCAGGTAGGGATGGGCAATAAATGCTCATCCCGTTCAGCAATGCCCACATCTCATAAATGATTAATAGACATAATTCACAACTTAAAGTCCTCAATTGGCAGTGGGTCAGGAGGTGCAGCCATTGGCCTACCCTCCCATCTCAGTTTGATCACGGTCAGATGGGAGTACGATTCAGATACATCAGAACTCCAACTCATTGCATTCCCTTTCTGCCTTGAAGGATGACACTGGAGGTTAGTTCTGTGTTCACAGCTGTAATATAAGATGGGCAGTGGTCAATTTCTGCACAGCAAGCTCCCACAAATGAGATAAGTGACTAGATAATCTTTTTCAGTAATGTTTAATGGAGTCAAAGTTCTAGCCAGCTAACAGGGTATACTCTCATTCCTTTCTTCATATAGTTCTGTGTTTATGTCAGACTGCTTTGGTTTAAGTTCTCCTTTCAGACCAAGGGCAGGCAGAAGGAATTAATTTAATTTGGTGTCATGTTCGACTCAACGCTGTAGACCAAAGGCCCCATTCCTGTGCTGTGCTGTTCTATGTTCTACATTCTCCTCTGATGGTGCGGTATTCCCTCCACACTCCATGGAAGTGTTTGACTAGATTACACTTTCCAGTCCATGGAGTTGGGACTACCACCAACGATGTAGCCAATGATTGGCTAATATTTGAGTGGACAACGTGGTTGCTGCTTTGGCATAATGCTCATGGTAGCAGCAAGTAGCAGCAACATTACATTGAAACACTGACCACACTTTAAAGTATGTAATTGGCTATAAAGTGTTTTGGGGTGTCCTGAGGTCATGTTAGATGCTGACAGTTAATGTGTGCCCTTCTTTCCGTAATCATTTCTCCTGTCACTTTGCACCTTAGAATCTCTGTCTGCAAACTTTTGGAACATGTTGGCATAAATCTTCTTGTTCCTCTCGTGGTGTTCCTTCATCCTGTTCTGACACAATACAATTTGCACCTTTGCAGCCTTATTCTCAGGGTTGACTTGTAGCACCTTCTGGAAGTCAGCCTTTGCCAAATCAAACTCATTGACACAAAGCCTTGCTTCGCCACGCCTGTACAGCGCTTTCTCATTGGTTCGGTCAATCTCTAATGCCTGTGGGTAAACAGAAAAGGAGGGTGAGCTTCACAATTTGACTGTTGATCGACTTATATTAGCATCTTTGATCGAGTCATTTCAGTCTAAGACAAAACTACTTTCACCAAGATATGCAGCAAGTAAAGTCATGTTATGATTCCCAGTTGATGGTAAAATGAGCAAGTCAGATCCCAGCATAAAACCTGACTTGGTAAACTTTTAGTTTTATATTTGCAATTTGGTTAACATGCTGGTCAGTCACTGAACAGATTTGCATCAACTGAGAACAAGAAACAGAAGTTTATTACGCAAAAATGAAAGAAAACAGTAAAAATGATCTCAAACCATTCATGAGAAGAAAATGTCAAATTACTTCCTAACCCTCTGCATTGTCCACAGAAACAATATCCCCTTCTCAATTGTCTAGGGCTCTATTTAACTACTGCCTGGCAGCTTCCTTGTACAAATGTTCTCAGTTCTAATGAGCTGCAGATTTCTAACTCAACTTGGACATTTCTCCAATTAAACCCTTGTACTGAGTCAATTTGTTCCCTGAATTTTTCTTCCAGGAAGGAACCTAACCTAGTTTCAAAACTCAGGGCTACAGGGAGAATGCGGGTAAGTGGAGTTGAAGTGCCCAGCAGCCATGATTGAATGGCGGAGTGGACTCGATGGGCCGAATGGCCTTACTTCCACTCCTATGTCTTATGGTCTTATGAAATTTTTATTAAAACAATCTTTGAATCTTCTGAACTGTAAACAAAGCTAACGATCTTACATATTTACCCTACCTGTCATAAACAGGACAGTGGGCACCTTTTTGTTTACTGCACAGGGATTTGTAGTGCTCTGCTGTCTGGATTAGATCACTGTTCTGGAAGGACTCTCTGACATCTTTTAAAGGAAAGATGCTCAGTCTTTCCTTTAAAAGTCACTCTGTTCAGTTACCCTATGATCTTTGTATAGTATGATTTGCCTGTATTGCAAAACAAAACTTTTCACTGTACCTAGGTACATGTGACAATGATCAATCAAATCAAAAATATTTTTTAAAAAATTGTTGCTGCTCTCAACACTACTCATCTGTGTGCCAATACTGACACTGCCTGTTATCTGCCAATATTGCCCAAGAGTTATTAGTGTGTTAATTCACTGCTGCCAATCCCCCTATGTCTAGGATCTATTAAATGCTCACTGGTAAAGGATAAACAATTGTGGATGTTTTACAGAAAAGGCAATGTCTTTTATCAACAATATGGTCTATTGCAATAAGTACTGCTACGTTATTATTTAGGTATAATTAATAAGACTCTCAGCAGCTGTATAGAATACTTCAGCTCCCTGCAAAAGAGTCACAATTCCCACCTCTGGTCTGGGTGGCAGATTGGGTGGAGCTAATGTAACTTCAACATGGACTCTTTCGGAACCATTACCTCAACGACTTCACTCCATATCCTTCTATCTCCGATCAAACATTGTGTTAGACAACGCCTGGTCTATCAAGGGTTGAGGGGGATTAGATTGAGGATTTCAAGATTTTGTCTGGATAAAGGCAGAAAATGTTTCTGTCAGTTGTCCTGTCCAGGACACAGAGCAATACTTTTAAAATCAGAGGGAAGCCATATTAGACAGAAATCTGCAAAAATACTTGTAAACACAAAGGTTGAAAGACAGGCAGAACTCTCTGCCACTAAAAATAGCTCACTTTGGTTTGTTAAATAACATTAAATCTGAGGTTGATGGATGTTTGCTGACAAGAATATCCATTCTGGAAATTATAAAACAACCCCAAAGGCTAGGGTATCACTCCTGTGCAGGAAGCTTCAGACTGTTTCCCTGCAAATTTGAGAACTCAGTGCTGTTTTAATATTTCCTGAGTGCCTGGTTGTAATTCAAGATGAAAGGTGCTGTAATCTAGCCTCTGAGCTCGAAGTTGTTCTATTCCCACTCCAAAGACTTGTGCACATAACCGAGGCTGGTACTGTCATACACTATGAAGGCATCTTTTCAATGCCCGATGCTCTGGTTCAGTGTTAAGACTTACCAATCTAATTGGTAACAGTGAATCAGTGAAAGAGGGGTTAGGTTATTTTTTGTTTCGGCTCTAGCACTGCTGATCGGCATTTCACTTCAAGTTACTGTTTCACGTCTAAAGGTCTTTGAAGGTTTAGGGGCAGGACTGAGCAGGCAAATCAAGGCCTACGTCAGACATCTGAGTCCCAGTGGTGGAAATGAGAGAGTTTAAGAGCTCTGCAGGGCAGTGTTTGGGTGGTAACGCTGTGAGTTTGGTGAACGGGGAAGGAGTTGCTATTTTCTCAGC
This sequence comes from Chiloscyllium punctatum, assembly GCF_047496795.1. Taxonomy (NCBI): domain Eukaryota; kingdom Metazoa; phylum Chordata; class Chondrichthyes; order Orectolobiformes; family Hemiscylliidae; genus Chiloscyllium; species Chiloscyllium punctatum. Next base: position 19,854,025 of record NC_092783.1, read on the forward strand.
CTCAATATGACTACGAGTGGAAAACCTGCATGAGAGAGGTCAGCTTTGAAAACATTTAACTGCAACCTCACAGGGAGAACATTCGCGTAACATAACAGTAACATAATAGGGATAGGAGCCAGCATGGGACATGTGGTCACCTTGCTTAGGAAGGCCAAGCGAGTATTCCTACTGTCTAATCTTCAAAGATTGGTCTCTTGTATAAATTAAGAGTAATTAAAGCATACAGAATAATGTAAGTTTGCTGCTATGCATTTAATATTCTCAATAGTAAAGGGGAGTAAAGGGAAAGAGAGTAATTTAAAGAGGAGTCATGGAGAGGCAGCTGTCCAGGAAAGCTCTTCCTGTGCATGTGGGAAGTCAGTGTTCACGATGTGTTTCTAGCTGCAGTTACAGGAAGCCCGTGTTTTGGATCTGGAGTAGCGGCTGGTGTCACTGCAGTGCGTCTGCAAAGCTAAAATCTCTGAGTGTAGCTCATGGAACAAAGTGGTAATGCTCCAGGTAAAGAGTGCAGAGGCAGAAAGGGAATGGGTGACCATGAGGTAGGTCGTGCAGGAGTCCCCCGGAATCATCTTCCCCCAGAATAGCTTTTCCATTTCGGGTACTGCTGCTTTCTGATGGAATATAGTGAGAGACCATTCCATGGCACAGGCTATGTTGGGCGGGGAAAAGATAAAAGTGGGAGAACAATAACATTTGGGAATTCTCCAGATGTGGCAGCAGGATGGCCTGTTGCCTCTCTGGTGCTAGGGTCAAGGATATCACTGATTGGCTACAGGACGTTCTGAAGGAGGAGGGAGAACAGGTTGAGTTCATGATCCATGTCAGTACCAATGACCAACGGTAAAAACAAGGTTGTGGTCCTGCAAGCAGAATGTAGGGAGCTAGGAAATAAATTAAAATGCAGAACTTCTGAAGTAACCATCTCAGCATTACTCCAAGCACTATGAGCTGATGAGTTGAGGAATAGGAGAATGTGTGGCAGGAGTGATCAATGAGACTTCCCTTCAGCCTCCTGATACCTCACCCCACCATCCATCCAGCTATCACCCAGCCACCTCTCAGAACACACACCTATCCCTCAGAGGTGGATGCCGTGCTGACATCCCTTGTCAAAGAAAATGGTTCATTTTCCTGGACTCTTTGCTGTTACTGGATGGCTGGTTTGTGATGCAGAGTGGTGCCAGCAGCGTGGGTCCAATTCCTGTACCAGTAAGACCCCACTTTCTCAACCTCTCCCCTCATTAAACCACCAACAGTCCTCTCTCTCTCTTTCTCTCTCTCTCTCTCTCTCTCTTCCCTCACTCCCCCTTCCACAACCCCACACCACCGCTCCACCCCCCCCCCCTCACCAAACCCGGAACATTTGCAACTTCCCAGTCCTCAGACACAGCCCCTATATCTGGGAAAAAAGGAAGTTTATGACCAATGTCTTTGCAATACAGTAAAAAGCTTTCATTCATCTCCACAATGTGGCACTGTTTTGATAGTTTAAGAATAAGAGAAAAATGAAAAGATATAACTTAAAGAGAAGGCCATCTATGTTCAAGTTCTGACTTCTTGCTGAATGTCTGGATGTATCTCATCCCACTCTGATGACTTCTTAAAATAGTGCCTGGGTTTATAATATTTTGTCTTTAAAATATTTTAGCCCATCCACTATCACAAGCCCCTCCTTTTCCTTTATGGCTTTATCACATCTTCTCCTTGGTAAAAGTAGTTTCAAAGTACACATGATGTTTACCCTCCATGTGTAAATACTCTTTTCAGGCTCCAGAATGGCTGTGTGCCTCCTCTTACCATCCTTTGCCCATTTGTAGAAGACTTTTGATTGCCCTGTTTAGCTGCCTGTCTCTTTTCATAGTAACTCTTTGTTGCTCTTATTTACTCTTGCACAATCGCTGTAAACATTCAAAATTCAGCCTTGTGCCCACTTGTGTAAGCAGGCTCAGATCCAGTATCTGCTGCATTGCAATTTTCTGCTTCAATCCACTCTCCAACTCTTTCATCATCCAGGAAGCTCTGACTAATTTGCTTGTCTTCTCTTTCCCCATGATGGGAGGGTATATAAACCATCCTGAACCATCTCTTGTCTAAAGGCAGCCAATTATGGAATGGCAGTTTTGCCTGCCGACCTGTCAATCTAGGGCATGTCTGTTCTCAAACCGTTGAAATTGACTCTTCTCTAATTGGTTATTTTCAATTTTAATTGCTCCTTGTCTTTGAATTTAAAACAGTAGAGCACAGGAAGGGGCCCTGCAGCACATGATATTGAATCATAGAATCCCTACACTGTGGAAACAGGCCATTTGGCCCATCAGGTCCACACTGGCCCTCCGAAGAGCATCCCTCCCAAACACACTCCCTACCTTATCCCTGCAACCCTGCATTTCCCATGGCTAATCCACCTAGTCTGCACATCCGTGGACACTATGGGCAATTTAGCATGGCCAATCCACCTAACCTGCACATCTTTGGACTGTGGGAGGAAACCCATGCAGACACGGGGAGAATGTGCAAACTCCACACAGACAGTCACCCGAGGCTGGAATTGAGCCCAGGTCCTTGGTACTGTGAGGCAATAGTGCTAACCACTGCACCACCATTCTGCCCCAGTTCTGCTGAACGTGATGCCAAATTAAATGAATCCCTTCTGCCTGTCCTTTATCCATGTCTCTCCATTCCTTGCATATACATATGCTTATCTAAAAGTCCCTTAAATGCCCCTAATGTATCAACCTCCACGGCCACCCCGACAGCACGTTCCAGACTCCCACCAGTCTTTGTGTAACAAGTCTGCCCCTCCCATCTCCTTCAAACGGACCCTCTCTCACCTTAAATCCATGCCCCTTGGTATTAGACATTTCAACTCTGAAGGACAAATGATTCCAACCATCAACCTTTTCTATGTGCATCATAACTTTATATCCAAGGCTTATGATCCTATGATCATTGTTCCCTAAACATTTCCCCATCTACAGTTGACCCAACTCATTCCCTATTGCTGGATCCTGCAAATATTCCTTCATTGGGTTGAAAACGTGCTGATCAAAAAAGTTTTCCTGCACACAGGTGAGAAACCCCAATCCTTTTTATTTCTCCTCTACACTATAATGACCAAAAATTATACTGGGACTATTCAACCTCCTTGTCAGTCAACCCTCTTTTCCCAGAGTTCTTTATAGCCCTGTCAATAAAACCCCCCAAAAATCAATATTTTGATCTAAGTTATCCCACCAACCCAAAATATCCCAGAAGCCTTCAGAATGCCATGTGATTATTCTATGTAACCAAAATGATAAAGTTCAATGTCATTTTGCAATGACATGTTCCATGATTTGGTTAGTCTCCCTGATTAATTCCTTCATCCTTGTTCCTGGTGTATGAGCATCACTTATCTTAGTGATTATCAAAAGGTGGACTCCCAGCGATTGTCTGAAGGGTTAGCTGAGATTGACTGCGGGTCAAGATGATTTTATGACAATGATCCCAAATAGACTGCATAAGACACTTAGCTCCAGATCTGAACGTATTCTCCAACTGAACCCTTTGAATGTGATCCAACCAAACTCAGCAGAATAGGGACAGGCCTGTGGGGAGCAGGATCACTGTGCTGTAAAGACACTCCTGCCTCACTGAGACACAAATTCCCCATGAGAGGATCAACCCAGCAATATACACTCCTTACCCTGTCACAGCTCTCCACAGCCTTCAGGTACTTATTGAGTTTCAGGTAACACATGGCCACGTTGAGATGTGCAGCTAAAACGAGGGCCTTGGCTCTTCGACTTTCGTCCTGGGTCAGGCAGTATTCCTGCTGCAGCCATGCCACAATCTTCCTGTACTGGATCTGAGCCTGCTTATATTTACCAGCCTAGAGGGAGTGGGAAAAGTTCCAGCAAATGGAATATAGTTAGAACAACGTACACAAAATGAAGACTTTTTGCATAGCATTATCAGAACACAGGAAATAGGAGAAAATGATTTGTCCATTATTCTGAAATGCTGTCCCCTGGTTCTAGATTCACAACCAGGAGGAACATCCTTTTCATGTTCACCCTGCCACACCTATGGAAAGAGAAGCCCATAGCTCATAGGTGGTTCTGCTAGGATCTCCTCTGGGTCAATATGATGCCCCAATTCCTCTTCTTATTGATAATCAAAGGACATATAAACATCACATGGTGAAGGATGATCACATCGAGCCTTGGCAGAAGAAGCCCATTCTAGATTAAGAAGAAGGTTTATTGTAATAGTTCTGAGGTACCAAGTTACAATGGAGTTTTTCTATGGAATGAGCTGCCAGTGGTGGAGGCTGGTACAATTGCAACATTTAAAAGGCACCTGGATGGGTAAATGAATAGGAAGAGTTTGGAGGGATGTGGGCCAAGTGCTGGCAAATGGGACTAGATTAAAAAAATCACACAACACCAGGTTATAGTCCAACAGGTTTAATTGGAAGCACACTAGCTTTCGGAGCGACGCTCCTTCATCAGGTGATAGTCACTATCACCTGATGAAGGAGCGTCGATCTGAAAGCTAGTGTGCTTCCAATTAAACCTGTTGGACTATAACCTGGTGTTGTGTGATTTTTAACTTTGTACACCCCAGTCCAACACTGGCATCTCCAAATCATGGGGACTAGATTAAGTTGGGATATCTGGTCGACATGGACGAGTTGGACCGAAGGGTCTGTTTCCATGCTGTACATCTCTAAGAGATATAAAACCAATCTATTGCATGTGGTGATTAACTGTGGGGATAATGCAAACTATCAGCAAAGGGGCCAACTACAACAGACTGATTCAGATTGAAGAAAGCACAAACAGTGGAAGGAGTGTAAGAATGCCCAAACACCCTCCCCAACCACCTCCTCAAACATCACTTGTCCCACATGTGGATGGGTATGCAGTGGCAACATTGGACTCAGGACTAATAAGACTGAAGTGGAAATGTGTCATCCTCAAACCAAAGGGACCGTGTAACAGAGAGAAGAATTCTAATCACTAACTGCAAGAACCAGCAGCCAGAACTGATAACTTCTACTGGAGACAGTCATTTATTTTCCATGGGCAGAGTCTTACAAAAGCTCAGACTTAACTGTTTAGGACGAGCTGCCTTATACTATAAGAGTTTTGTATCTTTCAATGAGATCACCTTTTATTCTTCAAAATTCTGGTGAATATAACCTCAGTTTCCTCAAGCTCTCCTCAGAAAGCAATCTTGCCATTCAAGGGAGTAATCTGGTGAAACTCTATTGTATCACATCTGCACAAGTGCATTCTTCCTGAGATAAAGAGACCAAAACTGTGCACAATACTCCAGGTGTGATCTTACCAAGGATCTGCACAAATGCAATGAGGGATCTTTACTCATGAATTCCCTTGAAATATAGGCCAACATACCATTTGCCTTCCTAATTATTTCCGGAACCTGCATCTTAGTTTTTAGTGATGCATAAACAAAGAGATGTTTATTGATGATTGCGCAATGGTCAGCACCATTCACAACTCATCAGATACTGAGGGAGTCCATGTTCAAATACAGCAAGATTTGGAACTATCCATGTTTGGGCTGACAATTGGCAAGCAACATGTGTTTTGCACACCCAAATGTCAGTCAATGATTTTCTTCAAGAACAGAGAAACTAATCATTGCCCCATAAGTTCAATGGTATGACGAGGCCAAATCCCCTAGTATCAACATCACAAGGGTTACCATTGACCAGAGTTTTGCTGTACTAGCCTGCTTCAAAAGCAAGTCCTAGGTTAGAAATACTGCCGTGAGTATCTCACCTCCTGACTCTCCAGCCCCTGTCCGCCATCCATAAGGCACAAGTCAGGAGTGTGATGGACTAGTGTTGTTGGATGAGTGCAGCTCCAACAAGACCCAAGAAGCTTGACACGATTCAGAAAGCAGTTTGTTTAAATGGCACCACATTCTCAAAGGTTAACTCGCTCGACTCTGGATGCTCAGTAGCAGCAGTGTGTACCATCTACAAGGTGCCCTGACAAAACTCACCAAGGCTCCTTAGGCAGCACCTTCCAAATCCATGACCACTACCTTCCAGATGGACAGGAGCAGCAGGTACAGGTGAGTACTACCACCTACAAGTTCCCCTCCAAGCCACTCACCATCCTGACTTACTGTTCCTTCAGTGTTACAGGGTCACAATCCTGGAACTCCCTACTAATGACATTGTGGGCCTACCAAGAGCAGCTGGACAAAAGTGGCTCAAGAATGCAGCTCATTACCATCTTTTGAACTCCAATTAGAGATGGGAAATAAGGTGTTGCCCCAGCCAGCAATGCCCATCTCCCAGAGAAGAATTCAAAAGGCAGAAAACCAAGTCCATTTGGAGGTAACTTCTCACAATTTACTGAGTACAATGTCCGTTTTTTTTCTACTAAAGCCAGCATCCTGAGTCAGTATTGATTGCATAATGGAATCGGAGAGGAATTTTCTTGACTGTTTTTAACTCAGAAATTGGCTCAGATTTTAGCTTGTTTTTTTTTCCACATCCACATCCCATGTCTGAATATAAACAAAAAAAAAATCTTACTCGGGGAATTTGAGTACAGAAATAAAGATGTCTTGCAGTAATTGTGTAGAGCCCTCATGAGACCATGTCCCATGCACTACGTGCAGGTTACGTTTTCTTACCTGAGGGATACTTGTCATTGAGGGAGTGCAACAGAAGTTCATTAGACTAATCCCTAGGATAGTGGGATTGTCTTATGGGGAGAAAATGAGGAAACTGAATCTGAATTCTCTAGAGTTTTGAAGAATGAGAGGTGATCTAATTGATACTAATAACATTCTTACAGGGTGGTTGAGGCTTGAACCAGAGGAAATATTCTCAGAATAATATTCTCCTGCCTTTGAAAACAGGAGGAATTTCTTCACTCCCACTGAGAATCTTCAGAAGTCTCTATCCCCAAGGGCTTTCAAAGCTTAAGCTTAATCATTGAGCACGCTTTAGACAGAAATCGATGGAAAGCGGCATTGAGGTGTATATATAGACCCCCTACAGTATGGAAACAGGCCATTTGGCCCAACAAGTCCACACCGACCCTCCGAAGAGTAAACCACCCAGACCCATTTACCCCTGACTAATGCACCTAACCTGCACATCCCTGAACTCAATGGGCAATTTAGCGTGGCCAACCTAACCTGCACACATTTGGATGGTGGGAGGAAACCGGAGCATCCAGAGGAAACCCAGGCACACGTGGGGAGAATGCACAAACTCCACACAGACAGTTGCCCGAGGCTGGAGTCGAACCTGAGGTCGAACCTGGGTCCTTGGCGCTATGAGGCAGCCATGCTGCCACTGAATTAACTTACCAATTAATGGAATGATGGAGAAGGCTTAACAGGTTGAGTTCCTGTTCTTGGATAAATCCCATACCATGCATTCGAGGCTGTGTGTGGATGCTTGAGACCTGTTACCTGGATCTGTCAATGCGATCTGCAATTTGTCATCCAAAGCTGAGTAAGAGTTGGAAGAGGAGACTGGCCATGCACATTGGCCTATGAATGAGGTCACTATGAGGTCACCCCTCAGCCTCCGACGCTCCAGGGAAAACAGTCCTAGCCTGTTCAACCTTTCCCTGTAGCTCAAATCCTCCAACCCTGGCAACAGCCTTGTAAATCTTTTCTGAACCCTTTCAAGTTTCACAACATCCTTCCGATAGGAAGGAGATCAGAATTGCACACAATATTCAAAAAGTGGCCTAACCACTGTCCTGTTCAGCCGCAACATAACATCCCAACTCCTGTACTCAATACTCTGAACAATAAAGGAAAGCATACCAAACACCTTCTTCACTATCCTATCCTATTTATGAACCTGCATGCCAAGATCTCTTTGTTCAGCGACACTCCCTAGGACCTTACCATTAAATGTATAAGTCCTGCTAAGATTTGCTTTCCCAAAATGCAAAACCTTGCATTTATCTAAATTAAACTCCATCTGCCACTCCTCAGCCCATTGGCCCATCTGATCAAGATCCTGTTGTAATCTGAGGTAACCTTCTTCGTTGTCTACTACACTTCCAATTTTAGTGCCATCTGCAAATTTACTAATTATACCGCCGATGTTCATACCCAATCATTTATATAAATGACGAGCAGAAGGACCTTACACAGTGGTCTTTCCCCACCGCGCCTCAATGGTGTGATATTTCCCCCTTTATCCAGATCTTTTTATATTGTGTCCCTTCAGACCCGATCCATCTTTGATCTCCACATGAAGTGGAAGATGGCCTGGGTGACTGCGACGGAGTAGGTTCGGGGAATAGGCCAGATCTGCGCCACATACAACACTGAGAGTACCTCACACCTTGTAACCAGGTTTTTACCAGCAATGGAAAGTGACCATTGTTTCCATCTGCCCAGTTTCTGCTTCACTTTAGTGACATGTTTCTCTCAAGACTTGGCACACGCCTCAGCCCCTCTGAACCAAATACCTAGCACCTTCAGGTGGTCTGTCCTGAAGCTGAAAGGGATAGAATTGGTCAGCGCAGATTCTGAAAAGCATGGCCTCACTCTTGCCTCGCTTTCCCTTGGTCCCTGAGTCGTGTTCAAACTGGTCACAGATGAACATGAGTCTATGCACTGACAGCGGATCTGAGCAGAAATCAGCAACATCATCCATGTAGAGGGAGGCCTCAACTGTAGGCCGCCGCTGCCAGGAATAGTCACCCCTCTCAAGCTCACATCCTTCCTGACAGACTCAGTAAATGGCTCTATACAACACACAAACAAGGTAGGAGAGAGTGTATCGCCCTGCCTGACTCCAGATCTGATTAGGAAGCTTTCTGATTCCCAACCTATTGATTGAGACTGCACTAACGATGTTGGTGTAGAGCACTTTCCCTCCCCAGAGCCCATTTTGAAGAGAATATCTTTCATGTACGTATGCGATATCCTGCCAAAGGTTTTCTCCTGGTTTGGGCTGATGAGGTAGGTGTTCACCTCACTGTGCTGCACGTAGGGGATCATTTCCCTGAGGAGTGCGAGATTCTCAGCGATCTTCCTGCCGGGTACAATTGTTTACTTTTATGGGATGGTTCAATTCAATGCAACACTGTCCATTGCTGTTCTTTTGCAGCAATGAGCCTAAGATATTGGCATCTTGGATTTATAATAAATGTTGATAACATCAAACAAACTCAGTCAGTTAAACAGAGATTTTATACAGTAAAGTCAGCTCATGCATAGTGGCTACATCAGTTCTGTTGGAAGTAGAGGTTTCTACAGAAGTACCTTAAAATAGTGCGTTCCTTTCTCCTTAACAAGAACTGCCCGTTCCAGTTTCTCTTGAGCATTCATTTCCCAGGATTCTTTAGCCTGTTTTGTAAACAAACCAAGAAATTAGGCCGGTTTGCTCTAGAATTTAGCAGGTTAAGGAATCAAAAGCTCCAAGATATTAACAGGGCAGATAAAGACAAACTATTTTCACAGATTTTTGGTTCTAACACAAGGGGACGTAGTCTGAGAGTAAGGGAGAGAATTACATCATTAATGAGAGACGTTAGGAAGCACTTCTACACTCAGAGGGTAGGAGATATTTGGCACTTTATTCCACAAATAGGGATGGATGCTGGATCTATTGTGAATTTTAGATCTGAGATAGATAATATTTTGTTAAGCAAAGATATTATGGGATATGGGTCAAAAGGTTAGTCTACAGTTCAAGCGTGATCACTGAATGGTGAACAGGCTTGAGGAGCTGAATGACCTACTCTTGTTCTTATGTTCCTATACGGTCAGCATAGTTCACTTTGCCCTTCACAAGGTACACACATGCACCCGTTTTTAACATTGACTCAGCGACAGTGAAGGAATGGTGATACATTTCAATTCAGGGTGGCATGTGACTTGGAAGGCAACTTGCAGGGTGTGGCATTCCCATGCATCTCTGCCCTTGTCCTTCTAGATTTTCAAGGTTGAAGATGCCTTGATGGGCTACCTTGTAGATGCCCTGGTTTCTACACTGAGCAGCGTGCCTCATTCTCCCTGCAGAGACTGAGGAGGTTGTAAGGAAGATAACAGTAATCACTGGGTCAGAGACTGAGGACTGAGCAAAACTGCCTGTGTGAGTGACAGTCCTGGGATGCCAGACAAATGCCCCAATTTTGTGGAAGCAGTAAAAAGACATGGCTCAGAATCAACCTGGGGTACGATTATCAGAGGGAAACAGTAGTGCAGGATTGTAATCATATGGGGCTGCTTCCAAGCTTTAAGTATGCAAGGCTGGTATTGTTGCAATTATGTTGAAAACCACATGCACACACTGCGATCAAAAAGGTTAATGGAATGTTGGTGTTGACCTCAAAGGAATTAGAATGTAAAGGACAAGATGTTATGCTCCAGTTGTACACAGCCTCTGATCAGACTCGATGCTAAGCACTGCTAATTCAAGACAAGCTTGACTGCCCTTGGAAGGGATACAACACAGGCTCATCTGAATTCCATCAGAGTTTAATGATGTTTAAATTAAGGTTAGCATGAAGTGAAATCAGGAGGCTCTTTTTCACAGAAAGGGTAGTTGTGAAATCTGAAACTCTGCCTGAAATGGCTGCGAATATGCTGGGGAAGAATGACTACTTCAGAGGAGCAGGAGTAGGCCATTCGGCCCCTCAAGCCTGCTACGCCATTCAATCTGTTTGCTGCTGATCAATTTCCAGCTGTGATAGAGATTTTATTTGTGCAAGGGATGTTGATTAAAGGCAGGAAGTAGAGGTACTGATTAACCGTCATCCAACTGAAAGGTGGTAGAAGATCAGAGGGTTGAATGGCCTGCTCCTGTTGCAAAGTTCATGTAAATGAACAGAAGTTGAAATGGATGCATTCCAACAATGTGCACCTTACACTTTTTCACCAGTACAGTCAGGGTCCTGGGGAATGGTTGGATCACTCACCTTTTCAAAATTCTTCAGCAGTATTTCATAGTCCAGCTCTGCATTTGGTGGAACATTTAGGCAAGGCTTCCCCAGATCGCCAAAGCCATATCTAGAGTGAATGATTGAAATCTTTTATTTAAATTCAGGATGAATGAAACAAAATACATAACGACATTAGCTCCTTTGCATCAGCTCCCCATTTCTCATTCAAATACCCATGAGTATTGGGCACTCCTTAAATCCTCTTCCTTATCGTTTTGCTGGTTTTGTGTTCAGGCTGCTGTCTCACCAACGACAGGATGTGGAGTCCTTTGAGTAAATAGCTTGGGCTGGGGGAGGGGTTTCGAGATCATGGTAGTGCAGAAGACTTTGAGCCCTCAACATCTTGTGCTGTCTCCTATGTGTGGTCCCAGAACCACACGCAAATGATTCATTGCAGCTGCTGGAATTTGGGTGCATCAGAACAGCCTTGAAAAAGTTCAGAATGTTCCAGGCTCAGTTATCTGACAAGGGAAGGACAAAAGAAATAAGCCAATAAAGGAGAATACTTTGGAGAGTAGATGTTTCCAGCAACTAATCCTCTTGCTATTTAACTGTAAGTCATGGGATGTGTGTGGGGGAGTTTTGGAATTACAGCAGTTCTGCTATAACGCGGTAGTTCTATTTTCGTGCAATCCCTTGTTATAAGAAAATCGCACAATAGCAGCATCATTTAAACCGATAGGGTTAGAATGGTGTTATAATCAACACACTCTTTAAAAGTTGGCACTATAGGAACATTGTCCTCAATTTGTCAATCACGTTATAGCAAATGCACATTAACAGGACACACGTTCTCGGAGAATGACCTATAACGTTTCTCCTGGAGGTCAGTTACAAAGTCCTTCTCAAAGCGAGGTGGGGAAGTGAAAAGGCGAAAAAAAATCAGATACAAGGAATCTGAAGACCAACTGGTTTATTCACCTTTAACTCCCATAATCAAGGATGAAGCTAGATTGGATATATGCTGTGAACTGTCCTATGGCAGGAGTTCATACTTAGAGTATGAGTGTTGTCCTTCTCTAAAGACAGAGGTAAAAACAATGACTGCAGATGCTGGAAACCAGATTCTGGATTAGTGGTGCTGGAAGAGCACAGCAGTTCAGGCAGCATCCAAGTAGCTTCGAAATCGACGTTTCAGGCAAAAGCCCTTCTATGAATTCTCCTGAGGATGGAGTACAGAGTGGGTCCTTTGCAATTCTGAGAGAGTGTGGCCCTCAGTTGAGGCAGGGCCGACTGGAGAGAGGTTAGGTGCTGGCGCATTGCTGCAAGCATGGAGCGGAGGATCTTGAAGGAGAAGGGCTTTTGCCCGAAACGTCGATTTCGAAGCTACTTGGATGCTGCCTGAACTGCTGTGCTCTTCCAGCACCACTAATCCCTTCTCTAAAGACATCTGAACAGCTCTTATATAGAATGTTCAGAGTCCATTGACAGATTGGCCAGTTAGTAGGTCTTCAGCGTTGGCACTGTACTCTTCTATTCACATCAGTGAGACTGCCCTTCCTCTCTTACTAATCCAGTTCTGTTCCCTGTGCTGTTAACTCTGGATTCCATCAAGAATCTTGCCATGGTCTCTCATTACTTTCCATTTACATTCCCTCTTCAAAGATTGACTTCTATCATTCAAAGGTAAGATGTTAGCTTCCACATGTAGGACTACAGTGATTATAGTGAGGCCAGCCACCTCATACAATGTGAGTTCCCTGATTGGGGCTGTTAATCTGGTTCAATCAGGGAGCCCTGAATGACAGATAAAAAGGCTGAGTGCCAGAGACACTCTGGCAGATGCCTTGGAATAAGACAGTACTAACGTCAAGGGCTCTTCATGTGTAATCAAAGGGTGACTTGGAGATGGATGCCGGTCTCTATGTGGAGTTATTTCAAGGACACTCAGCTCTACCCCATCACCAGTGGGCATGAACATATAAGATTAGATTACTTACAGTGTGGAAACAGGCTCTTTGGCCCAACAAGTCCACACCAACCCTCCAGAGAGTGACGCACCCAGATCCACTTCCCTCTGATTAATGCACCTAAAACTATGGACAATTTAGCATGGCCAATTCACCTGACCTGCATATCTTTGGACTGTGGGAGGAAACCGGAGCACCCGGAGGAAACCCACACAGACACGGGGAGAATGTGCAAACTCCACACAGACAGTCACCTGAGGCTGGAATTGAACCCGGGTCCCTCGCGATATGAGCCAGCAGTGCTAACTACTGAGTCACCATGTCACCCCAATGGGGTTAGAGCAATGTGGGTTGCAATGAGATTTGGATAGAAAATTCAATGAGGGTCATCTGAATGCCAGGAGCAACATCTTTTGTGATTTTGCCAAGGGTGAGGTGAGTTTCCTGCTGGTTGGCAGTGATTTGCTAATTCGAAGGGGGTTATAGTTTGTCAAAAGTCTCGTATCACCTCAACTCACCTGATGGCGATTCAGTTTCATGTTGCAGCAAATCAGCCGAACAGGTTAGACTTTGAGAAATTTCTATGTGGCTGTTAGAGCAGGTACCGGGCAGTGTCAGCTCACTGCTGGCTGTGACTAGCCTTCATGTTGCTCAGGAATTATCAATAGGCACCAGCCACATGTACCACTTATCTACTGACAATCATCAGCATGTACCAACCCCCCTCTTACGATCATCATGGCCCTTCGCAGATCCACTTGCAGCCACTCAGGAACCACAGACTCGCAATGCAGGGCACATCAGCAGCTCACATTAGAGACACTGTGCACAGGGACAGGCATCCAGCTCTAAGGTTGGACCGGGCGACATCCTAAGGTTCCTCATTTGCTCAGTCTGAGGGAGTGGGGGTCGGGTGTCTTTATATATGGCTGTATGTTACATCAGCATCACACACGCTCCATGTGCCTCCAGAATCTACAGTAAGCACACTGCATGGCCAGCAAGCAGTCTTAAAGTCTTCAGGGGAGCCATTCCTCACTGAAGTCCATGGAGGCACCCATTAGTGAGGGGGCAGGGGGATCCCTGCACAGTAAGTCAAGGAAACCCTCCAATACCAATCCATTGACCACAGACTTGTTCATGGTGAGGAGTACCATGACTCAGCAGTAGGGGGAGTGGATCAGTCAGTCCTATGACTCCATAGCAACCAGGGGATAAGGCTAATGTAGTCAGGGAGATGTACAACAGCCGGTCAAGATTCTGGACACTTCTCACCCAGAGCTGCCTGGTTAGCTCCCCCTAGGGGGTGAGCCTTGGTCAGTGCATTGGCGCTCTCTACAGAAATGAAGAGGAAAAGGGATGGAGGGGGAGCAGTCAAGGTGGGTCACTTCCCTAGAAGGAAACTCAGGGACATATTCTTTGGGATTGAAAATGGGCGAGAGTTAGTGGTGAAACAGAATCGGTAAATAGGGAATACGGTATGGCATGATGGGAACAGGGTCATGTAGAAAGAGGGTCCATCTAATGCCAGGAGCTTCCTGGTTTCATGTGGGACCATGGCTGGCATGTATGCCAGGGGCTGGAGGCCAAAAGTGCCTCATAAGAAGGGCCAAAATGAAATGGATCCAGGTGTTTGGGGTATTACCAGCATGGTGATGAGTGACAAGGCTCTCAGTTCATGAAGGAAGAATTCAGCTGTTTCATAAAGAATTCGGGAACTCAATACCACTCTATTCCCAATCAAAGGGAAAGGTAGCAATGAAAAATCACTGAGGAAATCATTAAAAAGACAAAGCAAATCCAGCCTTGACGTATACAAGGTGATCCTTGAGTAGTGAAACTCACCTGCTGAATGCACGCAAAATAGTCAAATATAAAGACTAATGTCACAACACACCCAAACAACTTTTCCAATCACGAAAAAGCTACAGAAGCCAGAAGTAGTAACGGGACAAAAATCACGGTGAAACTGCAAAAAGCTAAAATTTCATTTTGACAAGATTGCCAAACCGTAGCCAGAGTGGAACATTTGAGAGCCAGCCAGGATATCCAATGTTCTCACAGCCTTAGTGGCAACTTGGGATCTGCATTGGCCAGTTGTTATCTCGATCATACGTCGTGCAAGTGAGTGATCAAATATACTGTAACAAGCACAGGAACATGAACCCAACTGAAGAAGCTGATCCTCAGCTGTCAGCCACTGATCAAAAATATGTGAACTCACCAAGTGCACCAACCTTCAGAGCAACCCAGATGCCCATAACAACCCAACAATGGAAATGATTAGATTTCCTACAGCGTGGAAACAGGCCTTTCGGTCCAACAAGTCCACACTGACCCTCCGAAGAGCAACCTACCCAGACCCATTTCCCTCTGACTAATGGACCTAACACTAAGGCCAATTCTCCTGACCTGCACATCTTTGGACTGTGGGAGGAAACCAGAGCACCCAGAGGAAACCCACACAGACACAGGGAGAGTGTACAAACTCCACACAGACAGTCGCCCGAGGCTGGAATCAAACCTGGGACCCTGGTGCTGTGAGGCAGCAGTGCTAATCACAAGCCACCGTGACACCCTCGTGGACCAACAGATAGGACAGCAACCACAAATTACAGAGGAATGACACATTTCAGGGAAGGACCATCATCCAGTTGAACTATCAATGACTACACACATTGGTGCCATATATAGATCAGCATTATTTATAAATTATGTATGCAATATGAATACAGAGACTGACAAGCCAAGAACTGCTAATGCATGAGGAACTATTGTGTTTTTATTGTCTCACTTAATTACCTTAAAATGTGCATGATAACATCTGTAACCTTTTTTTGATTTATTTTGTATATAAGAGGGGATATTTGGATTGAAATGCAATCATGTGTAAATTTCCTCCCGGGCTGGTCATGGTCAGGTGATCTCTACCATGTGGTTCATAAACTGCAGGCAGCCAACTTGCAAATATTTTAATATAAAATCCATTCTGATTAGATTGCTGTCTATTGAACTCAGGACAGTCTTTGTGCTGTTAGGTTGCTTGTCTCATTTCTACCTGAGGAGGAGCCACAAATTTGAGAAAATTTGTCTTTAGTCTCCTTACAAACTTCTTTCATGAACTTTTGATTCCATTTCCTTGCCTGGCCACAGCCTCTGATTGAAGCAGAAAGTTTTCAACAGCAACTTTCCAATTCACACTCACCTCAGCTATCGGTTCTATATCTCTGCCCATCACCTCCGAAAACCTCCGATTTCTATCTACATAACAATTCCTACTGTTGGAATGCTTCTTCTATACCGTTGATACCTTCAGAGTTAACTAATTCAAAACTCATCTGACCATTTTAAAATCTTCCACCCACTCCCTCTCTAAACCTGAGGTTATTCAAAACTTGCTGCCTGTATCCTAATTTATAGCAAGTCCCGTTCAAACATCACATTGTGTTCATTGACCCATTTTGGCTTCCAGATCACCAATGCTTCATCTTAAAATTCTTATTTTCATGTTCAAACTCTCCCTATCTCTGTAACCATCTCCCACTCCTAGCCTCTGTGTTCACCCAGTTGTTGTGGGGTAAAGGGCTAATTATACTTTGCTCTCAGCATAGCCACTCAGCATGTGCAGAAGGAGTTATGTCAAAGCGATGTCAGATCACATGGAACTGGAACTGAGTTTGCAGGGTTCCAGACGATGTCCCCTTGCAACATACCTTGTCATCCTAACTAAAGCCTCTAATATTCACCCACCTGAGTATACATCTGATCTTACTACAATTACAGTCTCTTGCACATACCTTCTTCTGTCACATCACCGTGGTGACCAGACTAAGTCCTGCAGTCTAATGAGGGTTAATGAGGTGTGCTGTTGACTTTAGTGCATGTATAAATTGGGAAATTAATGGAGTTAAAATTGTGAACCTGTGAATTATGAATCTCTCTGCTTCCTGTTCACATTCCTTCACAGTCTCATCATTCCTTATCCCTGTGACCTCCACCAAACCTTACAACCCATTGGCGCCTCTCTAATTCTGGGATTTTGTACAATCCCCTCTCATTTATCCCATCATTGGCAATTGTCACTTCAGCTGACTGGATCTGAACTCTTCAATTCCCTTCCGAACCTTGTCAGCCTCTCATCTCCTTTAAACCATTGCTTAAAACCTCCCTATGAATGAGATTTCACTTACCACCTTACCTTGCTTAAAACCAATATTTCTCTTATTAAATCCTTGTGAAATGTCTTGGGACATTTTACTAGACAAAGGGTATACACAAGTGCAAGTCATTGTTTTGTGAGCATATCTCAATTAGTTTCAATCTTCCCTTGGGTCAGAACAATCACTTCAGGACTTGAGCTTGGGAATTAGATTAACAGAGCACGGCCTTGTTAAGTAAATGGCATCCATGGGCAAGAATACAAGATGTCCTGGCTAACATTTCTCTCTCACTAAAAAAAAAACAACAAAATTGTTCATTCTGATCATGACTGTGAGGACTCGCTAGTGAAAATAGCTGCGACATTTGTCTACATAACCTTTTTTTATTCAGTCTTCAGCCAAGGTTGATACTCATTCCTAATGATGCTCGAAAACATAGTGATGGGTTGCTTTCTTGAACCACTACAACCACAATGCCATTTGGGAGGGAATTCCAAGAGTTTGACCCAATGACACTTAAGGAACAACGATATATTTTCAAGTCAAAATGGTGAGTGGCGTGAAGGGGTACCTGGAGATGGTGGTGTTCCCATGCATTTGCTGTCCTTATCCTTCAAGTTGGTAGTGGTCATGGGCTTGGAAGGTGCTGTCTAAAAAACCTCGATGAATTTCTGCAATGTATCTAGTAAATGGTACACATTGCTGCTACTGAGCGTCAACGGTGGAGGGACTGAATGTTGAAGGTGGCAAATGTGGTGCCAATCAAGTGGGCTGCTTTGGCCTGGATGGAGTTAATCACCTTTAGTGTTTTTGGATTGTAATTACAGGCAAGTGGGAAGCATTCTGTCACACTCCTGAGTTGTGCCTTGTAGATATGGACAGACTTTGGGAGTCAGGAAGTGAATTATTTGGCGCAGGATCCTCAGCTTCTGACCTGCTCTTGTAGCCACAATGTTTATATGGCATGGTTATGAGCTGGTACATAAATGCCAGTCTGTCTTCCTCCTTGCTTGGTCATGGGACATCATATGAACCCATCTCAAAATTCTGTCTCCACGTTCCAGAAACAGGGAACACAGAAAGATTGAAACATCATCCGACAGCCACCGATATGTTAGTGTAACACTTACTCAGGCATCAGATGAAGAATGCAGTGCTCTCCTCTCTGCATTTTCTCCAAGGCTTTGTCAACTCCTATGGGAATGTCTTGGTCTTCTCCTTCACCAACCACAAATGTAACGTCCCGTTGATCAAACAATACAGCACTGCTGCGACCCTCTAGATAAACTGTGGGTAAGAAAAGATTGCAAATATAAATTTCAGATGCTACTTCCAATCAATCCTTTACAAGGAGTCTTTACACTCCAAATCATGTGGGGTATCCAACACTATTAGTATAATTCACAGGGCATTAATAGGTTTGATCACAGCTCCAGCTTTGGGGTAAAGGTAGGGTGGCACAGTGGCTTAGTGGTTAGCACTGCTACCTCACAGCATTAGAGTCCCAGGTTCGATTCCAGCCTCGGGCGACTGTCTGCGTGGAGTTTGCACATTCTGCGCGGGTTTCCTCCCACAGTCCAAAGATGTGCAGGTCAGGTGAACTAGCCGTGCTGAATTGTCCATAGTGATAGGTGCATTAATCAGAGGGAATTGGGTCTGGGTGGGTTACTCTTTGGAGGGTCAGTGTGGACTTGTTGGGCTGCAGGGCCTGTTTCCACACTGTAGGGAATCTAATCTAAATGTCGAATATCGCAAGTGACTGGAAAATTTGAATTGAAATTTCTGCGAGAGTATCTGCTTCCTTTTGGGGCTAAGATGAGCAGTCGCTCCCAGTCTCCAGAAAATCTGAACTTCAAGCTGCTCTCAGGTCTCCATAAACTTCAACATGAGTTCCATGGAGATCCAACAACATGACACCCAGAACCTGACCTTGGATAATGGGATGGCTGCCCTTTACTCGGTGCTCAACTTGAGGTTTGTCATTGGGATGAGCAAGTGGATGGAAAGTGGGTGGTCCACTTCTTCAGACCGCCACCGCCTCAGATCATCAAATCAAGAGTTGGAGGTCCAATCAGCTCGACGGTGAGGCGGCCAATTCGTGTTGATACTCAGGCTGCTGCTCCCATCAGGCTTTGTGTGACAGGGCATTATGGCACATCTAGGACCGGTCAGTCACAGCTACAGATTTAAAAACTTTCCTATACCTGAATATTAAGTTAATTTG
The DNA here is from genome assembly GCF_047496795.1 of Chiloscyllium punctatum. Classification (NCBI taxonomy): domain Eukaryota; kingdom Metazoa; phylum Chordata; class Chondrichthyes; order Orectolobiformes; family Hemiscylliidae; genus Chiloscyllium; species Chiloscyllium punctatum. Next base: position 19,873,271 of record NC_092783.1, read on the forward strand.
GCTTAGTCCAAGTTGTGTCGTCTTCCTTGGAGGGATTCTTGTCATGAGGCCAGCGAGTTTTCTCATTGTGTCTTATCAATCACACCTCATTAACAACTTACCCCACTCCTGTGGCTCCCCTTTCATCTGATTCTAGTCTAATTTTACCATGCACCGTTCCCAGAGTGACGGGCCATTCACCAAGTATCTGCTAAAAGACCAGCATCCCCTGTGCTCAATGCCCACTGGTCATCTGTATCTGTTCATTGTTGACTAGGGCAACACTGCAGACAGAAAGTTCTCCTTGTGGATGCCACAAACAAATTGGTCTGCAGTTCACACCCATTATACAAACCAAATACTGGAGACTTGATTTAGGGTGTAGGTTTGCTCGCTGAGCTGTAGGTTTGATATCCAGATGTTTCATTACCTGGCTAGGTAACATCATCTGTGGCGACCTCCAAGTGAAGCGAAGATGTTGCCTCCTGCTTTCTATTTATATCTTTCTCCTGGATTGGGTTCCTGGGGTTGGTGGTGATGTCATTTCCTGTTTGTTTTCTGAGAGGTTGATAGATGGTATCTAGATCTATGTGTTTGTTTATGGCGTTGTGGTTGGAGTGCCAGGCCTCTAGGAACTCTCTGGCATGTCTTTGCTTAGCCTGTCCCAAGATAGATGTGTTGTCCCAGTCGAAATGGTGTTTTTTTTTCATCTGTGTGTAGGGCTACGAGGGAGAGAGGGTTGTGTCTATTTGTGGCTAGCTGGTGTTCGTGTATCCTTTTGGCTAACTTTCTTCCTGTTTGTCCTACATAGTGTTTGTGGCAGTCCTTGCATGGAATTTTGTAGATGACGTTGGTTTTGTCCATGGGTTGTGGGGGTCTTTTAAGTTTGTTAGTTTGTTAAGTTGTTAGTTGGAGACTTGAGTTTTATAATCCATGATGCTCTTCTGTATCCAGCTCCCATCAAGTAGAGCTAGTTGTCAGTCAGGTTCAGCCAAGGGGAACTTTCTCCAGCTCAGCAGCCTCATCTTCGTCCTTGAACAACTGCTCCTGTTCCCCCAGCTCCTCAGAATTGATCACATCACCCCATTGCCTGTTCCAATTGTACAGAGCACAGTACACTAGGATGATGGGATATACTCCCCCACATGCCCCCCCCCCCTCCTCCAGACTGCTCTGAGTTGCAGAACCTTCAACAGACCCCATTGTCTGCCCCAGCCCCATGGCCCTGGTCACAGCCTGTGCCCCACCTTGGTGAAGAGCTGCCACATTGGCTAAGTGAGCAGCACAGCACACCCTAAAAGGAATGTCTGCTCCACTCTGTCCCCTCTCCCATCTCAGATCCACATTGACCATTCCATTTCCCATTGCAATCACTAGAATCCATCATCATTGTTATGATGAAGCAATGTTGCCCTTGGAATTATAGCTTCCACCTTCTGCAATACTGAGATGGGAATGTTAAAAAGTGTAGCCAATGCCAATGGCATGGGGCAATCTGACTTTGAGTAACAGTTGAATGATCAGCACATGCACACTGCATGTGTTACACACGTGTGAAGAAATATTTGCACATGAATTGTAGCTGGAGTTTACAAATGGATGTTTCAGGTGTTTGCCCCTTCACTGTCTTAACATCCAGCAGATCCTGTGCTTCTGCCCAGCAAATTGATGCTTTCTCTGCTCACCCTGGCACTTGGCCCAGCCAATCCCCACTTGTATTTCCATCTGGAGAAGCACAATGATGGCAGATACCAAAGCTCATGGTGAACACCAGCAGCTCTAGACTCCACCTGATCACCAGAAACTCATCCAAACCTCCATCTCTCCTCTTACCTCTTACCACCTGATACACCATTTCCACCCAAAACCCAAAATGGAGATCCACCACTTTGAAATTTACCTCCAACTGTCCTCCCTGCCCATAGTACACCAAAATGATTCATATCCTGGTCCTCTCTGCTCCTCCCATGGAGGGCATGACAGTGAGAATTGCCAATTGCCCTGCCCACTAGCTTACAATGCCCTCCAATGGTGCTCCATCTATGCCCATAAACCTTGAGATTCCCCCTGTCATTGTTCTTGTCTTCATCTCCACAAATTCCTCTGCTTTCTCCCCAGGCTTGACTCACCATACCCTTTTGACAGGTTTTCTCCTGATATCCTCACACTGCACCCTCTTTAATGGTCAACAGTGGGTCCCTAGGACAGTATTCCCTCCAGACCACTGACTGAGCAGCTCCTAGACTTGACTGATGGGCCCCTAATCCCCACATTTGCACATACAAGATGTGATTCTCTAGCTGTTGCTTTGGCTGGAAGCAACCTGGTAAGTCTCCTCTGCCCCCTCTCTGCTATAATCACACCCTTCCTATAATGCAGTGACCAGAATCAGGCACAATACTCCAGTTATACCCTAAACATCATTTTATACAGTTCTAGTCGAACTTTCTTGCTCTTGTATTCTATGCCTTGTTCTATGCTAATCCTAAGCTAATTATACTTGGCTAATAAAGGCAGGTAGCTTCTTTATCATCGTAGCTGTCTGCCCTGCCACCTTTAGGGATCTGTGGATATACACACCAAGGTCAGTACTTTTCAGAGTTCACCATTCATCCCCAAGTGCATTGCCTCACACTTTTCAAGGTTGCATTGTATTTGCCACTGTTGTGCCCAGCTCAGCAGTCCACTGTTAACCTCCTGCTGTTTACAGCTATCCTGCTCACTGTCCACCATCCTATTCTGTCAGGATTCTTTTTAATAACGACCCCATCACTGAGGTTACACTTAATGAGCTGCAAATTCCTTGTCTATCACCTTCTTTCTCTTTCAACATTTGGAATAGTCCTCCAATCCTCTGAAATTTACTGCCAGGATTTGAAAACTATTGCCATAAATTCTGATCTCTCCTCTCTTGCTCTCTTCAATAGCCTATTGATTTATCGGATCTATTTTTAAGGCCACTAAATCTATTATTACTTACTGTCTCTCCCTATTCATTTCTTCCGGTATTTCACAGTCCTCCACCCTGATGTTTATTTCTACATTATCCTTTCTCATTGTGAAGATTAATGCAATATATTCATTGAAGACTGTGCCCACATCTTCTGGGTTCACACAAGCATTATCTATAGTCCCTCATGGGTCCTACTCTTTTTTCTAATCTCTTGCTCTTTATATACATATTTTTGAAAAAAAAACCTTTATGTTTTCCTTTATTCCACTCACCATCTCATGCACTGTCTTAGTTTTCCTCATTCCCTTTCTAAGCTCCCTCCTATACTTTTATCCTCCTGTCAGGATTCTGGTGTGCTGAGCCCACAGTACCTTCTCTAAGCTTCTCCTTTCTCCTTAATCTATCCTAATGTTCTTTGACATCCAAGATTCGCCAGTCTTGGTCACACCATTTTCCATTATTGTAACGTGGCGGCACGATAGCTCAGTGGTTAGCACTGCTGCCTTATAGTGCCAGGGACCCGGGTTTGATTCCAGCCTTGGACGACTGTCTGTGTGGGAGTTTGCATATGTGCACAGTCTCCCTGTGTCTGTGTGGTTTTACCCCGGGTGCTCCAGTTTCCAACCATGCTTTAAAAATATGCAGGTTTGGGTGGATTGGCAATGCTAAATTGCCCATAGTGTTCAGGGATGTGTATGCTAGGTTCATTAGTCAGGGGAAATATGGAGTGCTAGGGTAGAAGAATGGGTCTGGATGGGATACTCTTTGGAGGTTCGGTGTGGACTTGTTGGGCCAAATGGGCTGTTTCAACACTGTAGGGATTCTATGTTTACTCTCACTATTTCCAACTTGAATACCTCCCTCAGCTCTGACAGTTTCTTTCTGCAAGTAACTGCTTCCAGTCCACTTTGGCTAAATCGTACCTTCTTTAACATTCTGCCTAAGCCAATCCAAGGTCCCACTGAGGTTCTGCAGACGCCATTTGGCATGCCAACACTTTGATTTCTAGCTTCAGACATCAATGCCACGCACAGACCTCAGAGGTCAACACATTAAAAAGAAAAGTAGATGGGGCATTGATCTTAAGTAAAATTAGTTTGTCCTTAGTTAGAATTCAGAATTGGGACATTATGGTGCAATTGTACAGGATGTTGATGCGGCTACTTTTGGAGTACAGTGTACAGTTCTAATCGCCCTACTATAGGAAGAATATTATTAAATTGGGGAGGGTTCAGAAAAGATTTATCAGAAAGTTGCCTGGACTGGAGGGTTTGAGCTGTAGGGAAAGGCTGAATAGGCTGAGACTATTTTCACTGGAGCATCAGGGATTAAGGGTGACCTTATAAAGGTTTATAAAATCACGAGGGGCATAGATAAGGTAAATAGCAAAGATCTTTTCTGTAGAGGTAAGGAAGTTGAAAACTGGAGGGCATAATTTTAAGGTGAGAGGAGAAAGATTTAACAGGAACCTGAGGAGCATTTTTTTCACAAAAGAGGGTGGTTCATGTGTGGAATGAACTGCCAGAGGAAGTGGTAGAGGCAGGTACAGTTACAATATTTAAAAGACATTTGGACAGGTACATGAATAAGAAAGCTTAGAGGGATATGTGCCAAATGCAGGCAATGGAAATGGTTTAGTTTGGGAAGCTTGGTCGGCATGGGTGAGTTGGATCGAGGGGGTCTGTTTCCGTGTGGTATGATTCGATTAGTCTAAGTTATAGCCTCCAACATACTCCCCAATGGACGGATCTTCCACCTGCATGGCTTTATTTTTGAATATTAGGTCCAGAAATGCATCTCTTGTCTTTATTGTTGAGGAAAGGCTCAGAAAAGTGAATACATGAACTCAATATTCATACATTCTTCCCCAGCAGCATCTACCTCTCCATGCAGCCTTAGTCCCAATGGTAGATCTTTATTCCAACCCTTATGCTGCTCGCGATTCCTGCCGATGGGCACTCTCTATGGTTTCTTTGTAGTCAGGTACAATGGGCAAATAGAAATTCCCAATGAAGTGCCCTTTAACCACCTGAAAAGCTTTTTAATCAGTGATTTAAAAATAGCTGTCCAGCTTCCAATGTCAGCCCCATTCTCCTTCCGTCCAGCAATAAAACCACAGAGCTTCTGTCCTTTCGGGAACGGAAGATCTATCTATTTGATTTGAATCATGATCAAGGGCAAATACAGTCAGCAAAATCAATTCTGTTCTGTTGTAGATTTCCCCATGAGTAGCTGTTTCCAGTCCACTTTGGCCAGATCCTGTTTTATTTTAATAAAGTCTGACTTATCTAAATTGAAAAGCTGGCTGTGGCCGTGAGCTGCTTATGATTTTAAGGATTTTGAGTTGAATTGATAAGGTGGACAGAGAGAAACTGTTTTCACTGGTAAAGGAATGTTCACAAAAAGGACATGAATATGCAACTCCAGCTCGGTTATTCAGTTGCGACATTAAGTAAAGCCTATACACACCCAGGATGGTACAGTATGGAACAAACTTTCACAAACATTAGTGGAAGACATTTCAACAAATAATTTTGGGTGTGAAATTAGTGGATTTGTGCAGGACACCAGGATGTGGAGGGAAGGCAGGTGGATGGAGTTAGTAAATGGACCAGCTATGATCTCATTCAACAATAAAGCAGACTTCCTGCCGAATAGTTTACTCCTGTTCCTCTCTTCTTCCTTTGTTTTGATACACAATCCACAATGTTGGCCTTCCTTTGTGCCAAAGTGGAAAATTGCTCTGTTTTAACCCTCAATGTAACTCAATCCTGAGATCTATAAAATATAGTCAAGAAAAATAGAGCAAAACTTTTCACTTCAGTTGGGGGGAGGGGTCAGAAAACAGGGGGCATAGTTCTAAGGTCAAGTGCTAGAGGTTTTCAGGGACTTCGAGGGAAAACGTCTTCAACCAGTGAGTTGTGCGTATCTAGAACTCACTGCCTTGTAGAGGCATGAGCCCTCAAGGCATTGAAGAAGTATTTCGATGAGCACTTGGAGCACCATAGTATACAAGGTTATGGGCCGAGAGCTGGAATTTGGGTTTGAGGCAGATGCATGATGACCAGCGCAGACACCATGGGCCAAGGAGTCTTTTTCAGCAAAACTCTATGTGACTATCACATGAATAAAAGAACATTTCTGGAACTTGACGTAAGTTTCAAGTGTAACAGTGGCATTTTCCTTGTCAGATCTCTTTGACCCCCCCCCATCCTTTTCTTGAAGTTCAAAGTGGCAGCAGTATCAGAGGCAATTTAAAATAAATTAGTGCCAGAGATAACTAAAAAAACTACCATAAATAATGCATATTGTTTATAAATAATGTATGGATTAAATTTGCATGTATTATCGCATATTTATATAATGAGTGAATATATGTAAGCGAGTAATACCATATAAACATAAGTATTTCACCCATCATATTCACTGAACTCGAGCTTACCAGTATATCTCCCCGACATCAGCATCACTGTCCCTGGTTTGTCCTGTCTTACTAGCAGGGCAGAGCCAGCATATCACTGGCACCACAGTGATATATCGTTGGGAGACGCTGCCTGGACATATTCAATTTTAACTCTGACGCCCGTGAAGTCTCATGGCATCAGGTTAATAAACATGGACGAGGAAAGGATCTGCAGCTTGCCAGTACGGTTCCTAGCCTTTCCTCAGTGGATGAATCAGTATTCCTCCTTGTTAAACACTAATTGGAAAGAAGCACTGAGGTTAACCAGGGCAGAGAATATAGTCTCGGTGGGGAGAGTTTCAGTGTCTGGCACCACATGTGGCTGAACTGCCAGTTCAAAGGACATTGCTGTTAGACAGAGGACTGCAGCAGACAGTGAAGGAACCTACAAGAGGGAACAACTTATTGATCTCATCCTCACCAATCTGCCTGCTGCAAATAGAAGGAGTGACAACACACTTCTTGTGAAGATGAGGCCCTCTATACCCTACACATAGTTAAAATGCCCTCCACTATATTTTGTGGTACTGACACTGTGCTATGTAGACAGATTTTGAACATATCAAGCAAGTCAAAACTGGATATCCATGAGGTATTATGGGTCATCAGCAGCAGGAGAATTGTATTCAACTGCAATCTGTTATTTCATGACCTGGTGAACACTCCCACTTTACCTGCACTTCTCACAAATTAGTCTACTGCACTCACTGCTCACAATGTGATCTTCGCCACATTGGGGAAATAAAGCATAGACTGAGTGACCGCTTTGCAGAACGTCTACGTTCTGTCTGTAAAAAAGACCCTGAGCTTCCACTTGCCTGCCACTTTAATACACCACTCTGTTTCCTGGCCAATATCTCTGTCTCAGGCTTGTTTCAGTGTTCCAGAGAAGCTCAGCACAAGCTGGAAGAACAACACCTCATGGGGACCCTGCAGCCCTCCAGGCTCAATATTGAGTTCAATAATTTTAGGGCCTGAACTTCCCCAAGTCCTAGTCCGCTACCATACACACCAAGCCTTGTTAGCACATAGTCTGCTATTACACACGACCTATTGTTAGCCGCTAACAGTCTCCGTTAACACAGGTTCCCGATGATGGGGTTTTGCCCGAAACGTCAGTTCTCCTGCTCCTTGGATGCTGCCTCACCTGCTGTGCTTTTCCAGCATAACTCTAATCTTGAGTCTCCGTTAACAACTATTCACCCTCCCAGCCAAATTGTTATCGACACCTTTTGTCTGTCCAACTGTTCTTCTCTCTCTTTGGGCTCTATCCCTCTTAATGTTTATTCCTTCCCCCTCCCCCGCCCTATCTTCTGCATATAAATGGATATTTTCCAAGCTACCGTCAGTTCTGAGGAAGGATCACCAGACCTGGAACACCAACTTTAATTTCTCTTCACAGATGATGCCAGACCTGTTGAGCTTTTCCAGCAACTTCTGTTTTTGTTTCTGATTTACAGCATTCACAGTTCTTTTGGTTTTGAGACCAGATCTAAGCTCTGCAGTTCTGTCATATCCAGTCATGAATGGTGGCGAACTTAATAATAGACAACTAAAATAGGAGGCTCCACAAATGGGCCCATCCTCAATGATGGGTGAGCCCAGCGCATCAATGTAAAACATACATCACAGATTCTAGTCTTCAGCCAATTTGATTCAATCCAAAAAATACCAAGATGCAGCTGCAGGCACTGGGTACTGCAAAGGCTAGGGGTCCTGATGACATTCTGGTAATAATACTGAGGACTTGTGCTCCTAAACTAACAGAGCTACCTAATCGAATTGTTCCAATACATCTACAACACTGGTGTCCACCCAGCAATGTGGAAAATCATCCATGTATTCCTTTCCACAAACAGGATAAATCCACTCTGGACAATTACTGTCTGTAGTGAAGTAATGAAAGGTGTGGTCAACAGTGCCATTAAAAGTTTGCTTACTCAGCAATAAAGTGCTCAGTGACACTCAGTTTGGATTCCACCATGGCCATTCAGCTCCTGACCTCATTACAGCCTTGGTTCAAACATGGACTAAAAAGGTGAATTTCAGAGAGGAGGTGAGAGTGACAGGCCTTGACATCAAGGCCACATTTGACTGAGTATAGTTTCAAGGGAGTCAATGGGCATCAGGGCACAAACTCTCCACTTGCTGGGGTCTTTCCTGGCATAGCATACGATAATTATATTTCTTGGAGGTCAAAAATCTCACTCCTGCAATATCGCTGCAGGAGAACATGAGGGCAGTGTCTTAGGCCCAACCACCTTACAGCTGCTTCATCAATGACTTTCAGTCCGAAATAAGATCAAAAGTGGAGATGGTCGCTGCTGATCACACAATGTTCGGTACCATTCACAGCTCCTCAGATACTGAAGCTGTCCAAATGCCTATAAAGCAAGATTTGGACAGGAACTGGGCTTAGGCTGATAAGTGAAAAGTAGCATTTAAGAAAGCGAATGCAATGTTGTCATTTATCTCAAGAGGGTGGGAATATAAAAGCACCGTTGTGCTACTGAGACTTTATAAAGCTCTGGTTAGGCCTCATTTGGAGTACTGTGTCCAGTTTTGGTCCCCACACCTCAGGAAGGACTGGCACTGGAGCGTGTCCAGTGGAGATTTACATGGATGATCCCTGGAATGGTAGGTCTAACATATGAGGAACGGCTGAGGATCCTGGGACTGTATTCATTGGAGTTTAGAAGATTAGGGGGAGATCTAATAGAAACTTACAAGATAATACATGGCTTGGAGAGGGTTTCCAAGCTAGGAAATTGTTTCCGTTAGGCAAGGAGACTAGGATCCGTGGACACAGCCTTAGAATTAGAGGGGGTAAATTCAGAACAGAAATGCGGAGACATTTCTTCAGCCAGAGAGTGGTGGGCCTGTGGAATTCATTGCTGCAGAGTGCAGTGGAGGCCGGGACGCTAAATGTCTTCAAGGCAGAGATCGATAAATTCTTGATTCACAAGGAATTAAGGTCTATGGGGTGAATGCGGGTAAGTGGAGTTGAAATGCCCATCAGCCATGATTGAATGGTGGAATGGACTCGATGGGCTGAATGGCTTTCCTTCCACTCCTATATCTTATGGTCTTATTTGTGTCACACAAGTGTCAGGTAATGATTATCTTCAATAAGAGAGAATCTAACCATTTCCCCTTGAAATCCAGTGTTATTGCCATCACTGAATCCCCCACTAACAACATCCGAGGGATCACTATTGACCAGGAGCTGAACTGGACCCACCATATAAATACAATGGTGGCAAGAACATATCAGAAGCTATTTATTCTCCGGTGACTAACTCAGCACATGCCTACCTAAAGCCTGTCTATCATCTACAAGCTGCAAATAAGGAGTTTGTTGGAAATCTGTCGATTTGTTTGGATGGGTGCAGTTCACTAAGAGAGAAGAAGCTAGATGTCATTGCAGAACAAAGCAGCCCATTGAAGTGACACCCTAACAGCCACCACAAACATGGACTTGCTCTCACTCTGACACACAGTGGCAGCAGTGTGTACCATCTTCAAGATATACTGCAATAACTCACCAGTGTTCCTTCAACAGCAGCAAACCCATGACCTCTACCATCCAGAAGGACAAGGGCAGCAGATAGATGTGAAAACCATAGACTGCAAGTTCCCCTTCAAGCTACACAGCATCCTGGTTTTGGGAGAAAAATCAGTGTTGTTTGGACAAATTCCTGAAACTCCATCACTCTAGGTGTTCCTACACCCTAGGGAATGTAAGAGGCAGTTCATCACCACCTCCAAGCTAACTCACCTCCCTAAACAAATAAATAAAAGACCCTTTGACTGCTCAAAACTCCAAACACAAAATTATTATTTGCTCTTTAAAGGTGAATGCCCAGAGCAGAATCCATCACCTCTATGTATGGGTAACGTTATGCTACGGCTGTTAGCCGTGACATACTGAGTTTAAACTCCACTTGGTTACAACAACAATCAATCATGGTAGTGCTTGACTCTCAGCTAGAAGGTCAAAGGTTCAAGTTTAATGTCAGCACCTTCAAATCTCTAAGCTGACATTGCAATGCAGACTGACGGGAGTGCTGCATTGTTGGAGGTGCCATCTTTCAGACAAGATAGATAAAAGATTGCCGAGCTATTTATTTAATCGCTGTACATCATCGGCTATAAAGTTGGTAAGATGGCCTAAGATTCTGAAAGGTGCTATGCAAATGCAATTTTCCGTCATTAAAGTTTTCACCTGCTCTTGGCCCCCGGTTCTACTCCATCTGGCAGTGAATCAATAAGAATCCCAACCACCCATAAAGTTACCACTGTCACCAAAAGGGATGGCACTGTTGAGAAGCCAACCCTGTGGGTATGGGTGACACCATGAAGGAGGTGGTGAAAACATAGGGAGAGTCATAAACACTCGAGTGGTATTGAAAGCATGAGAGGCATAAGAAAAGTTCACAATCCCACTGTCTTCAGCAGCAAAATACCAATGCAGGCTGTCACTCTGGAACAGTAGCATTATTATTTATGGAATAAATATGGAACAGTCATTATTTTCAATAATTCCTTGCATACAGAGTGAGCTGACTGGAGCATTTTAACTGTATTGTTGTAGGAAAGGTAATTAATTGTAATAAGCCTGGCAATGACCCTGTCGAACTGTGATGTACTTGCTGATCCACACAATGCCTCAGCCATTCCATACACATTTTCAAGGCAAAGGCTACAATATTTCAAAAGGGACAGGGACAAAGGATGCAGATAGCACACAGGAGGTTTCTCCCCTCGCACCCTGTTCAAGGAAAGATTCTAAGTAGCTAACATTGCGAAGGAAAAACGTAGAACACAGCTTCTATTATTATGTGTTTCCATTTCCCCATCTTTGAGAGTTTGTTTAAGTTTTTGCCTTGAGGTGCTTGTCCTGGCAAGAACATGCTGTACTTAGGAGATTGGCAGGGAGTTTGGACTGAAGTGCTTGAACAGAACATTCAGTACATTCTGACTCAGATCAGCCACTCCTGTAGCATAAGCAAAATATGATCCTTCAAAGAAATTGTAGGGCCCCTATATTGCCTTCTATTATTAATATTCTTTAATCTCATTTCAAAGCCAATCCTTTACTAATTTTATAGCAGAGATTTATGTTCTTGAAGTACAGCTAATGTTGTATTGCTATCCTCTAGGCTTAAAAAGAGAATCATTTCTTTCATAATATGTGGATATTTAATTAAACACAGTGCAAGGTGCAAGTTGCACATCACTTATTGTGTGCCATATGAGCCTTGGGCTAGATATTCACCCAACAGCAGAAATGTCTGTTGATATGTATCTTCAATGTGATAAAACAACTCCAATTGCTTCACAATCTGATTATCAAACGAAATTGGGTACTGAGCCACACAAGGAGACATTAGGTTAGATGATAAAAGATGTGGCAGGACATATACAATTGAAAGTAGGGCCCAGGGAAGTGTTACTGAACAAATGGACCTATGAATGCAAGTGTGCATTTCCTTGAAAGTGAGGATTACAGGTAGACAGGGTGGTGACAAAAGTGTTTGGCACATTTTCCTTCATTAGTCAGAACATTGAATATTGGAGTTGGAATGTCAAGTTGCGGCTGGACAGGGCTTGTTGAGGCCACTCTTAGAATACTGCATTCAGTTCTGGTCGCTCTTCTATAGGAAGGATGTTGTTAAACTTGACAGAGTGCAGAAAGGACATATAAGGATGTTTCCGGGGTTGGAGAATTTGGGCTGTAGGGAGAGGCTGAATAGGCTGGGGCTATTTTCTCTGGAGCATCGGAGGCTGAGGGGTGACCTTATAGAGGTTTATAAAAACATGAGGGGCATGATAGGGTGAATAGCCAAGGTCTTTTTTCCTAGGGTGGTGAATTCTAAAACTAGACGGCATTGTTTAAAATGAGAGGGGAAAGAGTTAAAAAGGACCTAAGGGTCAACCTTTCCATGCAGAGATTGGTGCGTGTATGGAATGAGATGCTAGAGGAAGGAGTGGAGGCTGCTACAATTATGACATTTACAAGGCATCTGGGTGGGTATATGGATAGCCTCATTCCTGATGAAGGGCTTACGCCTGAAACTTCAGTTCTCCTGCTCCTTGGATGCTGCCTGACCGGCTGTGCTTTTCCAGCACCACACTCTTCGAGTCTTGGTAAATGGATAGGAAGGGTTTGGAGGGATAGGGGCCAAATGTTGGCAAATGGGACAAGGCCAGATTGGGATATGTTGGTGCAGATGAGTTGGACCAAAGTGTATGTATGACTTTATGACTCTATGACTATGACTCTGTGTGGTCAAAGCAATAGGTTTCATGGAAAGTCTTCGAAAGAGTAAGAGAAGCAGAGGCTTAGGAAAGAAATTCCAGAGCTTAGGACCTCAGCAGCTGAAGGTACAGCCACTGAAGATTAAGTGAATATCATGGTGGAAGCTTCAGAGACCAGAATTAGAGAAGCTGCTTTCTCAGTGACCTTCTCTCCATCATTAGGTCAGAAATAGGGATATTCACTGATGCCCACAAAATGCTCAAAACCATTCACAACTCCTCAGTTACTGAAGCACGGGTGTCACACAATGACGTCTCCAACAAGAGAGAATCCAACCTTCTCCTCTTGACATGCAATGGCACTATCATTGCAAAATCTGCCACTAAGAACATCCTGTGGGCTACCACTGACCAGAAACTGAGCTGGCTGAGCCACATATAAATACTGTGGCTCCAACAAAATAATCAGAGGTTGGGAATCCTATGGTGAGTAACTCACTTCATGTTCCCCAAAGCCTGTCCACTTTTTAAAAGGCACAAATTGAGAGTGTGATGGAATAAACTCCATTCGCCTGGATGAGTGCAGCTCCAACAACACTCAAGAATGTCAAAATCACCCAGGACAAAGCAGCCCGTTTGATTGGCATCTGATCCATTACTTTCAACATTCACTCTCTCTATCATTGACATTCAGTGGCAGCAGTGGGTACAGTCTACAAGATGCACTGTAGCAAGATCCAGGCACCTTGGAAAATATCAGCTAAACATGAAACCATGAACACCTAGAAATTCACAGGTAACAGATGCATAGGAGGACTATCACCTGCATGTTCACTTCTAAGTTGGAGCTATATGATAGTTCTTCACTGTTGCTGAATCGAAGCCTGCTTGCTAATAGACTGTGTGTCTGCTTACACACTCATGGACAGCAGTGGTTCAAGAAGGTGATTCAACATCACCATCTTAGGGGCAATTATGGATGGTCAGTAAATGCAGGCCTAGCCAGCAATGCTCATATCCCATGAAAGGTTAAAAACACTCAAAGGTGTTAAAGAACTGCAGATCTGGAGAAGGTTACAAAGCAGGAACAGTGAATTACTTGAACGTAAGGATGAGAATTTTAAAATTGGGTTGTTGCTTCTGAGAGCCAGTGTAGGTTATTGAACACAGGAATGATGTATGAATGGGACTTGATGTAGTTTAGGAGACTGGCAACAGAGTTCTGGATTACTACAAGTCACGGAACATTGGAACATGGGACATAGGAACACGAATAGGACTTTCAAGTGTGCTCCACTAAACAACAAGAAACTGACCAATCTATTTGAGCTCTCAACCCCACTCCCCTGTTTGCCCCTTATAACAGGTCACTCCTTTGTCTATCAAAAACCTATGTAAGGCTTGAATAAATTCACTGACTCATCTCTCACTGTTTTCTAGGGACTAGAATTCTGGAGACCAAACGAAAAAAAAATCTTCTCATCTTCACCTTAAAAGGGAAATTTCTAACTTTTTAATTTGTCACTTGTTTCTAGTCTCTTCTACATGAGGAAACATCCTCTCACAACCTTCCCTGACAAGTCTCCTCAGAAATTTTATGCTTCAATAAAAACTCCTCACATTCTTCCAAACTCCAGTAACTGAAAACCTAACTTGGTCAACTTTGCTTCACAAAAGAAGTCCTTCATCTTCGGATTAAGATAACTGAATCTTCTCAGAACTGCTTCTAAAGCAATTATATCCTTCTTCAAAAAAGGCCCAAGCTCTACATAGTACACCAGATGTGGTCACACCAAGGCCCTGGACAGCTGCTGAAAAACATTCTTACTTTGAATTCCATTCCCTTATAATAAATATTAATATTCCATTTGCCTTCCTCATCACTTGCTGTCCTGCAAAGTAACATTTCTCATTTACTGTGCCAGGATATCCAGATCCCTCTGTACCAATGCGTTTTGGTAATTTTTTCTCCATTTAAATAGCTTCCTAATTCTCCTGCCAGTGTTGATAGGTTTGCATTTCCCACATTGTATACCATCTGCCTTTTTTTCCTTACTCAACGTATATCCCTTTGCAGTTTCTACCTCCTCTTGACACTTACTTTTGTATATATCTCACTGTCACCAGCAAGCTTAGCTACCATTCATCTGCTCACTTTATCCAAGTCATTGAAATAAATCGTGCATAGTTGTCCCTGCATTGATCCCTTTGGCAATCCACTGGTTACAGCTTGCTAACACAAAATGATTCATTTATCTCTACTCTCCGCTTCCCACTGGTTAACCAGTCCTTTATTAGGGCCTCATTAGATTCAAAACATTAATTCAGTTTTCTCTCCACAGATGCTGCCAGACCTGTTGAGTTTCTCCACTACTTTCTGTCTCTGGTTCTGACTTACAGCATCCACAGTTCTTTGTTTTACTTCATCCATGATAATATATTACCCCTCCCACCCACCACCCCCCAACACGCCCCAAACCATAAGCCCCTAATGTATGTTCTAGCCTTTGATGGTGTCTCCTAAACAAAAAGACTTTTTAAAAATCTAAACGCATTATGTCTACAGGTCCACTTAACCTGTCTTATTTGTCACTTTCTCCAAGAACTCTCATAAATTATTCAGACACGATTCCACATTCACAAAGCCATGTTAACTCTGCCAGATCCCACTATGGTTTTCTTAGTATCCCGTTAAACACCCCTTATTAATGAATTCTTATAATTTCTTTATGCAAGATGTTAGGCCAACAGGCATGTAGTTTCTGTCTCCCTCCTTTCTTGAAGAAATATGTTAAATTTGTTGCTTTACAATCAGCTAGGACCATTCCAAAACCCTAGTAATTTTAGAGGATGATCATTGATATTATCTATGCCATCACTTCTTTTAAGATCCTAAGATGTAGCCTCTCAGGTCTATAATTATTAAAACTTTCCCAGCACTGTTTCACTGATGATGGTCATTGTTTTCACTGTCTCCCTCATTTTTGCCTCCTGATTTTTAAGTTTCTTTGGAATGTTTCAAAATTATCTGCAGTAAAGACACTAAGAAAATATATGCTGTCAATTCCTGTTTTTCAATTTTTAGTTCTACCAGACTTATTCTCCAGTTAGTAACTCTTTTCCTTTTTAAATACTTGCACAAGTGACTGCTATGCTTTTATATTTTCATCTAGCTTTGTTTCATACTATACTTTATCCTCCCTTTTTTAAGTCAGTTTTTGCAGTTCTTAAAATCCATCCAATTTTCTAATCCATCACTAATCTTTGCAGAATTGCAAATCTTTCTTTCACTTTGATATTATTCTTAATCCTCTCCTTTTTTTGATGTTTCCTTCTTAAAGAGTCCTTCTTTCCCTCTGGGTTAGATCTTTATTACATTTATTAAATTATTATTAAACAAAATAAATTATCATTAAGTTATTATTAAATGCATTATTAAACATCTCTTTAAATTTCTGCCACTGTATCTCTACTGAATTACTTTTCAACATTTTTCCCAGTTCACTTTAACTATCTGTTTTCATACCTTTACAAATACCTTTAATCAGGTTTAAAACAAATCCTTTAATCCACATTTCTCGACTTCAAACTGAATATAAAATTCTATCATATTATGACCATTGTCACCTAAAGGCGTCTTTACTATAGTGCTGTTGATTAATCCTGTTTCATTATACATTTTGGGATCTAGAATAGCTTACTCCTTGGTTAATTCAAGAACATATTGGCCTAAGCAATTGTTCTGAATATATTGTATGAACAAATTTTCCAGGTTACTATTGCTAATCTGATTCACCTAAACTAAACTCATCCATGATTATTATTGTAGCATTGTTACATTTCTTCTTGCATTCTAAATATTGTTATGTAACCCAGAAACTTGAGTATTTCTTCCCAAAATAATTATACATGTGGCTCCATTGAGCTAAGGTCATCTCTCACTATGACACTAATGTTACCTACAAACCTACCTCACCATCTTTTCCTAGTATTCTGTAATTCTGAAACATCATAATCCCTTTAGTGTCCAGGTTCCAATCTTTCTCACTTTGTAGCCATGTTTCCTTAAAGGCTATTAGGTCATCCATAGTTGTTTCTATCTGTGTTTACGATTTTTCCATTTTGTTATCGATGCTGTTCACATTTGGAGAGAGAGAGCCATTTTTGTTATCTCAGGTTTTATGTGCTCGTAAACTGTTACATTTAGAGATGTTCTGAATCTTTCTGCTCCATTCTGGCTATCATTACCCAGATTACTACCATGCTCAACTATCTTGTGAAATTGAATATCTCTTCTTCAACACGATCCCTTTCCTTCCCTGTTTAATTTAAAACCCTCCTTTACTGCCTAAACCCTGGCATCATGCAGGCTACACAGCCGTTCTGGACTCTGGCTCTTGGTTACAGAGGACTGTGTCTATTCCCTGACTATATTGCTCCTAATTACTCCTACATTCCCAATCAGTCTCCTCAATTGAATGACTGCAGTGCAATAGTCAGTTCGGACATCATCTTGCAGCCTCCAAACAAGCTCAAGAACTTTGATCCTATTGGAGAATTGGAAGGTTTGAGGCTTCATCATTTTTAAATGTCGGCCCCCTAATCTGTCTCATTCATAAAAATATCTTCCTGTTGACCACTGACCTCATTCTGGAGGGTGTGACTGCCTTCTGGAACAAAGCACCTTGATACCATTCTCCCCCACTGATGTGTCACAGTGTCTATAGCTGAGTCTGCAGCGCATTGACACTGAGCTGAAGTTCCTTGAGCTGCAGACATGTTTGCCTCCAATTGCACTGGTGTCCACCACCTCTCACATACAACAGCTGCAACACATCACATGCCCTGCCATCTTTATTGGATTAGTTTATTTATTTTTCCTAGTTAATTTATATTTAATTAACCCAAAACCACTGTAAACATTAATATCATTAATGAACCTACTGTCTTACAAAAAGCTTTTTAATAAATTACCTGAGTTTTGAAGATATTTATTCAACAAACATTAAAACAAACCAAACTGAAATTCCCTACTTTAGATAAAAGAAAAAGGCAAAACGCTCAACCCATCCATCTCTTAACTTGTCTGTTATTGCATGGCACTTTCATTTTAATTGGAACACTCTGAACCTAGAAACTCGACCACCCAGCTCTCACAGCATCCCTACAGTGCAGAGAGAGGCCATTCAGCCTACTGAGTCTGCACCAACCTCCAAAGAGTGTCCCACCCAGATCCAATCTCCTACACCCTACACTATAAACGTGCATTTTGCATGGCTAATACACCTAGCCTGCCCGTCCTTGAACATTAAAGGGCAATTTAGCATGGACAATCCACCTAACCTGCACATCTTTAGAGTGTGGGAGAAAGCCAGAGCAGCCAGAGGAAACCCGCTCAGACACGGGGAAAATGTGCACACTTCACAAAGTCACCTGAGGCTGGAATCGAACCCAGGTCCCTGGTCCTGTGAGGTAGCACTGCTGACCACTGAGCCACTGTGCCTCTCATCAGCATTGCTAAGTTATCCTCTATATCTGGTAAGCAATTATGTTTTCTACAGCTACTGGAAGCTGGAAAATGATAGATATGTGGGAGAATACCAAGAGTGTATTGGAATTCCAAGCTTGAAACTAACGAGGGAATGAATGAGGATTTCAGAAGTGGATAAACTGAGAAACGGTGGAATTTTCCAGTTTGCAGAGTAAATCTGCAAAAAGACATGATTAATAGGGAGAAACAGTTTCCCTGTAAAGCTCTGAAAACTCGCAACATCTGCCGGTGCCAAAATCCTGTAACATCTAGTTTGCATTTTATATTTAATCCTCATTAATCTAAATGCCAGTGGATCAGAACACATGATGCTTAATACTTATTAATATACTTTCCATAGAATCATTCTATTCTTAGTTACCATAAAATGATAATTATCAAATCCATTACATATTAGTTTTTCTCCTCACTTTCCTTCAGAAATATTACTTATACGGGTTGTTAAAAAATCTGTGTTCAGTCATCGAATGCTGTATTCTGTACAGTTTGTGATACTGTAATTGATTCATTTGTTTAATAATTAATAATTGATTGCCTGATTACCAATTGAGCCAAATATGACAAAAATACTGTAGTGAACTTGAAAATCCTTCAAGTAAATACTAAATACTCCAGCAATAGGGAAAATAAGACAAGCACAGGATGGGCATAATATGAAGTTAGTATAACAGTGTAAAGGCACCTACACATCAGCAACAGGAGATGTGAATTTCAGTTTGCATTTCAGATTTCCAGCACTTGCAATATTCCATTTCGTTACTATCTCTGTTATTATCCTTCTTATTATCCCTTTATGCTTTAGAACTTGGCTGATGGGAATAATGCATAAGAATTGGTTGTTGCATGCAAATCTAAAATAGTGATGAGTTTTGTGCACGGGTTTGCGAATCATTCTGGTTTCCATACATCAAATACATGGTCCACTGACAGAGGGGAGAGAAACATACATTAAAATCTGATCACTTCCTTACAGGTTACCTGGTGAATAAGTTCATACCTTCAACAGTGGCTCCTTCGTTAGGGGTGGAAAACCCCTGCCCTTTCTTCTTAATCCTACGAATGATGCCTCCATCTTCATACTCTGTTAAATCCTCGCCTTTGAAGTCTAAGAGTTCAACCTGAAACAATAAACATCTTTGTTAGAAATGCAACAAAGCTGGCCATGGGGCAAGGGCATTATTACATCAGCTTAATTTCTGGATGCAAGAACTAAACAAAACTTCAATTTATATTGCGATCTGAAGAAATACAGTAAAATCAATGTGACAAATATAAGCAAGGATACAAACCATCCTGAGACAGCATCTAGCAAGGTTCATGCAACCATCAGTTCCCCTTCCCCCACATCACTGCTTCTGTGCTCAGGTTTCAAAACATCTCAAGGCCAATGAGTAAATTTATGAGCACACGGGTATGTAAAGGACAGGGACCAATTAGTTATCCTATCAGTCATGTCCTCCAGTTTCAGAGTGTAACCATGCCCCAGTCAGAGGCACAACAGGCAAAGGAAAAAAGAAAAGGTCATTTAGCAAAGACATTCTCATCGACTTCTGGAAACGCTCAACAAAGCTCCAAAAGTGCAGGGTAGTTAAGGGAGACAGTTCCCAATCCCAGCTTTTTATATAAATAGTCAAATTGATGAGCATGCTCCCACTTGAATACCTTGTTTGCAGCAAGTCTGGTGAGTCAGTGTAATGACATTGGACTGGCAACCCAGAGGCCCTGGCTAATGCAGAAGCACAAATCCCATCAAAAATTCAATTAACAAGACAGGGAAGTGAAAGCTGGATTCAGTATTGCTAAGCATGAAACTGTCGTCAGTTATTACAAAAAGGCCAGCTGGTTCTTCATTGCCCTGGAGGGAGAGAAATCTGCCAGCCTCACCTGCTCTGGCCTACCTGTGATTTCAAATTCACAGCAATAGACTCTTAACTGGCCTAGCAAGCTCCTGACAATGGAGGAACACTGCAGAAAGCTACAAAACTGAAGGTATTGGGAGTCTGAGTCCATGAATCACAAAACGCTAGCATCTAAATGCAGCAGGTATCAGGGAAGTCAAATGGAATGTTGGTTTTATTTCAAAGGGACTAGGTTATAAATGTTGGGAGGTTTTACTAGAATTATACAAGTCATTAGTCAGACTACAGCTGGGATACTGACAGCAGATTTGAGCCACTTATCTGTGGAAAGATAAATTAACATTAGAGACAGTTCAAAGAAGATTCAGTGGATTGATACGAAATAAGAGGAAAGTGTCTCCTGAAGAGAGATTGAATATATTGGGCCTGTACTCATTGTAATATAGAGGAATGAGAGACATCCTTATTGAAACATAAGATTCTTAGGGGACTTGACAGGGTAGGGAAGGAAAAACTGTTTCCCTCGTGGGAGAGTCTAGGACCAGAAGGCATAATCTCAGAATCAGGGATTGCTCATTTAAGATAGAGATGTGGAGGAATTTCTTCCCTCAAAGAATTTCTTCTCTCTGTGGAATTCTTAAAAGGGTTTTCAAGGCTGGGACATTAAGCATTCAAAGCTTAGATAGACAGATTTTTAATCTGTAAGGGAATCAAGGGTTATGGGGAAAAAGGCAGGAAAATAAAGTTAGAAAGCAATGATCTCATTGAATGGTTGGGCAAGCTTGATGGGCTGAATGGCCTACTTCTACTTCCCTGTCTTCTGGTCTTGCAGCATATGTGCACACCCTGCTTCATTTCGTTTTGAGAAATTAGGAATGGTGCTGAACACTGGGCAATCATCAGCAAATATTCCTATTTTTGATCTTACGATGGGGGGGATATTTCTTTTAATTTTCCACTTTGACAGGTAGATGCGAGTGTCCTAGCTTTGGTGGAATTGCTTGGTTAGGGCCATTAGTCTTTAGCACTGCAGTCAGGGTGTGCTGGGGACCCAGAACCTTTGTGTCATCCACAAACCTGCAAATGGTTTCCATTACACCTCCATCCAGATCATTAATAAAGATAATGGCAATGGGAGATACCACTAGTATTAACTCGGTTTCTCTCCAAACCAAGAGGACAAGCTTCCAAACATATGAATCATGGCCTTTCAAAGATTGGCCTCATTTCATCGATGAGCAGCTTATATGAGAAGTCATCAGAGCCAGCAACCAGAGATCTCTTTTTCTAACTGCAATAAAGGGATCAATTTTCACTCCACCTGAGTTTTGGTGAAGGAATTGAGAACAAGGCTAATGTGGAATCTGCCTGCTGGCCTACGTTCTGTGATCTGTGGTATTTAATCTCATTGAAGAGCAGCAAGTCTATGTCCCATCTGGAAAGTTAGAGTGTCAGTTAACCCTTAGTTGCACAACCTCTGAGGGAGAGTTACACAGGGCATAAATGAGAACGCACCTGGAGCACTGTGTAGGATTGGTCAGCTGACTTATGGAATGATATAAATGTGTTAGAAACAATTTCAAGAAAGTTTCCCAGACTATTGGGATTGGGATTAGATTAGATTCCCTACAGTATGGAAACAGGCTGTTCAGCCCAATAATTCCGCACCGACCCTCCAAAGAGTAACCCACCCAGAAACATTCTCCATATTTACTCCTGACTAACGGACCTAACACTATGGGTGAATTAGCATGGCCAATTCACCTGACCTGCATATCTTTGGACTGTGGGACGAAACCAGAGCACCCAGAGGAAACCCATACAGACACAGGGAGAATGTGCAAACTCCACACAGACAGGAATCGAACCCAGATCCCTGGTGCTGTGAGGCAACAGTGCGAACAACTGAGCCATTGTGACAGATGGCTGTCTCATGTCAAGAGGTTGAATAGATTAGATCTGTAACTGCTGGAGTTTCAAAAGGTGGTTTGTTTAAAACATATATGGCTGAATCTTACATTTTTTTCTGGCTAAGTCTATGCTGCACCAAGCTTTCTGGATGGCTTTCTGCCATAATGCCTAGCGAGCTTTCATATTATACCTTACCTAACTTTCTCTGCCCCCAATATCCTTCATGTCCAAATCCAGCTCCACCTTACCAAGCACAATTCCCAGAACAACTTATCACTTAGCAGATAGCTGCCAATTACCAGCATCCTTTGTGCCCATGCCATCATTAACAAGCCACAGTGTGCCTGGATAAACACTAGCATTCCGAAGCTGCCCTGCTCAGACACGGACAGAACCTGAAATGTCGGAGAAAGGAAAATGGTACCGCGATTCTCTGACAGGTACCTGGGCATCCTGATGGATGGGACAATGCAGAGGAGAGCTGTCCCCTTCCCTGAGCACTGGCAGAGGATGTCATGACACCAGATCCCTGTAAACTAGTCCATGATCACTACTCACATCAGTACTGTCTCCACTGTCTGGAGGAGCAGCCAATAGTGCTGCAAGGAAATCATATACTTTCTCCACTGCACCAAGGTAAGTGCTACACTCCTCTGTTACCTCACACTCACTCGATCTCTGCTCTTGCACTTACCTCCTACCAAGACTGATACTCTGCCAGTCTCACAAATGCCTGAAACAGCTTTCATCACTCCTTTGTTCCATGCTACATTGGTTCACCTCACCACCTTTCACCCATCTCCACCAGCAGAAATGGCCATGTCACCCACTTTCACCTCACTCAATCCCTCCCTTTCTCTTAGCGCAGGAGAATTTAACCTATAACAAGACAGAGCAAGCCAGTGGAGGGTTGCCAGACATTAGGCTCCTCACAGTCTATGAGCCCTTTTCATTGCAGGAGAAGACTTGGACCACTCCTGTGACATCCATGCTGCTGACAAGGGACATCCATGCCCCACCAACCAAGGAAGGACCATTCTTAATTCCACTACAACTTTTATAGTAACCCCACTATAAATCTCATCCATTGTATACAAGAAGCTTTTCTTCCAAATCTCTTGCAGGTACTGTCAATGACTCTACAGAGAAACACTCAGAAGCTACCTCTTTGACCTCTGAGCACAAGAGTACAAGAGGTTCCTGTTGCCCTAGACCACCTCAAACACTGGCACCTTGTAGTGATTGGAACAAGGTCAGCCAGGTGGACTTCATGGAATATGAGTTCCCTGACTGGGGCTGTTAATCTAGTCCAATCAGGGCATCCTGGCCAACAGATAATTAACAGGAGTGTCAGGGGTTCTGTTCACCCTAGGAGCTGGCTCTGAGTGAGCTGGACCAGTGTCAAGTACTATACTTGTAAATGCAGGGAATTCCAACCCATGTGGAATTATTTCACACACAGTGGGAACATTAGTTGTGGAGAGCATAGGAGCCACAATCTGGTGAATACTTCAATGCGACAACTACTTGACTGGTCAAAGAAGAAACAACCCATTTAGCACAGTCACAATGTTACTGGACTTCAGGAATGAGGAGGATGTGCCAAGCAGGCTAAGATAAAAGGTAGGGAGGAGGGACTTGGGGGAGGGGCGTTGGGAATGCGATAGGTGAAAGGAGGTTAAGGGGAGGGTGATAGGCCGGAGAGGGGGTGGGGGCGGAGAGGTCAGGAAGAAGATTGCAGGTCAAGAGGGTGGTGCTGAGTCTGAGGGTTGGGATTGAGACAAGGTGGGGAGAGGGGAAATGAGGAAGCTGGAGAAATCTGAGTTCATCCCTTGTGGTTGGAAGGTACTGAGGCGGAAGATGAGTCACTCTTCCTCCAGGCGTTGTGTTACCTGGATCGTCTCAGACTCCTCCCTCCCCTTCCTCGATCTCTCCATCTCTATCTCAGACGATCGACTCAACACGGACATATACTATAAACCGATTGACTCCCACAGCTACCTAGATTACACCTCTTCCCACCCTGCCCCCTGTAAAAATGCCATCCCATATTCCCAATTCCTTCGCCTTCACCGCATCTGCTCCCAGGACGACCAATTCCAATACTGAACAACCCAGATGGCCTCCTTCTTCAAAGACCGCAATTTCCCCTCAGACGTGGTTGACGATGATCTCCACCGCATCTCCTCCACTTCCCGCTCCTCCGCCCTTGAACCCCGCCCCTCCAATCGCCACCAGGACAGAACCCCACTAGTCCTCACCTACCACTCCAGATACACCGGATCATCCTTTGACATTTTTTCCACCTCCAAATGGACCCCATCACCAAGAATATATTTCCCTCCCCACCCCTATCAGCGTTCCAGAAAGACCACTCCCTCCGTGACTCCCTTGTCAGATCCACGCCCCCCCCCACCAACCCAACCTCCACTCCCGGCACCTTCCCCTGCAACCGCAAAAAATGCAAAACTTGCGCCCACACCTCCCCCCTTCACTTCCCTCCAAGGCCCCAAGGGATCCTTCCATATCCATCAGAAATTCACCTGCACCTCCACACACATCATTTACTGCATCCCCTGCACCCGATGTGACCTCCTATACATTGGGGAGACAGGCCGCCTACTTGCGGAACGTTTCAGAGAACACTTCTGGGATACTCGCATCAACCAACCCAACCGTCCTGTGGCTGAACACTTTAACTCCCCCTCCCACTCCACCAAGGACATGCAGGTCCTTGGCCTCTTCCATTGCCAGACCATGGCAACACGACGCCTGGAGGAAGAGCGACTCATCTTCTGCCTAGGGACCCTCCAACCACAAGGGATGAATACAGATTTTTAAGCTCTGATCCCCAGCATCTGCAGTCCTCACTTTCTCCTAGTCATTCGTTGGGCCAGGTTAATGCATTGGGTTCAGTCCCACTATGGCAAGTGGCAGAATTAGAATTCAGTTAATAACTCCTGATGGTGAAACTATCATTGTCGCAAAAGCTCATCTGGTTCACTAATGTCCGTTAGGGAAAGAAATCTGCTGTCTTTAGACCAGTTCTGGTCCAAAAATGGGTGCAGATCTGCAGAAGTGTGGTTCACTCTTAATTGATGAAGGGCATATGCCCAAAATGTCGATTCTGCTGGTCATCGGATGCTGCCTGACCTGCTGTGCTTTCCCAGCAACACACTCTTGACTCTGATCTCCAGCATCTGCAGTCCTCACTTTCTTCACTCTTAACTTGTCCAATTACTTAGAGTCATAGAGATGTACAGCACAGAAACAGATCCTTCAGTCCAACTCATCCATGCTGACCAGATTTCCTAAAGTAACCTTCTCCCATTTGCCAATACTTGGCTCATATCCCTCTAAACCTTTCCTATTCATATACCCATTCAGATGCCTTTTTAAATGTTATAATTGTACCAGCCTACCACTTCCTCTGGCAGCTCATTCCGTATATATGCACCACCCTTAACATGAAAAATTTTCTCCTTTGGTCCCATATAAATCTTTCCGCCCTCACCCTAAACCTAGGCTCTCTAGTTTTGGACTCTCCAATCCCAGGGAAAAGATCTTGCCTATTTACCCTATCCATGCTCCTCATGATTTTATAAATCTCTATAAGGTCACCCCTCAGCCTCCGACGGCCCAGGGAAAACAGCCCCAGCCTGTTCAGCGTCTCTGTTTAGCTCAAACCCTCCACCCCTGGCAGCATCCTTGCAAATCTTTTCCGAACCCTGTCGAGTTAAGTAGCCCAGCAAGCCATTCAGTTCAAAGACAACTAAAAGTTAGCACCCGAATCCCAAGGAAAAATAAAATTAAAAAAAAGGCATTCTGCAGAAGTGCAGCCAATTACGTTGTACCGAGTTTGTTCACTAACTCAGGGAATGGATTAGAGTTCCAGGGAACAGAATGTTTACTGACTCTGGTGTCAAGCACTGGGTCAGATGTGAGCCATCAAGACAAGTTTCTATCTGTCCTCCAGGCTGTACTCCCTGGTCAGTATCCATGCCAAACTCAAACACTCCTATAAGTTGATGGAACAGTTTCCCAGCTGGCAAAGACCACTATTAAATAAAAACTGACCAGACCAAGTATTCGTAAGTGTTGGCGGAAGACATGGAAAAATCAAACCTCTAAAGTGATGCTTGATTTTGATCCGAGATGTTAGAGAGTGAGAACTAGCTAACTGGTGTAACACTGTTCATCAGGGGATTACTGACCTTGCCTCTTTCAGAAGGTACTGAGGCAAGAACGAAGAGAACAAGATGAACTTGACATGGAAACAACTGAATTCTTCAATAAATTACTACCAAAGAACGTGTGATTATATTATCAATTTGTTCCACAATAAATATGAATGAAGAGATAAGCTGTGGAGTATTATCCTTCAATGTTTTCTCAATTCCACTTTCTTTCTCATCTTCGTATCCTCTGATTCCCTTAGTTTCAAAAGTGTACTAATCTCATCTATGAATGTGCTCAACGACAACATCTACAGTTCTCTGAGACAGAGAATTCTAAAACTTCCCACTACCACCATCCCCTGCCCCTGAATGAATATATTTCTCTTTATCTCAGTCCTAAGTGGCTGATTCCTTATATTGAGACAATAGCTCTGCGTTCCACATTGTACAACAGGAGACAAATCTCTCTGCATCCATCTGCTCAAACCCCACTCAGAATCTATTGTGTTTCTTTCATATTGCTTCTTATTTGTCCAAGCCCCCAAAAGTAAGGGTCCATTCTATTAAGATCTCATGATAAGACAACTCTGTTGTTCCAGGAACCAATCTAGTGAACGTTTGTTGCATTGTCTCTAAGACAAGTTTATCCTTCCTTAGATATAGAGACCTAAACGGGACACAAAACTCCAACTTTCATGAACTTCATTGTTAATCTTGTGCTCCAACTCAGACTAGAAATTAACTCAACATTCTTTGCATATTTGGAAAACTTCACAGACCTGGTAGACAGTATATAATTTAAACCCAAGTCCTGCAAAAGGTTAGATTTCTGCATTTTTATCTCTATTTTAAAAGATTCCCCAGTCGCCTTTCCCTTACACAAATCAATATTTCTATCTTAACCTCCCCTTCTCCGCAATGCTATTTTCTCTCTCAGTTCCACATGACTCAGTGGTTGAATTGATTCTCTTATTGTACACTGTATCCTTTCATTTTTCTCCCTCCCTTTTCTCTAACCAATTGCCTGTCCAAATCTTATGCTGTTTCCTATCAGTCTCACTCCACAGGACTCACAGCATCTTTGAAAGTTCCAACTATTGACTTGTAATTGACTGTTCTACTCTGTTATTCCCTAACTTTCAGTTTGTATCAAAAAACCTAACTGGTTCACTAACATCCTTTAGGGAAGACAACCGCCATCCTTACCGAGTTTGGCTGACATGTGACTCCAGACCCACAATGACGTAGTTGACACTTAACTCACTTTCTGGTTAACTCAAGTTCTCCTCTTAACTTCCCTCTGGGCAATTCAAAAAGGGCAATAAATTCTAGCCTAGTCAGCAATGCACTCAGCCCATGAATGACTAATGAAAAAAGACCAGTCAGTGGTAGCCAGGAAGGAGATAGGAAGGTCCGTCATGTATTATTATGAGTCTCACTGCCTTCAACTACAGGTGTGCAGTTGTCAGGTCTAAGTCCTAGTCAGCCGTGTCTTGTCCTTCACCTAGATCCTCCACAGCCTTAGGATTCACTTCTAAAAACCATAAAGGTCTTAGCAATGTGAGAAGCTACCCTGTTCCAGTGCCTGGAAGGCAGTAGACTGTGTGCTCCACAGTAAAACAGATTGTCTGGCCCATGACTTCCTGAAGTTGAGGGTTGGTCCACTTCTACCCCATCTCCGTTTCTTATCTCAATAACTCTGTGAGAAGCAGAGTGATAGTGTGAATAAGCAGCCAGGAAAAAAACCCCACACAATTTGAGACTGGCACAACTCTACATGGATTTTCCAAATACTGTTGGGTGGGCTGCATGATAGACAACATTGTGATGTATTCGTGTAGCTAGGGCAATGTGCACCTGGTTTCAAAGATCCCATGTGGTATACAGCTGGCTTGGAATGCTCTGGAGTAACGCTTAGCATCTAAAGAGGTTTTAAGGGAATTTCCCAGCTCTCATCCCCCAAATTAGCCTGTGTTTTTTGGTCACCTTTATGCCTTTCCTGAGGAATGACACAATTTCTCTACAACCTATGGGTGAAACCACAGGAGATGCAGGAGATACTAAATGAGTATTTTGCATTGGTGTTTAGAGTGGAGAACAATATGGAAGGTAGAGATTGTGGGGAAATGAAGAGCGACATCCTGAACAATGTCCATATTATAGAAGAGGGGATGCTGGATGTCTTAAAACACATCAAGGATTTATCCCTGGGACCTGATCAGGTAGAGGAGACAGTGAAGTCTGCAGATGCTGGAGATCAGAGTTGAGAGTGTGTTGCTGGAAAAATACAGTAGGTCAAGCATCCGAACATTTCAACTCTCCCTCCCACTCTGCCGAGGACATGCAGGTCCTGGGCCTCCTCCATCGCCACTCCCTCACCACCCGACGCCTGGAGGAAGAACATCTTATCTTCTGCTTTGGGACCCCAGGGGCATCAAAGTGGACTTCACTAGTTTCCTCATTTCCCCTCCCCCCACCTTAACCGAGTTCCAACCTTCCAGCTCAGCGCCGCCCTCATGGCCTGTCCCACCTGTCAATCTTTCTTCCCACCTATCCGCTTCACCCTCCTCTCCAACCTATCACCTTCATCGCCACCTCCATCCATTTATTGCACTCTCAGCTACCTTCTCCCCAACCCCATCCCCCCTCCCATTTATCTCTCAACCCCCAAGGTTCCCAGCCTCAGTCCTGATGAATTTCCTGTTCCTCAGATGCTGCCTGACCTGCTGTCCTTTTCCAACAACACACTGTCAACCCTAATTGGGTATAGCCTAGGGCTATGTGAGAAGATAGGGAAGAGATTGCTGGGATATTTGTATCATCGATAGCCACAGGTGAGGTGCCGGAAGACTGTAGGTTGGTGAACGTGATGCCGATATTTCTTGTATATCCCTATGAAAGTGACTCAGTGGAGAGTACACAGTGCACGGCAAATGGAAAAAGCAAAATATCTTTTCCAGTCTCTCATTGTGTCTCAACTCTGAGTGGTTGATGCATGTGGAATTGTGCACCAGTGGCAAGCTATGTTATAAACAGGGCAAGTTAGGAAAATAAACAACACTTGTCTCAAATGTAAACTATCTGGGAAGATGAATCACTGTGCTTGAATATCCCACATTATAAGACTTCCTAATGACTCACAGCTTTGCCCTTTGGTGTCCACCAGATTGTATCCAGAGGGTGTGATGTATTGTCCAACTACATTGACAGGAGCGCAGTCAGCATTGAATGGTCTCAGTGTGAGTTTGGGCTCTGGGTTAGATTAGTGCTCAGGAATTATTTAAATGATGATTGAATTGAGTTGCATCAGAATTTTGGACCCACACTGCTTGACAATGTCTGTCCCAGTTATGAAAGACTCAGCTTCTGCTCTGACAGGCTGTCATGGACCTTCATCCTGTGGAACGTCCTCATGGCATGTGGACCTCTACAAAGACTGAAGAAGTAGAGTGAGCATTAACTTGCCTTGATGAAGTTTTGAACAGTGTGTCCTGGAGTTAACAGTTGGCAGCAGCTTGTCTCTCAGAGCTAGCATTTTTGATTGCTTTGTGATTCTGCAGTCATAACACAGCGAGAAGGTTTGGAAGGGAAGAATGTGACTGGCACTAGGGACACAATATCTGATAAAGTTAAGCTGCAATAATGTTTCAGCTACCTTCAGCTGCTACAGGCTTTGATCTCAAGCCAGTATAGAGCTATTTGGATATGCTCATAGAGAAGGAATCTTTACAATTGATTGGGACAATCCAGAGCATTGGTGCGATGGAACATGAAAATTTTGTCCCCATTGAGATCCGCCAACAAATATCTTGAAATGGTTACAACACAGAAAATATTGAATCTTGGCACAAAACATTGGTCAGTGCATAGGTAGGAAGAGAGGTATACAGTAAAATTATGGTGAGCTAAATGGAATCAGCTTTTCTGCTTGTAGGATAACCCCCTGCTACATCAGGAGGCTATCAGTATAAGTAAGGATGGAAAATCTGACAAGCCCAAGACATGGTCGAGTGCAGGGAAAGCAGTACCCACAGCACCAATGACCTTCAGAGACAGCTTGGGCCCAAAATACTTGGCACAGTGACTGTTAATTCATTGTTCTGTTTTCGGAGGTGTCCTGCAGTCCTCAGTAATGGCTGGTTCATCTGGTGACACTGCTGAGGCCTCAGAGATGCCAACACTGTAGCTAGTGTAAAATGACTGTGCAACCACTTTCTGACTCCCAAAGCTTGTCCCCCATCAGGGGTGTGATGGAATAGTCCCAACATACCTGGATGGGTGCAGCTCCAACCACCATCAAGAAACTTGACACCATCCAGGATAAAGCAGCGGCTTGACATCCATAATCATTCACACCCTCCACCACTGATGCTTAGAGGCAGCAGTGTGTATTATCTACAAAATGCACCAAAGATCCTTAGATAGAACCTTTCAAACCCATGACCACTTCCATCTAGAAGGACAAGGGCAGCAGATACATGGGAACACCACATGCTGCAAGTCCCCATCCAAGCACCTCACCATCCTGATTTGGAAATATCTCACTGTTCCCCCACTGTCGCTAGGTCAAAATCCCTTAAGTATTGTGGGTTTACCTACAGTACAAGGACTGCAGCGGTTCAAGAAGGCAGCTTACCACAACCTGCTCAAGGGTAATATGGACAGACAATAAATGCTTGCCAGACAGAAATGCCCACAATGCATGAGTGAATATTAAAACATGAATCGTACACCCTGTGCACCTGTGAAAAAGTGCAGCTTTAGGACACATTCTTTTGCCTGACACAATGGGTCCTGATGCCCCTTGTAACATGCAGCACATTACATTATGTGATAGATGAAGGATTCTACAGTTAATCATTACCTTGAGGGTTGGGTATTGTTAACTCCATGCTTCTGAATGAGTGGGGGTGAGCCACTGCAGGAGGAGCAGGTTCAGTGACACTCATTCTGCCAGCATTGGCATTATTGGGGTGGGGCATTTTCAACCAGAAATGCCACTATTTAAGAACCATTAGGATAAAATAAGCCGAGCATTATTGGCACATTCTCTACTTAATAACCCTATCATGCACAAGCATCCTTTTGACTGAAACTTTCTGTTGATCGTTGATACTTTTTCCAGCCCTCTGCTCTGAAACAGCATGTTAAATGGAATCTTGTGTACTTCTACTCATTTTGAGTTTGTAAGAATGACTCTGGGTAGGGATGACTGCAGGCAAACAGCAAATACTACCATCTAAATCACACAACAATATGGAAGACTAATACCTACAAAAAAAGCCCAACTGATATCAGGTGTGCCCTCAATAGCTTCAGAGAGCTGAAACTCCCATGATTTCCTATTTAGATTAGATTCCCTACAGTGTGGTAACAGGCCCTTCAGCTCAACATGTCCACACCAACCCTCCAAAGAGTAACCCACCGAGACCCATTTCCCTCTGAGTCATGCATCTAACACTATGGGCAATTTAGCATGGCCAATTCACCTGACCCGCACATCTTTGGGCTGTGGGAGGAAACTCAAACAGACACTGGGAGAATGTGCTAACTCCACACAGACAGTCACACAACGCTGGAATTGAACCTGAGTCCCTACCACAGTGAGGCAGCAGTGCTAACCACTGAGCCACCATGACACCCCTCATTTCAATGTAATATAGAGAGTTTCAACTCCAACACACCCAATGATGTTTAGACCACTATATTACTATGTGTGATACACCTTGGATGTTCTACAATACATTCAGAGGAAGGACAAACTGGGTCGAAACCTGGGACTCTCCATGTCTTCGGGTTTCATCTCCATGAGGAATGATGTCAGCTGGGGCTGGCCATTCATCTCCAAATCATAAGATTCTGGGTTCAAGACCTACACCAGACATTTGAGCAAAAGCTCTGGCCTGGCTTTCTCAGTGCAAAATAGAATGGGTGCTTTTCTGTTGGAAGTATTGTCTTTGAGTGACACTTAAACCAAAGGCCCAACTAACTTCTTAGATGGATGCTAAAGATCTTCTTCACTATTTTGAAGAAGAGTATAAATTTCTCCACATCATCAAGGTTTATTCACCCCTTAACCAGAAGCTAAAACAAATAATCATTTTATATTGCTGTTTGTGGCCATATATTGTACAGATTTGTTGCAGCATTTCCTATAACACAGCAGTTTAAAGGTACGGCATTGTTTTAAAGCTCGTTGGGTATTTTTTGGGTTGTGATGGGTGTTATATTAACGGAAGTCTTGCTTTAGCACTCTGTCTTTCTGCTATTTTTACTGAGCATTGAATGGGTTTGGTCAATGGACCACAATCAATGCCAGTGGGATCAAATTTGCAAGTACATCTTCAGAAAACCTGGAGGAGGTGGAGGGAATAAAAAAAGACAGGTCAAAATTTTAAGGAACAATTAAGAGCTTGCACTCACTCAAAACTAGCAAGGACATTTTGAAGTCAACGTTTTGCCTCTGTTCTGAAACACCATTGCCCTAAAGTAGATCCTGAATTTCCTCGGTAACATGGTTGCCAAATCTTCCTGTGTAGACAAGCAGAGGCTGGAAGGACACAACAGGCCAGGCAGCATCAGGAGGTGGAGAAGCCAATGTTTCAGGTGTAACCCCTTCTTCAGGACTGGGGATGGTGGTGGTGGTAAGGGAAAAGCAGGGTAGAGGCGAGGTGGTGAGGTGGGGATAGGTGAACACAGGTAGAGGGCACAACCTGGTTGGTCGATGGGAGGAAGGAATCCGGTTGGTGGCTGGAAGGGTCGATGAGAGGAATGGAAGGGGGGCAGGGGTTGGGAATGGAGTCCGGGGGGATAGGGAGGGAGGTTATTTGAAATAGAAGAACTCAATGTTGAGTCCTCCGGGCTGTAGGCTTCCCATGCGGGAAATGGGATGTTGTTTCGCCAGTTTGCTGTCTGATTCACTAAGGCAATGGAGGAGGCCAGGGATGGTCATGTCGGAAAGGGAATGGGAAGGGGAATTAAAATGGGTGGTGACTGGGAGGTCAGGTCGGCCCCTGAAAACCTGGCTGAGATGTTCAGTGAAACGTGCCCTGAGTATATGTTTGATTTTCATGAGGTAGAGAGAGCACATTTGGAGCACCAGATACAGTAAACTAGGTTGGAGGAGAGGCAGGTGGACCTCTGTCTCACCTGAAGGACTGTTTGGAGGCCTAAATGGAGGTGAGAGGGGTGGTGTGCCAGAGAATGGGTGGGAGGAGGTGTTGTCCAGGCAGTTATGGGCATTTGTAAGTTTGTAGTAAACATCCGTCTGGAGACTGTCACTGGAGGTGGAAATGGAGAGATCAAGAAAGGGGAGGGAGGTATCCAAGTTGGACCAAGTGAATTTGAGGGCAGGGTGAAAGTTTGGGTGAAGTCGATGAACTGTTCCAGTTCAGCCTGGGTGCAGGACGCCGCACCGATGTAGTCATTGATGTAAAAGCAGAAGAGTTGGGGTACAGTGCCTGTGTAAGTATTGAAGAGAGACTGTTCGACATGGCCAAAAAGAGGCAGGCATAGCTGGGGCCCATCTGGGTGCCCATGACCACCCCCTGGATTTGAGGAAACGGGAGGAGTTAAAAGAAAAGTTATTAAGGGTGAAGACCAGTTCAGCGAGGCGGAGGAGGGTATTAGTGGAGGGGGTCTGGATGGGTCTGTTGTAGAGGAAGAAGCTGAGGGACTGGATGCCATCCTTGTGCGGTGTGGACAAGGACTGCACATCCATAGTGAAGATAGAGCACTGGTCGCCGGGGAACTGAAAGTTACCAAAGAGGTGGAGGGTGTGGTTAGTGTTGCAGATGTAGGTGGGAAGTGCCTGGACCATGGGGGAGACGATAGAGTCAAGATAGCACAAGATGAGTTTGATGAGACAGGAACATTTGGAGACTCTGGGTGGGCCATGGTAGTTGGGCTTGTGGATCTTGGGGAGCAGGTAGAACCAGGCATTGCGGGGCTGGGGGACTATAAGGTTGGAGGTGGTGGAGGGGAGATCACCAGAGGCAATGAGGTCACAGACAATGCAAATGATTGGTCACAATAGGGTCACGGTCAAGGGGGAGGTAGGAAGTGATGTCAGAGAGCTGGCGTTCGACCACAGCATTGAGGTCTGTTGTCCAGATTCCCACCTTTGGCAGCAGATTTGATGGTGAAAACGGGGGTTGGTGCGGAGAGAGTCGAGTGCTGCACGTTTGGAGGGGGTGAGATTAGAGTGGGTAAGGGGGGGTGGAGAAACTGAGGAGGCCGATGTTACATCAGCAGTCAGCAAGGAAGAGGTCTAGGGTGGATACAAGGCTCGGCGGGTGGGTGACTGTGTGGACGGGGAAGATTGGAGGCAGGAGAAGGAGTCCTCAGAGGGAATTTGGTAGTTTTTATCAAAGAAGAGAGCACGGAGGCAGAGATGGTAAAAGAAAAGCTCTATGTCGTGGCAGTTACAGAATTCATTAAGGTTGGCATGGGTGGACGGGGCATGAACGTGAGCCCTTTATTCAGGACGGACCGTTCGGCCTCAGAGGGTTCGAGGTGAGGGGGTGATAGTGAATATGTAGTAAGACTCTGGGATGTTTTTGTGGGGGATCCAGAGGAGGCTGAAGGAGGGGACGGGGGAAGGTTGAGTGAGAGTTGGTGTGGAATGATGGGGGGAGTGGGTATGGAGGAGAAAGGAGATTGGGAAGGGAGGGGCTGGGGCTGTGGGAAGGGGTGTGGGGGGATGAGGTGGGCAGGAGGGGGGCAAGGTAGAGGGGTAGGGTGCATTGTGGGGGTGGACGGGTGAAGGGGGAGAGCTGGTGTGCGTGCTGGCTGGCTTTCTGTCAGCGCTGATTATGCTGAATGTCTCACTCATGACTTTGGGTGCTACAAGACTATAATAAAACCATAAGACATTGGAAAAGAAGTAGGCCATTCAGCCCATTGAGTCTGTTCCATCATTCATTGAGACCATGGCTGATTTATTAATGCTCAACTTCACTTTTCTGCCTTATCCCAAGAAACCTTGATTCTGTTACTGGTTGGAAATCTGACGATCTCAGCTTTGACTATACTTAATAACCAAGAATCAAAAGCACTCTGCATTCCAGAATTCCATAGATTCATTATCCTCTGTGAGAAGGAATTCCTCCTCATTTCTGTCGGAACTGAGCAGCCCCTAACTCTGAGATATTTCCTTTTGACCCTAGATTCTCTCACACAGGAAGAATAATCTCTCCACATCTACTCTGTCAAATTCCCTAAGAATATTATTTGTAACATTTTCTCTTGTTCTTCTAAACATCAAATGAATACAAGTACAATGTACTCAACCTTGGGGCGGCATAGTGGCTCAGTGGTTAGCACTGCTGCCTCACAGTGCTAGGGACCTGGGTTCGATTCCAGCCTCAGGCAACTATCTGTGTGGAGTTTGCACATTCTCCCCGTGTCTGCATGGGTTTCCTCTGGGTGCTCCAGTTTTCAAAGATCTGTAAGTCAGGTGAATTGCCCATTGTGTTAGGGGACTGGGTCTGGGTGGGTTACTCCTCAGAGGGTTGGTGTGGACTTGTTGGGCTGAAGGGCCTGTTTCCATACTACAGGGAACCTCATAAGAACATCTCTCCATGCCCAGGGCCAGCCACTCTGTATTGCCTCTAATGCCAATATCTTTCCTTGGATAAGGTGATTGAAATTGTTGGCAGTATTTCGGTATCTCATGCCTTGGATAGTTTTAGCAAGACGCCCATTTTTTATACTCCATTCCTTCTGAAATAAAGGCCAACATGCTGTTTGCCTTCTATATTACCGGCTGAACTTGGATGTTAGCTTATTGTGATTCATGCACAAAAACTCCCCAATTCTTCTTTGCTGCAGCTTTCTGCAGACTTTCTCCATTTAAATAATATTCAGGTCCTCTATTTTTCCTGCTAAAGTGCATAACCTCACCTTTTCCAACATTATATTCCATCTGACAAGCCTTTGTCCACTCATTTAACCTGTCTATATTGGTGTCATCCTTACCATTTGCCTTCCCATCTGCTTTTGTATCATCTGCAAACTTGGTGATACTACAATCACTTCTGCCATCCAAGTCATAGGCTAAACCATTAAGCGTCATGGGGACAGGGTTAGTGTCAGGGGAAGGTCAATCATGCCTTGAGATTTTTTTTTTGTTTTACTTACACAGTTAAATTGAGAAACAAAACAGTAAGTATTTCAGGAAAGGGGAAAGGATAAAGTAGTTCAGAGAAATTTTCAAAGGCTTTAAAGCTTAGTTGACATAATTTAAATTTGAAAATCCTTCATGCAGAGTACAGAAAAAATGTTTCCCCTAACTGAGGACTGTAGAACCATGTGACACAGACTCTGAATAAAGGGACTAAGATGAAAAGAAACATCTTTACTCAGAGGATGGTGAGTTATTGTAATTTTCTATCTCATAGGGCTATGGAAGCTTTGGTCATACTCAAGACAGAAGTCACGGCTTTATAGATATAAGTGATATCAAGGGATATGAGAATAGTGTAGGAAAGCAGCGTGAAGATAGATGATCAGCCATGATGGAGAATGGTTGAGTAGAGACGAGGGGCCGAATGGCTGACTCTTGATCCTATGTTCCTCTCAATGAGCATTCCTGCAGGAAAGGCTGTGTTTATTGTCCACCTTCAGTAACCCTGAGAAGACAGTGGTGGGTTTTCTAACTCCAGGGTACTGTCATGGTATGATATCAAGGTAGAAATGGAAGCAGCAACCAATAAAGACACACCCACCTCAAACAGTAATGTGGCATTTGCAGGGACTTTAGGGGGGCTGCCAGCAGCCCCATAGGCATAGTTTGCTTTACAGATCAACTGACAGATCTCCCCCTTCTTCATTGAAGCCACTCCGATGTCCCATGCTTTCAACACTTGACCTATTGAAAGAAAAACATGTTTCTGAAAAGTGCGCAGTTTGCAGTGTATAAACATAATGTCTCTTTCTCCTTGTAAAGGGTAGGCTAGGGGGTAAGCTGATAATGATCTTCAAAATTATGAATAGACTCTATAAGTAGATCATCCCATTATAAGTGAGTTCAGAATTAGGGTCCATATATAAAAGATAGTTATTGATAAATTCGATTAGGAATTACCAAGGGATTAGTTACAATGTGAAACTCAAAGAGGTTGAAACAAAAAGAGGGGATGCAGCTAAGAGAAAGGACAAACATACATAATTAAAATGGAATGGATATTTATGGAATCATCCAGTCAGAGAGGTATAAGCACGGAAACAGATCCTATGGTCCAAATCATCCATGCCAACCAGATTTCCTAAACAGAACACGTCCCATTTGCCTGAGGAAGATTTGAAGGAAGGGTTACTGGACCTGACACATTAATTCTGATTTCTTTCCACAGATGTTGCCAGATCTGCTGAGCTTTTCCAGCAATTTCTGTTTTTGATTCCCATATGCCTGTGTTTAGCCCATATCCTTCTTAAATTTTCTTATCCATGTACCTGTCCAAATGTATTTGAAATGTTGTAACTGTACCTGCCTCTATTACTTCCTCTGGCAGATCAACCCAACGTGCACCACCCTCTGTGTTGCCCCTTTTATATCTTCCCCGCTCACCTTAAACCTATGCCCTCTAGTTTTGCATTCACCAAAACTGTGCCCCTGTGATTTTATAAACCTTTGTCAGGTCACCACTTAGCCTCTTACACTTCAAGGAAAAAATCTTTGCCTACCCAGCCTTGCCTAGTAGCTCATGTCTTACAGTCTTGGTAACATCCTTGTAAATCATTTTTGCACCCTTTCCACTTTATTAAAATCCTTACGATAGCTTGGCGACCAAAATTGGATGCAGTTCTCCAAATATGGCCTTACCAATGCCTTGTACACCTGTAACATGTGTACGCTGTACTCAAGTGTTCTGAGTGATGAAGGCAATGCATGCCAAATGCAATCTTCACCACCCTGTCTACCTGCAATGCCACTTTCTGGGAACTATGTACCTACTCCCCTAGGACTCTTAGTGGATTTTTGTTTGTAGGTCAGGAAACCATCTGTTTTGGGGGCAGATTTTTACTACACTTCTCAGCTTGGTCACTAGCATTGCTGCTTAGGTCTCTGACATCCTAACAGAGACGTTGGCTGGGATGATGCACTGAATTTGATAACAGTAATGAGTTCTCATGAAGCTCAGGCTTTCATAGCAGGTCGTTGCTGACGTCTACAGCATTTGAACATCATGTGATTTTGGCAGAGCTGAGAGTGACTAAAATAATAGGTGTAAATCCTCACAGTCTGACCTTCCTGCATTCTGCAGGTGACACTCCTAAACCCATTATGGCTTTTCCTCTATCATCAGACACCTCCTTATATCACACTGAACTCTCGATCACATCTGGTTCTTTACCTGTGCCCGTCTTTTGGGGCTCAACCCCAGAACACACCCACACCTTCCTGCATTTGGAAGTTTACATACTCTCCACTATGTCATCTTCACAGAGGGATACAAGGCTGTAACTCTGTTTGTAGACAGACACAGCGCTAATACTGTCACCTCGAGGACAAAGTGACGAGTCCGGCAACACTTCTAAAATTTAATCGTTTAATGGGAGGCGATGGCCTAGTGGTATTATCACTGGCCTGTTAATCCAGAGATCTAGATAACGCTCTGGGGACCTGGGTTCAAATCCTGCCACAGCAGATGGTGGAATTTGAATTCAAAAAATATCTGGAATTAAGAGTCTAATGATGACCATGAAGTTATTGCCGATTGTAGGTCACTAATGTCCTTTAGGGAAGGAAACTGCTATTCTGACCTACATGTGACTCCAGACCCACAGAACGGTGGTTGATTCTCAACTGCCCTCTGGGTAATTCGGGATGGACAATAAATGCTGCCTAGCCAGCAATGCCCTCATCCTGTGAATGAATAACGAAATTTCAAAGAGTCCTGGCACCAAGTGAGATGCCATTGAGCCACCTATAACCCCAGTGGATGGGTCAAACTTTGAACCCTGTGGTACAACCAATGCTGCTTCCATAGTGCTAGGGTAAGAGTTCTGTTTACAAAAAGTGAGGAAAGTGACTGCCATCCTAATAGTGCAATTCAACTGCAATTCCCTAATCCTGAAAGCAGGGTCAAGCCCTCCGTTGGAGTCACATCCCCAGATGAACTGCTCCTAAATGGCAGCTAAACACTTTGTGGCTGAGTTGGTGTCAGCCGTATCCCCAGAGAAACAGTGGAAGCCTCTGGGAATGGACATTGAAGATATTCGTTCTAGCTCTGGTATGTATGGCCAGAATGTCAGAACCAGCTACTGCCAGAAGATTTGCCTCTCATTGTTACTAAGGGGAGTGTCCAGTTGACATTTATAAGCAATGATTGTATACCGGAGCCTTACACTGTTAACAGGAAGCAGAGTCAATTTGACTCTAGAGTGGAAGCAGAGTTGGCCATTGATGTTGATGAAGGGACATGTAGACATCCACTGAGTAAAGAATGCAGCCATCTTACAACTGACAAAGAAATATAGACGTCAGTATAAACCTTTGTGAGACCCTTAAAAGATGCAAAAGACATCGCCTCAGCTATTTCCTGAAGTAAAGTGTTTAGAAATCTGTTTGGGGTGGATAATTGTTGGGCTTCCATTTGAAACACAAATTAAAGGAGGTGGAGTTGGCTCATGGGACACCAAAGGATGTCATGTGATCAGTTACCTTTTGATTTCTTTTGCGTTATCTTTACTGGCACGAGTTGATTTTTATTCAGACTTACTCTCTGTTATATTAGACCTGCTTGCCTTTGTTGCTTTGTTTTTCTTGGCTTAAGTCTGTGGGGTACCTTGATAGAAATTTCACTTCTTATTCATCCTGACGATTGCTCACTTTCCTTTAGTCTGATGAACTTCGATGAGACACAATAGAAGGAAGCTTCCAAGTGACTCAAATATGGGCCTGGACTAGTAGGTCTTTCTGGTCACCACACCTCAGGAAAGGTTTGTTGGTCTTGAACAAAATGCAGTGCAGATCCAATCGAATGAAGCCCAGTTTCTTAAAGAGAATTATTCATAAAAAACTAGGACTGCATTCTCTGGAATTAGGTTAAAAAGTGATTTGATCAAAAGGTTTCAAGTTATTAAGGGGACCAGCTACAGTAGATGGAGTTAAGGAAAGGGAGCAGGATCTAAAGCTTAGAGCCAGATCTTTCTGCTGTGAAATGAAGGAACACTTGTTCACAGAATGGCTAGGAGAGTTTCAAACTCTCTTCTTCTAAGGTTGATGTCCAATCAAGTTTAAGTGAAATGGAAAAATGTGTTTACATGGAGTTAGATTGTGAATCAGCTATGGCCTCAATGCATGGCACAATCACTCAAGTGGACAAAATGTCTTTAACACAACAACCCATGTATCCAGCCCACACTCCATTTGAATGTGATTCCCTTACAGAAGCATAGCAATGCTGAATTACATACATTTCCAAATTGTTTGACTGCTAGATTTGGGCGTACTTCAAACTATTAAATCAGAATCTAGAATCATAGAGTCATAGAACTGTACAGCATGGGAAAAAGACCATTCAGTCCAACTCATCCATGCTAACCCGGAATCCTAACCTACTCCAGTCCCATTTGCCAGCATTTGCCCAGATCCCTCTAAACCCTACCTATTCATATACCCATCCAGATGCCTTTTAAATGTTTTGGAGATGCCAGTGTTAGACTGGGGTGGGCAAAGTTAAAAATCACACAACACAAGGTTATATCCAACAGGTTTATTTGGAAGCACTAGCTTTTGGAGTGCTGCTCCTTCTTCAGGTGGTTGTGAGTATAAGATCATACGATACAGAATTTATAGCAAAAGTTTACAGTGTGATGCCACTGAAATGACATATTGAAAAAAAATGGATTGTTTATTAAGCCTTTCATCTTTTAGAATGACCATGTTAGTTTTGGTATGTAAACCTCAGAACTTTTTAAAAGTTATTTTCTCAAGTTAGATCTAACAATAAGTGCCATAAGATACTACATGAGAGTGCGTCCCAATG
This sequence comes from Chiloscyllium punctatum, assembly GCF_047496795.1. NCBI lineage: Eukaryota > Metazoa > Chordata > Chondrichthyes > Orectolobiformes > Hemiscylliidae > Chiloscyllium > Chiloscyllium punctatum. The sequence goes on from NC_092783.1 coordinate 19,914,419, forward strand.
TTCAGACTAATTCTATTTCTAAAGTGGGATTTGCAGAATCTAACATGGATTTATGCAGTTTTTGGGCAAAATAAAATTCTGAGGGTGCAAACTCCCCCCACAAAGTAGATGCGTGTGCCCGCAGGGGAGACAGAGTGAGTGTGAGCATGGGGGTATGGAGTTCAGGAGATGACAGCAGATGATGGTGCTGCTATGTTACTTTGCCTTTGCCAGTGCAGTTAGTGACAGTGTCACCTCTGCTCTTCACCCTGTGTTAGAGGCAGCGATGGATCTGCATACACTGTGTCTGTACCGTGGTGAAAGCTGACAACAGGAAAGTGCAACTGGCAGTGTGTGAAGTACTAGAGAGGTAAGGTGACCTCCAAGAAATTGGCATAGTAATTATCTGCCACACAGTGTCTGCATTCTCTGAGAAAAGAAAAGCTTTGGACAGTAACCTTTCAATGGAGCTCATCACTGCCATTGATCAATGGTTTAGCTGCTTGTCATTTTCATTGAAGAAACTCTTCTAGTTGTACCTTCACTGGGCGAAGTTAAAAATCACACAACACCAGGTTCTAGTCCGACAGGTTCATTTAAAAGTATTGCTTTTGGAGCACTGCTCCTTCATAAGGTAGCGAGTGGGGCTGAATCTTGATCCTACCCCACTAGTTACCTGATGAAGGAGCAGCACTCTGAAAGCAATATTTCCAAATGAACCTGTTCGACTAGAACCTGGTGTTGTGTGATTTCTAACTTTACTGGGGGGATACTGAGGAGTGCCTGACAGATCAGCAAATCCTCAGTTTGAACTAAAAGAAGTCTGAATTGACTTTGATTACTAGGAGGATCCAAGGAGGTTTGCAATTTGCCTTCAGCCAATCGTCAATTTCAAAGGATTGCACCACCCTCCTCTTTCCTGGGAAGACTGTGCCGTGCCGATCTGCTGCACATTGAGTCCTTTAGACAACGCACGCCAACAAACACATGGATATAGTGCGATGTCCCAAGGCATTACTAGACAATATGTCACACTTCATACATACACTTCATATCAGGACAGATGATCAAAAGCTTTGTTAAAGATTTAGATTTGAAAGGAAGACTTAAAGAATGAGAAAGAGGTAGAGATCTTAAGGGAGGCATTTTCCAGGTTTAAGGTACAGGAAGCTAAAGGTGCGACTTCCAGTGATAGATTGAAATAAATTTGCAGATCCACCTGAGGTCAGAATTGTAGGACGGCCATGATGTTGACGGGTTTAGGGCTGGATTTACTGACTCAGGTACAGAGATGGCAGGCTAAGAGGGATTCAGGGTGAGGGTTAGAGAGACTAGACTTTGTGTTGGAGACCAAAGACCATGAGGTCTGTCTGCCTTCACAACATATCATTGAGAAGAAAATTCCATTTATTGAGAATGGTCACAGACGAAACAGCGTCTGTGACCATTTTCATCTGTTTCGTCTGTGACCATTTTCAATAAATGGAATTACTAATCAGAGGGATTGAAACAGAATGTAATGAAGGAGAGCTGGTCTTGGTCAGGCAGAGGGAGGCTGACTTTGGGATTTCCAGGGGTATCTCCACCAGAGAGATGCTTCTGAGATCCCAAGGGCAAAAGTAGGTGAGCAGAAAGTTGAGGTCAGTGAATGTCGTAGGTTAAGGTTGGGCTGAGATTTAGCAGATATAAACGACCATCACTTACATTTAGCACTTACCTTTACCCAGATCAAAGACAAATTGCTCTTTTCTTTCTCTACTTGAATCAAATATTTTTCCATTTAATAGGGTCCCAGTGTAATGGACAAATACTTTATCACCTATCATTGGAGTCTCTTTATCATTGCCTCGCTTCTTGACAACCTGTAGGAACAAAATAACACGTTATCGCATCACAAAGACAGTGACTCTGCGAACTAAGATCGGAATATTGAGCTGTCAGTGTTACTAAAACTGGGACCTCTTGTTGATTCAGTCTACTGTTGCTTTTGCATCTTTGCTGCCTCACATGACAAGTTACTGAGCTCCATTTTGTGACATTTATCATCTTCCACAGTTGCATGGTGGGAAAGCTGAGCAGCGATGTCAAGTTAAGAGCTGCTATTATTTGTATGAGGGAGGAAAGCTGCAGTGATGCAAATGTTTAGTTCCAGCAGCGTTGTTGTAAATATGGTTTCAATGCTGAACTTTACCTCTGCAACAACATACGTTGTAAAATCCAAAACTCTAATAAGGCTGAATACTTAACTTAAAGTGACCATCATAAATTTTGTTTCAAAATCCTCGGAACACCAACTAATGCCTGCCATGAGCTAGATGTAACAAACAGCAGAGAGCACTGTCACACTGTGTATTTCAAACACCAGGGAACACTGCCACATGGCATACTTCAAACAACAGAGAATGCTATGATACTGTGTATTTCAAATAGCAGAGAGCAATGTCACACTGTGCACTCCAAACACCAGGAAACACTGTCGCATTCCTTACATAAAACACCAGAGAGCACTGACACACTGTATTTCAATCACCAGGGAACACTGACACACTGTGTACTTCAAACACAAGGGAACACTGTCATACCGAGTAATTCAAACCCCAGAGAACGTTGACACACTGTGTACTTCAACCACCAGGGAACACTCTCACACTGTGTACTTCAATCCCCAGGGAACACTGTCACACTGTGCACTTCAAACCGCAGAGAACACTGTCACACTCTGGAATTCAAACATCAGGAAACACTGTCACACTGTATAATTCAAACACTAGAGAACACTGTCAACCTGTATACGTCAAACAATGGGGAACACTGTCATACTATGTACTACAATCCTCAGGGAACACTGTCACACTATGCACTTCAAACACCAGAGAACACTGCCATACTGTATACTTAAAACACCAGAGAACACTGTTACACAGTGTAATTCAAACACCAGGGAACACTGTCACACGGTGTACTTCCATCCCCAGAAAACACCGTAACACTGTGCAGTTCGAACATGAGAAAACATTCTCACAGTGTGTGCTAAAATCCCTAGAGTACACTGTAACACTGTGCAGTTCAACACCAGAGAACACTGTCACACTGTGTATTTCAAACCTCAGGGAACACTATCACACTGTGTATTTCAAACACAAGGGAACACTGTCACATGGCGCACTTCAATCCACAAGGAACACTGTCACACTGTGCACTTCAAACACCAAGGAACACTGTCACACTGTGCACTTCATATATTAGGAACACTCTCACACTGTACACTTCAAACAACAGGGAACACTCTCACACTGTGGACTATTAATCCCCAGTGAACACTGTCACACTGCGTACTTCAATCCCCAGGGGATGCTGTCATACTGTGCACTTCAATTCTCAGGAAACACTGTCACACAGTCTACTTAAATCCCCAGGGAACACTGGCATACTGTGTACTTCAAACACGAGGGAACACTCTCACACTGTGCACTTCAAACACAAGGCAACACTGTCATACCGCGTAATTCAAACACAAGGAACACTGTCATTCTGTGTACTTCAAACCCCAGGGATCACTGTCATACTGTGTACTTGAAATGCTAGGGAACACTGTCACACTGTGTACTTCAATCCCCAGGGAACACTGTCACTCTATGTACTTCAAACAACAGGGAATACTGTCACACTGTGTATTTCAATCAAAAGGGAACACTGTCACACTACATAATTCAAACGCCATGTACCACTGTCACACTGTGCACTTCAAACACCACGGAATACTGTCACACTGTGCACTTCAATCTACAGGGAACAGGGTCACACTGTGTACATCAATCCCCAGGGAATGCTGTCACGCTGTGCACTTCAAACACCACGGAATACTGTCACACTGTGCATTTCAATCTACAGGGAACAGTGTTACAATGTGTACATCAATCCCCAGGGAACGCTGTCACACTGTGCACTTCAAACACCAGGGAACACTCTCACACTGGGCACTTCAAACACCAGGGAACACAGTCACACTGTGTACTTCAATCCCCAGTGAACACTGTCACACTGCACTTCAATCCTCAGGAGACACTGTCACACGGTCTACTTGAATCCCCAGGGAACACTGGCACATTGTCTACTTCAAACACCAGGGAACACTGTCAAACTGTGTACATCAATCCCCAGGGAACGCGGTCACACTGTGCACTTCAAACACCAGGGAAGACTGTCACACTGTGCACTTCAAACACCAGGGAACATTCTCACACTGTGCACTTCAAACAACAGTGAATACTGTCACACTGTGTATTTCAGTCAACAGGGAACACTGTCGCACTGTGTAATTCAAACGCCAGATACCACTGTCACACTGTACATTTCAATCACCAGGGAATACTGTCACACTGTGTACTTCAATCCACAGGGAACAGTGTCACACTGTGTACTTCAATCCCCAGTGAACACTGCCACACTGTGCACTTCAAACACCAGGGAACACTGTCACACTGTGTCCTTCAATCCCCAGGGAACACTGTCACACTGTGTCCTTCAAACACCAGGGAACTCAGTCACACTGTACACTTCAAACACCAGGGAACACGGTCACACTGTGTACTTGAAACGCAAGCGAGCACTGTCACACTGTGTCCTTCAATCCCCAGGGAACACTGTCACACTGTGTACTTCAAACACTAGGGAACACTGTCACACTGTGTACATCAATCCCCAGGGAACGCTGTCACACTGTGTACTCCACACACCGGAGTCATTTTCACACTGTGTACATCAATCCCCAGGGAACACTGTCACACTGTGCACTTCAAACACCAGGGAACACTGTCACACTGTGTACATCAATCCCCAGGGAACGCTGTCACACTGTGCACTTCAAACACCAGGGAACACTCTCACACTGTGTACATCAATCCCCAGGGAACACTGTCACACTGTGCACTTCAAACACCAGGGAACACTGTCACACTGTGTACATCAATCCCCAGGGAACGCTGTCACACTGTGCACTTCAAACACCAGGGAACACTATCACACTGTGTACTTCAAACACCAGGGAACACTGTCACACTGTGTATATCAATCCCCAGGGAACACTGTCACACTGTGTACATCAATCCCCAGGGAACACTGTCACACTGTGCACTTCAAACACCAGGGAACACTGTCACACTGTGTACATCAATCCCCAGGGAATGCTGTCACATGGCGCACTTCAATCCACAGGGAACACAGTCACACTGTGCACTTCAATCCCCAGGGAACACTGTCACACTGTATACTTCAAACACAAGGGAACACTGCCACAGTACGCACTTCAAACACCAGTCAACACTGTCACACTGTGTACTTCAATCCCCAGGGATCACTGTCACACTGTCTACTTAAATCCCCAGGGAACACTGTCACACTGTGTACTTAAATCCCCAGGGAACACTCTCACACTGTGTACTTAAATCCCCAGGGAACACTCTCACACTGTGAACATCAAACCCCAGTGGACACTGTCACACTGCACATTTCCAACACCAGAAACAGACTCACACTGTGTACTTCAAACCCCAGGGAACACTCTCACACGGTGTAATTCAAACAACAGGGAACACTGGCACACTGTGTACGTCAAACACCATGGAACACTGTCACACTGTGTAATTCGAACACCAGGGAACAGTGTCACACTGTCTACTACAATCACAAGGGAACACTCTCACACTGTGTACTTCAGTCCCCAGGGAACACTGTCACACTGAGTATTTCAATCTACAGGGAACACTGTCACACTGCGTACTTCAATCCCAAGGCAACACTATCACACAGTGTACTTAAAACACCAGGGAACACTGTCACAATGTGCACTTCAGACCCCAGGGAACACTCTCATACTGTGTATTTCAAATCTCAGCGAACACTATCACACTGTGTACTTCAAACACCAGGGAACACTGTCACACGGAGTACTTCAAACACCAGGGAACACTATCACACAGTGTACTTCAATCCCCAGGGAACACTGTCAAACTGTGTACTTCAAACACCATGGAACACATTCACACTGTGTACTTCAAACCCCAGGGAACACTCTCACACTGTGTATTTCAAACACCAGGGAATACTGACACACTGTGCACTTCAATCCTGAGGGAACACTCTCACACTGTGCACTTCAAACCCCAGGGAACACTGTCACACTGTGTACTACATACACCAGGGAACACTGTCACACTGTGTGCTTCAAATCCCAGGGAACACTGTCACACCATGTAAGTCAAACACCATGGAAAACTGTCACACTGTGTAATTCATACACCAGGGAACAGTGTCACACTCTCTACTACAATTGCAAGTGAACTCTGTCAAACTGTGTACTTTATTCCCCAGGGAACGCTGGCACACTGTGTATTTCAATCCCAAGGGAACTCTGTAACACTGTGTACATCAAACACCAGGGAACACTCACACTGTGTACTACAAACACAAGGGAACACTGGCAGATAGTGCACTGCAATCCCCAGTGGTCCCTGTCATACTGTGCACTTCAGACACCAGGGAACACTGTCACACTGCGCACTCCAAACCCCAGTGGACACTTTCACACTATGTACCTAAAACACCAGGGAACACTGTCACACTGTGTACTTCAAACACCATGGAACACTGTCAAACTGTGTACTTCAAACACCATGGAACACATTCACACTGTATACTTCAAACCCCAGGGAACACTCTCACACTGTGTATTTCAAACTCAGGGAACACTGTCACACTGTGCACTTCAAACACCAGGGAACACTGTCACACTGTGTACTTCAAACACCATGGAACACATTCACACTGTGTACTTCAATCCCCAGGGAATACTGTCACACTGTGTACTTCAAACACCAGGGAACACTGTCACACAGTGTACTTCAATCCGCAGGGAACACTGTCAAACTGTGTACTTCAAAACATGGAACACATTCACACTGTGTACTTCAATCCCAAGGGAACACTGTCACACTGTGTACTTCAAACACCAGGGAACACTGACACACTCTGCACTTCAATCCCGAGGGAACACTGTCACACTGTGCACTTCAAACCCCAGGGAACACTCTCACACTGTGTGTTTCCAAACTCAGGGAACACTGACACACTGTGTACTTCAAACACCAGGGAACACTGTCAAACTGTGTACTTCAAACACCATGGAACACATTCACACTGTGTACTTCAATCCCCAGGGAATACTGTCACACTGTGTATTTCAATCAACAGAGAGCAAAGTCACACTGTGTAATTCAAACGCCAAATACCACTGTCAGACGGTGCACTTCAAACATCAGGGAATACTGTCACACTGTGTACTTCAATCCCCAGGGAACAGTGTCACATTGTGTACTTCGATCCCCAGGGAACACTGTCATACTGTGTATTTCAATCCCCAGTGAACACTGTCACACTGTGTACTTCAGTCCACAGGGAACACTGTCACACTGGTTACTTTGATCCCCAGGGAACACTGTCATACTGTGTACTTCAAACACCAGGGAACACTGTCACACTGTGCACTTCAAACACCAGGGAACACTCACTCTGTGGACTTCAAACACCAGGGAACACTCTCACACTGTGCACTTCAAACACCAGGGAACACTCTACACACTGGGCACTTCAAACATCAGGGAACACAGTCACACTGTGTACTTCAATCCCCAGTGAACACTGTCACACTGCACTTCAATCCTCAGGAGACACTGTCACACGGTCTACTTGAATCCCCAGGGAACACTGGCACATTGTCTACTTCAAACACCAGGGAACACTGTCAAACTGTGTACATCAATCCCCAGGGAACGCGGTCACACTGTGCACTTCAAACACCAGGGAAGACTGTCACACTGTGCACTTCAAACACCAGGGAACATTCTCACACTGTGCACTTCAAACAACAGTGAATACTGTCACACTGTGTATTTCAGTCAACAGGGAACACTGTCGCACTGTGTAATTCAAACGCCAGATACCACTGTCACACTGTACATTTCAATCACCAGGGAATACTGTCACACTGTGTACTTCAATCCACAGGGAACAGTGTCACACTGTGTACTTCAATCCCCAGTGAACACTGCCACACTGTGCACTTCAAACACCAGGGAACACTGTCACACTGTGTCCTTCAATCCCCAGGGAACACTGTCACACTGTGCACTTCAATCCCCAGGGCACACTGTCACACTGTACACTTCAAACACCAGGGAACACGGTCACACTGTGCACTTCAAACACCAGGGAACACTGTCACACTGTGCACTTCAAACACCAGGGAACACTGTCACACTGTGCACTTCAAACACCAGGAAACTCAGTCACACTGTACACTTCAAACACCAGGGAACACGGTCACACTGTGTACTTGAAACGCAAGCGAGCACTGTCACACTGTGTCCTTCAATCCCCAGGGAACACTGTCACACTGTGTACTTCAAACACTAGGGAACACTGTCACACTGTGTACATCAATCCCCAGGGAACGCTGTCACACTGTGTACTCCACACACCGGAGTCATTTTCACACTGTGTACATCAATCCCCAGGGAACACTGTCACACTGTGCACTTCAAACACGAGGGAACACTGTCACACTGTGTACATCAATCCCCAGGGAATGCTGTCACAGTGTGCACTTCAAACACCAGGGAACACTATCACACTGTGTACTTCAAACACCAGGGAACACTGTCACACTGTGTATATCAATCCCCAGGGAACACTGTCACACTGTGTACATCAATCCCCAGGGAACACTGTCACACGGTGTACTCCACACACCGGAATCATTTTCACACTGTGTACATCAATCCCCAGGGAACACTGTCACACTGTGCACTTCAAACACCAGGGAACACTGTCACACTGTGTACATCAATCCCCAGGGAACGCTGTCACACTGTGTACATCAATCCCCAGGGAACGCTGTCACAGTGTGCACTTCAAACACCAGGGAACACTGTCACACTGTGTACTTCAAACACCAGGGAACACTGTCACACTGTGTACATCAATCCCCAGGGAACACTGTCACACTGTGTACTTCAATCCCCAGGAAACACTGTCACACTGCGTACTTCAAACACCAGGGAACACTGTCACACTGTGTACATCAATCCCCAGGGAACACTGTCACACAGTGCACTTCAAACACCAGGGAACACTGTCACACTGTGTACTTCACACACTGGAGTCACTTTCACACTGTATACTTCAAACACAAGGGAACACTGTCATACTGCGTAATTCAAACAACAGTGAATACTGTCATACTGTGTATTTCAATCAACAGGGAACACTGTCACACTGCGTAATTCAAATGCCAGATACCACTGTCGCATGGTGCACTTCAAACACCGCGGAATACCGTCACACTGTGCACTTCAATCCACAGGGAACAGTGTCACGCTGCGTACTTCGATCCCCAGGGAACACTGTCACACTGTGTAATGGAAACACAAGGGAGCACTGGCACATTCCCTACTTCAATCCCCAGGGAACACTGTCACTCTGTGCACTTCAAACACCAGGGAACACTGTCACACTGTGTACTTCACACACTGGAGTCACTTTCACTCAGTATACTCAAACACAAGGGAACACTGTCATGATGCGTAATTCAAACACAAGGAACACTGTCACACTGTGCACTTCAAACACCAAGGAACACTGTCACACTGTGCACTTCATATATTAGGAACACTCTCACACTGTACACTTCAAACAACAGGGAACACTTTCACACTGTGGACTATTAATCCCCAGTGAACACTGTCACACTGCGTATTTCAATCCCCAGGGGATGCTGTCATACTGTGCACTTCAATTCTCAGGAAACACTGTCACACAGTCTACTTAAATCCCCAGGGAACACTGGCATACTGTGTACTTCAAACACGAGGGAACACTCTCACACTGTGCACTTCAAACACAAGGGAACACTGTCATACCGCGTAATTCAAACACAAGGAACACTGTCATTCTGTGTACTTCAAACCCCAGGGATCACTGTCATACTGTGTACTTGAAATGCTAGGGAACACTGTCACACTGTGTACTTCAATCCCCAGGGAACACTGTCACTCTATGTACTTCAAACAACAGGGAATACTGTCACACTGTGTATTTCAATCAAAAGGGAACACTGTCACACTACATAATTCAAACGCCATGTACCACTGTCACACTGTGCACTTCAAACACCACGGAATACTGTCACACTGTGCACTTCAATCTACAGGGAACAGGGTCACACTGTGTACATCAATCCCCAGGGAATGCTGTCACGCTGTGCACTTCAAACACCACGGAATACTGTCACACTGTGCATTTCAATCTACAGGGAACAGTGTTACAAGGTGTACATCAATCCCCAGGGAACGCTGTCACACTGTGCACTTCAAACACCTGGGAACACTCTCACACTGTGCACTTCAAACACCAGGGAACACCATCACACTGTGTAATTCAAACACCAGGGAACACTGTCACACTGTGTAATTCAAACACCAGGGAACACTGTCACACTGTGTACTTCAAACCCCAGGGAACACTCTCACACTATGTGCTTCAAACGCGAGGGTACACTGTGACACTGTGTACTTCAATCCCCAGGGAACACTGTCACACTGTGTACTTCAATCCCCAGGGAACACTCTCACACTATGTACTTCAATCCCCAGGGAACACCCACACTGTGCCCGTCAAACAACAGGAAACACTGTCACACTGTGTAATTCAAACACCAGGGAACACTGTCACACTGTGCACTTCAAATCCCATGGAACCCTCTCACACTGTGCACTTCAGTCCTCAGGAGACACTGTCACACTGTATACTTAAATCCCCAGGGAACACTGGCACACCGAGTACTTCAAACTCCAGAGAACACTGTCAAATTGTGTACTTGAAACACAAGGTAGCACTGGCACACTCTGTACTTCAATCCCCAGGGAACACTGTCACTCTGTGCACTTCAAACACCAGGGAACACTGTCACACTGTGTACATCAATCCCCAGGGAACACTGTCACACTGTGCACTTCAAACACCAGGGAACACTGTCACACTGTGCACTTCATATATTAGGAACACTCTCAAAATGTGCACTTCAAACACCAGGGAACACTCTCACACTGTGCACTTCAAACACAAGGGAACACTGTCATACCGTGTAATTCAAACACAAGGAGCACTGTCATTCTGTGTACTTCAAATACCAGGGATCAGTGTCACACTGTGTACTTGAAAGGCTAGGGAACACTGTCACACTGTGTACTTTAATCCCCAGGGAACACTGTCACTCTATGTACTTCAAACAACAGGGAATACTGTCACACTGTGTATTTCAATCAACAGGGAACACTCACACTACGTAATTCAAACGCCAGATACCACTGTCGCACTGTGCACTTCAAACACCATGGAATACTGTCACACTGTGCACTTCAATCTACAGGGAACAGGTCACACTGTGTACATCAATCGCCAGGGAATGCTGTCACACTGTGCACTTCAAACTCCAGGGAACACTCTCACACAGTCTACTTAAATCCCCAGGGAACACTGGCACACTGTCTACTTCAAACATCAGGGAACACTGTCACACTGTGTACTTCAAACACCAGGGAACTCTGTCACACTGTGTACTGCAATCCCCACGGAACACTGTCACACTGTGCACTTCAAACACCAGGGAACACTGTCACACTGCGTACTTCAAACACCAGGGAACACTGTCACACTGTGTACATCAATCCCCATGGAACGATGTCACACTGTGTACTCCACACACCGGAGTCATTTTCACACTGTGTACATCAATCTCCAGGGAACGCTGTCACACTGTGCACTTCAAACACCAGGGAACACCGTCACACTGTGTAATTCAAACTCCAGGGAACACTCACACTGTGTATTTCAAACCCCAGGGAACACTCTCACACTATGTGCTTCAAACGCGAAGGTACACTGTGACACTGTGTACTTCAATCCACAGAGAACACTGTGACACTGTGAACGTCAAACCCCAGGGAACACTGTCACACTGTGTACTTCACACACTGGAGTCACTTTCACACTGTATACTTCAAACACCAGGGAACACTGTCACACTGTGTACATCAATCCCCAGGGAATGCTGTCACACTGTGCACTTCAAATCCCATGGATCCCTCTCACACTGTGCACTTCAGTCCTCAGGAGACACTGTCACACTGTATACTTAAATCCCCAGGGAACACTGGCACACCGAGTACTTCAAACTCCAGAGAACACTGTCAAATTGTGTACTTGAAACACAAAGTAGCACTGGCACACTCTGTACTTCAATCCCCAGGGAACACTGTCACTCTGCACACTTCAAACACCAGGGAACACTGTCACACTGTGTACTTCACACACTGGAGTCACTTTCACTCAGTATACTTCAAACACAAGGGAACACTGTCATGATGCGTAATTCAAACACAAGGAACACTGTCACACTGTGAACTTCAATCCACAGGGAACACTGTCACACTGTGCACTTCAAACACCAAGGAACACTGTCATACTGTGCACTTCATATATTAGGAACACTCTCAAAATGTGCACTTCAAACACCAGGGAACACTCTCACACTGTGCACTTCAAACACAACGGAACACTGTCATACTGTGTACTTCAAATACCAGGGATCAGTGTCACACTGTGTACTTGAAAGGCTAGGGAACTCTGTCACACTGTGTACTTTAATCCCCAGGGAACACTGTCACTCTATGTACTTCAAACAACTGGGAATACTGTCACACTGTGTATTTCAATCAACAGGGAACACTGTCACACTACGTAATTCAAACGCCAGATACCACTGTTGCACTGTGCACTTCAATCTACAGGGAACACTGTCTCTTCTGTGTACTTCAATCCCCAGGGAACGCTGTCACACTGTGCACTTCAAACACCAGGGAACACTCTCACACTGCATACTTCCATCCCCAGTGAACACTGTCATACTGTGCACTTCAAACACCAGGGAACACTGTCACACTGTGTACATCAATCCCCAGGGAACGATGTCACACTGTGTACTCCGCACACCGGAGTCATTTTCACACTGTGTACATCAATCTCCAGGGAACGCTGTCACACTGTGCACTTCAAACACCAGGGAACACCGTCACACTGTGTAATTCAAACACCAGGGAACACTGTCACACTGTGTAATTCAAACACCAGGGAACACTGTCACACTGTGTACTTCAAACCCCAGGGAACACTCTCACACTGTGTATTTCAAACCCCAGGGAACACTCTCACACTATGTGCTTCAAACGCGAGGGTACACTGTGACACTGTGTACTTCTACCCCCAGGGAACACTGTCACACTGTGTACTTCAATCCCCAGGGGACACTCTCACACTATGTACTTCAATCCCCAGGGAACACTCACACTGTGCCCGTCAAACAACAGGAAACACTGTCACACTGTGTAATTCAAACACCAGGGAACACTGTCACACTGTGCACTTCAAATCCCATGGAACCCTCTCACACTGTGCACTTCAGTCCTCAGGAGACACTGTCACACTGTATACTTATATCCCCAGGGAACACTGGCACACCGAGTACTTCAAACTCCAGAGAACACTGTCAAATTGTGTACTTGAAACACAAAGTAGCACTGGCACACTCTGTACTTCAATCCCCAGGGAACACTGTCACTCTGTGCACTTCAAACACTAGGGAACAGTGTCACACTGTGTACATTAATCCCCAGGGAACACTGTCACTCTATGTACTTCAAACAACTGGGAATACTGTCACACTGTGTATTTCAATCAACAGGGAACACTGTCACACTACGTAATTCAAACGCCAGATACCACTGTCGCACTGTGCACTTCAATCTACAGGGAACACTGTCTCTTCTGTGTACATCAATCCCCAGGGAACGCTGTCACACTGTGCACTTCAAACACCAGGGAACACTGTCACACTGTGTAATTCAAACACCAGGGAACACTGTCACACTGTGTACATCAATCCCCAGGGAACGCTGTCACGCTGTGCACTTCAAAAACCAGGGAACTCTGTCACACTGTGTACTTGAAACGCATGGGAACACTGTCACACTGTGTACTTCAATCCCCAGGGAACACTGTCACACTGTGAACTTCAAACACCAGGGAACGCTGTCACACTGTGTACTTCAATCCCCAGGGAACGCTGTCACACTGTGCACTTCAAACACCAGGGAACACTGTCATACTGTGCACTTCAAACACCAGGGAACACTGGCACACTGAGTACTTCAAACACCAGGGAACTCTGTCACACTGTGCACATCAATCCCCAGGGAACGCTGTCACACTGTGTACATCAATCCCCAGGGAACACTGTCACACTGTGCACTTCAAACACCAGGGAACACCGTCACACTGTGTAATTCAAACACCAGGGATCACTGTCACACTGTGTAATTCAAACACCAGGGAACACTGTCACACTGTGTAATTCAAACACCAGGGATCTCTGTCACACTGTGTAATTCAAACACCAGGGAACACTGTTACACTGTGCACTTCAAACACCAGGGAACACTCTCACACTGCGTACTTCCATCCCCAGTGAACACTGTCATACTGTGCACGTCAAACACCAGGGAACACTGTCACACTGTGCACATCAATCCCCAGGGAACGATGTCACACTGTGTACTCCGCACACCGGAGTCATTTTCACACTGTGTACATCAATCTCCAGGGAACGCTGTCACACTGTGCACTTCAAACACCAGGGAACACCATCACACTGTGTAATTCAAACACCAGGGAACACTGTCACACTGTGTAATTCAAACACCAGGGAACACTGTCACACTGTGTACTTCAAACCCCAGGGAACACTCTCACACTATGTGCTTCAAACGCGAGGGTACACTGTGACACTGTGTACTTCAATCCCCAGGGAACACTGTCACACTGTGTACTTCAATCCCCAGGGAACACTCTCACACTATGTACTTCAATCCCCAGGGAACACTCACACTGTGCCCGTCAAACAACAGGAAACACTGTCACACTGTGTAATTCAAACACCAGGGAACACTGTCACACTGTGCACTTCAAATCCCATGGAACCCTCTCACACTGTGCACTTCAGTCCTCAGGAGACACTGTCACACTGTATACTTAAATCCCCAGGGAACACTGGCACACCGAGTACTTCAAACTCCAGAGAACACTGTCAAATTGTGTACTTGAAACACAAGGTAGCACTGGCACACTCTGTACTTCAATCCCCAGGGAACACTGTCACTCTGTGCACTTCAAACACCAGGGAACACTGTCACACTGTGTACATCAATCCCCAGGGAACACTGTCACACTGTGCACTTCAAACACCAGGGAACACTGTCACACTGTGCACTTCATATATTAGGAACACTCTCAAAATGTGCACTTCAAACACCAGGGAACACTCTCACACTGTGCACTTCAAACACAAGGGAACACTGTCATACCGTGTAATTCAAACACAAGGAGCACTGTCATTCTGTGTACTTCAAATACCAGGGAACAGTGTCACACTGTGTACTTGAAAGGCTAGGGAACACTGTCACACTGTGTACTTTAATCCCCAGGGAACACTGTCACTCTATGTACTTCAAACAACAGGGAATACTGTCACACTGTGTATTTCAATCAACAGGGAACACTCACACTACGTAATTCAAACGCCAGATACCACTGTCGCACTGTGCACTTCAAACACCATGGAATACTGTCACACTGTGCACTTCAATCTACAGGGAACAGGTCACACTGTGTACATCAATCGCCAGGGAATGCTGTCACACTGTGCACTTCAAACTCCAGGGAACACTCTCACACAGTCTACTTAAATCCCCAGGGAACACTGGCACACTGTCTACTTCAAACATCAGGGAACACTGTCACACTGTGCACTTCAAACACCAGGGAACTCTGTCACACTGTGTACTGCAATCCCCACGGAACACTGTCACACTGTGCACTTCAAACCCCAGGGAACACTGTCACACTATGTGCTTCAAACGCGAGGGAACACTGTCACACTGTGTACATCAATCCCCATGGAACGATGTCACACTGTGAATGTCAAACCCCAGGGAACACTGTCACACTGTGTACTTCACACACTGGAGTCACTTTCACACTGTATACTTCAAACACCAGGGAACACTGTCACACTGTGTACATCAATCCCCAGGGAATGCTGTCACACTGTGCACTTCAAATCCCATGGATCCCTCTCACACTGTGCACTTCAGTCCTCAGGAGACACTGTCACACTGTATACTTAAATCCCCAGGGAACACTGGCACACCGAGTACTTCAAACTCCAGAGAACACTGTCAAATTGTGTACTTGAAACACAAAGTAGCACTGGCACACTCTGTACTTCAATCCCCAGGGAACACTGTCACTCTGCGCACTTCAAACACCAGGGAACACTGTCACACTGTGTACTTCACACACTGGAGTCACTTTCACTCAGTATACTTCAAACACAAGGGAACACTGTCATGATGCGTAATTCAAACACAAGGAACACTGTCACACTGTGAACTTCAATCCACAGGGAACACTGTCACACTGTGCACTTCAAACACCAAGGAACACTGTCACACTGTGCACTTCATATATTAGGAACACTCTCAAAATGTGCACTTCAAACACCAGGGAACACTCTCACACTGTGCACTTCAAACACAACGGAACACTGTCATACTGTGTACTTCAAATACCAGGGATCAGTGTCACACTGTGTACTTGAAAGGCTAGGGAACTCTGTCACACTGTGTACTTTAATCCCCAGGGAACACTGTCACTCTATGTACTTCAAACAACTGGGAATACTGTCACACTGCGTATTTCAATCAACAGGGAACACTGTCACACTACGTAATTCAAACGCCAGATACCACTGTTGCACTGTGCACTTCAATCTACAGGGAACACTGTCTCTTCTGTGTACTTCAATCCCCAGTGAACGCTGTCACACTGTGCACTTCAAACACCAGGGAACACTCTCACACTGCATACTTCCATCCCCAGTGAACACTGTCATACTGTGCACTTCAAACACCAGGGAACACTGTCACACTGTGTACATCAATCCCCAGGGAACGATGTCACACTGTGTACTCCGCACACCGGAGTCATTTTCACACTGTGTACATCAATCTCCAGGGAACGCTGTCACACTGTGCACTTCAAACACCAGGGAACACCGTCACACTGTGTAATTCAAACACCAGGGAACACTGTCACACTGTGTAATTCAAACACCAGGGAACACTGTCACACTGTGTACTTCAAACCCCAGGGAACACTCTCACACTGTGTATTTCAAACCCCAGGGAACACTCTCACACTATGTGCTTCAAACGCGAGGGTACACTGTGACACTGTGTACTTCTACCCCCAGGGAACACTGTCACACTGTGTACTTCAATCCCCAGGGGACACTCTCACACTATGTACTTCAATCCCCAGGGAACACTCACACTGTGCCCGTCAAACAACAGGAAACACTGTCACACTGTGTAATTCAAACACCAGGGAACACTGTCACACTGTGCACTTCAAATCCCATGGAACCCTCTCACACTGTGCACTTCAGTCCTCAGGAGACACTGTCACACTGTATACTTATATCCCCAGGGAACACTGGCACACCGAGTACTTCAAACTCCAGAGAACACTGTCAAATTGTGTACTTGAAACACAAAGTAGCACTGGCACACTCTGTACTTCAATCCCCAGGGAACACTGTCACTCTGTGCACTTCAAACACCAGGGAACACTGTCACACTGTGTACATTAATCCCCAGGGAACACTGTCACTCTATGTACTTCAAACAACTGGGAATACTGTCACACTGTGTATTTCAATCAACAGGGAACACTGTCACACTACGTAATTCAAACGCCAGATACCACTGTCGCACTGTGCACTTCAATCTACAGGGAACACTGTCTCTTCTGTGTACATCAATCCCCAGGGAACGCTGTCACACTGTGCACTTCAAACACCAGGGAACACTGTCACACTGTGTAATTCAAACACCAGGGAACACTGTCACACTGTGTACATCAATCCCCAGGGAACGCTGTCACGCTGTGCACTTCAAAAACCAGGGAACTCTGTCACACTGTGTACTTGAAACGCATGGGAACACTGTCACACTGTGTACTTCAATCCCCAGGGAACACTGTCACACTGTGAACTTCAAACACCAGGGAACACTGTCACACTGTGTACCTCAATCCCCAGGGAACACTGTCAAACTGTGCACTTCAAACACCAGGGAACACTCTCACACTGTGCACTTCAAACACCAGGGAACACTCTCACACTGTGCACTTCAAACACAAGGGAACACTGTCATACCGCGTAATTCAAACACAAGGAACACTGTCACACTGTGTACTTCAAACCCCAGGGATCACTGTCACACTGTGTACTTGAAACGCTAGGGAACACTGTCACACTGTGTACTTCAATCCCCAGGGAACACTGTCACTCTATGTACTTCAACAACAGGGAATACTGTCACACTGTGTATTTCAATCAACAGCAATCACTGTCACACTGTGTACTGCAAATCCCAGCGAACACTGTCACATGGTGCACTTCAATTCCCAGGGACCACTCTCACACTGTGTAATTCAAACATCAGGGAACACTCACACAGTGTACATGAAACACCAGGGAACACTGTCACACTGTGTAATTCAAACTCCAGGGAACACTGTCACACTGTGCACTTCAAACACCAAGGAACACTCTCACACTATGTACTTCAATCCCCAGTGAACACTGTCATGCTGTGCACTTCAATCCTCAGGAAACACTGTCACACAGTCTACTTAAATCCCCAGGGAACACGGTCACACTGTCTACTTCAAACACCAGGGAACACTCTCACACTGTGTACTTCAATCCCCAGGGAACACTGTCATACTGTGCACTTCAAACACCAGGGAACACTGGCACACTGAGTACTTCAAACACCAGGGAACACTGTCACACTGTGCACATCAATCCCCAGGGAACGCTGTCACACTGTGTACATCAATCCCCAGGGAACACTGTCACACTGTGCACTTCAAACACCAGGGAACACCGTCACACTGTGTAATTCAAACACCAGGGATCACTGTCACACTGTGTAATTCAAACACAAGGGAACACTGTCACACTGTGTAATTCAAACACCAGGGATCACTGTCACACTGTGTAATTCAAACACCAGGGAACACTGTCACACTGTGTAATTCAAACACCAGGGATCACTGTCACACTGTGTAATTCAAATACCAGGGAACACCGTCACACTGTGTAATTCAAACACCAGGGAACACCGTCACACTGTGTAATTCAAACACCAGGGATCTCTGTCACACTGTGTAATTCAAACACCAGGGAACACTGCCACACTGTGTAATTCAAACACCAGGGATCACTGTCACACTGTGTACTTCAAACCCCAGGGAACACTCTCACACTGTGTATTTCAAACCCCAGGGACCACTCTCACACTGTGTGCTTCAAACGCGAGGGTACACTGTGACACTGTGTACTTCAATCCCCAGGGAACACTGTCACACTGTGTACTTCAAACACCAGGGAACACTCTCACACTGTGTATTTCAAACCCCAGGGAACACTCTCACCCTATGTGCTTCAAACGCGAGGGTACACTGTGACACTGTGTACTTCAATCCCCAGGGAACACTGCCACACTGTGTACTTCAAACCCCAGGGAACACTCTCACACTGTGTATTTCAAACCCCAGGGTACACTCTCACCCTATGTGCTTCAAACGCGAGGGTACACTGTGACACTGTGTACTTCAAATCCCATGGAACCCTCTCACACTGTGCACTTCAGTCCTCAGGAGACACTGTCACACTGTATACTTAAATCCCCAGGGAACACTGGCACACCGAGTACTTCAAACACCAGGGAACACTGTCACACTTTGTACTTCAAACTCCAGGGAACACTGTCACACTGTGTACTTCAAACACCAGGGAACACTGTCACACTGTGTACTTCACACACTGGAGTCTCTTTCACACTGTACACTTCAAACACAAGGGAACACTGTCATACAGCGTAATTCAAACACAAGGAACAGTCACACTGTGTACCTCTATCCCCAGGGAACACTGTCACACTGTGGACTTCAAACACAAGGAACACTGTCACACTGTGTACTTCAATCCCCAGGGAACACTGTCACACTGTGCACTTCATATACCAAGGAACACTCTCACACTGTGCACTTCAAACACAAGGGAACACTGTCATACAGCGTAATTCAAACACAAGGAACACTGTCACACTGTGTACTTCAATCCCCAGGGAACACTGTCACACTGTGGACTTCAAACACAAGGAACACTGTCACACTGTGTACTTCAATCCCCAGGGAACACTGTCACACTGTGCACTTCATATACCAAGGAACACTCTCACACTGTGCACTTCAAACACAAGGGAACACTGTCATACAGCGTAATTCAAACACAAGGAACACTGTCACACTGTGTATTTCAGTCAACAGGGAACACTGTCACACTGTGTAATTCAAATGCCAGATACCACTGTCGCACGGTGCACTTCAAACACCGCGGAATACCATCACACTGTGCACTTCAATCCACAGGGAACAGTGTCACACTGCGTACTTCGATCCCCAGGGAACACTGTCACACTGTGTACTTGAAACACAAGGGAGCACTGGCACATTCCCTACTTCAATCCCCAGGGAACACTGTCACTCTCTGCACTTGAAACACCAGGGAACACTGTCACACTGTGTACTTCGCACACTGGAGTCACTTTCACTCAGTATACTTCAAACACAAGGGAACACTGTCATGATGCGTAATTCAAACACAAGGAACACTGTCACACTGTGAACTTCAATCCACAGGGAACACTGTCACACTGTGCACTTCAAACACCAAGGAACACTGTCACACTGTGCACTTCATATATTAGGAACACTCTCAAAATGTGCACTTCAAACACCAGGGAACACTCTCACACTGTGCACTTCAAACACAAGGGAACACTGTCATACTGTGTACTTCAAATACCAGGGATCAGTGTCACACTGTGTACTTGAAAGGCTAGGGAACACTGTCACACTGTGTACTTTAATCCCCAGGGAACACTATCACTCTATGTACTTCAAACAACAGGGAATACTGTCACACTGTGTATTTCAATCAACAGGGAACACTGTCACACTACGTAATTCAAACGCCAGATACCACTGTCGCACTGTGCACTTCAAACACCACGGAATACTGTCACACTGTGCACTTCAATCTACAGGGAACAGGTCACACTGTGTACATCAATCCACAGGGAACGCTGTCACGCTGCGCACTTCAAACACCAAGGAACATTATCACACTGTACACTTCAAACACCAGGGAACACTGTCACACTGTGCACTTCAAACACCAGGGAAAACTCTCACACTGTGCACTTCAAACACAAGGGAACACTGTCATACCGCATAATTCAAACACAAGGAACACTGTCACACTGTGTACTTTAAACCCCAGGGATCACTGTCACACTGTGTACTTGAAACGCTAGGGACCACTGTCACACTGTGCACTTCAATCCCCAGGGAACACTGTCACTCTATGTACTTCAAACAACAGGGAATACTGTCACACTGTGTATTTCAATCAACAGCAAACACTGTCACACTGTGTACTGCAAATCACAGGGAACACTGTCACATGGTGCACTTCAATTCCCAGGGACCACTCTCACACTGTGTAATTCAAACATCAGGGAACACTCACACAGTGTACATGAAACACCAGGGAACACTGTCACACTGTGTAATTCAAACACCAGGGAACACTGTCACACTGTGTACATCAAGCCCCAGGGAATGGTGACACGCTGTGCACTTCAAACACCAGGGAACAGTCTCACACTGTGTACCTCAATCCCCAGAGAACACTGTCACACTGTGCACTTCAAATACCAGTGAACACTGTCAAACTGCGTACTTCAAACACCAGGGAACACTGTCAACTGTGTACCTCAATCCCCAGGGAACACTGTCACACTGTGCACTTCAAACACCAGGGAAAACTCTCACACTGTGCACTTCAAACACCAGGGAACACTCTCACACTGTGCACTTTAAACACAAGGGAACACTGTCATACCGCGTAATTCAAACACTAGGAACACTGTCACACTGTGTACTTCAAACCCCAGGGAACACTCTCACACTGTGTATTTCAAACCCCAGGGAACACTCTCACCCTATGTGCTTCAAACGCGAGGGTACACTGTGACACTGTGTACTTCAATCCCCAGGGAACACTGTCACACTGTGTACTTCAAACACCAGGGAACACTCTCACACTGTGTATTTCAAACCCCAGGGAACACTCTCACCCTATGTGCTTCAAACGCGAGGGTACACTGTGACACTGTGTACTTCAATCCCCAGGGAACACTGTCACACTGTGAACGTCAAACCCCAGGGAACACTCTCACACTATGTACTTCAATCCCCAGGGAACACTCACACTGTGCACGTCAAACAACAGGAAACACTGTCACACTGTGCACTTCAAATCCCATGGAACCCTCTCACACTGTGCACTTCAATCCTCAGGAGACACTGTCACACTGTGCACTTATATCCCCAGGGAACACTGGCACACCGAGTACTTCAAACAGCAGGGAACACTGTCACACTGCGTACTTGAAACACAAGGTAGCACTGGCACACTATGTACTTCAATCCCCAGGGAACACTGTCACTCTGTGCACTTCAAACACCAGGGAACACTGTCACACTGTGTACTTCACACACTGGAGTCACTTTCACGCTGTATACTTCAAACACAAGGGAACACTGTCATACCGTGTAATTCAAACACAAGGAACACTGTCACACTGTGTACTTCAAACCCCAGGGATCACTGTCACACTGTGAACTTGAAAGGCTAGGGAACACTGTCACACTGTGTACTTCAATCCCCAGGGAACACTGTCACTCTATGTACTTCAAACAACAGGGGATACTGTCACACCGTGTATTTCAATCAACAGGGAACACTGTCACACTGCGTAATTCCAATGCCAGATACCACTATCACACTGTCACTTCAAACACCACGGAATACTATCACACTGTGCACTTCAATCCACAGGGAACAGTGTCACACTGTGTACTTCGATCCCCAGGGAACACTGTCACACTGTGTAATTCAAACATCAGGGAACACTCACACAGTGTACATGAAACACCAGGGAACACTGGCACACTGTGTACTTCAAACACCAGGGAACACTGTCACACTGTGCACTTCAAACACCAGGGAACACTCTCACACTGTGCACTTCAAACACAAGGGAACACTGTCATACCGCGTAATTCAAACACAAGGAACACTGTCACACTGTGTACTTCAAATACCAAGGAACACTGTCACATTGCGTACTTCAAACACCAGGGAACACTGGCACACTGTGCACTTCAAACACCAGGGAACACTCTCACACTGTGTATTTCAATTCCCAGTGAATGCTGTCACAATGTGCACTTCAAACAACAGGGAACACTGTCACACTGTGTACTTCAAACCCCAGGGAACACTGTCACACTGTGTACTTGAGAGGCTAGGGAACACTGTCACACTGTGTACTTCAATCCCCAGGGAACACTGTCACTCTATGTACTTCAAACATCAGGGAATACTGTCACACTGTGTATTTCAATCAACAGCGAACACTGTCACACTGCGTAATCCAAATGCCAGATACCACTGTCACACTGTGCACTTCAATCCATAGGGAACAGTGTCACACTGTGTACTTCGATCCCCATGGAACACTGTCACACTGTGTACTTCAAACAACAGGGAACACTGTCACACTGTGTACATCAATCCCCAGGGAACGCTGTCACGCTGCGCACTTCAAATACCAGGGAACTCTGTCACACTGTGTAATTCAAACACCAGGGAACACTGTCACACTGTGTACATCAATCCCCAGGGAACGCTGTCACGCTGCACACTTCAAACACCAGGGAACATTGTCACACTGTGCACTTCAATCCCCAGGGAACACTGTCACACTGTGTACTTGAAACACCAGGGAACACTCTCACACTGTGGACTATCAATCCCCAGTGAACACTGTCACACTGTGCACTTCAAACACCAGGGAACACTCTCACCCTGCGTACTTCAAACCCTAGGGAACGCTGTCATACTGTGTACTTCAATCCCCAGAGAACACTGTGACACTGTGAACGTCAAACCCCAGGGAACAGTCTCACACTATGTACTTCAATCCCCAGGGAACACTCACACTGTGCCCGTCAAACAACTGGAAACACTGTCACACTGTGTAATTCAAACACCAGGGAACACTGTCACACTGTGCACTTCAAATCCCATGGATCCCTCTCACACTGTGCACTTCAATCCGCAGGAGACACTGTCACACTGTACACTTAAATCCCCAGGGAACACTGGCACACTGTGTACTTCCAACTCCCGAGAACACTGTCACACTGTGTACTTGAAACACAAGGTAGCACTGGCACATTAAATACTTCAATCCCCAGGGAACACTGTCACTCTGTGCACTTCAAACACAAGGGAACACTGTCATACTGCGTAATTCAAACACAAGGAACACTGTCACACTGTGAACTTCAAACACCAGGGAACACTCTCACACTGTGTAATTCAATCCCCAATGAACACTGTCACACTGTGCACTTCAAACACCAGGGAACACTCTCACACTGCGTACTTCAATCCCCAGTGAACACTGTCACACTGTGCACTTCAAACACCAGGGAACACTCTCACACTGTGCACTTCAAACACAAGGGAACACGATCATACCGTGTAATTCAAACACAAGGAACAATGTCACACTGTGTACTTCAAACCCCAGGGATCACTGTCACACTGTGTACTTGAAAGGCTAGGGAACACTGTCACACTGTGTACTTCAATCCCCAGGGAACACTGTCACTCTATGTATTTCAATCAACAGCGAACACTGTGACACTGCGTAATTCAAATGCCAGATACCACTGTCACACTGTCACTTCAAACACCACGGAATACTGTCACACTGTGCACTTCAATCCACAGGGAACAGTGTCACACTGTGTACTTCGATCCCCAGGGAACACTGTCATACTGTGTAATTCAAACATCAGGGAACACTCACACAGTGTACATGAAACACCAGGAAACACTGTCACACGGTGTACTTCAAACCCCAGGGAACACTCTCACACTGGGCACTTCAAACACCAGGGAACACTCTCACACTGTGTACTTCAAACACCAGGGAACACTCTCACACTGTGCACTTCAAACACCAGGGAACACTCTCACACTGTGCACTTCAAACACAAGGGAACACTGTCATACCGCGTAATTCAAACACAAGGAACACTGTCACACTGTGTACTTCAAATACCAGGGAACACTGTCACATTGCGTACTTCAAACACCAGGGAACACTGGCACACTGTGTACATCAATCCCCAGGGAACACTGTCACACTGTGCACTTCAAACACCAGGGAACACTCTCACACTGTGCACTTCAAACACAAGGGAACACTATCATACCGCGTAATTCAAACACAAGGAACACTGTCACACTGTGTACTTCAATCCCCAGGGAACACTGTCACTCTATGTACTTCAAACAACAGGGAATACTGTCACACTGTGTATTTCAATCAACAGCGAACACTGTCACACTGCGTAATTCAAATGCCAGATACCACTGTCACACTGTGCACTTCAAACACCAGGGAACACTCTCACACTGTGCACTTCAAACACAAGGGAACACTGTCATACCGCGTAATTCAAACACAAGGAACACTGTCACACTGTGTACTTCAAATACCAGGGAACACTGTCACATTGCGTACTTCAAACACCAGGGAACACTGGCACACTGTGTACATCAATCCCCAGGGAACACTGTCACACTGTGCACTTCAAACACCAGGGAACACTCTCACACTGTGCACTTCAAACACAAGGGAACACTATCATACCGCGTAATTCAAACACAAGGAACACTGTCACACTGTGTACTTCAATCCCCAGGGAACACTGTCACTCTATGTACTTCAAACAACAGGGAATACTGTCACACTGTGTATTTCAATCAACAGCGAACACTGTCACACTGCGTAATTCAAATGCCAGATACCACTGTCACACTGTGCACTTCAAACACCAGGGAACACTCTCACACTGTGCACTTCAAACACAAGGGAACACTGTCATACCGCGTAATTCAAACACAAGGAACACTGCCACACTGTGTACTTCAAATACCAGGGAACACTGTCACATTGCGTACTTCAAACACCAGGGAACACTGGCACACTGTGTACATCAATCCCCAGGGAACACTGTCACACTGTGCACTTCAAACACCAGGGAACACTCTCACACTGTGCACTTCAAACACAAGGGAACACTATCATACCGCGTAATTCAAACACAAGGAACACTGTCACACTGTGTACTTCAATCCCCAGGGAACACTGTCACTCTATGTACTTCAAACAACAGGGAATACTGTCACACTGTGTATTTCAATCAACAGCGAACACTGTCACACTGCGTAATTCAAATGCCAGATACCACTGTCACACTGTGCACTTCAAACACCACAGAATACTGTCACACTGTGCACTTCAATCCACAGGGAACAGTGTCACACTGTGTACTTCGATCCCCAGGGAACACTGTCACACTGTGCACTTCAAACACCAAGGAACACTGTCACACTGTGCACTTCAAACATCAGGGAACACTCTCACACTGTGTACTTCAATCCCCAGTGAACACTGTCACACTGTGCACTTCAAACACCAGGGAACACTCTCACACTGCGTACTTCAAGAAAAAGGGAACACTGTCATACCGCGTAATTCAAACACAAGGAACACTGTCACACTGTGTACTTCAAACCCCAGGGATCACTGTCACACTGTGTACTTCAAACCCCAGGGTACACTCTCACACTGTGTGCTTCAAACACGAGGGTACATTGTGACACTGTGTACTTCAATCCCCAGGGAACACTGTCACACTGTGTACTTCAATCCCCGGAGAACACTGTCACACTGTGTACTTCAAACCCCAGGGATCACTGTCACACTGTGTACTTCAAACCCCAGGGTACACTCTCACACTATGTGCTTCAAACGTGAGGGTACACTGTGACACTGTGTACTTCAATCCCCAGGGAACACTGTCACACTGTGAACGTCAAACCCCAGGGATCACTCTCACACTATGCACTTCAATCCCCAGGGAACACTCACACTGTGCATGTCAAACAACAGAAAACACTGTCACACTGTGTAATTCAAACACCAGGGAACACTGTCACACTGTGCACTTCAAATCCCATGGAACCCTCTCACACTGTGCACTTCAGTCCTCAGGAGACACTGTCACACTGTATACTTATATCCCCAGGGAACACTGGCACACCGAGTACTTCAAACACCAGGGAACACTGTCACACTGTGTACTTCACACACTGGAGTCTCTTTCACACTGTATACTTCAAACACAAGGGAACACTGTCATACTGCGTAATTCAAACACAAGGAACATTGTCACACTGTGAACTTCAATCACCAGGGAACACTCTCACACTGTGCACTTCATATAGCAAGGAACACTCTCACACTGTGCACTTCAAACACCAGGGAACACTCTCACACTGTGTACTTCAATCCCCAGTGAACAGTGTCACACTGTGCACTTCAAACACCAGGGAACACTCTCACACTGTGTACTTCAATCCCCAGTGAACACTGTCACACTGTGTACTTCAAACCCCAGGGAACACTCTCACACTGTGTACTTCAATCCCCAGTGAACACTGTCATACTGTGCACTTCACTCCTCAGAAGACACTGTCACACAGTCTACTTAAATCCCCAGGGAACACTGGCACACGGTGTACTTCAAACACCAGCAAACACTGTCACACTGTGTACTTCAATCCCCATGGAACACTGGAACACTGTGTACTTCAATCCCCAGGAAACACTATCACACTGTATCCTTCAAACACCAGGGATCACTGTCACACTGTGTACTTCAAACACCATGGAACATTGTCACACTGTGTACTACAAACACCAGGGAACACTGTCACACTCTGTATTTCATAGTCTCAAACATTTGATCACCACGTACTTTCAGCATCGGAGACAGTATCCCATTGAGAATTGCAGTGGAGTCTTACATTATGAATTTCAAACACCAGGGTACACTCTCACAATATGTGCTTTAGCACAGAAGAACAATCGCACACTGGGTGTCTTTTGTTTACTGTATTTAGAGTCACATTGTGCATTTTGTCTATTTAAAAATGTCTATTAAAAAAAGTTGAGGGAGCGAGATTGACAAGGTAAGGTAACTAATTTATTTCCTAATCCTTTTTTTTAGTAGTCACATCGGGAGTTAGAATAGTGGAAATGGAGTTTAGGGCAGTGGAATGTTCCTCCTGCAGAATGTGGGAGGTAAGGGTCACCACTAGTGTCCCTGCTGACTACATCTGTGGGAAGTGCACCCAAGTCCAGCTCCTCGAAAATCGCGTTAGGGAACTGGAGCTGCAGTTGGATGAACTTCGGATGATCCGGGAGGCGGAGGTGGTTATTGACAGGACTTACAGAGAGGTAGTCACTCCCCAGATAAAAGAAAAAGACAGGTGGGTGATAGTTAGGGGACAGAAAGGGAACCAGCAGGCAGTGCAGGGATCCCCTGTGGCCATTCCCCTCAACAATAAGTAGACCGTTTTGGATACTGTTGGGGGGATGACTTACCAGGGGAAAGCAGTGGGGCACCTGCTGCTCAGAAGGGAAGGGGGAAGAGGAGCAGAGCAGTAGTCACTGGGGACTCGATAGTTAGGGGGACAGATAGGAGGTTCTGTTGGGACAAGAGAGACTCACAGTTGGTGTGTTGCCTCCTGGGTGCCAGGGTCCATGATGTCTCTGATCATGTTTTTGGGATCCTTCGGGGAGAGGGAGAGCAGCCCCAAGTCGTGGTCCACATTGGCATCAACGACATAGGTCTGAAGAGAGACTGGGACTTGAGGCAGAAATTCAGGGAGCCAGGATGGAAGCTTAGAGCTAGGACAAACAGAGTTGTTTTCTCTGGTTTGCTGCCCGTGCCACGTGCTAGTGAGGTGAGGAATAGGGAAAGAAAGGAGTTGAACACGTGGCTACAGGGATGGTGCAGGAGGGAGGGTTTTGGGTTTTTGGATAATTGGGGCTCTTTCTGGGGTAGGTGGGACCTCTACAAGCAGGATGGTCTTCATCTAAACCAGAGGGGTACCAATATCCTGACTGGGAAATTCGCTAAAGCTATTAAGGTGGATTTAAACTAATACAGCAGGGGGATGGGAACCAAAATTGTAGGACAGGTACAGAAGAGGATGAGAGTAGGGAGTTCCCAAATCAAGTATCTGACACTGGCAAGCGAGAACCTGGTTTGAAGTGTGTGTACTTCAACGAGAGGAGTATCTGAAATAAAGTGGGTGAACTGTCAGCGTGTGTTGGTGTTTGATGTTGTGGCCACTACGGAGACATGGATAGAGCAGGGACAGGAATGGCTGTTGCAGCTTCCGGGATTCCGATATTTCAGTAAGAACAGAGAAGATGGTAAAAGAGGGGGAGGTGGGGCATTGTTGATCAGGGACAATATTACAGTTGTAGAAAGGATGTGTGGGGACTCGTTAACTGAGGTAGTATGGGCTCAGGTTAGAAACAGGAAAGGAGAAGTCGCCATGTTGGGAGTTTTCTATAGGCCTCCGAATAGTTCCAGAGATGTAGAGGAAAGGATAGCCAAGATGATTCTCGATAGGAGTGAGAGAGGCAGGGTAGTTGTCATGGGGGACTTCAACTTTCCAATTTATTGACTGGGATCACTACAGTATGAGTACGATAGATGGGTCAGTTTTTGTCCAGTGTGTGCAGGAGGGCTTCTTGACACAGTATGTAGACAGGCCTACAAGAGACGAAGCCACATTAGATTTGGTACTGGGTAACGAGCCCGGCCAGGTGTTAGACTTGGAAGTAGGTGAGCACTTTGGAGACAGCGATCCCAATTCTGTCAGGTTTACTTTAGTGATGTACTCCACTGAGCAAGAGATACAGCTGGGGGAAGGGAAATTACGATGCAATTAGGAAAGATTTAATATGCATGGAATGAGGAAGGAAACTGCAGGGATGAGCACATTAAAAATGTGGAGCTTATTTAAGGAAAAGCTCCTGTGTGTCCGAGATAAGCATGTACCTGTCAGGCAGGGAAGAAGATATAGAATGCGTGAGCCGTGGTTTACTAAGGAAGTAGAATCCCTGGTCAAGAAGAAGAAGAAGGCTTATGTTAGGACAAAATGTGAAAACTCAGTTAGGGCACTTGAGGGTTACAAGGAAGTCAGGAAAGACCTAAAAAGAGAGCTCAGAAGAGCAAGGAGGAGACATGAGAAGTTGTTGGTGGATAGGATCAAGGTTAACCCTAAGGCTTTCCATAGGTATGTCAGGAATAAAAGAATGACGAGAGTTAAATTAGGGCCAATCAAGGATAATAGTGGGAAGTTGTGTGTGGAGTCAGAGGAGATTGGGGAAGCAGTAAATAAATATTTTTCAAAGTGTTCACTACAGAAAATGAAAATGTTGGCGAGGAAGATACAGAGATACTTGCATCTAGACTAGAAGAGATTGAGGTTCACAAGGAAGAGGTATTAGAAATACTGCAGAGTGTGGTAATAGACAAGTCCCCTGGACCAGATGGGATCGATCTTAGGATCCTCTGGGAAGCAAGGGAAGAGATTGCTGAGCCTTTAGCATTGATCTTCAAATCATCATTGTCTACAGGAATAGTGCCTGAGGACTGGAGGATAGCAAATGTGATTCCCTTGTTCAAAAAGGGTAGCAGAGACAACCCTGGTAATTACAGACCAGTGAGTCTCACTTCAGTTGTTGGTAAAGTGTTGGAAAAGGTTATAAGAGATAGGATTTATAACCATCTAGAAAAGAATAATCTAATCAGGGACAGTCAGGTCGTACCTAATGAATCTTATTGACTTTTTTGACAAAGTGACCAAACAGGTATATGAGAGTAAACCGGTTGATGTGGTGTATATGGATTTCAGCAAGGTGTTCGATAAGGTTCCCCACAGTAGGCTATTGTACAAAATGTGGAGGAATGGGATTGCGGGAGACATAGCAGTTTGGATCAGTAATTGGCTCGCTGAAAGAAAACAGAGGGTTGTAGTTGATGGAACATGTTCATCTTGGTGTCCAGTTACTAGCGGCATACTGCAAGGGTCGGTGTTGGGTCCACTGCTGTTCATCAGTTTTATAAATGACCTGGATGAAGGCGTAGAAGGGTGGGTTAGTAAATTTGCAGACGACACTCAGGTCGGTGGAGCTGTGGATAGTGACGAAGGATGTAGTAGGTTGCAGAGAGAATAGATAGGATGCAGAGGTGGGCTGAGAGGTGGCAAATGGAGTTTAATGTGGATAAGTGTGAGGTGAAACACTTTTTGGACGGAGTAATCGGAATGCAATGTACTGGGCTAATGGTAAGGTTCTTGTGAATGCAGATGAGCAGAGAGATCTCGGTGTCCATGTACACAGATCCGTGAAAGTTGCCACCCAGATTGACAAGGTTGTTAAGAAGGCATACAGTCTTTTGGCCTTTATTAATAGAGGGATTGAGTTCCAGAACCAGGAGGTTATGCTGCAGCTGTACAAAGCTCTGATACGGCCACACTTGGAGTATTGTGTACAGTTCTGGTCACCGCACTATAAGAAGGATGTGGAAGCTTTGGAAAGGGTGCAGGGGAGATTTACTAGGACGTTGCCTGATATGGAAGGAATGTCTTACAAGGAAAGGCTGAGGGCCTTGAGACTGTTCTCGTTAGAGAGAAGAAGGTTGAGAGGTTCACAGAGTTATATAAGGTGGACAGGGAGAGCCTTTTTCCAAGTATGGGGATGGCAAACACGAGGGGACACAACTTTAAAGTGAGGGGAGATAGGTACAAGACAGATGTCAGAGGTAGTTTCTTTACTCAGAGAGTAGTAAGGGTATGGAATGCTTTGCCTGCAACGGTAGTAGATTCGCCAAGTTTAAGTCATTTAAGTCGTCATTGGACAGGCAAATGGACGTACATGGAATAGTGTAGGTGGGATGGGCTTCAGATTGGTATGACAGCAACATCGAGGGCCGAAGGGCCTGTACTGCGCTGTAATGTTCTATGTTCTATGTTCTATAGGCTTGTTAAAAATCCAAATAGCAAACCATCCACTCAAAGTACAAGCTTACTAGTTCCACGTTGAGTATCTGCCAGGCAAGCTCAACCCAGTGGGCTATCTTTCAAAACATCTGTTGTTGCTGATCGTCAGTCTACCAGTAATGAAGAAACACGTTCCAAATAACCTTCAACCTTAAAAGATGGACACAATTCACTTTCAGCAGCTAACATTGAAGTAGCAATAAAACAAGTTGAGTTGTAGCAATAGTATGTGACATCTCTGGAATCTCAAAGCTGGAAAGGCATGATTGAAACAGTGTTGACAAATGAGGTCACTTACTCTCTATCCTCTTCAGAATGTACAACTACATCCGATACTGTGTTATATAACAATTGTATTATCGTTCCAATCATTGAGAAAATGTGTTGTTGATAGAAAACATGAAGATAAGTTGTGGCTCTGCCAACAGCAGGTGGACTGCAACGATTCAAGATGGCAGCTCAACACCACCTTCTCAAGGGGCAACTAGGGATGGACAATAAATGCTGGCCCCAGCCGGCGATGCTCACATCCCACAAGTCAAGAAAAAGACAAGGAATTGTCAAAATCAAACAACTGTTAAGGGAAAGGTACAATTCCCAGGAATAAACCACTAACAGTACAAAATTCATCAATGTTGCCTGGCAAACCAAGCAACTAAAGGTCGTATCTTCACGAACATCTCAAGGTGCCTGAATGGCCTCCAGAACTGTGAAATGAAAATAGTGTTGAATGTGCAGATTTGCCCTCTGGTAAAGTTCAGCTTTTTGCTATTGATGACCACAGCAGATTCCCAGTTCTGGGAATATCATAGAATCCCTACAGTGTTGAAGCAGGCCATTTGGCCCATCAAGTCCCCACTGACCTCCAAAGGGCTTCTCACCCCAGCCCACCCCATTCCTGAAACCCTGCATTTCCCATGGTCAATCTACCTAACCTGTACATCTTTGGACTGTGGGAGGAAACTGGAGCACCCAAAGGATACCCATGCAGACACGGAGAGAATTTGCAAACTCCACACAGTGCAGTTGCCCAAGGGTGGAATCGAACCCAGGTCTGTGCCGATGTGAGCCACCATGCTGCCTTATTAGTTACATCCACTTCAACAAAAACAGTCACCCCAAAAGCTGACCTGATCTTTACTTTGTTTGGAGTCTCTCAAATACTGAGATGTGATAGTGGGCAGCTAGTCAACAGAGATGAGTTCAACAAATTCTCCAACTACCTAGGCTTCACCCCCTCTGAAGAAAATCACACCCTAACTGCCAAGAACAAGGTTGAGAGTTATTGTACTCACTCTGGAAGACTGATTGAGTACAGCGTCAGATGAGGGCAAGTCATGGAAGCAGGAAATGTTTTGCTTCCTTTGTAATTACAGAGACACACTCTACACTCAGTGACTGGAAGGGACTTGGCTACACTCATCTTTGCACGTCCAATATGCATTCAACTTCTTGAGCTGTACTGCTGAGCTATTTATTAACAGCTACACCTACATGATGGATTAATAACAAATATGGAGTCAATCATGGAACTTGGAGCGATGCTGTTAAAGCCACGAGATAAAGTGCTGGCGAAATGTAACAGTTGTGTTGAAAATCCAGCTGGTTGTGTTGACCTACAGAGAAAGGTAAATGAATGCAGTTTACAAATCATCACATGACATGGGTCATTCTTAAAAGCTGTTAACAGCTTCTGAATATGCGTTAAAGTGACACCACAGCTGATGTCAGACAACATTGTATTCATGAAAGCAAACATCCAGGCACTGAAACGATGATGTTTCGAAGCAAGCTATTTTCAGTTAGTGGTCAAATCTTTCACATCGCTGCATAAGACTGAGTATGTTGTTACAATTCTACCACAGTTGGTAGATGTCAGAGTGTTGTGATGAAATCCTCCAGTTACATTCCATTTGTATTGAGGAAGCAGGTGGCTCAGTGAAATAGAACATTCACAGCACAACCTGTTCTCACTGTTCTTGCTGTTTGGTCAACTCAGTTCTGGGGAAAGAGGGTAGACTCCAAGTAGGGAGGGGCTGGTTTTTAGCTGCATTATGGGGAAAGCAATTGAATTTCATGGCGCATTCCAAATAGTTGGAGTGCTACGGGAAATTCTCGAACCCCACCCCTCCTCCACTAATGGCATTGTGGAGTTATCTGTAGCACATGGACTGGAGGGGTTCAAAAAGGCATCTCGCCAACAGTTTCTAAAGGGCAACTCAGGACAGGCAATAAATACTGACTCAGCCAGCGATGCCTAAATCTTGAGAGTGAATTTAAAAAGAGTATTGTGGAGCTGGGGTACAGGGAAGTTCGAGAAGGACGAAAAGCAATCTCCATGAAGAAACAAAATGTTCAGCTGCGTCGCTAAGACAATAAGCAAGCTACACTGAGCCTGTGTAGTTGGGGACCTGGGGAGAAGCCAAGAGCAGTTGGATATCTCCATGCAATCAGAACTCATGCCAAGGTAGAGGGAGTTAGTGGACAACTAGTATTGAAGTTAGGCTTTTTGAAACATCCTGGAAGTTGAGATGTATAATAAGCTGGGAACCACCAATAAGTCATTACAGCTGAGGGGCAGAAGGTGAAAAGCCACAAGCAGCATCTGGGAGCTCAGGGAATTTTAAAAAAAACACAAGGCAAAGTCTAGCTTGGTAAAGCTGGAGCTATGCCTGTGAGGGAGTTCCATTTCTTGAGAATAAGGGAGTGTGAACCCAGAAACAGCTCTTGAGAAACGGTTTCAAGGCCATGTCAGCAAAAGTGAAAAATTACAGTCCCTTGTAAAGTTTAATGACCTACCACAATACCAACAACTTGGAGGGAACACTAAGGGATGTTCAAGCATTGGATATTCCCCATGTTTGCCACAAATGGACTCAGCTGTGTCACCATAGCTTTAGGAGAAAGTGACGACTGCAGATGCTGGAGTACCAGTGCTGGGAAAACACAGCAGGCCAGGCAGCATCCGAGGAGCAGGAGAATCGACGTTTCAGGCATAAGCCCTCCTTCAGCCTTACCAGATATAGGAGCTGCTGTCTCAATAGAGAAAGAAACAACTGGTGGCAATTTAACCTGAGGGCCTCCAGACCTCAGGCGAGGAAAAGGTTGAGAAGGAAAGTCCTTCATGGTAACCTTAAACTAATGATGGGAATTCAACCCACACTGTTGGCATCACACTACTCTGTAAACCAACAATCCAGCCAACCGAGCAAAACTAATTCCCATGCTCTGACTGTTGGAAATAATTTATACCTGTATTATAGATTGGATTCCTATTATAACTTGGATAGTCAAGTATTGTTAACTGTGGAATCTTGCAGCTTCATTCCCTCAGTAAGTCTCCTGGATACCACCTCTGTTCACTTCAACACTAAAGGTTACTGCTCTCCAGTCAGGTTGTAATGTAATTTGGGGATCTCATTTGGGATGATAACAATAACATTGCAATCTCCTGGGATCCTGACAGCCTCACTGGTGATGTTCAATGTTCAAGTTACTTATGTTGAACGTTCACACATTTCAAAACAAATCTGTAAATACACAAAACCTCTTGTTTACTGACAGGAGGGGAGATCTAGTATACTGACAATGGCATTGTGCATTTTGTTCACTTTAGGCTACTGTAGACCAGCAGAGGTAGTCAGAAAGGAGAAAAAGGAGTGTGTTTTAACAGCATGTGTAATCCTGATCCAGAATCCTTCTTCATGAATCTTATTGCTTCTTTCTGAGAGCTTTCAGATACTTCAGAGAACACTGTTGCATTGTGTACTTCAAATTCTAGGGAATACTTCCACAACATAAACTCATGCACGGCGGAATAATGTCAAATTTTGTACGTCAGCATTACCACACTGTGTCCACCAGCACCATTTCAACCACCAGAAAACTGTCTCATATGGAGTCCATCATAGAGCAGAGAGCAATGCCAATATTTGTATTTCAGCACCACAGCAGAGTACAACAAACGTCATACAAGCAGCAGAAAACATGTGACACATTTTTCTTCAAAGAGAGAACACAAAAATAGTGTACATTAACAAGTACAAATTGTGTCCTTCAAACTCTGGTGAATACTGTCACACTGTGTACTTCAATCACTAGGGAACACTGTCACATGACGCAGAGGATTCTTGGGAAGAGAAATAAAAAGTGACGTTTTCCCAAGAAGAAAGAACTCTAAGTGATGTGTTTGTTGTGACACTCTCTAACTGTGCACTGCTAGATCATGCTCTTGCTATGGCGATTTGTGGAATTTCTACAATCATTCACTACACATTGAAGATTGATGAATGGAATGTAAGGTATTTTATTGTATTGTACAAGCTGATAGCTGCTTTTCATCTGATGATGACAATACATTGAGGTAACTAAAGGTTGGTGTAATTCTCTGAAAGATTGTTGGTGCAAGTCACTTTATTAAGGCTGATGAAGTTTCGGGTGAAATTGTTCAGTAAAATTAGAACAAGATAAGCAAAGTTGCAGCATGGCAATAATTGTTTTCTGAAATAATGGATCTATGGTTTAGGCAGTCACAACATAATTAATCCATATAACAAAACCTGATATTTCTCTTTCGAGAGTCAGATATGTTTAAATGGTTACAGGTGATTACAAAAATGACATTCACCTTATATAGACAATTTAGAATCATATAATCATTCCAACACAACCAATCCATTATGTTCACGGTGCTCTGATAGGGAGTAATTCATGCACTGTCCCTCCCCCATCCTCTCCCCATGTCCCTGCACATCCCTCCTTTTCAGTTATTTAGAACAGTTCGAAACATAACATGACAACACAGAAGAAGCTTATTCTGCCCATCATGTTGGTTCAAAACGGGCCACTCAACTTTACCCCATTTTGCAGCACTGGGCCCATATTTTCAGAGGTTATAATACCTCAGGGGCATATCTGGATCCCTATTGAATGGGTTATGGGTTTCTGTCACACCTCACCACGCAACAGTGAGGTCCAGATGGTTATCACCGTCCTGGTGAAAAGGACGTTGCCTGGTCTTGAGGGCACTGGCTTTGAGGAAAGGTTAAAAAGGTTAGGATTGTTTTGACTGGAAAGACGGTGGCTGGTCGAGGTCTACAAAATGATGAGAGGCATAGATAGGGTGGGTCATCAGAGGCTATTTCCCAGGGTTGAAATTTCAATTACAAGGAGACCTAGGTTCAAGGTGAGAGGGGGAAGGTTTAAGGGAGATGTACGAGGGAGGTTTTTCACACAGAGAGTGTAACACACAGCCAGGAGAGGTGGTGGAAGAAGGCACGCTGGTGGTATTTAAGAGGCATCTGGATGGAGACATGAAATAGCGGATAGAAGGATGTTTACCAAATAACGGCAGGAGGTTTGTTATTTTAGTTTTTTTAGGGCATGATGATAGACACAGGCTTGGAGGGACAAAGGGACTGTTCCTCTGCTGTACTTCTCTTTTGTTGATTTATTCTATCCTGTTACACTCTGATATCTGTGGATATTCATTTTCTTACTCCCCTCTTCCTCTACACCTATCAGTATCCTCCAATGTATTATGTACTGCTTTTACTTGGTGACCTCCCCAATGAATTCATCTTACACTTCTCCAAGTTGATGAAGAGGATATGAGGTCAATAGAAGAGACAGGTTGCTTGTCAGTAAGGAACAGTATTGGTACATATCATGAATACCACTGTAACCATACAGAGTCTACCTAAATAAGCTGTGATGGGCATAATGGGTCTGACGTAAAGTGATATTAATCACCATGGACTAGCAATGTTTCAATCAAGTATTTGCTTAGAAATCTCTACAATGACATGGGCTAGTTGCCAAAGCAGTTGCAAATTCTGCAAATGTACAAGTAACTAGTGTCAGCTAGTCAATTAGAAATCTTGCAATATAAATGTCTGCCTTAATGGATTGGTATTATTAGTGCAGAGACGTGAAAAATGTTTGTAATCTACTATAATGTCAGAACGTGCCACTGTGTTTGACGAGAAGACATTGCAATCTCTAGTAACCTC
This sequence comes from Chiloscyllium punctatum, assembly GCF_047496795.1. Classification (NCBI taxonomy): domain Eukaryota; kingdom Metazoa; phylum Chordata; class Chondrichthyes; order Orectolobiformes; family Hemiscylliidae; genus Chiloscyllium; species Chiloscyllium punctatum. Next base: position 19,952,846 of record NC_092783.1, read on the forward strand.
TGTGAGTCTAAAACAAGAGACCTTGATGTGCCAAACTTAATTAGGTTGTTTCTGTGGAATGAATAGAGTCTTGTACAAAAGGCACACTGTATCAGTGCACTGAATACCTTCTTGTACAGCATGAAAAGCTCTCTGTTCATTGCTGTACAGGTATCTTATCAATTTGAGTTTTAATTAAAAAGTAATCAAATCACGCCAGTAATCCTCACAGCCAGTTAGACTTTGACTGTGAGGTGATATGATAGCTGAAAAGAGGTTTAAAAACTGAGTTTTGTAATGTTTCATTGCACAGGAACAATAAGTGACCCAAGAGATGAAACTAAGTGCTCAGGAACTATTAGCATTACCACGACATGATAGACCAAGACCACAGAGAGAGACAGAGAGAGAGAGAGAGAGAGAGAGAAGGAAAGAGAGAGAGAAAGAGAGAGAAAGACTGAGGCCAAACCTCAGTCAGAAAGCACGAATGAGGGAGCTGCAAATTGATTACCTGAAGTTGGTTCAGGATCATTCTGCTTTCTAATAAAATTCTGGAGTTAGAATCCAGATCGTGCAGCCTCAGTTGGTTTTAATTTTGTCTGATCAAAAGTCAAGGGTTAATCCACCTGCATACAGTGTAATTACTGCTGTGGGACCTATCACCTACTCCATTACAATTTCCAAACTTTCTTTCATGTGGACACTCCCCTCCTTCCCACTACTTAGAGTGAAACCTTCTCTACAGTCCTGCTTATATGATTCATCTGAACACTGGTCAGAACATGATTCAGGTGAAGACCTTCCAAATGTAACAGCTCCCTTTTTCTTCAGTACTACTGTCTGTGTCTGATTAATCTAAGCCTTTGTACCAAACTTTCAAGCATACATTCAACTGCATGGTCATACTTCCCCTATGCCAAATGGTTTGTGGTCCAGGTAAGAATCCAAAGACTATCATCCATGTGGTTCTGGTGTTCAATTTAGCCCAAGATGCTCATACTCCCTCTGCAGAGCCTAGCTCAAACTATGCCATTGGTACCTTCGTGCTCCATTACAATTCGATCCTTCCCCTTCCACTTCAAGTTCCTCTCTAGCCCTGTGAGAAATTGGGGAGGCTAAGGCTTTATTGAAAGACTCCTTATGTTTTCAAAATGGCTGAATTTCTCAACAGGCCTGCGTTAATCAATTATCAAACAGCACCGATCAACAATCCCATAGCACATATCAAAAGGCATGGTTTCCAGTCAAACAATAAGGAGGTTGCCTATGTGCTACTAGACCTGCATCAAACCAATTGATGTCAGGTACCCTTGTAGGCTGCCCTACACTACAGCAGTCTGCAGTACTGCCTTAATTATTCAGCTTTTTCCCTTTACCTCCCAACTCTAGAAAGGACTCCAGTGATAATGTAATTTAACTATTGTCACTTCCTCAATGTGGCTCAGTGGCTGGAGATCTGGTTGGTGTTTACCAAGCTAAAATCTCTCACCACGCTTACAGAGAGGAAGATACCCTTCCCCTCACACCCAGAGCAATGATTGGGTTCAACTTAGTGCTTGCTAAACCTCACCACCAGCCTCTGCATTCAAAGCTTTATCTTCCACCATTCATGCCATTGCCAACCATTTCTTCCCCTCCTTGGTCAGCATTCCACAGGGATCACAGCCTCCTCATCACCCTGCTCCAACCCTCCGCCATTCCCAATTCTTCTTCTTAAAGCCATCATGGCACCTTCCCATGCAAGTGCAGAATCTATGATTTCCTCTCCTCCTTCCTCACTGTACAAAGGCTTCAGCTTAAGCACTTTTACTTGTACTTCTTTCAATCTACTCTACTGTATTCACTGCTGACAATAAGGTCTCCTCCACACAGTGGCTGAGTGACACCTTTGGGGAACACCTCTTGTCTGTCCGTAAGATCCCCTGGCCTTTCAGTTTCTTCCCATTTCAATACACCTTCCTGTTCTCACGCTAGCATTTCTGTCCCACGTCTATTGCAAAGCTCCAACAAAGCTGGAGCCATAACACCTCATTTTCCACTTAAGCCTTTTGGAGGCTTCAGGTCTCAACATTGGGTTCAGCAACCTCAAACCACAAACACTATTTCTCATTTTTGTTTCACCTCATTCCTCTATCCCAAACTCCAGTTTCTTGTTTGCATGGGCTTGCTTTCTGCATTAACACCTATTCTGCATCTGTATCTCTCCTTTACTACAATTAGCACACCTTTTACAGTTTACTCCAGCCAACCTCACCATCAGACTACAACAGGATCTTGATCAGATGGGCCAATGGGCTGTGAAGTGGCAGATGGAGTTTAATTCAGATAAATGTGAGGTGCTGCATTTTGGGAAAGCAAATCTTAGCAGGACTTATACACTTAATGGTAAGGTCCTAGGGAGTGTTGCTGAACAAAGAGACCTTAGAGTGCAGGTTCTTAGCTCCTTGAAAGTGGAGTCACAGATAGACAGGATAATGAAGAAGGCGTTTGGTAGGTTTCCTTTATTGGTCAGAGTATTGAGTACAGGAGTTGGGAGGTCATGTTGCGCTGTACAGGACATTGGTTAGGCCACTGTTGGAATATTGCGTGCAATTCTGATCTCCTTCTTATTGGAAAGATGCTGTGAAACTTGAAAAGGTTCAGAAAAGATTTACAAGGATGTTGCCAGGGTTGGAGGATTTGAGCTACAAGGAGAGGCTGAACAGGCTGGGGCTGTTTTCCCTGGAGCATCGGAGGCTGAGGGGTGATCTTATAGAGGTTTACAAAATCATGAGGGGCATGGATAGGATAAGTACACAAAGTCTTTTCCCTGGGGTCAGGGAGTCCAGAACTAGAGGACATAGGTTTTGGGTGAGAGGGGAAAGATATAAAAGAGACCTAAGGGGTGACTTTTTCACACAGAGGGTGGTATGTGTATGGAGTGAGCTGCCAGAGGAAGTGGTGGATGCTGGTACAATTGCAACATTTAAGAGGCATTTGGATGGGTATATGAATAGGAAGGGTTTGGAGGGATATGGGCTGGGTGCTGGCAGGTGGGACTAGATTGGGTTGGGATATCTGGTTGGCATGGATGGGTTGGACCGAAGGGTCTGTTTCTGTGCTGTACATCTCTATTACTTTATGACTCTATCTGTTCCACTCTCTCCTCGATCCTCTTATATGAACAGCATTTTAAAAAAGCATCATTTTCCAGCCTCTTTTGTTCAAATTGGACTTGGTTCTTTAACTCTGTTTCTCTCCACAGGTGTTGCCAGACCCATTGGGTTTCTCCTGTGCTTTTCATTTTTAATTTCAGATTTCCAGCATCCATGGTATTTTGCTTTTATTTCACTAATGTTTCCTGAGATTTATAAAAGTGAGGTAGACAGTCCCTGTGCTTCTTTCAGTGAGATTGCAGGAAGATATATGTCTAACTGTGAGTGAGAAGAATCGATCAGGTTCCTCCCATCCCATCACCACTGGGGAGTTTATTAGCTGAAAAGAAAGTACAGGGCTACATGGAAAGGTTGGGACAATGGGATTAGCTGAGATGCTACTGCAGAGGAACAGCATGGAAGGACTGAATGGCGTCCTCTGTGCTATAACAATTCCACGATTGCAAGACAAGTCTGTGTGATCTGTTCTCATCATATAATCCAGTAAACCCTTCTTTACATAGGACTCATCCAGTAAACCCCTCTATACATAGAATAGAATCATTGCATTCCTACAGTGCAGAAGCAGGCCATTCCGTCCATCAAGTCCATGCTGAAGAGCATCATTCTGTAGTGTCTTGAAGTGAAAGTGCCAGTTTGAAGACTTATGAGCTGCATGTTCATTCATTTCACTAGCTGATTTGTTAATATCTGGTGAGGCATTTATCCCTTATATGAACGACACAGTCAAAAATGATTGATGATTTTGTAGGTGTCAGATAGTTAATGATGATTAAATCTTACAGCTGACCAATCTGAGTCTGGTACATTTCACTAATAGGTGCGCAATGTACCCATCATCGTCGAGTCTGCTTCACTGCCAGGTCAGATTATACCGAAAGTTGCAAATGGCACCATAACGACCAGGTTACAATAGTTCTGCTTCCTTCACAAGGACGAAGCACTTTCAACTGAAGGGAAGCCATGGAGCAAAATGATGCAAGTCCCTTTCATTTCAACAGGGTTCATTATTTTCTGCAACTTACGGGCAATTAGAAACAGAGAAATAAAGACATTAGCGGAGGCTAACTGGTCATTCTGTCTGCACCAGTCTAAAAGGAGCTGTCCAGCTTCATTCATAGTCGTGGAGTTTATGAAGCTTCAGAGTATGGCATGATGCCAATCACAATTTGACGTCCCTCAGTTTTTGTGTAACACCTATAATATTACTCACCATCTGAAGGTGCTTCACAGAAGGACCATGAAACAAGTTGAACCACATTAGGAGAATATTAAGACAAAAGATTGGTCAAGGAGGTAGATTCTAAAGAGCATCCTAAATAGGCAAGGCAGAGTAATAAGATGGAGAGGGAGTTCCAAAGCTTAAGGTTTTGTCACAGTTGATGGCATAGCCACCAATGTTGGACCAATTAGAATTAAGGATGGTCGAGATGCAAGGACGTAAGGGTTTGCCAATGCCAGAGAGGGGGCATTGGGAGTGATGGTGTGGGTTTTGAACAACAGATCGTCATTTCTTCAGTGCCAGTTGCAGTGGGAGGAGCGGCAGCAAGGAGCAGGGGCCTGACAGGAAGATAGGTTTAAAGTATAGAAACTTACCTTGTGTCTAGGTGGAGCTCACACTGAGCAGGAACAGACACAGACACTGGGTAAGTGAGGTTATATAGTTGGGTGGCTGTGTTACCTGAAACTCTACTTGGGCAGTGTCTCCCACCCATCCTCCTCCTCAAACCAAAAAAGAGGTGCTGTGCACTGGATTGGTAAGGTAACTAGTTCTTTTTTTTTGAGTTTTTCAATAGTCTTGTTGGGAATTTAGAATAGTGGGAATGGAGGTTAGGGCAGTTTAATGCTCCCCCTGCAGAATGTGGGAGGTAAGGGTCATCTCTAGTGTCCCTGTATCTGTGGGAAGTGCACCCAACTCCAGCTCCTTGCAAGCCGTGTTAGGGAACTGGAGCTGGAGCTGGATGAACTTCGGATCATTCGGGAGGCGGGGCGTGTTATCGAGAGGAGTTACAGGAAAGTAGTCACTCCTCAGGTACAAACAAAAGGCAGACAGGTTACATTCAGGGGATGGAAAGGGAACCAGCAGACAGTGCAGGGAACCCCTGTGGGTGTCCCCCTCAATAACAAGTAAACCGTTTTGGGGATACTGTTGGGGGGGGTACAACTTACCGGGGTAAGCCATGGAGTACAGGTCTCAGGCATAGAGTCTGTCCCTGTTGCTCAGAAGGGAAGGAAGAGGAGCAGAGCAGTAGTCATTGGGGACTCCATAGTTAGGGGGACAGATAGGAGGTTCTGTGGGATGTTGGTATGTTGCCTCCCAGGTGTCAGGGTTCGTGATGTCGGATTGTATTTTCAGGATGCTTGAGGGGAAGGGAGAGCAGCCCCAAGTTGTGGTCCACATAAGTACTAATGACATAGGTAGGAAGAGAGATGGGGATTTAAGGCAGAAATTCAGGGAACTAGTGTGGAAGCTTAGAGCTGGAACAAACAGAGTTGTTATGTCTGGATTGTTACCCGAGCCACGTGCTAGCGAGGTGAGGAATAGGGAGGGAGAGGAGTTGAACATGTGGCAGGGATGGTGCAGGAGGGAGGATTTGGATTCCTGGATAATTGGGTGTCCCTCTGGGGTAGATGGGACCTCTACAAACAGGACGGTCTACACCTAAACCAGAGGGGAAACCAACATCCTGGGGGGGAATGTTACTAATACTCTTCAGGAGGGTTTAAACTAATTCAGCAGGGAGACGGGAACCCAAATTGTAGTTCCAGTGTCCAGGATGTTGTGAGTAGTGAGGTTGGATATAAGGTTTCAAGGTCGCAAGAGGACACCCACAAGCAAGAACTTGGTTTGAAATGTGTCTACTTTAACACCAGGAGCATCTAGAATAAGGTGGGTGAAAACTGGCAGCATGGGTTGGATTTCAATATTATGGCCATTTTGGAGAGATGGATAGAGCAGGGACAGGAATGGGTGTTGCAGGTTCCAGGATTTAGATGTTTCAGTAAGAAAAAGGAAGGTGGTAAAAGGGGGATGGGGCGGGTGTGGGAGGGTGTGGCATTGTTAGTCAAGGGCAGTATTATGGTGGCAGAAAGGACGTTTGAGAACTTGGCAAAAGTGAGGACTGCAGATGCTGGAAATCAGAGTCCAGATTGGAGTGGTGCTGGAAAAGCACAGCAGGTCAGGCAATATCTGAGGAGCAGGAAAATTGACATTTCAGGCAAAAGCCCTTCATCAGGAATGAAGGCCTTGTCTATTGAGGTAATATCGGCTGAGGTTAGAAACAGGAAAGGAGAGGTCGTCGTGTTGGGAGTTTTCTATCGGCCTCTGAATAGTTCCAGAGTTGCAGAGAAAAGGATAGCGAAGATGATTCTCAATAGGAGCGAGAGTGAAAGAGTAATTTTAGATTAGATTACTTACAGTGTGGAAACAGGCCCTTCGGCCCAACAAGTCCACACCGCACCCGCCAAAGCGCAACCCACCCATACCCCTACATCTACACCTTACCTAACACTATGGGCAATTTAGCATGGCCAATTCACCTGACCTGCACATCTTTGGACTGTGGGAGGAAACCGGAGCACCCGGAGGAAACCCACGCAGACACGGGGAGAATGTGCAAACTCCACACAGTCAGTCGCCTGAGGCAGGAATTGAACCCAGGTCTCTGGCGCTGTGAGGCAGCAGTGCTAACCACTATGCCACCGTGCCGCCGTTCTTATGAGGAACTTTAACTTTCCAAATATTGACTGGGAATACTATAGTTCAACACTTTAAATGGGTCAGTTTTAGTCCAATGTGTGCAGGAGGGTTTCCTGACAGAGTATGTAGACAGGCCAACAAGGGGCGAGGCCACATTGGATTTGGTACTGGGGAATGAACCCGGCCAGGTGTTAGATTTGGAGGTAGTTGAGTACTTTGATGATAGTGACCACAATTTGGTTATGCTTACATTAGCATTGGAAAGGAATAGGTATGTACCACAGGGCAAGAGTTATAGCTCGGGGAAAGGCAAATCTGAAGTGATTAGGCAAAATTTAGGATGCATCGGATGGAGAAGGTAACTGCGGGGGATGGGCACAATTGAACTGTGGAGCTTATTCAAGGAACAGTTACTGCATGTCCTTGATTAGTATGCACCCGTCAGGCAGAGAGGAAGTGGTCGAGCGAGGGAGCCGTGGTTTACTAAAGAAATTAAAGCCCTTGTCAAGATGAAGAAGGCTTATGTTAGGATGAGATATGAAGGCTGTTAGGGCGCTTGAGAGTTACGAGTTAGCTAGGAAAGACCTAAAGAGAGAGCTAAGGAGAGATAGGAGGGGACATGAGAAGTTGTTGGCGGATAGGATCAAGGAAAACCCTTAGGCTTTCTACCAGCATGTCAGGAATAAAAGAATGACTAGAGTAAGATTAGGGCCAATGAAAGATAGTGGTGGGAAGTTGTGCGTGAAGTCAGAGGAGATAGGGTAAGTGCTAAATGAATATTTTTTGTCAGTATTCACACTGGGAAAAGACAATGTTGTCAAGGAGAATACTGAAATACAGGCTACTAGACTAGATGGGAATGAGGTTCACAAGGAGGAGGTGTTAGCAATTTCGGAAAGTGTGAAAATAGACTAATCCCCTGAATGGATAGGATTTATCCTAGGATTCTCTGGGAAGTCAAGGAGGGGATTGCAGAGCCTTTGGCTTTGATCTTTATGTGTTCATTATCTACAGGAATAGTGCCAGAAGACTGGAGGATAGCAAATGTTGTTCCTTTGTTCAAGAAGGGGAGTGGAGACAATCCTGCTAATTATAGACTATAAGCCTTACTTCGGTTGTGGGTAAAGTGTTGGAAAATGTTATAAGAAATAGGATTTATAACCATCTAAAAAGGAATAAGTCATTTAGTGATAGTCAGCACGGTGTTGTGAAGGGTAGGTCATGCCTCACAAACCTTATTGAGTTCTTTGAGAAGGTGATCAAACAGGTGGAGGAGGGTAAAGCGTTTGATGTGGTGTATATGGACTCTAGATTAGAGTAGTGCTGGAAAAGCACAGCAGGTTAGGCAGCACCCGAGGAACAGGAAAATCGACGTTTCAGGAAAAAGCCCTTCATCAGGAATGGATTTCAGTAAGGCGTTTGGCAAGGTTCCCCATGGTAGGCTATTGCACAAAATATGGACACATGGGATTGAGGGTGATTTAGCAGTTTGGATCCAAAATTGGCTGCCTGAAAGAAGACAGAGGATGGTGGTTGATGGGAAATGTTCATCCTGGAGTTCAATTACTAGTGGTTTACCACAAGGATTGGTTTTGGGTCCACTGCTGTTGGTCATTTTTATAAATGACCTCGACGAGAGCATAGATGGGTGGGTTAGTAAATTTGCGGATGATACTAAAGTTGATGGAGTTGTGGATAGTAACAAGGGATGGTGTAGGTTATAGAGGAACATAGATAGTCTGGAGAGCTGGGCTGAGAGACGGCAAATGGAGATTAATGCAGAAAGGTGTGAGGTGATTCACTTTGGAAGGAATAACAGGAATACAGAGTACTGGGCTAATGGTAACATTCTTGGTAGTGTAAATGAGCAGAGAGATCTCGGTGTCCATGTACATAGAACCCTGAAGGTTGCCACCCAGGTTGATAGAGTTGTTAAAAAGGCATACGGCTTTTATAGGTTCAGGGATTGAGTTTCGGAGCTATGAGATCATGCTGCAGCTGTACAAAACTCTGGTGCGGCTGCACTTGGAGGATTGCATACAGTTCTGGTTACTGCATTATAAGAAGGATGCGGAAGCTTTGGAAAGGGTTCAGAGGAGATTTTCTAGGATGTTATCTGGTATGATGGAAAGATCTTATAAGGAAAGGCTGTGGGACTTGAGGCTGTTTTCATTAGAGAGAAGACAATTGAGAGGTGACTTCACTGAATACATATAAGATAAGCAGAAGGTTAGATAGGGTGGACAGTGAGATCCTTTTTCCTCGGACGACGATGGCTAGACGTAGTTTTACATTGAGGGGTGATAGATATAGGAGAAATGTCAGAGGTAGTTTCTTTACTTAGAGAGTAGTAGGGGTGTGGAATGCACTGCCTGCAACAGTAGTAAACCCGCCAACTTCAATGGCATTTAAATGGTCATTGGATAAACATATGGATGAAAATGGAATAGTGTAGGTTAGACAGGATTCAGATTGGTTTGACAGGTCAATACAACATCAAGGGCCAAAAGGCCTGTTCTGTGCTGTACTGTGCTATGTTCGAGGTGAGTAGGCAGAATACTGTTTTCTCAGGAGGTGTCACGCCTGGGAAAAGGGCATTTTCTGACAATTCTTTCCCACCATTTTGCAACTTTAAATGCATTCCACTGCTCTTTGCCTGCTCAGGAGTGACCAGGCTATATTTTCTGATCAGCCTGTTCAGAGATGTTGTCACATCCCTCTGAAGTAGATGGGGCCTGAATCCAGGCCACTTGGTTCGGAGTTAGGGGCACCACTCCTACATGAGCCCCTAGGGTTGAGCAGGGTAACATTTAGATTAGATTAGATTCCCTACAGTATGGAATCAGGCCCTTCGTCCCAATAAGTCCACACCAACCCTCCGAAGAGTAACGCACACAGACCCATTCCCCTACCCTATATTTACCTTGGACTAACACACCTATCATTATGGACAATTTGTCTGACCTGCACATCTTTGGATTGTGGGAGGTAACCGGAGCACCCAGAGGAAACCCACGCAGACACGGGGAGAATGTGCAAATTCCACAGAGACAGTGGCCCAAGGCAGGAATCGAACCCAGGTCTCTGGTGCTGTGAGGCAGCAGTGCTAATCACTGAGCCACCGTGCCACCCCCAGTGCAATACCGTGACAATTGACCATAATTATTTTGTCACATATGACAGACAGGCTGAAAGTATCAATACCCACTCACTCTCCATACTGTCAGGGTGAATTCAGGTGGAAGGACATGAAGTGGGCATCTGCCCTATTTAACATGGCCTTGACAACAAAAGTTGGTATGATGCAATATCCTGCCCATGTCTTCCAAAGCCTTGTATAATTGTAGCAAGACCTCCTTTATACTTGTAGTCCAATCCCCTTGTATTAAAGTCTTTCAAAATGAAGTGCATCATTATTTTCAAAGATATAAATTTTTTAAAAAAAGGTTTAAACTATATGATTCAAAAGACTTTAATCAAAAGAACTCCCAACTGCATGTTGTTTTATTTACTTTGTTTAAGAGTACTATCACCTTTAAAGTTTGTGCATATGAGTGGATGTGCATGTGTGTGTCGAGTCTGTGTGTGTGTGTGACTGTGTATGTGTGTATGGATGTTTATGAGTGTGTGTGTGTGTGTGTGTATATGTGTGTGTGTATGTGTGTGTGTATGTGTGTGTGTGTGTGTGTGTGTGTGTGTGTGTACATGTGTGTGTGTGTGTGTGTGTGTGTATATGTGTGTGTGTGTATATGTGTGTGTGTATGTGTGTGTGTGTGTGTGTGTGTATGTGTATGTGTGTGTGTGTGTGTGTGTGTATGTGTGTTTGTGTGGCCAAGTGACTGCAGGTCAGCCAAATGTTTAGCATTATGTCTTGATTACTTTTCTTGGATTCAGCAGATATTGAATTAGCTCTTCCTTTAACGCACAAAAAAATCCTTGTGTGTTTGCATGTTGCTTAAAGTAAAAATATTAAATAATAAATTTTGCTCGGAGGGAAGGAAAGCAAGTTGCTCCTCATCCTTTGGGCTTACCACTATTTCAAGGATTTTTACAAACCACTTTCTTTCATCTACTGCAATCTTCACCTTATTTTTATCACAACCATATCAGGACATTAAACAAAAAAATGAAAATAGCATGGGGACTAGTAACAAAATAGAACATTGGGACCACCGAAGAAGAAATTGCAGGGGTCCTGGCTGATATTTTTCCATCATCATTAGCCATGGGTGAGGTCCCAGAAGTCTGGAAGGTAGCAAATATTGTGCCCTTACTCAAGAAGGGCAGCAAAGAAAAGCCTGGGAACTATAGACCAGTAAGCTTTATGTCTATGGTGGGTAAGTTACTTCAGGATATTCTGAGAGATAAGATGTACATGCATTTGGAAAGACAGGGTTTGACTGGGAGTAGGCAGCATGGTTTTGTGAGTGGGAGACCATGCCTCACAAATTTGTTAGAGCTCTTTGATGAAGTTGAGATGTTAAAGGGTTAATTTGTTCTGCTGACCCGTAAGAACTTGGTTGTCCTGGGGTTGGGGTGATATGTTTCTCTGTCTTGCAGGTAGAATGTAAAAATTTACATTGCCATCTCCTGCTATTCAGAATCAATAAGAAAATTGCAGTTGAAATTCTGATCACACCCTGCCATTTAAAAAAAAACTCATTCCTTAATCTTGCCATTAAGGAATAATCTACATCGTGTCGTTTCTGGAAATAATCAAATCACTTCATTGTGTCTTGAGTGGCATGTGACTATGGGGGAGTGGCTGGGGTTGTCTTGTGGACATTACTGACTGTGATGTAAAATCCTGTATAAAGGAAAAACTTATCAATTTGTTCAGAGAGATATTGCATTACAAAGAGTGTTAAAGGTTTCTCCAAAACTTGTACTTGCTTAATAAATTTTGGCTGTTCACAGAAGTCACTGTATTGCAGTTGCATCAAATGTGTAAGAGTCTCAGAAGGGAACTTAACATTTGGTGATGAGAGTGGGATTCCAAGATATGCGAACTTTCTAGGCAGACTGATTTAGTGATCATCTGAGTGCTGTACACGTGAGACAGATGGGCCCACAAGGTAAGATTTACCTCCTGACATGCCTGGTCTGCCGACAATGTTTCAAAATAATGACACGGATGACCCAGAAAAACAAATATGGAAGATGCATGGGCGTTCGCAGTCTGCATCAAAAGGCGCCTGGAACACTCTTGTTGGCCAATGTGTACACTTGATTCTTTGTTACCAATGCTAATAATACCCAGAATATTTATTTTTATGCTGTTTTTATTGTCGTTTTAAGTTTCAGTTCATAGACGTCAATATAAATTGCAGCTGTTTATAAAGTATTCATATGTTGTCTTGTTTTGTTAAGTGACTACTGATTTTTGTTTTTCTGTAAGTTTACACAATACTATTAGCTATTTGTACTTGGTAACAAAAAAATGAAATATCTGTGCATCAATTTCATATTCTATGTAAAACATATTATTTCTATCAATTATTTCCAACACTTTAGAATTAGAGATCTTTGTGTGAGATGGCACAAGAGTTTAGTTAGTATAGTCCTTACTGTAATTTCAGACAGGAAACAATGCAATGAGTCCAGCAAAGGGCTATTGGTTCCATTTGAATAATTCTCAGCTGGCAGGACAGTTTAAAGATTGACTAGTAGAAACGGCAGCAATTAAACTTCAAGGAAAAAGCTACATGTGAATACGGCTGGTAATGCCTTGCTTAAGTGATCAGGAAAGTAGAAGACTCGAAATTAAACTTTATGACAACTGAGCATAAAGTCAATAGTAACAGGAGTTAAAGAAAACCTTAGTTAGAAATCAGGAACTGTGAAATACTTTTCCTGACATCTTTCACATTAGCCAAGTATTAATTTGTCAAAGGAGAATAAGTTTTGAAAAACCTGAATGTGGTGTCTGAGGGTTTGATTTTAGGACCATTGATTGTTGTTTATAATTGACTGAATTGTTTAAGCAGTACAATTTAGAAGTTTATGGATTGTATAAAAGTAATAATGACATAAATAGAGAACAGAGTAACAGACTTCAAGATGACTGAGAATGTTGAAATAGACAGACACAATTTAGTGTAGTTAACTGTGTGACTGTCTTCATACTATTACCCACCTTGGCAAGGAAGGAATGAGGGAGGAAATGCAAAGATACTTTCAGCAGCTAACATTGTCTCCAGAGTTTCTCCATTCACAGGTAAAACATGCCTTCAGACCATCGCCCATCTCTCCAAGACCTGATCCAATGGATTCAGTCAGCTCCCCAATCATGAGCATGAAAACTTATGAAGTTAACAAGCGAAGAGGAGGTCAGTACGCTTTTTATCAGTGGCCTTCCTAAGGACATTAAACCACGTGAGCTTCACCTTCTCTTTCAACCATTTAAGGGATATGAAGATTCACTGATCAAGCTAACATCAAATCAGCCAGTTGGCTTTATTACATTTAACAGCAGAGCAGGAGCAGAAGCAGCAAAGAATGCTGCATTCACCTGGCCTGCTGCAGCCGCAGCTGGGTATCAGATGCACTGGTATCCTCCATCTGAAGCATCTCTGCAAGGATAGCAGTCTTGTCAGTTTTGTTAAGTATTTAACGACCATTATCCAAGAATTCAAATTTCTCCGTGTAGTGATGCGCAAGGACAGACTGGATTTTGTTTTCAGGTTGGAGTTTACTGAAGGAGATTTTGAATATCTGGCTAGTTTCCTCTTAACTTGAAGGGAGTGGAGTGGTCACTAAGGACTGTGGATTTAAGAACTTTACTGGTGAACACTTCTTTTTCCACGTTGGAGGATCCTGAGGATCCTATCTACTGCATGAGCTAGTAATTTTTGTTGTTATTATTATTGTATGTTGCGAATCAATAACATGTTTATGTACTGGCCTGTCAAATCCTTATAAATAAGCTGCTGATGCCTTTTAGGTGGTTATCATGGAATGAGATGTTAAAGGGTTAATTTGTTCTGCTGACCTGTAAGAACGTGAATGTCCTGGGAGTGGGGTGGTATGTTTCTCAGTCTTGCAGGTAGAATGTAAACATTTACATTGTCATCTCCTGCCATTCAGAATCAATAAGAACGTTGCAATTGAAATTCTGACCACACCCTGCCATTAAAAAGTGATTTACACCAGATCTTGCCATTAAGGAAAGATCTACATTACATCGTTTCTGGAAATATCTCAGGAGAAGATGGAGGAGATGGGAAGAGAAGTGTAGAAAGACAGGAGAAAATAATATAGGGTTTAATTTTTGCATTTCAGAATGACCATGACAATAATAAGCAGTTTTCACAAACAGGAGTGAGAATGTTGTTTGTATACCAACTAGGTCTGACTGATCAGCTTGATAACATTAAACAGTCAGTCCTATTCTCAAATAATAAAAACAAAATTAAAAATTGCAGTTGCTGCAGATCTGAAACAAAACCAGAAATTGTTGGGAAAAACTCATAGGCACAGCAGCAATTATAGAGAGAGAGACAGAATTAAAGTTTCGAGTACAGTGACCCTTGTCCACTCCTATTCTCATGTTTGATGCCATTGTATTCTTAGTTGATTTTTGTCCAATTCTATTTGGTTTCCACTCCATTCTCAATTTACACCATTTTATTGCTGTCATATACACCGCAATTTGATTGTGTACAGTTCTCAGTTTGCCTTCTGGATTCTCTCAGTTTAAAGCCCATCATTTCTCAGGTTGATATCTCCTGTTCTCAGTTAGATGTCCATTCTAAATTCAGTTTTGTCTTTGATTTCCACCACATTATCATTTTGATGCCATTCTACTCTCTCTCAAAGTCCATTCTGATTTCAATGCAGCACATTCTTAGTCTCAGTTTATTGTTGACTCCACTACTTTCTTTGGTCTCTGTTCACAAGGGGAAAAAGCTGAAGTGCTTTGGTTACAGATTCCATAAGAGACTGGCCTAATGTTTCAAATAACAGCTACTAAGATGTAGCTGAGAGACTGAGGAATAAGCAATAGCCCAAGGGTCAACAGGAGCTGAAATTAAAAGGAAAGATAATATGTTGAGGCACGCAGTCACTATGACGACCAAGTTCACATGCTTGCAGTATTGTTATACTTCTATCTATTAAAACCATGCCAGGACCTCTGGCACTATTACACCACACAAAAACAACATCTTGAACAAAGAAAATGAACACCCTTTTTGTTAAATATTTCTGGAAGGATGCTTTGTTTATCAACAATTTTTAACATCCTGTTCCCTATATTCTGTCTTGAATAGCTCAGTGCTGACATAAACACAACAGTTTTCACATTCACAATCTGCCCACTCTCATTCACTGCGGCAACATGAGAACTGATGGTGATCAAAATTTGTTCCTCAATGTGACTGACACCTAGCCTTGAGTTCTTAAGCTAGAAACATACCTTGCAGACTGCTGTACTCCTAATAGCCAATTGGTGAAGAAGAATCTGGTCAGTCTTTATTCTGAACAGACTATTTACAGTGTGAATCGGGTATAACCCTCCTGATTCTGTCCACGCTTGTGTTGGTAAATGTCTCTTTACTTTTGCTCAAATAACCATCCAATCAATGCCCCCCACCAGAATCTAGTTAACCCTTAATGATACTCTATCCATCACACCTATCCCAATCCCACTTCCATGCCTAGAACCCTGCATTTATTTATTTCTTTTCAAGTAATGATGCAAGTTTCCTAACACTCTTTCAGGCCGTGGATTCTTGACTATAAATTCATTGTTGCTGTTTTGTGGAAAGTATCACTGCCCACCATTATTATGAGGCAAGTGGGCTAGCAATTTCCTGTGTCCCCACTTGAGCAGTTAAAAACAGAAATCTGAAAGTTGTATCCTGAGTTACCCTACTTATCTATATGTTTCACCACCATGGTACCTGCCCAGTAGATTTGTCATCAATGCACATGGGAGATTTAAAGTTGCACTATTTATCCTCAAAAGATTTAAGCCTGCATCAAAGTGTAAATAAATTTTTAACAATGCAGTAAGATTCAAAATAACCTCTCCAGTGTTGAAAATTTACATTTCTAAGTGTGGACTTCCAAACGTTGAGAAATTAATTGCTATGATTTGAAAATATTAAATTCATGTTTATGTGTTTTTCTTTCAGGGCACTTTCATTTCTCTCCCTTAATCCCATCTTTTTATCCCTCATTTTATTTTTATTTATGGACATGATTTGAATTTAATTAAGTATTTATGTTTATGGTTCCTTGTTCAGATTTTGCATTTCTCAATAAAGATTTCTGAAAGATTGAATTAAGAACGTTTTTTTGCTCTGGTTCACACACTCCACAGTATACCTGCCTTACAGGAAAGGCTCCTGAGGGTCAATAAGCTGTTACTCAAAACCTCTAAGAAATGTTTGGTTAGCTTGAGCTGCTCTTCTTTGACACAAAATTTGGGGTGATGTATCTTTTACTTTAAAATAAATGTTATAAAATACTTAAAAAGACAGCACTGAGTCCAAAAAGTACCCAGGCTGGTATAGACAAATTCCTACCTCTAGCATTAACTGCATATTTTGCACATTGTAAAAAATAGCAATAACTCAATCAGAAAAGCATTCAAAGACTACATGTACTGAAGTAACTATTGGTTATGGGTTAGTAAGCAATGTTGGGCATTGAAAATACATTATGTAAAACAGGACTACAAGCCTATCATTTAAGAACTGCATGAAACCTGAAAAGGAACCTTTTCGTTATCAGCATGGTGTTTACAGAACCAATTCCATCTAAGATAAAGACAAGATACAAACTGAAGAAATAACAAAATTGTTCTCAAAGTTCCAGGTCAAGGTCAGACTAGAAGCATTCAGCTAGAGGCAAAAGAATTTAACACAACTGAATATCCACCTGGTTTGGTGGTGCTGGTTTTGGACTGGGGTGTACAAAATTAAAAATCATACAACAGAAGTTTATAGTCCAACAAGTTTATTTGGAAGCACTAGCTTTCAGAGCACTGCTCCTTCATCAAGTGGTTGTGCAGTATAAGATCATATGATACAAAGTTTATAGCAAAAGATTACAGTGTGATGCCACTGAAATGATTGTTTGTTAAGTCTCTTATCTTTTACAATGACCATGTTGGCTTCAGTTCTTTCATATGTAAATCCCAGAACCTGAATCGCCTGAATTACCAATATCACCTGAAGATTTCATCTTGATTAATTGTCAGCACGTAATCATGAGTGGCTATGGCAAGACTGCATGGCTTTGATTTGATCTATTGGGGTTGGAGATAACCCTTCCTTGGTATGCATGAAGTGGAAATGAATATCACTATAGTCCATTGTTTCTTTAGAGACTGGCAGTGAGCTTAACCTGTGGGTCACCACATCTCAGGCAAGGCTGAGCCTTTGTGGTAACCTCAGCTGATACAGAAATTGGACACACAACAATGGTGATTCATTGCCATACAAAGCAGCCATTACTAACCACAGAAGAGTGCAGACGTGAACATACTGTTCTGCAGACTGGAGTAATTAAACAGCTTTCACTTGAACTCATGCACAGCACAGTTCTGTTGAAGCACACATGCTTGTTTCCTGCTCAGATGGTATTTTGATTGCTGAAATGATAGGAACGCTGAAGGAGAGAATAATCTAAATCTTTACCAGCTACAATTGTTCAAGAACCACATCAAGGTTTTTAAATGAGCTCAAATAGGTACAATGAGGTCATTCAAATAAATTAGACGTTTAGCAAAACGTTTGTCGCTGAAGCTGATCTGTCAAAGATCATGAGTTCATATTGCACAATCTGAAAACTTTGAAGGCCAAACAATAACATTCTGTCCTTAAACAAAACCTTACTATTTTATTGTTCTAATCTCTTGCACCCTGGTTTGTTTTCTAGTAGTATTCTGCACGCTGTTTAATGTTTGCTCTGGCTCCTGCACCTTATTTTGTGTTTTCTCTGGTTTTCTGTGCTCATTCTATGGTCTTTTCATTTCCTGTTCCTGCTTTGCCTTACGTTCCCTGTCTCCTGTTTCCCATTTTGTGTTTCAATGTTCTAAATAGTCTTACGATCTTATACTCCACAACCACCTGATGAAGGAGCAGTGCTCTGAAAGCTAGTGCTTCCAAATAAACCTGTTGGATTTTAACCTGATGTTGTGTGATTTTTGACAATGTTCTAAAGTCTGCTTTGTGCTGCCCCAGTAACAGAGACAGTAACACTATATTTGGAAGCAGACTACATAATATACATTGCTTGCTGTCCACAAGACTAGCTGCTTCATCTCTGTATATTATCACTGATTGTCATCAATTCACTATCTCTTGGTGATCTGTAAACAATCTGAATGATTGAACCCTCTATTCCATTGCAGTAAGTATTGGGAAGTGCAATGGATAAGCAGGATTAGGCTATTTTGTGGTGCACAGTTTAAACATGATCAAAGTCACAGCAGTGCATGAAATATATGCCACCCAGAACCCCTGCTACTCTACCTCTGTAACCCTGTATTTCCCATGGCTACCTCACCTAGCCTGCATACCTCTGGATGCTATGGGCAATTTAGTACATCTTTGGACAGTGGGATGAAACCGGAGCACCCAGGGGAAACCCACACAGACACAGGGAGAATGTGCAATCTCCACATAGAGAGTCATCTAAGGTTGCAATTGAACCCAGGTCCCTGGTGCTGTGAGGCAGCAGTACTGATCATTACACCAGCATGCCACCCAAAAACCACAACACTCTTCTTTAATAAATTGAAAAGAAAAATAAACAGCTCTTGTATAGTACCCAAAACACTACTCAGACAATAGTCACACCAGAGTCTGGGTATCTAAGACCTTGGTAGGTTTAAGTCACTTTTGTCTTGAACTTATAGACTGGAACTGCAGATAGGTTCTTCTTGGAGCTATGATACATCTAAACCTAAATGCACTTAGCTTGAAGTAAACCCTTCAGGGCGTTAACCCAACATTTTCGGTCTGGGACTAACAGTAGTATTTCATTCTAAGATAACCTAATTCTGTGGTTCCCAACCTTTTCAAGATTGAGAGGAACTTTAATAACTTCTGCAGTACATCCATTTTTCAGGTAAATTGATAGCTCTTAACCATCACATTTACTTTTATTTACTGTGATTAAGTTTTACTAGAGACGTTTGCAACATAGTGCATAGAACAAATGAAAGAAGATCAAAAGCATTGATGTTTCAAATCCATTTGCAAATTCACCATCTTTAACTGTGAGGACAGACACTCAATGATGTCTAACAATTTGTGAACAATGGACCAGCAAACTACAAAGTTAAGTAAATTGCAATTTACCTGTTCAGTGGAAAACCTGGGTGTGCAGGTGTGCACAGAGCCTTTTGGTTTGCAGAGGGATTGATATGAGTGTCATCCATAAACCTTGCTCCATTAACGTTTGCCATTTAACTGTGTTATCACAAAGAGATATTTTGTCAGCTCCTAACAGCACCTTCATGATTATTTTACATGCAGGCATATTAAGGTTTCAGTAATGGAATGGAACCTCTCTGATTTTGCTACAAACTCAGCCACTAGGTAACTAGCCTTGTGAATTTTACTCAGTCCCTGCACAGGCTTCATCAGACGCTGGGACTCCTTCATGTTTTGCTTCTTGCAAACCTTTGAAGTATTGAATATGTTTGTTCACAAGAGATGGATGGCTTGCCTGTGATGGATGGCTTGCTTGTATCTTAACTTACTGACTGGTACCATCGCAGTGTTTGCTCTCTGCAAATGAAACACTCAGGTAAAGGGCGTGAAAATCCAAAGGCCAAATCCTTTCTCTGAACAGTTCTTGCTCTTTGTTCCCTTTGGGTTCAGATGCTTCATTGACATTAGCAGAGGAAGCGTCTCTCTTTTGACAAGAAACATGTCCATTTTCTCTGAGAAACTAAGACTTAAATCAGTGGCATAATGAAGAAAGTACCAAAGGTGTTGTAAAATCTGCGCTAACATGAAAATATATCCAGGTGGGCAGTTATGGCCATTTCAGTTACATATCTCTTCACTGCCCATAGTTTCATCTCATACCAGAAATACAATACATGATCATTGTGCATGCTCATAATGAATATTTGGCCCTGTGTATGACAGAGCAGGTTTCCCTTTTCCTGTGTATGTTGTTATGAAGTTGAAGGCATGTACTGTACATTTAAGAGAGAGTGAATATTGTACTGCACTGAGAGCTTACAAGAGCAGTCTCAGAATATACTGGAAAATTGAAAATATATAACATTTGGCTGTGAAATAGATACCTGAGTTGGTTGCTGTTTTGACAATAATTCAAATTTAACCAGTCTAAATTATGCCCCAGGATACGAAAACCCAATTGTGTTTGAATTTATAGTTTTGCCAACATTGAACCAATGAGATGATCTGATATAAAAAAGGCAGGCATTTTGAAAATCAGACAGAGTAACAGCCATCAAGAGAGAGGCCCAAGACATTGTAACACGCCCTATCAAAGGTACCTTTTCATATGAAACATCTTCAGAGTAAAAAGAAAGAAGACAACCCAGGGAGATCTTCAGCTGGAAGAAGAATGATACCAAAGACGGCAGCTGCTGTATAGTTTTGAAAATAAGTTGAAGTAATTTTAATAAGTGTTTTATTGGAACAGTATATTGTTATACAGTTGGAGGCAGGTAATAAGTAGTTAAGAGAAAAAGGGGCTTAGAGTTGTGAATAGTTGTTTAATATTCACTTTTATATTTTAAAAAAATTGATTTTTTTTTTAAATAGTAGAATTTGGGAGTTCTCTGTCACTCATATGTTAACAGATGAGGTGAGGTAAGATTTTCTGGGTGTGGGGTTTAATTAACAGAGGAGTTCACCGCCATGTCATAACAATGTCCAGTGCTGTATTGCTGTGCGTGCATGGTATTGGGACCCTATACATACAGACCTCTGGTGACGTGTGCATACACAGTCAATGTAGATGCCTGGTGTCAGCAGGTACTGCTTTCAATAATAGACAATGAGTCTCTGAAGAAGATTGGAAGCACAGGCGCAGATATAATGCTGACGGGAAGTGACACTGCTTCCTGAACATTTTGTGGCACACTATCACCTTGCCACAGTACACCGTGGTGGCACAGTGGCTCAGTGGTTAGCACTGCTGCCTCACAGTAACAAGGACCCAGGTTCAGGGATGGGATTGGCTTGTTTGGGATGCTGTTCGGAGGGTCGGTGTGGACTCGACAGGCTGAATGGCTTGCTTCCATACTGTATAATTCTATGAAATCACCATTGACCCAGTTCATCATACCATTCCCTTCTCAGGAGCAATTCTCTAAATAGCCATCCTATTCCAAGGACTGCACAGATCTTCCCATTCAATGTGAAAGTGAAACCAAGTGTCTCCCTCTCTAAGCTGAGTGTTTCTCTGAATATGAAAAGTAAAGTTCTGGAAGGTTTTAACAAACCTTGAGATCTTGTTCTTTACCTTTCTGATTTGCAAAATAATTAAAGATAATACAAAAAATTAATTGGTGGTGCACAAAATCTGATTCGATCTAAAGCCAGGCCTCACAGTTTTAAAAGAAATGACCATGGCTACAGAAATACTTTAAAAAGTTAATTATTAACTCCAGACACACAGAAGTGACACAGTTCATAAACAGCTCACCACTAACTTTTCAAATTGGGATGGGACAATTAACGCTGGCCAGTCAGCAATGCCCATGCTCCATGAGTGAATTAAAAGAAAGATTACTCGCTCAAAATTCAAAAGCCAAACTTACAAACAGTGAATTTAAAATAGATATATAAATCATAGCTTACATCACACTGTTTGAAAGATACAATATAAACGTTACTTTTTTCATTCCTCCATAGGGGATGAGGGTGCTATTCACAAGACAATCATGTATCAAGGGAAAAGGAATGGCCACTGTTCATCTTTGGTGTTGAGAAAGAAGCGCAAACCCAGTAGCCATTCCATCGGTCATTCAGGACGACCAAGAACACAGACAGTATTGAAGCCTTACCACGAGAGACTTGATGGGGAAAGCAGGGGGACATAGGTTACTGATGGAAAATTGTGAACATGATTGGAAAGGTTAAATGCTCAGGGACAGAATGGATATTTGAGGGGAGTGGAGTATAAGGGAGCAACAACCAACAGGATAGCTGATGATATGACCAGCTGTGACATCAAGCCACCTGACATGCTGTGTGTGGAAGGATTTGCTCTGGGATAGTCTTTCAGTCCCTGCTAGTCCCTAATGATCCTGATCCAGGGCATTCTCTGAGCACACTTAACAATAAAAAAAATCTCTGGGAAGTGTAGTTTGGCAGTCCGGTGATTGGATTAGGTGTCATTTAAAGAACTTTACACCTACCCCAGACAATGCGACAATGTTCTGTATTTACGTAACTATTTAGCCTCGATATCACTTTGTAGATTCGGCTTTAGGTGATAGTGTAAAGTAGGCAACAGCACATTACTTTATATTCCATCCAATTTTCTTTTCCATTGAAGCTGGATGAGTTCAGGAAAACAGGATTTACATTTAGTCTAAACAGCAATTTGGTAAAGGTGGATTGGAGGCTCTCACCCAAAGTATACATTTGAGAAAAAGTAATATAAATGCGGACGTTAGGGAAGCTTTGTGTTATTCTGCTGTACGCCAGCCAGTGAATAAAAAAAGCAGAATTAGTCTTTACATGGAACAGAGCTATTCACAGTTTGAATCATAACAGGTATATATAACATGACAGGTATATATAACTTGACAGGCATATCTGACATGGCAGGTATATATAACTCCTGGTTCTTGAATCAATAAATGCCTTGAGATGTGTGCTGAAATATCATTCAACTTCATTCACTTGTAACTTCAATTGAAAGAATTAACATCTTGAACCTCCCATTCTGATAAAGCAATTGCTGATAACCTCTAAAACCAATCCAGTTTTGAGGCTAGAGTTCAGAATAAAGTATCTTGCTGCAGGTGGAGATTGGATGTCACTGGGAGGGAGAGCTTGAATGAGAACCTGATATAATAGCCTTTGGGAATCAGGAGGATTGTTCCTGTACATCACAGCCCCTTACTGCATCACTGTACAATTCCTTTCAAAATTCTCCACAAGGCGAGACATAAACTTAATATATAGTCACGTATCAGAAACTTCCAATTTCTGGAAGATGACTCTGAAGCAGCCATTGGGGTACTTTCCTTTTGGGCAAGGGCTTTAGGTGTTACTTTTCCAGTATTCAACCATGTGGTAGTGTTGCAATGCTAATGTGGAACGTGCTGCATGCCACATTAAATATTTTCGCCATCAGGTTATGTCTATGAAATTAACATCAATCATTGGCTAGGCTATACTGACCCAAGGAGCTGGGATGATACATTCAGTCCTTTACTACCATTGTAGCCTGCATTTGCAGCACCAAATATACCAATAGCATTGATGTCTTGACCAGCCTCTTATTGCAAACACAAGCACCACATCTTCTTACCCAACCACTTCCTCAAAAATGGAACATTTGTGATGACACATTTGTAATTTCCATTACATCATTGACAACCTGAGACATAGCAAGAATTTCACAACAGGGCTCCCTGATTTCTCTCTTGTGGTTGTTCTAATGATTTGAGGCCACACTGATCAGTTATGTGCCCATGTCCAGGGCCACCTCAGCCCCAGAGCCCACTGATTATTTTTTTGGGGATCCACTGTGCAAATGCGGCAGACCCATGTATCTGACATTGCAGTGCTCAGTGCTAACGTGGTCAGCTGTATGGCTCAAGCAAATGAAATAAATCAAAAAGGGGACAGAATCATGGATAATTTTAAATTTGATTTGTATTGTGTTTGCTTTGCTTCATTTTTGGTCTGAGTAGGGAAGCATTGGCTGGAAAATTGTGCATAAACATTGACACAAGGCGATGAAAAACAAACACTTAAGGTGAATAGTTGAATCTGTGATCAGCCAAAAACTGGAAGAAGGAACAAAATTGGGTAACACAGGAAGACAGTGACAGAAACAATTTTCCTTTTAGAAAAAAGAAAGTCATCCATTAGGTCAGGCATTGTACATATTTCTGCCAGAGAGTGCAGCTCCAAAACAATTTGGGCTAAAGAGAAGATCTGAGCAGCTTAGAAGTTAGGGAAAGAAAAGCTCCAAAGACAGAAGGTGCTAAGATAACAGAGAGGAAGACATCCTATAAGGCTGTTGGATATATATGTTTGAGGAATACTTGTCAAGGGGTAAGTGAGCAATGTTAGAGTCTCACAATGTGATCTAAATAAAGCAGATAGCACAGAATAAGTCTGTGCCAGAAAGAAGCAAAATACAGCTCGACCAACTGAACAATGAACTTTAAAGTGGAATCAGGGTGGCCCTTCATGAAGGTTTGATTATCTATAAGGTTGATGATGAAGATTGAATCTTTATTTCTGAACTTTGCAATAAAACCATTCCAATTAGTTCTCACATTATATGAAACTGTGTGATGTTTTTCACTTTTGTTAAAAGTACACTGGCAGTCTCTTGTCAATATATCCAGTGACTGACCACCATGGTAAACAAATTGCAAAAATAAAACTCATGGTCTATCAAGCCACAGTTGATTCTGTGTTCTGACATATCATCAGCTGTGACTCCAACACATTGACATATCACATATCCTTTGAACATCCCTGAAAACTGAAATTTGAGAATCACTGGTTTAGCTAACACTTATGGTACTTTTCAAGGTGGAAGAGTTAGTGAGCAACGCAATGGGTGGAAAAGCAGTCAGTGGATTTTGGTGTCACAGTCTGTCATTCTTGATTAATCCACCTCAATGGGTACATTTCAAATAGAATTTTGGTTTTAATGATTCATGACATTAAAGGCATTGTGCCGTTAGACTTAAACCACAGTCACGCAATATTCAGAACAGGATGAGATAGCAAGCTGTGGTTCGTTGGAGTGAATTTCTTTCTTGCCTTGTCCATACATTGTGACCTGCTCAGAATGGCTGGGACCAGCTTTCTGCTTTCTTAACTCTTCTTAATGATAGCTAAATGATTCGCATAAAATTCCCAGTGTCTCATTTCAGACTAATATGAACGTTGGTGAAGAATTGTGAAGCGATTTCCCTGGCTTCCCCTTTTAACCAATGGATCCTCATTTTAGTCTCTGTCTTGTTTTAGTGAATGGTACGTTTCTGATACAATGGAGGTCATTACCAGCAGTAATCTTCCACTGAAAGTTTTCTCGACAGTTCTGAGCAGTTAAATTTGGACTGATAGAAAATGTACAGAAACGAATCGTTCTTTTCTGGTTTTCCATAGCATATACACTGCATTTTTAATTCTGCATCTTGGACTGCCCTGTGGCTTGGCAGTCTCTCTCTATCTTTTCTGCATTGCATCTTCCTGATGTTCAAGCATACTGCCTACTTGAGTCACAATCCCAGCAGATGGCTTTTACTTCTCCCACATAAGACTCTTTTCCCTGCTTTGTATTATTCAACACTGCCTAACACTCACGATAACAATGATATTCAAGGTTGTATTTCTGAATACATTCTACCTCTCGAATAACAGCAAAATTAATTGTAACAATGTCTGGTAAACAGTATCTTCCATTTCAGCTGCATATGCAAATACAAATTAAATCTCGCTTTCTTGTTAATGCTTGTGCTTTTTGTATTGGGTCAACACATGGAAATGAACAATTGCCTTGGTTTGTAAATGTTTCCAGTTCTGCCTTGCTTGAGTTAATGACCGTTTCCCTTTTGTCTGCCTTCTCTCAGTTATTAAGGTGTGCCTGGCTTGCTATTATCATCCCTGAATAATTTTCAGAGGCATTTCAACTTCCTGCTTTCCAACCAGCTTTTTAAAAATTGAATATAGAGTATTGGCCTATTGTCCAGCTATTTTTCAGTCAGAAAATTGCAATTGAAGACCAGACCCTCAAACTTGGTTTTGATTCAGCTATGGGCCAGGAACTTTTAGTTTAAAATAGAGCAAATTTGCAACACAGGGTACATAGCAACACCATCGTCTCCAACCTATAGATTGGGATGAGCTAGTTGATGTCGCAGAGTCCCTGCTGATCAGTCGATCTCAGTCTCAGGTTTCCAGTTATTACTGGCATTCACTCTAAGTTACATGTGCACACCAACTGTCATGCCAGTTTTACTTTTACTTCCAGAAACTGCAGCTGTGCATGGGACAAAAATAAATTATGGGGATTTGCTGCCATACCCCACATCCAATATCCAAGTGACAGAAGCTTACTAGAGGCCCCAAAAACAAATCTCAATCACAGCAGTGATCTGCCATCTACACACACTTGCCAGCAGCCTGCAGCACTGTGGATGTTGCAGAGGCATGGATCAAGAGGCGGGCCTGCAGGGTAAGCAGCGGTAGACAAATGTCATAAAGGTGAAATACAGTCAAAAGGCTGCAGCTTCCAGATTCATATGTAAAATTAAGTGGGTAATATGGGTGATAAATGCCAGCAACATAATAAATGCCTCGCCAGCAACACCCTCACCTTGTGAATGCATTTTAAAAATCTCACAATTGGTTGCAAGTTCAGAATTTATGCTTGAGTTCAAACATTTTTAAACCTTGGGTTAAACAACAAATCTTTGCATTTGTTACTTTATACTGAGTAGTGCTCATTTCAGACTCCAGGCATATTTCAGCTGTAGTCTAGTAGCGAGCACGATCTTGATATTTTCTTAGCAAATTATGCATCTTTGGCTGGGGATAATGATGAACCTGGACTATCTAAAAAGAAAGTGAAAATGTACAACTGTTATGCAGAATAGGAAAATTATTTTCTTTTCACAACTATAAAAGATAAGGGCATTTTACAAATACGTCACCACACAAAAAGGGGAATTTGGAGTGACACCATACAATAATACACAGTAAATCCACCAACAAGCATTTGTGAGTAATGTTACGGAAGTCTCCTATGTAATGAAAGTTTTTGTTAAGATTGTAAAATAGATTTGAGCTAGAGCCCTTCAGCATCTCTTGTTTAAATCCTTACTCAACGAACTCAATGCTGCCTAAGGTGAACTATCCCCCATGATGATGTGAGATAGCTAAGTCAAAGACTTTTAGATCTGATGTCTGAAATTGTCACTGGTTTTAATTTAAGGACTGCAGTGTGCAGTGAGCTGTCAGACAATGCTTGGCCACTCGACCTCAGGCTCCCAACAGACATAATGTCAAAACTGAATGAGCTAAACTGTGATCTGCTGGGAGAGGACAGAGACTAATCAGGTATGATCAGTGCTGTGAATGCATTCAAATTGAAACTGGGTCTGTGGTCCTCCCAATTCAGAAATAAAATATTGCAAAACTTTCTGAGTCTGTAGAAAATATGAGAAAAAAGTCAAAAGCAGTGAAGAATACTGCACACAGTACAGTTGCTGCCCGGAACCTCTTCTTCAGGATTACTCCAGTTTCCCACTGGCTAGAACGTACTGACCTTTGAACTGCTGTTCACTGGCCGTTGAACTGATTGGGGTGACCTATCAAATTGCCTAAACCTCGTTACTAAGCATGATCAAACAGAACATATTGCATTGGCCTGTGCCTTGAATGTACTAGTCTCCAGCAAATCACCTCTCCATAACTACCAACTTCAAAACATGCACTCACAAAAAAAAGGATTTCATTCCAAAAGAAAATCTTTCATTTCTATAGCACCTTTCATAACCTCAGGAACCATGTCCCATTCTGACAATTCTGAAAAAGCCAAGGCATCTTATCTCTGGCACTTTCCCAAATTGCACAGATGAAGTTTGCTGTTGAATGATCTAGCTGAGTCAGCTTTTTCATGTATATCGTGGCATGTGTACATAACATTGTTTTATTTTTGGAATTTGGATTTTTAGAATAGAGGCAGATAGATTTAGGTCAGTTCTGTGAAGTTTTATTTTAAAGAGATAGGCAAGTAATTTGGAAGAGTAGCCTAAATGCATAAGTTCCAAGAATGGTGATAATGGATGAAATGTTTACATTGCTGAGTTTATGACAGACAAAGAAGACAGCCCAAGGGCCATTAGTTTAATTGGTGACTTCAGCCCAAAAGAACAGGAATTCAGTTCAGAAAGGAGAACTACTTTCCCCGACCAGGAGAATCCCATTTTGACTTCAGTGGGAGTAGGATAAGACAGTGAAAAGACCAGGCAGCTGAAGAACATAGCTGACAAAGAGCCAGTTAAGACAGAAATTGAAGAGTTGAGATAGGAGCGATATTTCTCTGGGATTAAGTGTCTGTCATGGGAGAGTGTTGAAAAACCCATGGAAACTTTGCTTTTTATGTTAAGATCCTTCTAAGCTCAGCTTTGTTTGTTCTCTTCCTCTTTGTGTAATAAACATGTTTTGTTTTTCAATCAATATTTGCAGCCATGTGTATATATCGTCAGTGACTTACCACCATGGTAAGTTGCAAATTTATGACCTATCAGGTCAGAATTCGTTCTGGGATTTGAGTTGTCCAGTATTACCATCAGCTGGGATCTAACAGCATCAAACAATATCTTGTTAGAAAAGTATAGGCCTTATTAACAAGCAAAACACCAGTCCTAAAACTGTGGGTTCAACCAAGAAGTAGGCAGACACAACATTCAATGATTCACAAGTTAGTCCTTCTACACAGAGCACAGACACAATCTAGTCATCACACAGAGAAAAAACAGATTGGATTTCAGTTCATAGAATAGCATAATCCAAGAGTAAACAGATTCCATGACTGCAGTTACTTTGCATGCAAGCAGTGTAAAATGTCCTAAGTGTTTGAAATATAGTGTTCAAAATGTTTTAACAATTCAACAGTAAGAAGTAAATATTATGAAATATCTCTTTGTTTGAAATAAGGAATCAGAGTACTTGTCCAAGCACATGGTCAGCATTTTGATTTCTGGGAGAATGGTGAGTTTAGTACCAGTTTGTCTTTGGGTTTTAACATAAAGGGTCTTCTCTAAATCTTCCTGCTTTTGGAAGTTTACAATATTGATTCAAAACAGGAGGTTGCAGGGCCATTTGCAAATAGTTGAACGTGATTATGGCTAGTGTCTAAACCGTGGGACTTTAGAGTGAAGCTTAACTTCCAAGGTTGCCATGTTTGCTAAGAATAAGGCCAATGTACCTCCTTCTGGCTGGAGAAGATCCTTGTGGATACCAGTGATGTAGGTCAGACTAAGAAAGAGGTTTTGCTTAGGAATTATAAATAGCTAGGGGATAAGTTACAAAGCAGAACGATAAGGATTGAACCCCAATGAATTTATACATAGCAAATAAGATCAGAGGATTGAATGCAAGTTTCAAAGGGGGAAATAGGTTTTGCTTCATGGAACACTTGCACTTGCACTGGTGCTGAACCTCTGGGATGGACTTCAACTGAGTCAGACTGGGACCAGCGTTCTAGTGAATCATGAAACAAGTGCTGAAACAAGAGAGGGTTTCAAATTCAATTTTATCAGCTCAGAGAGTGTATGTGCAAGGAGATATGAAAGGTTAAAGAGAACATTGAGCAAAATAGAGTAGCAAATGGAGATCAGAGTGTGATTGGCAGGGACAGAATATCCGAATATAAAGTGCACTAACAAATATCGTTACATCAGAGAAAAAAAATACTTTAAGCACTCAGGAGAGAGGAAAGCTTGAATGAAGGGATATTTAGAAATCAAATATAAAAGTCAAAGCAGTAAAAAAAATCTATTGATGTGGGTAAAGAGAAGCAGAGTAGCACTGGCAGGGACAGAGAGTTTAACAGTAATAGTGGATCAGAAAAGGGGCCTCATGCAGAGACAAGGAGTACAAAAACAAAGTGGAAGTCACTTTATCTGAATGTGTCGTGCATCTGCAATAAGATAGATAAACTAGAGACACAAAGAGAGATAAATGGTAAAGATCTAATCACCTTTAGCTGACATGGTTGGAAGGCAACTAAAGTTGCATAATAAATGTTCACAAGCATATACAACATTTCAATGTGACAGGCAGATTAGAAAAGGCAGAGATTAATAGAGGACATCTGTGAGACTGGCTCTTGGCCACTTTAAATGTTGAGGCCACAGCCTTGATCCCCGTAGAACATTACTTGTTAGAACATGCCAACCCAAAAGACCCCAATTTATACGCACTTTCTGTATCTTGTTAGCAAATCAACCTTCAGTCCATGTCAATATATTACTACCTACACCTCCAGCTTTTATTTTCCATAATAACCTTTAATATGACACATTATCAAATGTTTTCTGGAAATTTAATTACTGCCCATTACTTCCTCAAAGAAATCCAAGAAATCGGTTAAATATGATTCCCCTTTCACAACACCATGCTGACTTGATTTTGTAATTCCCCTTTCATAAAACCATGCTGACTTGATTTTGTAAGACTTTTCTAATTCCTTTGCTATAACTTTGTTCATAATTACTTCTGATGTATTCCCAGTAAAAGAGGTTTGCCATTTTCTGTTTCCTGGCTTCTTAATAAAAGGAGGTTACATTTGACATTTTCCAACTTAATAAAACTTGCTGAAAATCTTGAGAATTTCAGAAAATTAAAGCCAATGCACCAACTACCTTACAAGCTGCTTCTTTTGCCAGTCAACTGCTCCAATAATTTGCTCAATTCTATGTCTCTGGTGCTTGTAATTTTCTTGAGTTCTTTTCTCTCTTCCATTTGCAGCTATTTTTAGGTTATTTCTGTCCTCCACAAAAGACTGATGCAAACTACCTGTCAATACATTTCAAAAAGTACATAATCAGGGAAGTTTTGGAGGGATATGGGCCAGGAGCAGGCAGATGGGGCTAGTTTAGTTTGGGACAATGGTCAGCATAGACTGGTTGGACCAAAGGGTCTGTTCCCGTGCTGTATGATTCTATCACTCTATGACTCTATGTCCTTATTTGGCATTATTAATTCCCCAGATTCACTCTCTATATGACCAATGCTCACAGGTATAGATAGAAAGATACTTGTCAGACCTCAGCTGGAATATTGCATATAGTTGGGGGAACTACATTTTAGGAAAGATGTGAACACACTGGAGAGAGTGCAGAAACCATTTACAAGAATGGTTCCAAGAATGAGTTGGGACTGTTCTCCTTGGAGAGAAAGGGGCTAAGAGGAGATTTGATAGAAGTTTTCAAAATCATGAGCAAAGTGTACAAGGTAGAGAAGCCGTTCCCACTGATAAAAGGAAAATGAACAGAGGGACATAGAGTTAGAGCGATGTGCAAAAGAAACGAAGGTGACGTGAGAAGAATCTTTTGTGAATAACTAGGGTGTAGAATGCACTGCCTGGAAAAGTAGTGGAGGCAGGCTCAGTTAAGGCATTAAAGGGGCCACTGGATGAGTATTTGGCTATAAATAGAGTACAGGGATGTGGGGAAAAAGCAGGAGACTTGCACTTGGTAATGATGCTCATTTGAAGAGTCAGTGCAGGCACAACAGAATCCAATGGAATCCTTCTGTGCTATAACACTTCAATGATTCTGTGAAAAGATGGAAAATATTCAAAAATCAATTTAAAGTGCTCAACAAAAAATACATTCAATTGGAAAAGGAAAATGGCTGCAGGAGAAAAATAACAAAAAAGTTTATGGATAGTCTTAAAAGAGGAGGTTAAAACATTGCAAAGAACAGTATTGCTCTGAGTAAGTCTTAGAAACCATCAGGATCCCAACAAAAAGTTACTTACAAAGGATATTTGAAAACAAACTAGCTCGCAAGGTGAGCAACAAGTTTTAAGACATTTTGCAAACATATAAAAAGGAAGAGAGTAGTTTGAGTAAACATTGACCTTTTGGAAGCAGATACAGAGACAATGAATACTGTTTTCAGTCTGTATTCACAGTAGAAGACACAAATTATGTACCAGCAAGGGAACAAAACCTAGGAGGAGTGGGAGAGTAACATAGGAGGAGCAGGAGTGAGGAAATTAAGGTAATTAGTACCTGCAAAGAAAAGGTACTAAAGAAACGCATGAGACCAAAATCTGAGAAATCTCAAGACCTGATTTCAGTATCCGAGAGTTTGAAAAGAGATAGTTGCAGAGGTAATAAATACATTGGCTGTGATTTTCAAAAATTTCTTAGACTCAGGAATAATCCTGACATGTTGGAAGTTAGCAAAAATACCACAAATATTCAAGAAGGGCACTACAGACCAGTTATTCTGACATCAGTTGTTAGGAAGTACTGGAGTCTATCATTAAGAACGCGAAGGATAATTAATCAATATAGTTTTGCAAAACGAAAATTCGGCCTGACAAATTTCACAGAATCACTAGTGTGGAAACAGACCATTTGGCCCAACAGGTTCACACCAACCCTACAAAGAGTAACCTGCCCAGAACCATTCTCCCACCCTATTACTTCTACATTTTCCCCTGATTAATGCACCTAACCTACACTATGGGCAATTTTGCATGGCCAATTCACCTAAGCAGCACATCTTTGGACTGTGTGAGGAAACCAGATTACGCGAAGGAAACCCACGCAGATGCAGGGAGAATGTGCAAACTCCACACAGACAGTCGCCTGAGACTGGAATCGAGCCCAGGTCCCTAGTGCTGTCAGGCAACAGTGCCAACCACTGAACCACCGTACCACCGTGGGCAGCATGCTGGTTCAGTGGTTAGCACTGCTGCCTGACAGTGCTAGGAACACAGCCTAGCTTCCAGCCTCGGGCAACTGTATGTGTGGAGCTTGCACATTCTCCCTGCATCTGTGTGAGTTTCCTCCAGGTACTCCGGATTCCTCCCAAAGTCCATAGATGTGCAGGTTAGGTGAATTGGCCATGCTAACATGCCCATAGTGTCCAGGGATGCATAGGTTAGGTGCATTAGTTAGGAGAAATGTAGCACGATAGGGTAGGGGAATGGGCCAGGGTGGGCTACTCTTTGGAGGCTCGGTGTGGACTTGTTGGGCTGAATGGCCTGTTTCCACACTGTAGGGATTCCATGATAAAATATATTAGCATTTTTTGAGGGTGTAACTGGTTGAGTAAATGATGGGAACAAATATATGCAATAGTAGGATTTTCAAAATATATTTGATAAGAGACCAAACAAAAGATTAATACACAAACTAAGAGCCCATGGAGTTAGGGCCAATATATTAACATAGTTAGAATTTTTTAAACAGTGACTAGGGATAAGTAGGGTTTTCCAATTTGACAAACTGTAAATGGTGGAAGTGTTGCAAGGGTTAGTGCTGGGGTCCGAGCTATTTTCAACCTACATTAATAATTTTGTTGAACCAATGGGGAGTAATGTGTCTATGTTTTCTGGTGATACAAAGCTAGGTGAGAATGCAAGCTCTGAGGATGCAAAGAGGCAGGTGAAGTGAGTGTACAGGAAGCTGACAGATGCAGCAATTATTGTGTGGAAATGAGAGGATATTCAATTTGGTTATATGACTAGAAAAGCAGAATGTTTTTCCAAAATCCTGAAGGCCAAAATGGTGAACACAGGAAGTTAGCATAAAGATGCAGCAGGCAATGAAGACGGGAAATGGCAGGTTAGCTTTTATTACAAGAGGGTTCAAGCACAGCCATTAAAGGAGTCTTGCTATAATTGTTCAAGGGCTTTGGTGAGACTACATCTTGAATATTTAATCCAAATTTTCAGGAAAGTATATACTCGCACTGGAGGAAGTACAGTGATGATTCACTAGATCGGTCCCAGGGATCAGAGGGTTGTCTCTTGATGAAAGGTTGAGTAAATAAATCCATATGTGCTGGAGTTTGGAAAAATGAGAGGTGATCTCATTGAAACATTTAGTATTACAAATTAATCTGATGGATAGATTCAAACAGGCTGTTTCTGCTGGCTAGGGTAAACAAGGGATGCATCAAAGCATAGAAGTAAAAAGTGAATGTAGCAATTCAGGTCTCTGAGCCTGCTCCACCATTCAAGCAATCATGGCTAATCTGATTATAGTTCAACTCCACTTTCCTCTCTGCTGCCCACAGCAATCGACTCCCCATGTTGATCAAACATCCATTTAACACTGTCGTGAGCACATTTGATGAGTCAGCCTGCACTACTTTATGGGGAAGAGAATTTCCACAAACAATTCTCAAAGAAAAATTGTCTCTTCATCTGTGTCTTTGCAGAGATGCCTCTTGTTTTTACATGCATAGTGCTAGTCTCCCTCACAAGAGGAAACACCCTCCCGGCATCCACCATTTTCTAACCTCTCAGGGTCTTGTGTGTCATCTCACCCCTCAAAACTTCATTGGTACAGCTAGCCCAATATTTACCCTCGTAGAAAAACAGTCTCAGCCCAGGAATGATTAGAATTAATCTGCTTTGAATGAAATTATATCCTTTTTCAAATAAAGAAAGAAAAACAGAAAATAGTATTCCAAAAATGACATCACTTATGTCCCTATAAAGTTGCAGTAAAATGGCCCAACTTTTATACTCCATTCCCCTTGTAATAAACAGCAACATTCTATTTGCCTCCCTAATGATGTACTGTACCTGCAAACTGACACTTTATACTTAATTTATCACCACACACAGGTTCCTCACAGTTCTGCATCTCTCTCCGTTTAGATAGTATACCATTTTCCGATATTTTTGCAAAAACAGACAAATACACCATTTCCAACATTATTCCCCATTTACTAATATTTTGCACATTCACTGAACCTGTCTACATCCCCTTGCGGAACCCTCTTCACAACATCATTTCCTACCTAGCTTAGTCTCAGTGGAAAATTAATTATCATGCAGTTGGCTTTTGCTTCCATGTCATTGACGTAGATTATAAATAGTGGAGGCCCTAAAATTGATTCCTTTGGCACTCCACTAGGTACAGCCTGCCAATCTCTTTATCCCTACTCTCTGCTTCTTGTTTGCTGACAAATCCTTTACCCATGCCGCATGTTGCCCTTTAGACCATGTGCTCTTATGTTGTGCAACAATGTTTGATGTTACACCTTATCAAATGCCTTGTAGAGATCCAAATGCACCACATCTGTCAGTTCCTCTTTGTTCTCTTTCATGTGCCTTATGTCTTCAAAAAATGAATAAATTAAACATGTTTTTTTCTTTCAATGTTGATGTTGTCTGATCACAATTATGTTTTCTAAGCATCCTGCTACAAGCCCCATAATGATATATTCTATCAACTTCCCTAAGGCAGTTGTTAGGTTAACAGATTTATAATTTCCTGCTTTCTTATAAAAGGTGCACAGTTTCGAGATCAGCTAACAATAACTGAGCAGAACAGAAATTTCTTCATTCAAAGTATTGCGACTGTTTGGAATTCTTTACCCCAGAGTGCTGTGGATGCTTGTCATAAAGTCCACCCAAGGCTGAGATAGACAGACCATTGGTTTCCCAGTGAATCGTGAGGTATGAGGAGTGAACGGGAAAGTGCAGTTGAAGCCAAAGATCGTGTTGAATGACAGAGTGAGTTCAATGGGCCGAATGGTCTGCTCTTTCTCGTATGTCTTAAAGTCTTTTGTTTAATTTGACTGAAAGAGGCTGAGGGGCCGTGCATTTTCATAGGATTTCCTGCTACTTTCCCAGCAGGGAGATTATTTGGATGACTCATTGCTCACAATGCTTCATTTTCTTTAACAAAAGAACAGGCTTGAACTGTCTGGAGGCCGAGAGCAGTGAACACCATGTCCACCCACATAATTCCTCAATTGTTCCAGTGCCCTAAGGAATTGAACTCTTGTTTCCAGGAAAATGCCATGAACAACACAGGGAAAAGAAAGTCAGATGGGTAATACAAAAAAAAAGTTGTTAAAATAATGCTCTTGAAATATTTTTGTTCATTTGTTATAAAAATACTAGGAGTGTGCAAAAAAAAAGTGGTTTGAGTGACTGTCAACAATTCCCAACAATCAATGAAGAGTCCATTCACTTTTCAATTGGCCACAGAAGGGTTGTGTCCCAGGAGTATGGATAAGTTGGGAGTCAGATGCCTGGATGGAGAAGGATGATGGACTGGATGTTGTGAGGGTGTTTAAAACAAAGGGATGACCCCTCCAGGAATATGATGACCCATTCCGGCAGCCATATCCCAACTGCATGATAGTTAATTTTCCACCTACACTGAGCTAGATAGGAAACTAAGTTGTGAAGAAGAAGCAGAGTCCCATATGGACCCCAACTCAACTCCCCGTCAGGCTCCTAGGTGGAGACAGGGGCCCTGGCAGACAGCTGTCTAAAGAGTGGACGTGATCCAGACTCTCTCAATGGAAGGAAGTATGTCTTGCTTGGCAGCAACAGTGGACAGAGATAGCTGAGTGGATCAGTGCCAGGAATTTTGCTGCAAAGCCTTGGAAGCAATCCAGAAGCAATTTCAATGACCTGACTCCGATTCTTTGAAAGTCATCCCAGGTCGAGGACAAGATGCGATGAGAGGAGAAGACGACTTTATTCTTGAACTATTCCACCATTGTCAGAAGGTAAGACAGCTCTTCAAATCACAATCACAGTACTGCTTGTGTCTTATTAATCAGGATATCTATGTTGTACAGATTAACCACACAGAATGATGTTCAATAAGCATATCCAATGTAGAAAAATCAGCCCTTTTGGCCCAACTGAAGATATGTTTTTGGTTTCATGGAAAGGATGAAGATAGAAGTTAAGATGTAACAATAAATCTATTCAAACCTTTGTTGAAATCACAGTTGGGGCATTCTGTGACATTTAGATTTCTCCAGTATAGGAAGATGCTGAAGATTTAGATACACCACTGTACAGGTTCAGTAGCAAGCTGCTTGATATGAAGAAACACAAAGACACACTTGAAATTTTTTTTTTCAGTTCTATTAGAACAGAAGAGATGAAGTGATGATTAAGTTGTGGTAGGGCAGACCAGACAAAGTATTTCTGGGGGTCTGAAGTTCAGAAGTAGGGCACCTGAGCACAAGATTGAATGTATAAAATAATGGACAGAGAACAGGAAAAAGCTACTTCTACAGTGTTGTGAAGCTGCTTTGAGGTTGTGGAATTCACTAAGGAACTGGTGACGGAAATGAAGGCAATGTCAGCATTTAAGAATAGGTTAGATAGGTTAGTCAAGGAAAAGGAATAAACTGAAATATGGAAACAGCACAGGCACATGGGATCAGAACGATTGTTTCTAGGAAGCACTGAGTGACCGAACTGTTCTCCTGTAACTTAAGTAGAATGGCTGGTACTACAAGTTTCAAAATATTTGACAATGACTCATCTGTGTGCTGTTGATGGGCTATTGGAGGGTCTGGCAAGCTAGCTCTGGTTGATGCAGGCAATTTCAGTACCATTCTGTGTGTTGATCAGACTGCTGTGTTGCAGTTTACTGAGGGTCTTCCAATAGACATGTTCCATTTGATTATCACTGTCAATGTGTTCGTAGATCTTTGGTCCACCAAAAGAAAGATTTTTACATGATTCAGTCTCTGAATATATGTTATAGATTAGCCTACTTTCTATAATGTTCCTGCAATAATAACTGAGAAACAGGAATATGTCATCACTGTATTATTTTAACATTTATTGTGAATTCTGCTCTCTTTCTGTGTCCAGGGACCACACACAGCCCACAGTGAACAGGCAAAGAGACCAATTCAAATTCTAAGTTTTGGGGCACAAGCTGGCTCAGTTGAATGAATGGCAGATTTGAAGTTCCATCCACATTCCAGTTTGGCTGGTTGCAGAACCTTTAACCTGGCACGGTAAAAGGGCCTCAGACTCCTCAATTCTTCCTCACAGTTGCATCCTCTGAACTCTGGCAGTATCATTGAATGTGTCTGCACTTTCTCCAACACTCCAGTAACCTCTTTGTGAAATAGAGGCCAGATTGGACGCAGTACTATGTGTGGTCTAACCAAGGTTATTTTTGCCTTTGGCAATTCCTCCCTGATCTTCTTTGCCCCTCACCCTTCACCAGTTTTGCTTGCCCCTTAGTAGCTTTATCAACTTGAGTTGCTAATTTCATTGACATAAATTTCTGTATTAAAACGTTTCTTTGCTCTTCTACCTCATTTAGGTCCTGCTCTAATATCTCCTTATATAACTCCACGTGATAAAGAACAAAGAAAATTTACAGCCCAGGAAGAGGCCCTTCAGTCCTCCATGCCGGACCTGATCCAAATCCACTGTCTAAAACTATCGCCCAATTACTAAGGACTGTATCCCTCTGCTCCCCACCTACTCATGTATCTATCCAGACGCACCTTAAATGAATCTACCGTGCCTGCCTCACTACCTTTGCTGGCAACGTGTTCCAGGCACCTTCTGCCCTCTGTGTAAAGTACTTTCCATGTGTATCCCCCTTAAACTTTTCACCTCTCACCTTGAACGTGTGACCTCTCATTGAATCCCTCACCTTGGGAAAAAGCTTATCTCTCTCCACCCTGTCTATATTCTTCATGATTTGTAGATCTCAATCAGGACCCCCTCAATCTGCTTTTTTGTAATGAAAACAATCCTAACCTACTCAACCCCTCTTTATAGCTAGCACCTTCCATACCAGGCAACACCCTCGTAAACCTTCTCTGCACCCTCTCCAAAATGTCCACATCTGTATGATAACGTGGCGACCCGAATTGTACACAGTGTTCTCAATGCAGCTGAACGAGTGTCTTGTACAATTTTAACATGGCCTGCCGGCTCTTATACCCAATACCCTGTCTGATGAAGGCAAGCATACCATATGCTTTCTTGACCACTCTCTCCACCTGTGCAGCCAACTTCAGGCTACAATGGACCCGAACCCCCAGATCTCCCTGCTCATCAACCTCCCATGGCTCTTCCACTTACAGTTTAATTCACTCTAGAATTAGAACTTCTAAAATGCATCATCTCACATTTGCACAGATTGAACTCCATCTGCCACTTCTCCGCCCAACTCTCCAGTCTATTTTTCCTCTATTCATTTTCAGTCCCCTATGTTTTCTGCTACTCCACCAATCTTCATGTCATCTGCAAACTTGCTGATCAGACCACCAGTGCCCTTTTCCAGATCATTTATGTATATTACAAACAACAGTGGCCCCAGCACTGATCCCTGTGGAACACCACTGGTCACTATCATCCATTTTGAGAAACTCCCTTCAACTATTAATCTCTGTTTCCTGTTGCTCAACCAGTTCTTTACCCACCTAGCTAGAACACCCTGCACACCATGTGACTTCACTTTCTCCATTAGTTTACCAGGGGGAACCTTATCAAATGCCTGACTAAAGTCCATGTATATGACATCAACAGCTCTTCCTTTATTTATCAACTTGGTCACTTCCTCAAGGAACTCTGTTAAGTTGGTAAGACATGATTTCCCCCACACAAAACCATGTTGCCTATCACTGATAAGCCCATTCTCTTCCAAATGAAATAAATCCTGTCCCACAGTACTTTCTCCAGCAACTTTACCACCACCGACGTCAGGCTCACTGGTCTGTAGTTACTTGGAATATCTCTACTACTCTTCTTGAACAGAGGGACAGCATTAGCAATTCTCCACCTGGCACCTCATCTGTATTTAAGGATGCTACTAAGATATCTTTGTCACGGCCCCAACTATTTCCTCTCTCACCTCCCTCAGCAACCTCGGATAGATCCGACCTGTTCTGGGGATTTGTCAACCTTAATATCCTTTAGCCTACCCAACACATCCTCCCTCCTTATGTCAACGTGGTCCAAAGTAAACACACTTCAATCTCTAATCTCAACATTCATCACACCCCTCTCCTCAGTGAACGCTCATGCAAAGAAATCATTGAGAATCTCACTCATTTTCTCAGGTTCGACACAACTTGACTTCTTATCCTTTCGTGGACCATTCCTTTCTCTAATTACCATCTTGCTTCTTATATATGAATAAATGGCCTTGGAATTCTCCTTAATTCTGCTCACTAAAGTTATTTCATGACCCCTTTTAGCCCGCTCGATTCCTCGTTTAAGATTTTTCCAACTCTCATGATATTCCTCCAAAGCCTGTTCTATTCTTAGCTGCCTGGATCTTATGTATGCTTTTCCTCTTGTCTAGTAGCACAATTTCTCCTGTCATCCACGGTTCACCATATTTTGTTTTATACCTTTTTTGCAAACTCACATCGAATGTTTACTTACATTAAAGGTGCAATATAAATACAAGTTGTTGTTGTCAATTTTTTGTGAATTTTCACTACATCTATGACAACGTGTAACATTAAGATGTAGTACCTAAACCGAATGAGGCATGCTAAACGGGATGCAACTGGCAATTTATAAAACTTCTACCCAATTGTATTCCAGCCTTCTTATGATGAAGGCCAATATTCCATTTGCTTGCACAACTTTCCTCTTGTACTTTTCCACTAGCTTTTATTGATTCATGTACATGCATCTTCAAATCTCTCTGCTCTTCCACAGTTCCTGGCTTTTCACTATTTGGAAAACATTCTGATCTATCTTTTGCAGGTTCAAAATGGATGACCTCATACTTTCCCACATCAAGCATTATCTACTTCATGCCATCCATCACTGCAGCTCCACAGCTTTCCCTTTCTGCTCTACAACTGATTACTTTGCAACACAACCTCATATCATCAGCAAACCCAGATAGCTAGCTTTCCCCTCATTGAATTGATAAACACAATGAAAAGCAGAAAGCCCTGAGGGACACAACGACTCACATCCTGTCAATCCTGGTGTAGCTGTGTTCTGGAGTAAACTGGACAGCTCATGCTACCCTTCCTATTATACCATTGTACTTTTATTTCATGTCCCAGCCTGATGATACTGAGCCAGAGTTACTCAAGATCTTGAATTGTATTCTCTATATAACTTTACTTTGTTGTTTACATCCAATTATCTGTGTTGTACTTAGAGTTAATTTTATCCATTAAATTTCATAAATAGTCTAAAAAACAGACAAAGTTCTCCTGCAGAGTTTTCCATTATATTCTCAACTCCATGAGAGTGGAAAGGAAATAAATATTAATTCTAAAGCATTCTTTGTAAATTTGATGATGGAAAAAGCACAATGCTGAAAAATAAATCTTTGAGAAACTGAGAGAGCCACAGGAGGGGATCTTGCATTACTGCTATAGGAACTCACACATGTTAAAAATGCACTAATTTGAAACACAATCTTAAATCCTCATTAAATATATGTGAAATTTTACACTAATTTGTATCACATATAGACAGGGTGGTTAAAAAGGCATTTAGCATGCTTGACTTCATTGCTCAACGTTTTGAGTAAAGGAGTTGGGAAGTCATGTTGAGGTTGTTAAGGACATTGGTGATGCCTCTTGTGTCTCATTCTGGTCACCCAGTTATAGGCAAGATATTATTAAGCTAGAAAGGGCTCAGAAGCGATCTACCAGGATGTTGTCGGATATGGAAGGTTAGAGTTGTAAAGAAAGGCTGGATAGGCTGGGATTTTTTCACTGGAGTGTTTCACTGGATGTTGGGAGAGGTTTATAAAATCATGAGGGGTATGGATAGGGCTAATGGTAGTTGCCTTTTCCCTAGGATAGGGGATTTCAAGACTAGGGGCACATTGTTAGGGGGAGAGAAGACAGTTTAAAAAAGGCAGCTTTTTTACACAGAGGGTGGTTCGTGTATAGAATGAACTTTCTAAGTAAGTGGTGGATGTGGGTACAATTACAACAGTTAGAAGACATTTGGATAAGTATATGAATGAAAAATGTTTGGAGGGATTAGGGCCAGAAGCAGGCAGGTGGGACTAATTTAGTTTGGATTATGTTCAGCATGGACTGGTTGGACCGAAAGGTCTGGTTCCATGCTGTATGACTCTATGACTATGATCTCTTACTCCTAAAGCATAGTAAGACAAAAATCTGCACCAATCTTAAATATTGATAACATATAGAATACAACAATGTTCTAAAGTGAATAATTTCTTTGAAAAGAACTACAAGGTTTCAAGCCACAAGAGAATTGGAGGTAGTCAGATTTAAAATGTGTGTGCAAGTTTTATATTAAAATAAATAGCTTGTATCATTAACTAAGATGATGGAAATGTAATCCATACAACATTGCATGGTGCATTTTATTCAGTAATCTTTGGGATCTGTGTATATCAAAGCTGATGGGAGATTAGAGAAAAGAATTGACTTTATCAGATTCATAGGAAAGACCAAATCTAAACCTGCACACTTGCAAAACTACAAAATATTAGTTAACTCAACAGCAACTCAGAATGTACAATGGAAATAGCACAGTGTTGAAAACAAAACAGTTTGAGGGACTGTGTGAGAGCCATAGGAGGGGATCTTGCATTACTGTCACAGGAACTCACACATATTACAAATGTTGAACACAGAAATGAATCAGTTGCTGACTGGAAATTATTCTGAAACTTTCATTCGGCCTTAGTTGCAAATTTACCTCGGAGTTGGGCAGTTGAGGTTTCAATTCCCACTCCAGAGTCTGCACATAGTGTTTGATGACTTTCAATAGTCCCAAAGGATGTTAATGCTGAGCCCCAGCATTATTGAAAAGGGACGTTATCCCCAATGTTTGGGCTGATATTAGTCCCAGTCAACACCTAAACTAGATTAGTTAATCAGTTACCACATTGTTGGTTGTGACAGCTTGCTGTGTACAAATTGGCAGTTACGTTTCATACATTGCAATGGTCATTTGCACTTTCAAAAATGTTTTGGGACATTTTGAAGTTAAAACAGGTGCTATATGAATGCAAGTTCTTTTCTCTTTTTAATATTTAGTTGGCTGAAAGCAACCCCCATCCAATGAAGGACAGTTAAAGAAGATTTTATTCCAATTCAGCAGTTGAAAACCAAAATTACAGCAATTTGCAAAGACTACCAGAACAACAGCAGGTACATTTCAGTAAATGACAATGGAAAAGTAAGTCAGATGCAGATGTGCCCCAGAGGTTATCTCTAACTAGATTCACTTTGTCACTGAGTTTTGCAGCTTGATATTTGGGATGGTTAGTTAATTCAAGATACAGAAATAAATTAACGTTTAAAACTCTGAACCTGGTGTCAGCCCCAGTCACAACACGGTCATTGAACTAAGGGTGGAGAAAACATACCGAGGCGTTAAGGCTGTCTCTTCGCTTAGATCCAGAATTCCCCAAAACATGCCAGCACTCTGTTATTGAAAATAAACCTACTGGCATCAACAATCTTGGAATAACAGTAACAAATTAAACCTTGAGTATTGACATCGGGGTAAAATCAGAAGCGATATGAATTACTAGGTCAGCTACATTGAGTGTAAGCGACAGGGTTACCCAGAGTTAACGCAGTGGTCTAACAATCGGTGCAAGATCAAATCTCCACCACATTGTCGTCTATAGGGAGTTGGCGTTCAACAGTCGGAGTCGACCATAGAAAACACAGCGAGCGAGCAAGTCTGCAAATTCAGCAACGGATCCACACGAACTGGTTAGCTCTGTCTTCTCTGGGAATGTCAGCGTGCAACTCCGTCCCCACGTCCCCCCCCCCCCCCCCTCCAAATATCGCACTCCCCTGAACTGGCGCGCATCTCTGTGCTCTTCATGTGATGTGAGAAAGCCGGGGCTTGGAGAACTACAGTCGAATTGCAAGGGGAGAGGGTCTGGGGATGCATTGGGGTAGCAGTGATGTCGGGGCTAATGTTGGGGTTCACTATAAGACTGCCTTCTGGTTTCACATCTCGATCCAGGATGACGACTTGAATGCTGCTGCCAATTCATCAAACTCAACAGATCTGCAGCAGCTGTGGAGAGAGCAAGTGCGAAATGTTTCGGGTCTAGTGACCCTTCTTCAGAAGACCCTGCAGTAAATGGATATTGTTTTTGTGAGGTGTTTGGAGGTAAAGTGTGACGGCGGTGAATCCGACACGCTCTGGGGTTGATTGCTGTCTGTTGCTGAGTCCTTTTAAGGCCGAGAGGGCAGTCTGCAGCGAATGTCAGGGTCGTGAGGATTTGGGGAATGGGGAATGGTTACTGAGTGCAGGCTAAATACACACACACACACACACACACACAGACACCCACAGAGACACACACAGAGACACACAGAGACAGGCACACACACACAGACACACGCACAGGCACACACACACACAGACACACACGCACACAGAGACACACACAGCCACACACAGGCACAGACACACACACAGAGACACACACCGACACACACAGACACACGCACAGAGACACACACACAGATACACATGCACACAGAGACAGACACACAGGCACAGACACACACACGCAGAGATACACACAGACACACACACACAGACACACACGCACACAGAGACACACACACACAGGCATAGACACACACGCAGAGATACACACAGGCACACACACAGACTGATTATGAGCCCGCGGGACCTGCAATTGTCTTAAACACGAGGAGCTGCTGGAGCGGAATGAAATCCAAATAACAGCGATCACCTTCTAACTGTTTTATATTTCAGAAGTACCCCAGACTTTGATGAAAGTTTCCGATTGTGATTTGTCTTGGCTTTAAGCTAACATAAACCATTCAGAGGCACAACGAAGCGGACACCCAATAACGTATGGGCAAGGAAATTGTAAACATGGAGTTGAAAGAAAACCCCACACATTTGATCTATCTGACATACAGAGTCAAGGCGGATCAATCAGAATGGGTTAGCTAGATTAAGCGGGTAAACTATGTATAATATTGTATTTAGTACATTACTGATTCAAACCAC
Organism: Chiloscyllium punctatum; assembly: GCF_047496795.1. Lineage (NCBI taxonomy): Eukaryota > Metazoa > Chordata > Chondrichthyes > Orectolobiformes > Hemiscylliidae > Chiloscyllium > Chiloscyllium punctatum. The sequence goes on from NC_092783.1 coordinate 19,997,345, forward strand.
AGCAGAAAACGTGTGTCAATGTATTCCTGGTGGAGATGAAACTTGTACAACAGCCACCGTTGCAGAACTGAAATAAAATAGTTTATCACAGATAAAGTTACATTGTCCTGTGAATAAACCGGGTTCAGAATTTGCTTCGTTTATTTTGTCTAGTCACTTTCTGAGACGGAGAGTAAAACTTGTTTCTTTTTAAATTTGACAATGACTGTTGGTATTTCAATGACAACCAAACATCTGAAACTCCGACTCAACTCTCTCATTCACAGTCCGGAGGAAACGTCAGTATTTGTTACCTTAAGTACTCCCCTGTCCTGGTTGGGTGTCAGATCCTCGGCTATCCGATCCAGCTCCGCAGCCTGGGCTTCATGCTCGGTCTCTTTCAGCTCCTGGCCGGTGGTCATCATTCAGCAAGAGCCAGTCACTTACTGGTTTCCACAAACCGCTTCGTCCTCAGCCACTCGCTCTCGGTAAGCTCTGCTTGCTTCCTGCAGAGCTCGGTGCCCGAGCCGCTTCCTTGTCCCTCTGCCTCCTCTTAGCGCCGCTCTCCGGGGGATTATGGAGACAGCTCTATCCCAGCATTCGCGGCGCGGGTGAAAGTGGCCTATTCCTGTCCCGGTGCAGTGACTGCCGGGACAGCAGATGGGGGTGGAGTCATAGGAGAAGGGGCTTCCAACTGCTGAATGGGAATGGGAGAGAAGGAGGGAATCCCAGAGAGAGGAGAAGTCCCATGGAGAAGGAGATCCCAGGGAGAGAGAATTGCAAGTAAGGTGTATTAGGATATGTATCATTAATGGGATCCAGAGGTTACAATATACAAATAGGTGGACATTCATGGTGGACAGATCTCAAGACACATTAGAGCTGTCTCAAGGTGAGTCCTATGGAGAAGAGTTGTCTCAGGTCATTCCAAAAACAATTAACGACAAAGGTGTTCTTGTGAATGATGTTTCTGGTGCCGAGCCTCATTTACTGCCAATTCAAATTGGTACCCAGGAGGACCAGCTGCATGGCTTTCTATTTATAATATCTGAGGTTAGGACCACGATTAGAGTCCATACCCATGTTTTAATGCCGTGTGGCGAGTTTCTGGGATAAAGTAGCAAAGTTCAGAGAAGCTGAAGAAACAACCTATTTTGAACGAAACAACTACAGGAGGGATCAGCTAAGCACATATTAGGACAAGTGACCAAAAGCTTTGTCAAAGAGGCAGCTTTCAAGTAATGTCTTAAAATGAAGACTTGTATTAGTATAGCATTATACATGATCACCAGTTGTCCTAAACTGTCAATAAAATACCTTTGTAGTGAAATCACTGCAGATGTAGAAAGCTTTGCAGACAATATGCAGGCATCAAAACGCCGAATAAAAAGCAATGTGATAATGAGCAGATGGTATTGTGGTGTTGGTAATTCTCCCTGAACTGAGAGAAAACAGATTCATTGTACTCTGACTAAATCAGGCCAAATGCATGGCTTAGTTTGAGTTTGCATTTTGTTCAGTATGATATTGTTTAGCATGTCTGGTCTGCAAAGTGTGGGGGGCTGGGGAGGGGGTGTGATTGCTGGTGATTTGGGGGATTTAGAGGATTTGAATTAATTGTCACATAAACTTACAATATTAAAAGCTTGTTCAATGTACCTAGTTCATGTTAACATCTACCCACTAAAAAAATTTAATCTTCCTTCCATTTGATTCCACTTAATTGACTGACCAGAGCTGCTCCAATTTTAATTGAGTCATTGGACTTCTACAAGAGCAACCTCCTCATATACTATACAAGGATTGAAAGTGTGGGTCATAACACAGCAACACTGTATTTTTTTATTGGAACTTGTTTAATGCCTTTATTTTGTAACCTGTTAAGAGTTAATATCAGAGATTCATACAGGATTTCTCAAAAGCCGAGTTCAGATCCAAATAGCCCTTACAAACATAAATTGCTAACGTTACGGACAATAGGAAATGAAGGTGCCAATTGGCCAGTGCTACAGTGTGCAACAGCAATTCCAAGTGAATACGGCAAACGCAGCCTTTTGACACAGTATGATTTCAAAGAGATGTTAGTACAAATCAAAGGTCTTGCCTGGGATAGTGGATTTGATTGCCAGTATTGTTTGCAACCTTTGAGAAAAGGCCAGGGAATTTATTAGCCATGGTCCTTTGATAGACAATTAAAATCCAAATTTCCCTATTCTGGATTGGAAACGTTTACTGAATTCAGTTGGCAATTTCCTGACACAATGTTAATTGTTTGCTCCCACCCTTTGCTCAGTACAGCATTAAATACGATGCAACAATAGCCTTTCAAAAGGTAACCCATCAATCAAATTTACCTGATTCCTGTCAGCAAAATTAAAAATAATTTTGAAATTTAAAAAGTTAAATTCGGCAGCCAGTTATGCATGAACTCTAATCAGGTGAATCACAGGAAGTGCTGTCAAGACGTTTCTACCATAGTTAGTCAGTTTTGCACAAAGTGTGTTGTATTGTGGCCATGGAGATGTGTCATAACATGTCCAAGTAGGTTGATTAAAGTCATTGTAGAAGAGTTTAATTTTGCACTAAAGATGCTATACTAAATGTTTATTTAAAATGTTCTTGGTATTATGCCTGCCTCTCAATACAGAAGTTGTGGGTTCAAGATCCACCTGCTGTCTCATAACATGTTGATTTTTAAAAAAAGCATGGACTGGAGTTAGAAGACCAAAACTGTATTCTCTACAATTCAATCCTGAGGTTGGCAGGAAGCTTTGCTTACATTGATAGGTACTTGTGGGATCATGTTGGTTGAGGAGGTGAAAGCCATTTCCATTGGGGAACAGCATTTTTGATACCAAGCTAAAACACCAGAGCCTTAAATGATTTCGCATGTGGACTCTTCAAGTAACATCTGGAGGCATTTGCCACATTGGTCAGACAATAGTCTTGTCTGACTCAAGGAAATAATGGATGCTTTCACCAGGAGTGTTGCCTGGTTTGTATCCTTCTAGCTAAAAAAACAAAAAGAATGGGGTCGTTTTCATGTTCTACAGACTGGCAGGGAACCCACAGATACACAGAGGATGTGACTTGGAAAGCCCTTTATGACAACCCCTTTGTTTTGTTTGCAAATCAATAAGCTTTCAGCTGATTCATGTGCAGTTTGATTGAGATGTCAGACACACTTCCTGCTGCATGCAAAATCCAGGAAATTGTCAAGTACTTAATAGCCAATAGCTGATCCTGATGACTCAGTTCACCCCTGTGTCTGAGTGTAAATTGTTCTTTAATGAGAATGTGCTATCTGCTTTGAGCAATGCACAATGGCCAGTACAGTAAGTTATTGCAGTCAATTAAATCACTAATTTGTGCAGAATATAGATTGAGTCTTGTCATTTGGAAAAGTTCACTTAGACAGGTATGTGATGAGTGCCAGTGTTAATCACAATTTACAAAAGAGAAATTATTTTGTACATGTGGTGGGTAGAGAACTGATGTACTGCTGTTCAGTGAGTAAAGGATGAGATATAAATCTGTTCCCTGAAATTAGAGAACAATTTAACATTTTAAATGTTTCTGCAGTGACAGAAGGCATTTGGAAAGATTCTGCAAAAAGAAAGGGTTTCTGATATAAAGGAGTCAGAAAGTCTCCAAGTCTGGACCTCCAGCAAAACTCAGTATACCAAGTGCTGGCCTTGAATTGAATTTTGTTGAGGTTTTAAAGAGGGAAGTGTGAGTCATGTCTCACACTGTCCTCAACCCCATAAGGCCACTGCTACCAATGGGACCTCTACATTAGAGGTTCTTAAATTGTTAAGCTGACTTCTTCAGGGGATGAGTACACTAAAGAGTGTTCACATTATAATCCTCAGAAGGATCCAGTGGGCACAACAGAAGCAGCCTACACTGGCAGAAACCATTACAAAGAAATCAGAGCTGGAGGATACCAGCACAGGCAACCCATTTAAATTTAGTGCTTATTGGTTCATCTTGCTGAACATTGCAAAGGTTCCTTACTATAATTCTACACTTATGTGTTCCCATCTTCATTATAAGCTAGAATGCAGCTAGTCCTTTTCTAAAATCCTATTTTCTAGAGGAGAATATTTCTTTTTCAGCTCAAGGGTCAGTAGTGGCTCAGTTGCTAGCACTCTTATCCCTGAGTCCCACCCTGGAGATGTGAGTATAAGCGGTTGGCTCTGGGAGTGTAGCCCTGACAGCAATGCTGTCTTATTGCTGAGGCCCCAATTGGCCTGTTAGTTGAACATAAAGAAGAGTTCTCCCTTCAGTCCCGGACAGTATCCACCAACATCACTATAACACATTATCTGGTCATTCACCTCATTGTTGTTAACAGGTTCTTGTCATCTGCAAATTGGCTGCTGTATTTCTCACATTATAACAGTGGCTACCCTTCAAAACTGTGCAAATTACTCTAATCAGTTTGCGAAAGGTATTTAATTTCATTTCTTTCTATTAGTGATCTCAAATGTTAGATATTGGTGAAAGGTGTTTGGAGGGGATGTGGAGGTGATGGCTGATTGGTATTATCACTGGGCTATTAATCCTGCAGTGTAAGTAATATTCTGGTGAGCTGGGTTTGAACCCCATCACAGCAGATGGCGGAATTTGAATTCAATAATAATCTGGAATTAAGAATTTAATGATAAGGAGGAGGACACACCCCTATTTACATCAACATGGTCAAGAGTGGCAAACTCCCCGGTGTGACAATCACCAGCAATCTGTCCTGGACCACCCATGTTGATGCGACAATCAAGAAAGCACACTGCCTCCTGTTCTTCCACAGGAGGCTGAGGAAATTCAGCACGTCCATAAGGACCCACACCAACTTTCATAGACGCACCATAGAAAACATCTGGGTGCATCACAGCTTAGTACGGCAACTGCTGAATGCCTCAGAAAGGCAGCCAACATCATCAAAGAACCCGTCCACCCTGGTTGTAATCTCTCCCGTCGGATAGAACATACAGAAGCTTAAACACGTGTAGCACAAGTTCAATAGAAGCTTCTCGGCTGCTGTTATTAGACTTCTGAACGGACCTCGCAAATTTCAAATCTAATGTTGATCTTACTTTTTGTGCACCTTCTTTGCAACCATATTCCTTGCTCTGTTCAAGCACCCTATGACCCGTGTCATGCTGCTCTTGCTCAATGTGGGAGCTCAGGAATGTGGCTGATGTCCCAAACTCCTTCACGTGCAAGAAGTGTGTCCAGCTGCAGCTTGTTAGACCGCGTGATGGCTCTGGAGCTGTGGATAGACTCACTTTGGAACATCCACGATGCTGAGGAGGTTATGGATAGCACATTTAGTGAATTGGTCATACCGCAGATTAGGATTGCTGAGGGAGAAAAGGAATGGGTGACCTAAAGGCAGAAAAACAGCAGGAAGCCAGTGTAGGTGCCCCCTGCAGTCATTTCCTTCCAAAACAGGTATACTGTTTTGGATACTGTTGGAGGAGATGGTTCACCAGGGGACGGCAGCAGTAGCCAGGTTCATGGCACCGTGGGTGGCTCTGCTGTACAGAAACAAAACTTTTCACTGTACTTAGGAACATATGACAATGATAAGTCAAATCAAATGTGAATTTTCAGGAAAACCCATCTGGTTCACTGCTGTACTTACCTGAATTGACCTACATGTGACTCCAGACCCACAGCAGTATGGTTGATCATTAACTGCTCTCTGGGCAACTATGATTGGCCTGTAAATGCTGGTCTAGCCAACAATGCCGACATTTCATGAAAGAATAAAAAAGAAACTGAAAGGTTAGACTTACCTTCCTCTATCCAGATATGCTGCCCGACCTGGCTTTCAGTTCTGACCTGCAATATCTGCAGTGAGTTACATTTTGTTGTATAGTGTATTGTCTGACACAAGCTTCAAGAAACAGTTTCTGTAGGGGCCAGTAATGGAAACTGATAGCAGGGTTCATTTATTGATTTATAATCCAAGCAGTGCAAAAAGGTTCCAATTGTTCATTCTCTCTACATGAGGTCATTATTCCTGCTCTTTCCAAGGCAGGAGATGGCATTCCACTGTGTGTAAACCATACTCTCCAGCAAGATCAAATGTTCAATTAATCTCAGCTGAGGCTGCAGTGCAATTGGCTAAAGATCGGGAATCCATCACATATTGAAATTATCTTTCTAAAATTTGCATGAGTGCTGGGACTAACATGAACATATGTACCTGTGTGCATGTGTGTGCATAAGTATATGCGTGTGGGTGTACAGGCCTGAGAGAGTGCATGTTTATGCACGTGTGTGTACATGTGTGTTTGAGCTGGAAAAGGTAGTGTCTGAGAAGTGACTTTCTTGGGAGATACAAAATACGGATGTTAGTTTAAATTAAGTTGCAAAGGCAAACAAAGGAAGGCAAATACATACGAAATAAAAATGCTGACATATAATTCTTCAAATAGAGTGGTTGACAAAAGGAATGCATTTTTGGGTAGAGTGTGAGATACGTATAATTTATGAAAGAATTAGATTCTGTAATAGATATCCTGCATGATTTCACAAGGTGGATGGATTACAACAACAATTCTTCATTGCTGGCTGTAATGGGATGGACCAAATGGCCTCCTTTATCTTGTGATCTCCTTGGCCTTTTATTCCAATTTTAGATTAGATTACATTACAGCGTGGAAACAGGCCCTTTGGCCCAATAAGTCCACACTGACCCGCTGAAGCACAACCCACCCATACCCCTACATTTACCCCTTACCTAACACTACGGGCAATTTAGCATGGCCAATTCACCTGACCTGCACATCTTTGGACTGTGGGAGGAAACCGGAGCACCCGGAGGAAACCCACGCAGACACGGAGAGAACGTGCAAACTCCACACAGTCAGTCGCCTAAGGCGAGAATTGAACCCGGGTGTCAGGCGCTGTGAGGCAGCTGTGCTAACCACTGTGCCACCATGGTGTTTCTTCTTCTTGAGTATCTTGGATAAATGCCCAAACAATCAGTTACCTCCCACTACCTTGCTCACTCACCCATTGCTCATCCGTAGATATGAACATAAGGAGGCTATTGTAACACAGCGGCCATCACAGACAACCCTGTTCTTCTTCTTCCCAAAAATAACAACGACAGTTTAATGTACTGAATTTTCCGAAGATGTCTTATGAAAGAAATTGAACAAAGATCAAGACTTTAATCAACTTTATGGACAGACCAAAGGAGAACTTGAAGAGGCAAGTCAATGCTTAGAGATCCCTTTGGTGAAACATTTTGCTATCTTTCCAGGCACTGATAGTATGGTAATAATCCCTAGCATCAAATCAGAAAATGTTCGAATCACTCAGCATCTGTGAAGAGAAAGAGGTGACATTCTAGCTCTTGTCCTTTCACTCCTTCTGCATACAGGTTCCCTTCGATGGTTCCCTTCAGTTATTCTAGAGTAGACTGGTGATATGGGTGAAGACTCCGAAAGACACTTTCAGAAGAGGGGGAAAATAACTGAAAAAAAGCATCTTTTGAAAGAAAGAAAATATCCACTATTTGGTCGGTGCTTAAAGCTATCCTCTCTATCACCCAGTGGTAATGGGTATGTTAGATTATTCACCACCTTTTAGCTTGCTAGCCACTGAGCAATGAGTGGTGATGAGAAGGCTGTTTGTTGATTGCTGGACTGCTTTGTGTTGGGGGATTGCAGTTGTAAATTGGGGTTGCTAGCTTAGCCTTAGAATTAAGTTTATTGTCACATGTACTAAAGTACAGGAATACATAAGTACAGCAAAAGGATAGAAAGTCGCCATTTCCGGCGCCATCTCGTAGAGTCATAGAGACGCACAGCACAAAAAGAGACCCTTCTGTCCAAGTCATCCATGCTGACCAGATATCTTCACCAAATCTAGTCCCATTTAGTAGCACTTGGCCCATATCCCTCCAAACCCTTCCTATTCATATACCCATCCAGATGCCTTTCAAATGCTGTAATTGTACCAGTCTCCAACATTTCCTCTGGCAGCTCATTCCATACACGTACCACCCTCTGTGTGAAAAAGTTGCCCCTTAGGTCTCTTTTATATCTTGTTCTTCTCACCATAAACCTATGCCCTCCAGTTCTGGACTCCCCCACCCCAGGGAAAAGATTTTGTCTATTTATCCTGTTCATGCCCCTCACGATTTTATAAACCTCTATAAGGTCACCCCTCAGCCTCCGACACTCCAGGGAAAACAGCCCCAGCCTATTCAGCCTCTCCCTATAGCTCAAATCCTCCAAGCCTGGTAACATCCTTGTAGATCTTTTCTGAACCCTTTCAAGTTTCACAACATCCTCCCAATAGGAAGGAGTCCAGAATTGCACACAATATTCCAAAAGTGGCCTAACCAATGTCCTGTACAGCCACAACATGACCTCCCAACTCCTGTACTCAATACTCTGACCAATAAAGGAAAGCATACCAAATGCCTTCTTCACTATTCTATCTACCTGCGTCTACTTTCAAGGAGCTATGAACCTGCACTCCAAGGTCTCTTTGTTCAGCAACACTCCCTAGGACCTTACCATGAAGTGTATAAGTCCGGATAAGACTTGCTTTCCCAAAATGCAGGACCTTACATTTATCTGAATTAAACTCCATCTGCCACTCTTCAGCCCATTGGCCGGTCTGATCAAGATCCTGTTGTATTCTGAGGTAACCTTCTTTGCTGTCCACTACACCTCCAATTTTGGTATCATCTGCAAACTTACTGACTATACCTCCAATGCTCACATCCAAATCATTTATATAAATGAAGAAAAGTAGTGGACCCAGCACAGACCCTTGTGTCACTCCACTGGTCACAGGCCTCCAGTCTGAAAAACAACGCTCCACCACCACCCTCTGTCTTCTACTTTTGAGCCAGTTCTGTATCCAAATGGTTAGTTCTCCCTGTGATACCTAGGTACAAAATCTTAAGAATAAGTTAGGAAAATGAAGAAATAAAAGTAATAGATTAGCATTACAGTCCTTATAAAGCTAGATACAAAGATACCTAGGTACAAAATCTTACGATTTAATGGTACACTGATAAAATCTGACTTACAACATTATGAGAGAGTCTTAAGCAGCAGTGTGCTCCTTCTGATGATCGAAACCCTCATTGCTCTGCAATGTTGTGCAGAGTGCACCAGACCACATGCAAAATGCTCAGGCTGGTGCATATTGTAGGGGATCACCTGATCTAGGGACCTAAACTATTATTTTTAACACACCTTTGGATTACTAAATTACTCTTCTTGTTGGTATATGTGTCTCTGCTGGGTCTCATCGATTGGATTACATATGGGTACCATTAGCCATATTTTAACCTGGTGTCCTTTGTCTCCAAGCTGCCAACCTGTTAGTCTGCTTTGAAGTGTGACCCAGTCAAGGTTGGTGCTCTGGGACAGGATGAAAGTATCTCGCAGCTGCCTGGGATCCTTGATGACATCAGCTCCACATGGGAGCAGTGTATGTGTTCCATACATAGAAGTCCTTGCTTGTGTTGCGGTGTAAAATTGTGAAATGTGGAAAGCATTGTGTTGTCCCTTTAAAAGATGATATTTTTTCTGTGCTTAGATGTAAAAACGGATGTCTGTGAACAGCAGATTTCAAGTTTGCAGGTGCACAGAAAGCACCTGAACTGAAACATTTTTCATCAAAAGGTTAAGCAGCAGTTTTATCAAGACAACAGGTTTTAAATTTAGAGTCAAAAAGTGTGGCGCTGGAAAAGCGCAGCAGGTCATGCAGCATTTGAGGAGCAGGAGAGTCGATGTTTTGGGCAAAAGCCCTTCGTCAGGATTTTAAATGTTGCCAATCAATTTAAATCAGATCCTTAGCTGACAAAATCCTGTTAAATTTAAATGTGATGCTTTTGACAACATAGGACCAATCATAATGTAAGAAATCGCTATCTCATCATGAATATCAAAAAAGGGAGCAGTTGGACAGAGCCCTAGAGTTAACTGCCATTCGTCAGAGCTAATAGCCTCAGCTCTCTCTTTCTCTCTCTCTCGAAATTGGCTTTCACAGTCATCTGTGTATTAGAGAAAGCACCGTCTAAATTCCTGACAAAAGAACAACAAAGAAGGAGACATTTCTGACAGAAGAATCAGGGGAAAAGATGGAATGGTAGAAGACTTAATGGGAGGAGGTGTAGAACATTCCAGAAGATGTAACCTGGCTGTAATTTCAAGAGATTAATTTCTATTTTTTGTTATATGAGTGGGACTTTTATTTATTGGAATAGCAGACCATTTGAATCTTGATTTATTCCAGAATAGTTAGTAGTTAGAAGGGATTTAGAGTCATAGAGCTGTACAGCACAGAAACAGACCCTTCGGTCCAACTCATCCAAGCCGATCAGATATCCTAACCTAATATAATCCAAATTTCCAGCACTTGGCCTATATCCCTCTCATCCTAAACCTATGCCCTCTAGTTCTGGACTCCCCCACCCCAGGAAAAATACCTTGTCTATTTACCCTATCCATGCCCCTCATGGATTTATTGGGTTTGTTAATAGTTTAGTTAATTTGTTCACTGTTAGAGTTAGATGATTAAATTGTTACTTGTTGATTTTAAAGTGAGTGGCAGGGATTTATTTTATTTAACCACTAGAAGTTGCTGAAAACAGCTTACCCCACTTCTCACCCTCTTTTTACAGATTATAAGGTAGGGTGCTCCCCTTTGGGTGTTTCAGTTTTATTTCTCAGAGTTGGGGGGGGGGGGTCAACCTATGTTTTATAACATTGATAACAAAGATTCTTGATAATCCAGAATTGCTTTAATTGTTGCGTGTGGAGTCAAAGTTAGTTGTTCATTAATTTGTAAATTGTGTTAATTGGATGCAGATGGTGGGCATTAACTTATAAAAAATAATGAAAAATAGAAAGGAACTGCAAGTCTACGCAGCAGGCTGTGGAGGGGCTCATATCTATTGAGTAGCTGCACCTCCCCTGGGCTACGTTCTTGGCTGGGTGACCTCGAAGAGGGAGCACACACCATCCACCGACAGTATCAATGTCTTTGAAGAAAATAGAGTAAATAGGTTTGGGCCTTTTTAAAATTAAACAAAAGAAGCATGAATGGATGGAGTCAGGCTCACACAGCCCCAGGGTTTTTGGGTAAAAGGAAATTCCTGCAGATGCTGGAATCTGAAACCAAAAGAGAAAATACTGGAAAATCTCAGCAGGTCTGGCAGCATCTGTAAGTAGAGAAAAGGGCTGACGTTGCGAGTCTAACTGAGATTTTCTAGCATTTTCTCTTTTGGTCCCAGGGTTTTTGGTTTTGCTTTCAGTTGTTGAAGTTGGGGGTTTAGGAGTTGAAGCTACTAGATGCAGCTCTCTCTCTGCTACTGCAAAGGTTTGAGTTCTCTCTCTGCTGCTCAACTCATTCTGTTAGTTTTCTTTTCTCCTGGATTAGAGGACATAACAAGTGAGGGTATCTGTTTTGCTTAATTTACCTTTACCATGGATGTGATTATGGGATGGTGCTTTATTGTAACAGTTAATGAGTAGAAGTTAAAATATATATTGTTTTGTTAAGTATTTAAATAGAATTAAAGTTGTGCCAATTCTTTTTTTTTGTTTGTATTTTAACAATAGTGGAAGAGTTCTTGAGAAGATTTGCAATGGAAGATAAATTGTGATTTGCTGAAAGCCTAGTAATTTGAGCAACCAAATCACATCTGGAACGCTGCACCTTATCTTAAATAAGATAAAAGTTACAGTCCAGGCCAGCTCCTTGATATGTTTTGAGGGGGTTTGGTCTGGTTCATAATGCCTCCTCCCCCATCCCTATCTCACCCTCACCTTTGAAGCTTTGCGTTCCTCTTAACAGGCTTTGCATATAAATTAATGAATTGAAGAACTCGGGTGATTTACGACTGCTGGTTAATAAATACATAAAAAAACTCAGATGATTTGGATGGTGGAAAAAAGTATTCAGTTGCGTGTTCTTAAGTGCCTTAGCCATGGGCCTGGATATAGGCTCTTTCCCCCGACACTGAGTCCAACACCAACACGAAGCAGTTGGCCCACTTTGAGTCCCTTCAGCAAGCCACTGCAGCTGGAACCGTGTCACAATTCTTCTGCACTATCTTGCCCCCATCAGCGTTAGTGCTGCCATGACTCTGCTGATCTCGGCAATGAAGCTACTGTTGAAGCTGCCGGGCGCCGAATTGGCCCCACCACCCCCCTCCTCACCACACCGAAGTAGCCTCTGCTGATGCTGCCGGCTCCTGCACCAGACACTGGGCCCAAACGTGCCACAGCCACTGCTGGGAAAACAGACTGCCTTCCAAAGCGCTGGGCACCTCCCTGCCACTGGTGCCAACTGAGCCTCTTCACAAGAAGGTAAGTGAAAAAAGGAAAAGGGAAAGGAGAAAGAAACAGGGAAAATGAGATGGAGCATGTGTGCCCTGAGCTCCTGGGCTTCAGAGCCTGAAGGTTGCACTGTTCATTCGACCAGAAGATGTTCAGACCCCACCTGCTCTAGTATAGTACCATCTCTCAGCAGGTTCCAAACCAATATAGGGCACTATGGTACCCATAGGAATGTCCCTGCCTCTGGATCAGGATGCCTGTGTTCAAGTCTCACCTGTTCTAGAGCTATGTCATATATCCCTGAACAGATTATTTAGGAAATATCACCAGTTCCCTCAATGCTTCTCAAGAGAGATGGGCAGCAGGGGGGGGGGGGGGGTTGATTGTATTATTTAACCCTCCAGCCCTATGTCAATTTAAACTCATTCCTCTCTCCCTACCCTTTTAATGCAGTACCCCAATGGGCAGTGTTTGGTAATTGTTGGGTTTGTAAATAAAAGTTAAAAATTAAAAAGAACCGGAGAGGTGGACATTGTGGGGACTGCAGTGTATTATTTTCAATTCAAATGTAATTTAATTCCCTGCATCGCTTGTCACTTTTCATTATTTTTGATGTTGTCACATTGTCCATAGTGGGTAGTGCATGTTAATTACTTCTTAAATTTGTGAAAAAGGCAATCCTGTGATGGTTTTATATATTAAATAACTTTCAAAAAGAAACTGACTGGAACTGTGGTGAGGTGATTCATATTTGTAATATGTATTTTAATGTGCTTATAAAACTGTATAAAGATTTGGTCCAGCATTATCCAAAACCTGATGGTTTACTGGAGTCAAACAGACAATAATGTTTTACAGCATTGACACGGCAGCAACAGCCTCAAACCATCAGTGGTGGCAAAATGTATGTGAATTCTCTCAGCAAAGCATTGCATCTCTACTTTCTGTGTCTACATTAGCACTGACTTTGTCTTTTGCTGAGGGCGTCCTTATTATTTATTCCACTTATGTCTCCACTTTCTCAAACTCCCTTCAGTCCTGAAGCATATCAAACTCAAAAACACCACTTCTGCTTCTCTCTCCACAGATGCTCCCAGAGCTGTTGAGTTTTTCCAGCACTCTTGTTTTTTATAGCAGCGACATTGAGGTCGATAGTTGTTTAAAAAAAAAATCTGCCAGGGTCATTTGGCAACAAGCCTTTGAGAACCTTGCAAATTCCCTGTCACAGCCTGATTGGAGATCCTTTACTTCCTGAGACACTGGCATTCAAACAGTTTGAGGAAGATGGTCCTCTGCTTTAAACACCCTGTATTGTGGGAATCACCTCCTGCAAGCTGCATTCACAGAATCATAGAAACCCTACAGTGTGGAAACAGGCCATTTGGCCCAACAAGTCCACACCGACCCCCCAAACAGAGTAACCCATCCAGACCCATTCCCCTACCTTATTGCTCTACATTTCCCCTGACTAATACACCTAATTTACACATCCCTGAACACTTTGGGCAATTAATCATAGCCAATTCACCTAACCTGCACATTTTTGGATTGTGGGAAGAAACCCACGCAGACATAAGGAGAATGTACAGATTCCATACAGACAGTCGCCCGAGGCTGGAATTGAACCCAGGTCCCTGGTACCGTGAGGCAGCAGTGGTGGCCACTGAGCCACAGTGCCATCCCTCTTCTCATCCTTACTTTCCTTTTTGTATCATCAAGTATGTGAGGAGGATGCTGCTGGTCCCCCTCCACCTCACCTAAGGTTCAAGATAATATGGCAGCAAGTGGCCGTTATACTGGTTTGAATAATGCTGGGCACAATGTGGGGTTCAGAAACACAAACCTCTGAAGTAGCAAAAGTAAACTCACAGAACAATTATTGTGAGCAAACGCCTTCACCTCACATTGCAATAGAGTACTGAGCACTTGCCAGAGTTCCTGCAAGGTTGGTGGCACTATGACTGGCTCTGGGGCACAGTGGGAAAGGGTAAAGGTCAACAGAGCCTTTGTGGTAGAAGAGTCAATAGTTAGGGGACAGATAGGAGATTCTGTGACTGGAAACGGGAATTGAGGATGGTGTGTTGCCACCCAGTTGCCAGGGTCTAGGATGTCTCTGAGCGGCTGCAGAACATTCTCAAAGTGGGAGGGTGAGCAGCCAGAAGTCATTGTACACATTGACACAAATGACATTGGTAGAAACAGGAATGAGGTTCTTAGGAGTGATCACAGAGAGCTAGGAAAAATGTTAAAAACCAGGACCTTGTCTGGATTACTCTCCAGATTACTTCCAGTGCCACATGCTAGTGAGGGTAAGAACAGGAGGATATGGCTGGTGAATGCGTGGATAAAGGATTGGTGGTGGGGGCAGGGATTCAGATTGTTAGATCATTGGGATGTTTTCTGGGGCAGAGGTGACCCTGTTCAAGAGGGACAGGTTGCACCTGAACTGGAGGGGGACCAATATGTTGGCAGCTGGGTTTGCTAGTGCTGCAAGGGAGGGTTTAAACTAGATTGGCAGTGGGGTGGGATCCTCAGCAGCATAGAGAGAAGTGCAAGGTTGGAAGGAGAGACTGTAATCAGAAATAGTAAGTTGAAGAGACAGGTCAGGCTGGAACATGACCAGGAACAAGGAATGCCGGTTGGATTAAACTGCATCTTCTTCAATGAAGAGGCCTGACAGGTCAGGCCGATGAACTCAGGCGTGGATAGGTACGTGGGACTGGGATATTATAGCCATTACAGAAACATGGCTGAGGGAGGGACAGGACTGGCAGCTTAATGTGCCACGGTACAGGTGTTTTAGGTGGGACAGAAGTGGTTAAAGGAGGAGTTTCATTTTTGGTTGAGGCAAGTATCACAGCAGTAATCCAGTGAAGTAACTGAAGGATTGTCCAGTGAGGCTTTGTGGGTGCAGCTAAGAAATAAGATGGGGATGGTGACATTATCGGGGTTGTACTAAAGGCTTCCAAGTAGTCAACAAGAATTAGAGGAACAACTATGCAGGGAGACAGGGGAGACTTGCAGGAGCAACAGGGTTGTCACAGTCAGGGATTTTAATGTTCCTAACGTAGACTGGAACTGCCAGAGCATAAAGGGCTAAGATGGGGTTGAATTTGTTAAGTGCTTCCAGGAAAGTTTCCTCAAGCAGTGTATAGAGGGTCCTACTTGGGAAGGGGCAAAACTCGACCTACTCTTGGGAAATAGGGCAGGACAAGGGACTGAAGTGACTGTGGGGAAGCACTTTGGGACAGTGACAATAGTTCTATTCATTTTAAAATTATTATACTGAGGGACAAGTTCCAAATTGCGGCAAGGTGAATTTTGATGGAATTAGACAGGAGCTCGCAGGGATTGATTGGAGTCGTTTGTTTGCAGGGAAAGGGACCTCCGGCAAGTGGGAGGCCTTTAAAAATGAGATCGCTAAAGTTCAAGGTCTATATGATCTTGTGAGGGTGACTGGCAAGGTTGGCAGGAATAGGGAACCCTGGATGGCAAGAGATATTGCACGGAAAACAGGGAGTACTAGCCATTTGGATACAGAACTGGCTCAAAGGGAGAAGACAGAGGGTGGTGGTGGAGAGTTGTTTTTCAGACTGCAGGCCTGTGACTAGTGGAGCGCCACAAGGGTTGGTGCTGGGCCCTCTACTTTTTGTCATTTATGTAAATGATTTGGATGTGAGCATAAGAGGTACAGTTAGTAAGTTTACAGATGACACCAAAATTGGAGGTGTAGTGTACAGCGAAGAGGGTTACCTCAGATTACAACAGGATCTGGACCAGATGGGCCAATGGGCTGAGAAGTGGCAGATGGAGTTTAATTCAGATAAATGCGAGGTGCTGCATTTTGGGAAAGCGAATCTTAGCAGGACTTATACACTTAATGGTAAGGTCCTAGGGAGTGTTGCTGAACAAAGAGACCTTGGAGTGCAGGTTCATAGCTCCTTGAAAGTGGAGTCGCAGGTAGATAGGATAGTGAAGGCGGTGTTTGGTATGCTTTCCTTTATTGGTCAGAGTATCGAGTACAAGAGTTGGGAGGTCATGTTGCAGCTATACAGGACATTGGTTAGGCCACTGTTGGAATATTGCATGCAATTCTGGTCTCCTTCCTATCGGAAAGATGTTGTGAAACTTGAAAGGGTTCAGAAAAGATTTACAAGGATGTTGCCAGGGTTGGAGAATTTGAGCTATTGGGAGAGGCTGAACAGGCTGGGGCTGTTTTCCCTGGACCGTCGGAGGCTGCGGGGTGACCTTGTAGAGGTTTCTAAAATCAAGAGGGGCATGGATAGGATAAATAGACAAAGTCTTTTCCCTGGGGTCAGGGCGTCCAGAACTAGAGGGCATAGGTTTATGGTGAGTGGGGAAAGATATAAAAGAGACCTAAGGGGCAACTTTTTCACACAGAGGGTGGTACGTGTATGGAATGAGCTGCCAGAGGAAATGGTGGAGGCTGGTACAATTGTAACATTTAAGAGGCATTTGGATGGGTATATGAACAGGAAGGGTTTGGAGGGATATGGGCTGGGTGCTGGCAGGTGGGACTAGAGTGGGTTGGGATATCTGGTCGGCATGGACGGGTTGGACCGAAGGGTCTGTTTTCATGCTGTACATCTCTATGACTCTATGACCAGAAAAAAGAAAGAGGCATAGTTCAGGTACAGGCAGCTGGGGTCAAGGGAATTCTTATAGGTATACAGGGAATACAGGGGTTGACTGAAGAAGTAAATCAGGAGGGCGAATAGGCGAAAGGGGTAGCCTTGGCTGACCAAAGTTCTGACCAGATTTATCCAAGAATCCAGAGAAGAAATTGTGTGGGCCCTGGCTGATATCTTTGCATCATCATTAGCCACAGGTGAGGTCTCGGAAGACTGGAGGGTAGTGAATGTTGTGACATTACTCAAGAAGGACTGGAAAGAAAAGCTTGGGAATTATAGACCACTAAGCCTAACATCTGTGGTAGGTAAGTTACTTGAGAAGATTCTGAAAGATAAAATATACATACATTTGGAAAGACAGGAGTGGTCAGCATGACTTTGTGAGTGGGAGATCATGCCTCACCAATTTATTAGAGCTCTTTGATGAAGTGACCAGGATGGTTGACTAGGGCAGGGCAGTAGACGTGGTCCACATGGATTTCACTTAGGCCTTTGACAAGGTTCCACATGGTCGGCTGTTCTGGAAGATTAGATCTCATGGAATCCAGAGTGAGCTGGCAAATTGGATACAAAATTGGCTTAATGTTAGGAAGCAGAGGGTACGAGTGGAAGGATGCTTGTCAGACTGGATGCCTCTGACTACTGGAGTGCCTCAGGGGTCGGTGCTGGACTCATTACTGTTTGTTATCAATATCAATAATTTAGATGACAATGTATTCGGCCTGATTAGTAAATTTGCAGATGACACTAAAATAGGTAGTATCGTGGACAGTGAGGAAAGTTATCAGAAATTCAGCAGGACCTTGATCAGCTGGGGAAGTGAACCAAGAAATGGCAAATGGAGTTTAATATAGACAAGTGTAAGGTCTTGCATTTTATAAAGTCAGATCAAGGTAGGAGTTTCATGGTGAATGGTAGGGCCTTAAGGAGTGTAGCGGAACAGAGGGACCTTGGAGTTCAGGTGCACAATTCTTTGAAAGTGGAGTCACAGGTAGACAGGGTAGTGACGAAAGCTTTCAGCACACCTACCTTCATCAGTCAGGGCACTGAGTGAAGAAGTTGGGAAGTTATGTTGCAGTTATACAGGTGAGGCTGCAAAAAAGTATTGTGTTCTGTTTTGGGCAACTTGCTTTGAGAAGAAAGTTATTAAACTGGAAAGAATGCAGAAGAAATTTACAAGAATGTTTCCTGGACTCAAGGGTCTGAGTTATAAGGAGAGGTTGGACAAACTAGGTCATTTTTCTTTAGAGCGTATGAGACTGAGGGGGGATCTTAAAGAGGTGTATAAGATAATGAGAGGCATGGATAGGATAAATGCGCTCAGTCTTTTTCCCAGGGTTGGGGAATCAAGGATTAGAGGATATCAGTTTAAGGTTAGAGGGGAAAGAATAAAAGGGAACCTGAGGGGCAACTTTTTTTACACAGAGGGTGGTACACCAGTGGAATGAGCTGCCAGCAGAAGTGGTTGAGGCAGGTACATTAACAACATTTAAAAGGCATTTGGACAAATACATGGATAGGAAAGGATTAGAAGGATATGGGCCAAGTGCAGGGAAATGGGGTTAGCGTGGACGGACGTTTTGGTCAGTATGGACCGGTTTGAGCCAAAGGGCCTGTCTCCGTGCTATAGGACTTTATGACACTACGA
This sequence comes from Chiloscyllium punctatum, assembly GCF_047496795.1. Classification (NCBI taxonomy): domain Eukaryota; kingdom Metazoa; phylum Chordata; class Chondrichthyes; order Orectolobiformes; family Hemiscylliidae; genus Chiloscyllium; species Chiloscyllium punctatum. Next base: position 20,015,950 of record NC_092783.1, read on the forward strand.
CATCCATGACTCCTCTCTAGTCACATGTGAGGTGCCAGAGAACTGGAGGATTGCTAACATTATCCCATTATTTAAAAAAAAAGGAGTTTGACATCTGTGGTTGGGAAGTTATTAGAAAGACTTCTGAGGAACAGAAAATACCTGCACTTGGAGAGGCATGGATTAGTGAGGGATAACATGGATATTCGAAAGATAATTAATGTTTGATAAATTTGATCATGTATTCAGAGGTAACCAAAGTATTGGTGAGCATTATGCATTTGATGTGGCCTACATGAACATTACAAAGGTCTTTGATAAGGTTCCTCATGGCAGTCTGGTCTAGAAATTGAGAGCCCATGGAACACAGGGCACTTTATATTGGCACATTGGAACCAAAATTGGGCTAAGAGGCATGAAACAGAGGATGTTTGCCAAGTGATGTTTCTGTGACTGGAAATCTACTTGCCATGGGGTTCAATGGTGTTCAGTCCTAAGGTCGTTACTGTTTCTGGTGTACATTAATGATTTGAAGTTAAATGTAGGGGTGGGGTCTGGTCAAGAAATTCATAGATCACAAAAAAATAGTTCAGATAAATAGTGAGGCAGATTGCTATATACTGCAGGAGACTATCGATAGACTGGACAGGTGGGCAGAGCAGTGACAAATGGAATTCAACCTGGAATAACGTACTTCGAAAGCAGTAACTAGGCAAGGAATTACACAATAAAAGGTAGGGATTCTGAAAATATTGAAGATTTGAGGGACCTTGGTACATATATTCACAGACCCCTAAAGGTTGTACAATAGGTAGGTAAGGTGGATGAGAAGGCATATGAGATACTAGTCCTTACTGGCTGCTACATGGGGTACAAAAGTAGGGAGGTAATGCTGGAACTGTGAAAAGTGCTGGTTAGGTCACAACTGGAGAACTGCAAGTAGTGCTGGTCACCACTATACTGCAATAATGTGATTGCACAATGATGTGAGAGTTAGAGGAGATTTACCAGGATGCTACCCAGGCTGGAGAGTCTGAGCGAAAAGGAAAGATTGGATAGTCTGAGGTTGTTTTTTCTTGGAACAGCAAAGATCGAGAGGGCAAACTGATAGAGGTGTGTCAGCAGGAATAGGAAGATACTTTCTCAATTAGTGGAGGGGTTAATAACCAGGGGGCAGAGATTTCAAAAAGGTGAAGAGTCGAGTCGTTTTCATCCAGTCTGAAAGATTCGCTGATTCAGAGATGGTGGAACATTTAAGTAGAATTTAGAAATTCACTTGCATTGCCACGGTCTCCAGGACTATGGGCCAGGAGCTGAAAAAATGATACTAGTGTAGTCAGATCCTTGTGGACCTGAATGGACATGATAGATTGAACTGCCCCTATATGGGCTGTAGTGCACATGAACCAACAAGTGTCTTGAAATCAGACCTGGTGAAACCATCTCAATGACCTTGCATTCTTTGCTGTGAAGTGGAACTTGTTTCAGTTCCCAGAACTAACACACCCATGCTAATGAGGTCAAAAGTCATCAGACAAAAAAAAACACTCGTATTGTTGGGCTAGAGTTTCCGTTGCATCTTTGAACTTTGCTGTCTTTAAAAGCCCCTGCAGAACAGCTCTGTTAGCAGTCAGGCTGCTTCTAGTCAGAGTCATAGCATGAATGAATCATAAGAGAAGGGTTAAACCCATAGGGCACCCACTGTCTTGAAGAGCTCTCCAAGTCGTTGGAACTTGAGAGGAGTGAGCAAGATGATGAAACCTGACCCTGGGCCATCGGAAGTCCCTGTAGGGTAATGTAATAGTTCCTCAGTGGCAGACGATAAGGCTCTCTGTATTGATATGCTCAATGTCCAAAGACATTCTGATCTCCACATTCTTCCAAGTCTAGCCTCTATTTCACTGCTCATTTCCTTTGCTCCACTATTTGCTTTCAGTTGCCTGGGCCTTAACGTCTTGAATTCCTCCTTTGACCTGTTCCACCACTTGACCACGACCAGCTTCTCCTTGACACCTAACTCTTGATCAGCTATTGCTTACCTGTCTCTTTACGCAGCTCATCATTAAATATTGTTTGATCATATTCCTATGAAACAGCTTGAGCTGATTTGTTACATTAGAGATGCTCTATAAATGCAAGTTATTGTTGTAGTAAAGTTCAAATGCGATGTCTATAAGATCAATACAACATCATGGCATGGAGTTCAACTCTGCTCAGATGTCACCATCTCACCCAAATAATCACCATCTTGCTTAGGGCAAGTACATGTCAAAGTGGAACATTGTTCATTTTGTGGTGCTCTATCATAAAGTCATAGAGTCATACAGCACAGAAACAGGCCCTTCTGTCCAACCAGTCCATGCCAATCATAATCCCAAACCAAACTAGTCCCGGCTGTCTGTGCTTGGCCCATATCCCTCCAAACATTTCTTATTCATCTACGTATCCACATGTCTTTTAAACGTTGCAATGGAACCCATATTCATCACTTCCTCTGGAAGTTCATTCCACACACGAACCACTTGCTGTGTAAAAATACTGGCCCTCATGTCTTTTCTTAAACCTTTCTCCTCCCACCTTCGACATGGTCTGGAACTATTATTTGATTGGTCATCAAAATTCCTTCACATGCCATAAATTTGAATTTTGGAAAACAGGTGGTCAGGAAGGGGCTAAAATTTCAGGTAAAAGCAAAATACTGCCAATGCTGGAAATCTGACACAAAAAACTGAAACCCATCTGGTCTGGCAGAATCTGTGGAGAGAAGAAAAACAGAGTTCGCATTTCAAGTCCAATGTGAGATTCTTCTCCAGAACTAGAAGGGGTTGGAAAATTGTGTTTCTCATACTGCAGATAGACTGGAAGGAGGTGAAGCAAGTGGAACAGATTGTACAGGTGCCCAGAACCAAAGACTTGCTAATAGTGATGAAGGAAGACAGATATAAAAAAAAGTGTATTTGAAGGCATGAATGGCCCACTCTGTTGAGAATGAAGTCAACTACATACAACTAAAATTGTGTGTGTGTGTGTGTATTTGTGCATGTGTGTATTTGAGTGTGTGTGCATTTGTGTATGTGTGCATTTGTGTGTGTGTGTGTATTTGTGTGTGTGTGTGTATTTGTGTGTGTGTGTGTATTTGTGTGTGTGTGTGTGTGTGTTGGACAGGCCTAGGACACATGTTACCATGGAAATTAGGTGGTTTATTGAAATGGCAGCAAATAGAAGGTCGGAATCATTCCAATGAACTGAGTGGAGGTGTTCTGCAAAGTGGTCGCCTAGTCTGCATTTGATCTTACCAATGTAGAGGAGACTGCTTTGTGTGCAGTATTTACAACATCAGGAACAGGGAAACAATTCCAAGCCAAATTTATGTTCCAGTTCTTTTAAATTTTAAATGCATAATTCATTTCATGGACAACTTCATCTGATGTCCTGACCAAACATTATCTCTCAGCAGACACTTAGAAAAGATAGGTGTGTAGTGATTGTGATGAGGTCAGTTAGAGAGGTTGGCACATTACGGGGAGCAAAACTGTTTGTCACAAGCAAAGGGTTGCGACCTGATTCTGGCTGAACTCCAGCTGGGTCATCCAAGGGTTTTCAAAATGAAGATGTTGGCAAGACATTATGTTTGGAAGAAACTGAGGACTCCAGATGCTGGAGGTCAGAGTTGAAGAGTGGGGTGCTGGAAAAGCACAGCTGGTCAGGCAGCATCCAAGGAGCAGGAGAATTGATATTTCAGGCATAAATTCTTCATCAAGAATGAGGCTTGTGGGCCAAGAGGGCTGAGAGATTACTGGGAAACAGCCAATAGCTTCACTCAATTCCAAACTGAGCAGGTTCCTACTTGACTATTGGACCACCCCTCACACAACTACAGGGATAGCTCCAGCAGAGTTGCTAATGGGGGAGAAGACTCCCCACCAGGTTACATTTGATCTTCCCAGGGTGAAACAGTATCAGGAGTGCCAATGTTGGACACAAGACTCCATTAGAGAGACAGTTTACATCAGAGGACCAAGTTTGGTGTAGGAACCAAGGGAATGGTCCCGCATGGGTAAAAGACATGGTCAACACAAGTTCAGGTCTAGTGGCATATAAGGTCACATAGGTGCAACAGTCCTGAACAAGCACATGGATCATATGAAAGCCATAAACCCAAAAATGGTGGGGGAGCAAAATGTGCCCAGCTCCTCAACAGCCTTTCTGACTGGTCTGGAGCCTATGGGTACCTCCTCCCAGTCAAGCTTTGAAGATACTTTGATATGGTGGATGTCACCACCTTTGCTACCTGAAGCGGAGAATGAATTTCTTCCAAGGTGCTCTGGGGGCAAGAGGCAAGCTACTGTGCATTACATGGCGCATATATCCGAGGCAGAGTCAGAGGAACCTGACCCGGTACTAAAACGCCTCAGGAAAGAAAACAAAAGAAAAAGAACCAGCCAATGTCCTCGTGCTCAGAGAGAGAGGGATATAATGCTTGTAACAAGGTCAGCCAGGTGGATCTCATAGGATATGAGTTCCCTGATTGGGGCTGTTAATCAGGTCTAATCGGGGAGCCCTGGCTGACAGATACAAACAGGAGGGTCAGAAGTTCTGTTCACTCTGAGAGTTGGCTCTGAGGGAGCTGGATCAGTGTCAAGAACTCTTCACATATAAATACAGGGTGAGTTGGTGATGTGGTACCAGCCTGTTGTTATGGTTCTGTTCGCCGAGCTGGGAATTTGTCTTGCAAACGTTTCGTCCCCTGTCTAGGTGACATCCTCAGTGCTTGGGAGCCTCCTGTGAAGCGCTTCTGTGCTGTTTCTTCCGGCATTTATAGTGGCCTGTCTCTGCCGCTTCCGGTTGTCAGTTCGAGCTGTCCGCTGTAGTGGCTGGTATATTGGGTCCAGGTCGATGTGTTTGTTGATAGAGTCTGTGGATGAGTGCCATGCCTCTAGGAATTCCCTGGCTGTTCTCTGTTTGGCTTGCCCTATAATGGTAGTGTTGTCCCAGTCGAACTCATGTTGCTTGTCGTCTGTGTATATGGCTACTAAGGATAGCTGGTCGTGTCGTTTCGTGGCTAGTTGGTGTTCATGTATATGGATCGTTAGCTGTCTTCCTGTTTGTCCGATGTAGTGTTTTGTGCAGTCCTTGCATGGGATTTTGTACACTACATTAGTTTTGCTCATGTTGGGTATCGGGTCCTTCGTTCTGGTGAGTTGTTGTCTGAGAGTGGCTGTTGGTTTGTGTGCTGTTATGAGTCCTAGTGGTCGCAGTAGTCTGGCTGTCAGTTCAGAAATGCTCCTGATGTATGGTAGTGTGGCTAGTCCTTTGGGTTGCGGCATGTCCTCGTTCCGTTGTCTCTCCCTTAGGCATCTGTTGATGAAATTGCGAGGGTATCCGTTTTTGGCGAATACCTTGTATAGGTGTTCCTCTTCCTCTTTTTGCAGTTCTGGTGTGCTGCAGTGTGTTGTGGCCCTTTTGAATAGTGTCCTGATGCAACTTCGTTTGTGTGTGTTGGGGTGGTACCAGCCTCTCTGGAGTCATTCCAAGGTGGACACGTAATGGCCTTGTCTGGGTTGCCAGTTCAATGGTACAACCATTTGGCGACAGTAACCATGTGACCATTTATAACACCATATCGTTGAAGCATTCATTTTAATCTTGATTTCCAACAAACAATCACTAGCCAGTATTTAACAGAGATGAGAGGTTATACTATTGTGGATATGTATTTACCTAAATGTCAGCATCCTTTAAAGCCAATTCTAGAGAAGTATTGATTCCCATCATGAACGCACATTGAACCCAAACCTGGACATACATTGAACCCAATGTCTTCACAGGACATTTGGCATCCTCCACTTTCTAAAAACCTTTTTGATATCCTTCCAAACAATCATCATTCCAATAAGAAAAATGTACCCTTCACATCAGATCTAGTAGTAGCTGTTACATCATGGGCATATCATTTTCATCCCAAGGATAGTTTAGCTTAACTTCCTCCGCAGTGTCTCAGTATGAATAGAATGCAGTGTGGATAAACAAAGTACAGCTGGGTATCGTCATTCGATGCCAAACTTTCCCTTCTTCTGCATTTCTCAATCAAATGTTGAAAATACAGAGTTTTTTTCAGATTGTAAATATATGTAAAAATGAAATGCCACATCAGAATGTGGATTCTTTAGAAAAAAACTTTTTCAGTGTTAATATTGTTAACGTCTGTACTGCAAAATGGAACATGTTCTGTTTCAGGATACCAAATAGTTGCATGAAATATCATGTCAGTGATGGTCAGATATAGATCAAAGTTCCCTTGACTCTGTCCAAACATTGCTCTTTAGCACAGCACACCCTAGTGCTCTACTTTTTGCACTAAACTTTCTGAGACTGCTAGTCTAGCATTGAATGAGGAAATCCATGAGTTCATCTCCAGACTTATTTAAATATCTTATGGTGTCCTACATGAAGACAGTGAAGAGAGAAGTGGTTTGGGAGACTAATTTAAAATGGAGAAAGAACAGCATGTGACCAAATATTTATTCCAGGGGAAGATATTTCAATTGTGTCAAGGTTTGATCTGGATTCGAATATTGGAGATCTGGTAAAATATTTTCATCCAAAATCTTATTCTTTTCCAAAATTTTCACCTTCTTTTCCCGAAAGGAATAGCTCAGACTGAGGTTCACTTTATAAATGATGAAAGCCTGACCGGATTCATGGAATGTCAGTGAATATTCCTCATCCACAAGGCTGGATAGTTGGTTTTGGTAATTAACTGTGGGATGGGACTATACACAAGGAGAATAGATTGCAGTGGCCCAAGAATCCAGCTTCCCAAGGGCAGTTACAGGTAACCCACACCCCATCCCTGTGTTTGATTCCAGGAGAGAGGAATGGGATGCAAATCTTCTCAATTCGTATGGAGGCAAATACAGAGCAGGTCAGTGTGGTTGTGAAATAGAAGGTTAGCATAATGTCAATCATGGTAGCAAGCATGCATACATAACCACTGCATGTGTCACAAGTGGTTTACTTTTGAGAATACCAGTTTGCTTACTTCATCAAAATCACAGAGGCTCTATAGTTCAGGAAGCACATCGTTTGGCCCATCAAGTCCACACTGACCATTCGAACACGGTCCCACCCTATCACACTGCATTTCCCATGCCTAATCTATCCAACCCACACATCCCTGGACACTACCAGCAATTTAGCACGGCCAATCTATCTGAACTGCACATCTTTGGATTGTGGGAGGAAACCGGCACTGACAGAGGGAGAACGTGCAAACTCCCCACAGACAGTCACCCAAGGGTGGAATTGAACATGGATCCCTGGTGCTGTGAAGTAGTAGTGCTAGCCACTGAGCTATCGTGTCATTCAGAGCTATCACTGCCTTTTCCCAATCATTAGCTACGATTTGCTGTTGACCATCTCAGGTTTGGGTGCATCCCTCACAATTATGTGACCAGGTCAGCAGAAATACTTAATTTTAAAAAAAATGTAAAGAACTGCAGATGCTGTAAATTAGAAACGGAAACAGAAGTTGCTGGAAAAGCCCAGCAGGTTTGGCAGCATCTGTGAAGAGAAATGAGAAGTTTACATTTCAGGTTCTGATGAAGGGTCACTGGACCTGAAACGTCAACTCTGATCTCTCTTCACAGATGCAGGTGACCCGAGTTAGTGAGTGGGCAGCAGAGAGGGCATGCAGGGTTAGTAATGTCAGGGGTCAGTGTGGGTGAGAGTGAGTGAGGAAAAATGTTGCTGGCATTTTTGAGAGTGGTCAGGCATGAGCCTTGGTGGGAGGTGGATGCATGGCAAAGATAGAGTGAATGTGAGGTATCAGAGAGAAAGTGGTGGCACTTATCTTGGCTGAGGAGAAAAGGATATTGACCTTCTTCCTACTGACAGCTGAAACTGCACTGTCTTGGGTGGCAACCTCAAACGAGGCTGGTTTGGTTGGTGTCATGGAGGAAGAGGAAATCCCATCTGTGCACACCTTGCTAGGCCTCTTGGTGAAAACCCCCCCAAGAAGCCAATGAATCAATAACCCAATAAACAAAAGGTTCAGCCTCCAGACACCAAAACGATGGCTTGTGTGTAAAGGCACGAGAAGGCACTATCACTCTTACTGAATACTTCTGTCTAGTTTTCGCAAAAGTGAAAACAAAGTAGATATGAAGGTTAAAGAGGAGGAATGTGAAATAGTGGATGAAATAAACAATAATGAAGGAAGATATAGCAGGATGTTTAGAATTTTTGAAAGTTGATAAATCACCAAGCTCAGGAGAAATGTAAGCTAGGCTGCTGGGAAAAGCAAGGGGAAAGATAGCAGGTCATCATGTTCCAATTCTATCTGTCTACAGGCTTGGTGACAGAAAACCCAGTGTCAGCTAACATTGTACCCTTGATTAAAAGGTGCGGAAGGAATACATCAAGCATTTCAAGTTCAGTCAGCCTAACCTTGATGGTGTGCATGTTATTAGAATAATTCTGAGAGACGACATAAATTGTTCTTTAGAAAACAGATAGTCCAGGGACAATCAATGAGGATTTGTGAAGGGAAGGTTGTCAGATTAAAGTGATTTTTTGGGGGGTAGGGGAATTTATGAGGCAGCATGTTCGATATAGTCTACATGGATTTTAGCAAAGCTTCCGGCAAGATGTGTTAGACTAAGGTAAAGACAAAGTTACCATAGTCTGAGAGGACCATAGGGCTGCTCTCTCATTAGAGAGAGAGAGAGAGAGAGAGAGACAACTAGTGGTGGTTTAACCTGAGGGTCACCACGCCTCAGGCTAGGAGTGAGCTTGAGATGGAGAGACCTTCATTGTGACCTAAACTGGTGTGGGAATTTAACCCATGCTGTTGGCATCACTCTGCAGATTTTGCCAGAATGAAACTTCCATGTCAGTGTTCTACGTGCAGAATAATTTTGGAATCTGAGTTATCCTACCCTTATATGTCTTTAACTCTTACATGATCAAAGTCATTTAAAATTAACTCACTGCAGAGGCTCTTTTTTCTCCTCAGTATCCACTATGTAAATGTTAGATTTTTTTCTTAATAGGATATTACAGGACGTTCCAAATTTACAAATATCTGAATTACAAACTTTTGTATTTATGAACACAATCTCATCCAGCAGTGTAATTTTAAAGATCTGACAAATGATAATTTCCTACACTTGCAGGTGGCTATTTTATAATGTCCTGAATTGTGTTCTGACTTGCGTACAAATCAACTTGAAAATGGTCCGAAAATGGGAACCATTCACAGCCCAGGGGTGTCCTCTAGTGTATTTGCATCATCCAAACTGCTAGTCAATAATGTTTGCATATTTGTTGGAGTAAGTTTGCTTTGGTCATGGACCAGTTATTTGTTATTAATGAAAGAATCCCAGCTGACCTTTTCTTAATACTGAACTTATTAGTCTGACAGCTATATAATTCATCACGTCACTGACCCAGTAAACACAAAATGTGTTGTGACCGTGGAGGAGTGAGTTTGGAAAAGGAAACAGAAATTTCCAACTTCAGTCATGACAACAGTCTCGAAATACAGAATACGGGATCAACCATTGAGGATTAAGAAGAGGAGAGATTTGTTTAAGATTGTGAGCCGTTTGGAATTTGTTTTCCCAGAAAATGTTCAGTTACTGACTGTAGGGAAATAGATGGTGACATCTTGCAAAATGTCCATATTACAGAGGAGGAAGTGCTGGATGTCTTGAAACGCATAAAAATGGATAAATCCCCAGGACCTGATCAGGTGTACCCTAGAACTCTGTGGGAAGCTAGAGAAGTGATTGCTGGGCCTTTTGCTGGGATATTTGTATCATCAATAGTCACAGGTGAGGTGCAGGAAGACTGGAGGTTGGCTAATGTGGTGCCACCATTTAAGAAGGGTGGTAAGGACAAGCCAGGGAACTATAGACCAGTGAGCCTGACGTCGGTGGTGGGCAAGTTGTTGGAGGGAAGCCTGAGGGACAGGATGTACATGTATTTGGAAAGACAAGGACTGATTAGGGATAGTCAAAATGGTTTTGTGCATGGGAAATCATGTCTCACAAACTTGATTGAGGTTTTCGAGGAAGTAACAAAGAGGATTGATGAGGGTAGAGCAGTAGATGTGATCTATATGGACTTCAGTAAGGCATTCAACAAGGTTCCCCATGGGAGACTGATTAGGAAGGTTAGATCTCACGGAATACAGGGAGAACTAGCCATTTGGATACAGAACCGGCTCAAAGGTAGAAGACAGAGGGTGGTGGTGGAGGGTTGTTTTTCAGACTGGAGGCCTGTGACCAGTGGAGTGCCACAAGGGTCGGTGCTGGGTCCACTACTTTTTGTCATTTACATAAATGATTTGGATGCGAGCATAAGAGGTACAGTTAGTAAGTTTGCAGACGTCACCAAAATTGGAGGTGTTTGGACAGCGAAGAGGGTTACCTCAGATTACAACAGGATCTTGACCAGATGGGCCAATGGGCTGAGAAATGGCAAATGGAGTTTAATTCAGATAAATGCGAGGTGCTGCATTTTGGGAAAGCAAATCTTAGCAGGACTTATACACTTAATGGTAAGGTCCAAGGGAGTGTTGCTGAAGAAAGAGGCCTTGGAGTGCAGGTTCATAGCTCTTTGAAAGTGGAGTCACAGGTAGATAGGATAGTGAAGAAGACGTTTGGTGAGCTTTCCTTTATTGGTCAGAGTATTGAGTACAGGAGTTGGGAGGTCATGTTGCGGCTGTACAGGTCATTGGTTAGGCCACTGTTGGAATATTGCATGCAATTCTGGTCTCCTTCCTATCGGAAAGATGTTGTGAAACTTGAAAGGGTTCAGAAAAGACTTACAAGGATGTTGCCAGGGTTGGAGAATTTGAGCTATAGGGAGTGGCTGAATAGGCTGGGGCTGTTTTCCCTGGAGCGTCGGAGGCTGAGAGGTGACTTTATAGAGGTTTACAAAATTATGAGGGGCATGGATAGGGTAAAAAGGCAAAGTTTTTTCCCTGGGATCAGGGAGTCCAGAACTAGAGGGCATAGGTTTAGGGTGCGAGGGGAAAGATATAAAAGAGACCTAAGGGGCAACCTTTTCACACAGAGAGTGGAATGGAATGAGCTGCCAGAGGAAGTGGTGGAGGCTGGTACAATTGCAACATTTAAGAGGCATTTGGATGGGTATATGAATAGGAATGGTTTGGAGGGGTATGGGCCGGGTGCTGGCAGGTGGGACTAGATTGGGTTGGGATATCTGGTCGGCATGGACAGGTTGGACCAAAGGGTCTATTTCCATGCTGTACATCTCTATGACCCTATGATTCTACTGCATAAAGACATGTCAGGAATTGATTGATTTTTGAATACTGAAGAATATGGGGATAGTCTGGTAAGGTGTGGCTGAGGTACAAATCTTACTGAATGCCGGTGCCAAACAGCCTACTCCCGCTATTATTTCCTGTGTTTCTATGAAGTGTAGTAGAACTTGTTGGGGATGTTAACATATACAAAGTCAAATCCATCTGCATGCCATTTTATTTGACACTGCTTTCTTAAATAGCTTTAGTTCTTTCCTAGCAGAAGTCACAAAGCAAATGACTCTATCCAACTTGTTGTGCCTCATAAATTCAACCTTGTGATAAATCTTCAGGAGATATAACACACCTATAGTACTACAGCAGCCACCAACACAGATCCACACACACTGCAGCCACCAGCACAGATCCACACACACAGCAGCCACCAACACAGATCCACACACACAGCAGTCACCAGCACAGATCCACACACACAGCAGCCACCAACACAGATCCACACACACAGCAGTCACCAACACAGATCCACACACACAGTAGCCACCAACACAGATCCACACACACAGCAGCCACCAACACAGATCCACACACACAGCAGCCACCAGCACAGATCCACACACACAGCAGCCACCAACACAGATCCACACACACAGCAGGACAGTCGTGGTCCATCCTGGAGTCAGTTTTCCTTTCACCATAATCGGTGTTGCCATAGTGGAGTTAGGAGTCAGAAAGTTCAGTGGGGTCTCTGTCCGCTTTTATACCCCTCTTCAGTTTGACTTGTTCAGCTGCTTTGGCAAACTTGACACACACCCATGGTGCATCATGGTGCATCACAGAGCCATCGAGGCGCACAATCATAGACACAGGAAGAATGTGCAAACTCCACACAGACAGTTGCCCGAGGCTGGAATCGAACCTGGGTCCCCGCACTTTGAGGCAGCAGTGCTAACCACTGAGCCACCGTGCTGAAGGACAGCATTCCGCCCATGCCAGTCACTGTCTATTCCACCAGCTTTAACCCATCTCCCTGCAGCACTTATCCTCTGGCAGGTATGAAAAATACTGTTAAAATAAATTGAGAGCCAATAAAAAATAACTTGGATAGAAATGGGGCCAGGGATATGGAGAAATGAAAGGAGATTGGGACTAGGTAATAGAACCAGCGCAGGCATGATGGGAAGAATGGCCTCCTGCAATGTACCAATTTTGTGATAACACTATATAAAAATTGACGTTTGTCACTCTCAGGTGATCAGAACCAGTCCAGTGGAATGGATGTATTAAGTGTTGCCTACACTTTCCATACAATACAACCTCTGTCCCAGTCAAGAATGGGTCAAAATTGCTCTTGAAGACAGAACCTCTGCTCTCATTACACCAGTTGGCACAACAGAACAGGCGATGGAACAGATGGTTGCACTATAGAAAAAGTATTTGTCCAATGGAACATGCATGGAGAGATTTTTGGGAGAGGTGATGGAATGATTTCTCACTGAGCTGCTGCTCACCAACTGGATTTGACTGCATAGTTCTGGAATGTTATAAAAGTTCTTCACCAATGAACTCAACAAGTAAACACAATGATAGAACATTACAGTGCAGTACATGCCCTTCTGCCCTTGATGTTGCGCTGACCTGTGAAACCAATCTGAAGCCCATCCAACCTACACCATTCTATTTTCATCCACATGTTTATCCAATGACCATTTAAATGCCTTTAAAGTTGGCGTGTCTACTACTGTTGCAGGCAGGGCATTCCACACCCTTACTGCTTTCTGAGTAAAGAACCTACCTCTGAATCTGTCCTATATCTATCATCTCCCAATTTAAAGTTATGTCCCCTGGTGCTAGCCATCACCATCCGAGGAAAATGGCTCTCACTGTCCATCCTATCTAACCCTCTGATGTTGTTGTATGTCTCTATTAAGTCACCTCTTAACCTTTTTTCTCTCTAATGAAAACAGCCTCAAATTCCTCAGCCTTTCCTCATAAGACCTTCCCTCCATATCAGGCAAGATCCTGGTAAATCTCCTCTGCACTCTTTCGATGCTCCCATGTCCTTCCTAGAATGCGGCGACCAGAATTGTACACAATACTCCAAGTGCAGCCGCACCAGAGTTTGGTACAGCTGCAACATGACCTCATGGCTCCGAAACTCAATCCCTCTACCAATAAAAGCTAGCACACCATACACCTTCTTAACAATCCTATTAGTCTGCGTGGCAACTTTGTGGAATCTATGTACATGGACACCAAGGTCTCTCTACTCATCCATCCTACCAAAAGTCTTACCATTAGCCCAGTACTCTGTTATTTCTGTTACTCCTTCCAAAGTGAATCACCTCACACCTTTCGGCATTAAACTCCATTTGCCACCTCTCAGCCCAGCTCTATAGCTTATCTATGTCCCTCTATAACCTGCAACATACTTCAGCACTATCCACAACGCCACTGACTTTACCAACCCATCCTTCTAATCTTATAATCCTTTCCAACGCTTTACCCACAACTGGTACAAGGCTCACTGGTCTGTAATTACCAGTATTATCTCTATTTCCCTTCTTGAACAAGGGGACAACACTTGCTATCCTTCGGTCTTATGACACTATTCCTGTAGACAATGATGACATAAAGATCAAAGCCAAAGGCTCTGCAATCTCCTCCCTTGCTTCCCAGAGAATCATCAGATAAATCCAGCCCAAGGGACTTAACTATTATCATACCTTTCAGAATTGCTAACACCTACTCCTTATGAACTTCAATCCCATCTAGTCTAATAGCCTGGATCTCAGTATTCTCCTTAACAACATTATCTTTGTCCTGTGTGAATACTGATGAAAACTATTCGTTTAACGCCTCTTCTATCTCTTCAGACTCCATGCACAACTTCCCACTACTATACATGACTGGCCCTAATCTTACTCTAATCATTCTTTTATTCCTGACATACCTATAAAAAGCTTTAGGGTTTTCCTTGATCCTACCTGTCAAAGTCCTCTTATGTCCCCTCCTGGCTCTCTTTAGGCCTTTCCTGGCTAACTTGTAACTCACAAGTGCCCTAACTGAGCCTCCACGCCTCATCTTTACATAAGCCTCTTTCTTCCTCTTGACAACAGACTCAACTTCTTTAGTAAACCACAGTTCCCTCACTCATCCACTTCCTCCCTGCCTGACAGGTACATACTTATCAAGACATGCAGTAGCTGTTCCTTGAACAAGCTCCACATTTCAATTGTGCCCATCCCCTGCAGTTTCCTTCCACATCCTATGCCTAATCTTCTCAGATTTGCCTTTCCCCCAGCAAGAACTCTTGCCCTGTAGTATCTACCTATTTCTTTCCATTGCTAAAGTAAACATAACCAAATTGTGGTCATTATCTTCAAAGTGCTCACCTACCTCCAAATCTAACACCTGGCCTGATTCAGAACCCAGTACCAAATCCAATGTGGCTTCAACTCTTGCTAGCCTGTCTACATACTGTACTAAAATACTAAAACTATAGCATTTCCAGTCAAAATTTGGAAAGTTAAAAGCCCCCATAACAACTATCCTGTTACTTTTGCTCCTATCCAGAATAATCTGTGCAATCCTTTCCTCTACATCTCTGGAACTTTTCGGAGGCCTATCGAAAACTCCCAACAGAGTGACCTCTCAGTTCCTGTTTCTAACCTCAGCCCATACTACCTCAGTAAACAAGTCCTCATCAAATGTCCTTTCTGCCACAGAAATACTGTCCTTGTCTAACAATGCCACACCTCCCCCGTTTTTACCTCCTTCCCTGTTCTTACTGAAATATCTAAACCCCTGAGCCTGCAACAACCATTCCTGTCCCTGCTCTATCCATGTCTCCAAAATGGCCACAACATCAAAGTCCCAGATACCAACCCATGCTGCAAGTTCACCCACCTTATACCAGATACTTCAAACCACCTTCTTGCCTGCCGGTACACTCCTGCAACCTTGAAACCTTATTCAAATATTTGCTCAGAACTTTCATTTTTGATTAGAGGAGGAGGATGGGTGGGAGACACTGTTTCGGGTATAGCAACCACTCAAATATATTACCTCACTTACTCAGCTGTCCCATGTCCGATTCTGCTCAGCGTGTGCTTTGCCTATACACAACGTTAGCTTTTAACTGATTAATTTACCTTCCTGGCAGCCTCCTGGTCCTCGATCTCACTGTTCCCTCTGCTGCTGCAAAAATGGACTCATCCTTTAATTCCAATTGTAAATGTTCATTAATGAATTTTCAGCGAGGCAGGAATTCTCAGATCAGAAGTGAACATTGGACACCATCAGGCTACAGACTTTGGATATTTACATTAGATCGAAGAATGCTTTGTCATTCTGAAACATCATTGTACGGCAGTTATGGAGAATGGAAAGCATATTGCACTAATAAAGTAGCGGTGTTGTCTGGAAGTGTTCAACGGTTGAAGTGTCTCAATTTGACGGTTTGCGCTATTAGTCAGTAGCTGCTTTGGCTCAGCAATAACACTGTCATCCCAAACTCAGAAGATTCTATGTATAAATTCACTTCAGAGACTTGAACCCATAGTCTACGCCATCACCTCAGTGCAGAACCGAGGGAACACTGGACTGTTGGGCATCTTAACTGTCAAGTTAAACATTAAACTTGAGGCTTTGACTGCCTTCTTGGGTGGATTTTTTTTTAAAACCCTGTAGTCATTATCCAAAAGTAAAAGACAAGGTCTTTTCTCAAGTGGTTAGTATCTGCCCTACAGCCAACAGACAAAGTAATTATCTGATTGCCATGGCATTACTACTTGTCACATCTTAATGCTTACATTAGAACAGTGATTATAGAAGGACCTCATTGGTTCTAAAGTATTTGGGATGCCTTGAAAGACATGAGATAAATGCAAGCTTTTCACCTCTTGCTCTATGCAAGCATCCCTCACTTAAAAGAGCTCAGCAATTAGCCCAAAAGAAGTTAAAATCCTAAAAAAAATGAAGAAATGGCATAAATATTCTGAATGTCATTGGAATAGATTTGACAAACAGCAAACTGCCTTAAAATTACCTATTCCTGAAGAAGGGCTTATGCCCGAAACGTCGATTCTCCTGCTTCTTGGATGCTGCCTGACCTGCTGCGCTTTTCCAGCAACACATTTTCAGCTCTGATCTCCAGCATCTGCAGTCCTCACTTTCTCCTCCTTAAAATTACCTATGTACATTTCAACCACTATTCTGGCCAAGCTCCCAGGTCTGGCCTGTCTCGAATGTGTCCTTTGAGAGAAATCTATTCAGGCCAGGAGCAGCGTTACCAGCCAAGACGTACTGCTTTTCTATGAAACTTGCTACATTTCAGGAGTTTAAGGGTACTTTGACAGTGAAAGAGCAAAGGCAAGTATGCAAGTTAATGAGGTGGGTAAGGTGCCTGGTGGGTGAGGTAGTAGGGTGTAAGAGGGGTTAGTGTACCAAGTGGTTGAAGTGGATAGGGTAGCAGATGGAAGAGAGAGCGCTCAGGGTGGGTCAAGGTGTAGGGTCAGGACAAGGCATAGGGTAGTGTTATCTTTATCTGGGATTTGGCACATAGTCTGGATCAGGAGGTTTCAGGGGTTGGGGAGTGAAGTTGGAGAATCAGCGGTGAATTAGGAGGGGGCAAGGGTCAATAAATAGTCACCCCAAAGTTAAAGTAGGTTTCTAGTCTTAGTCATAGAGCCATACAGCATGGAGACAGACCCTTCAGTTCAACCAGTCCATGCTGACAATAATCCCAAACTAAACTATTCCCACCTGCCTACTCGTGACCCATATCCCTCCAACCCTTTCCTATTCATGTACTTATCCAAATGTCCTCAGACTTTATCTAGAGAGCTAAAAAGCTTAAGTGTGTTGGAACCTTCCCAATTCGGACTTTTTCAAAGGGTTCCAGACTGATGGGAATTGCCCATTGGAAATGGAAATGTCCTAGTCAGTTCTCTCGGAGAGTTATGTCAGCAGGTCCACACGGTCACCTGATGGAACTCCAGCCAGTACTACACCAAGAACTCGTTGACCATTGGAAGTTTTGAGTCGTTACCTTTTACATTCAGGGGCACATCAGCCCGTTCATCCTGAACCATTCCTATGGCAACAAAAGCACTGTATCTCCTTCCAGAACAGGAAGGTGATAAAAATAGATTTCTGGAAGCAGACTTATATTTGATCTATAAATAACACTGCACAGGCCTTATCTGGTACCTCGGGTAAAGATACACAGCATCTTATCTAATCCTCTATCAACCAACATTCAGGTTAGAGGCAGTAATATGAGGATATAGTATTCAGCAGAACACAAACACTGTCATTTTATATTTTTTCTTATTTAGGAAAAACTACAAAGCTAATGGACTAGGAAAAGTAATTGTCTGGTTGTTAAACTTCATGATTAGAGGGAAAAACAAGTCTAAAAATGCAATTTTCCACTCAAGCTGGTTGTTAATTGTTTCTTTGCTATATAATTACTGTATATACTCACATATAGGTTGATCTCATGTATATGTAGACCCCTCATCTTTGGCCAAAAAAAACCTTGTATTTTGCATATATCTCACGTATAAGTTGACCCTACTATATCGCAATATAAATCTCTTACAAAGTAAACTGCATGTTCCCATTAACCCACTTAAACAAAATCAGACTCAGTCATTCATACTGGTAACTCTACTCATCGCTCTTTGTTCACTGTATTGCGTCTCTATTCATTCATAACTCTACATATCGCACTTGGTTTACGACAACACATTTTGATTCTTTCATTCATTCATTCATTCGTTCAGACTGGGACTGAGTCTATCGGTAATTATCACAATTTGTTCACTATGCATCCAAAAGTTAATGTTATTCAAAAGTTAATCATTTTCATTGTGCCATTATAGCTAAATAAAAGTGAGAAGTATTTGCTACATAACGGTATATCTTTAATGTTGTTGAAGTTCATAACATACGAGAGCAAATGGGAGGTAAAAGGAAGAATTTGGCAGGAAAGTTCACGATGCTTACACATTCAGAATTTAATAAATGTTTCATTTTAAGTGTGCCAGTATACCAGCCCATGTCATGAGGAACAGTGTGATTTCGCAGGGTTCCAATGAACCTTTGACATATTCAATTTTTGTACTGGTCTCTTGCTTTTATCCGATAATTACCTTTACCATAATTCATTGTGTTTTTCTTCTTTACCAGGGATTAGTTGTGCGATCAAATTGAAATTTGCTAATAATACGGTATTTTGAACTGCAGCATGAATTTCAGCCATTCAAGACTTGTGTCCGTGTATTAACCAACCCTCTAAATTGAACCTAAGTAGTCTTAAATATTCGACCTATACACAAGTCTATACGGTACGCGTAAATAAAAACCATTACCTTTCCAAAATTCAGCTTCTGATCTTGGGTCTGGTAGTACTGAAACTTAATCTTGATCTCATAGGTACTTAAGTAGGTCATTCATCCCCTCAAGCCTGTTCCACCACTTATTTAAATTCTGACTGATTAACTCCGTTTAAGTGACCTGGTTACACATCCCGTATTATTCATACCAAATAAACATCTGTCAGTCTTGGTTTATGCATTGCTCCCCCATAATCCACAACTTTTCTGGAGAGAACGTTCCCAGATTTTCACTGGTGGAGTCATTGAGTGAAGGCCTTTTCCCTGCCATCACTCCTGAATGTACTAATGTTAATGTTATTGTACCTTGTTCTGGATGGTACCCTGAGAGGAAAGCAACAATAATAATGAACAAAATACAGGCATATTCCTGGAAATTTGGCTTCATAATCTAATCCTCAAAACCAAAATATATTTCTGTCAAATCTGCACTGCAAGTGAGTGTGGTAGGGGGACATTAATGAGTGCAGCATTGCAGAGGCCTTCAACCTATTTTGCTGTAGTTTAATTCATGATCTTTATCATGGAGATTAATCAGACGTTTTCTAAACTTTTTTTTGTAGCTACACATAGAGTTTTATTCTTTTCTGAACTTACACTTCTGAATTTCTGATCCACCACAGCTCCTGCTTCTCACTGTCAATGGTCCAAAGTACAGGGTCTTGCAATTCCCCGGACTGAGTACTGTCTGCCAAGTTTTGCCCACTGTGTAGCTCCCAATACATCTTGGAGTTTCCCACCTATCATTGTCTTTATCCCGATTGCTACAAATGCCTCCACTGTCCACTCACCCCACACCATCCCGAAACATTACACTTGAACCCTCCTGAAAGATTGACAGGTGGACCCTCCTGACCCAGACTGACTTCAATGAGCAGCCCCTAGACATGACTGACCAGACCCCTGACCACTGTCTTGACTGCTGCCTGACTGACTGTGTGTGGTTCCCCTGACAGCTGGGGCTGGCCCTACAGGATTGACTGCTGATCAAGGTCCCAGACTAGAATGGGGCAGATCCCCTGACTGTGAGTATCCCATGCAGACGGCTGACCGTGTTGAAGTACCTGGACTGTGTGTGGACTGTCCCAGTGATTGTTGGGACTGAGAGCACCTCAGAGACAGTGTCCCCCCAATGACTGGACTGAGGACTAGCTCCCACTCAGTTTCCAACCTGACCATGAGGATGAATGAGTGTACAGTGTGTTTGCCGCACAGACAGCTTACAAATGCTGGAGGTTTTAAACTGATCTCTCCTTATGTTTTACAACAAGATGTCCCCTAGCCCTTATTGGGAAGTAGCCTGTCTGTATGTAGGCACTAAAAAGCACATGGTTATGGGAGAACTAACAGCCTTCAGGCTCGGCTGATGCGTGAAGCTTCAATATGGATGGGTCTGGCAGGGATGCCCCAAGCCTGCAGATGGGCATAAAGTGAGTGAACACATTCAGAGACCAAGCTAACAGCCCTGAGATGCAGCCCCGGTCCAATCCATGGGCTAGGGGCCTGCGCCTGAGGGGAGAGTCTCCTCGAGCAGCTTTTCAACGTTCATTGTTGGTGCCCCTTGCAACGTGAGGCTGTGCTTCCTAAGTGGCCTGCCATTGTATCAGAGAGGTACCAGGATGGTTGTGAGGGGTTGGCAGATGTCAGTTGCTAATATCTGTGGACGAGGGATGTGTGTGTGAGACAGGTGCCCGTGCATTGTGCCTGGGCTGATCAAATCGAAGGTGGAGGTTCTGAAGTCACCATTTTCAAAATGGCAGCCAGCTATTGGGCCCGATGCGGAACTCTGGTGGTAGCCAAGGTGGCAGAGTGGGAAGCCGGTCGATTATATCGATGAGGCGGAGTTAGCAGTCGTGGCAGTGGTGGAGTGGCACATGAAGGAAAAGGTGGACTCTCTTTAAGTTACATCTTTAAAACAATATTTTTTCAAGTAATTCAAAATGGCGTCAGAGCATGGTGACAGTTGGAGCTATCCACTAAATTTTCTGTCATTCATTCATTCACTGGGTCGGCTTCTCTCAATGTCTAACTGGCAAGTTTGTTAAGATGAGAAGTTGATTCTCAATGAGGTGAGTTAGCCTGCTAAGAAGGTGTTTAATAAGTATTAATCCTCCCTTACTACCAACTTGCCGTTGCCTGGTAAGATACTCACCACATTGCTTGTGAAAAATGGAGTGAGACGGGCCAATGTCAAGACAAGCCTCGCTGGGTGTCTCGTCCCATTCTGCCACCAATCCTGCCATTGCCCACATTGCTCAGAGCCATAGATCTGCCAAAGCATTGCAACACAGAAGCAGACCATTCAGCCCATCATGGTGGTAAAAAACAAGGACTGCAGATGCTGGAAACCCGAGTCTAGATTAGAGTGGTGCTGGAAAAGCACAGCAGGTCAGGCAGCATCCGAGGAGCAGGAGAATCGATGTTTTGGGCAAAAACCCTTCATCAGGAATAGAGGCCGGGGGCCTGCAGGGTGGAGAGGGGTGGGGGTGGGGAGAAAGTAGCATAGAGTACAATAGGTGAATGGGGATGGGGATGGCGGTGATAGGTCAGAGAGGAGGGTGGGGGAAGGTAACTTGTAGAGAGAGGAGGAGAACTTCTTCAAGGCCATTCAGCCCTTCATGCCTGCACTGATCAATAAGCACCAGGTGCCAGTCTCCTGCCTTCCCCCATATCCTTACACATTATTTTGATCCAAAGCCCCTTATGAATGCCTCAACTGAACCTGCCTCCACCACATTTCCAAGCACTGCATTCCATACCCTAACTACTCACTATGTGAAAAAGTTTTTCCCTCACTTGACTCTCGTTTCTTTTGCGCATCACTTTTAATCTATGCCCTCTTGTACTTGTTCCTTTTACATATGGGAACAATTTCCCACTATCTGGTCTATCCAGATTGCTCATGATTATTGAAAGCTTCTATCAAATCTACTCTTAGCTTTCTGCTCTCTCAGGAGAACAGTCCCAACATCTTCAATCCCACCCCACCCCCTCACAAGTTTCTCATCTCTAGAACAAATCTTGTGAACAGTTTTTGAACTCTCTCCAGTGCTTTCACGTCCTTCACACCCCAATAAGTGTGCACATCCTATAAGTTCTTACCTACATTAATGTACTCTCAGTTCAATTTCCACTCCAGGGATACAATCTAAGTTGAGACCCCTGTGCAATGCTGAGGGAGGGCTGCATTGTCAGAGGTGCTACCTTTTGCATGCTACATTAACCCAAAGCTTGGCCTTCTCTCTTGGATGGATAAAGATGATCCCATAGCATGCAGAGCTCTGTGGCCAATGTTTATCTTTTACCCAGTTAAAACTCACACAACATCAGCTTACAGTCCAACAGGTTTAGTTGGAAGCACATGCTTTCGGAGTGCTGCTCCTTTGTCGGGTAGCTAGTGGGGCTAGCTACCCGGTGAGAATAATTATACACGATGATCTCCCCTGTATTCTATATTCCCAAAACCTGGTGTTGTGTGAATTTTAACTTTTTCCACCCCAGTCCAACACCAACATCTCCACATCATCTCTTTTATCCAACATAACTCGAATGCACAACCTGTTCTTGTGAAATTTCTTTTTCTGGGACTGTACACCCCAAGATCATTGATTAGCCATACAGATGAAATTGGAATAGTGTAGGTTGGTTGGGCTTCAGATTGGTTTCACAGGTCTTTGCAACATCGTGAGCCAAAGGGCCTGTACTGCGCTGGAATGGTCTATGTTCTATAACTATGCCAACAGTTCAAATTGGTTTGAAAAATCTTGAAGTTGTGAAATGTATAAGCTTTCTTTTCAACCAAAAATTCTGAAAGGGTTAATTCAAAAACAAAATAAAACATTGTAATAAGACAAGCCACTGCACAGAAAGAACCTTTGCAAAAATACTTAGTGACATTGACTGATATGATTTGTCCATGGCTCACACAAGATTGAGTAAGTGGGTTGCTGAACTCTCAATATCATCACAACATCTACACAAAGGAATGTGACTCTCCCTTGAGCCGAGATTAATGTCAGAACATAAACAGTAAATGTACTGACGTGAGAGAGGGCTGTTTGCCAGCTGAATGGGAACTGAATGTACTCTTGCTGGTGTACACAAAGGGAAGTGGGCGTGTCAAAGAACATCGCTAACCACACTCTGAGACCTGCAGCAAACAGCAGACACCAAGAGAAAGCAGAATGTTAAAATAACACCCTTATTGACACTGAACCTCGTCCAAAAAAGGACTTCAACTGAAACTTAACGTGTTTGAAAATAGAAGAGGTCAGCCTTCTTGGCAAACAGCCCAGCACATAATGTTCTGTGCCAGTTCAACATGGGAGATATATCGAGTGTACTTGAGAACATGTTAACTATTTTAAACTTCCAGTGTTTTAAACTAGAACCGATGCAAAACTATTCTTGTAGGTTTTTCTATATACCTAAAAAAAAATTCTGCTTCCCCTCTGCAGTCACCAGCTCTTTGCTATGATGGTTCTTTAATTGATACAGGGTACTCCAGGGTCACAGCAATATTTGTGAGGATCCCTCTCTCTCTCCACAAAGTGGGAAACTGTGGCAGGGGACAGAGGAAGGAGGAACGGTAGTGCGGGGGTGGGGGCACTTCCACCAACCCCAAGGCAGGGCACTTTAAAAACTCAGGCAATAGAATTACCGTGCAAATGGACGAACAGCATTGAATGAAGGTGACTGAGTTCAAATGCAGGCTGAGGACAGGGTTTTGAGCTGGCGTATCGGACCAGGACTCAAAAGCTGCACGAACAGCAATTTTGGATCATTTTACTCCTTCAATGCTCTCAGTCTGTTGTCTCATAGCTCATTTGCTTTGTACTTGAGAACATGATAAGACTCTGTTTCTGAGCCCAACATTTTACTCAGGGTTTTCAGTACCTGCCCAAATTATAAGTTAGGTAGGCATGACATCTGCTGAAGTTTCCAGGAATCCACCTATTGTCCACTATCTTCATCCCAACCAGATTAAAACGCATTACTGCATTGTGTTAATCTTCCAGAGAACAATCGTGCAAAGTGATCTCCCCCGTATTCTGTATTCCCATAAATGGGTAGACAAGATTACCCTAGTGTCTGAACTTTGACCTTATGTGGATAAAGCAACACAATGATTATAGAGTTCATGATTTGGAGATGCCGGTGTTGGACTGGGGTGTACAAAGTTAAAAATCACACAACACCAGGTTATAGTCCAACAGGTTTAATTGGAAGCACACTAGCTTTCGAAGCGACGCTCCTTCATCAGGTGATTGTCAGGAGCGGCGCTCCAAAAGCTAGTGTGCTTCCAATTAAACCTGTTGGACAATAACCTGGTGTTGTGTGATTGTTAACATTGTAGAATTCTACATTATCATGAGATATCGCATTTCAAAACTTACTAAGTCCCTCATGTCCTGTATAATCTTTGGACTTTTTCAAAAGGTTGCCATGGAGTTGCTCCCAATAAATCATTGAGTCACTGTAGAGTGAAATGCAGTTTGCTATTCATCAGCCAAGGTGCCATTATCTTGAATGTGGCCTATCCTTTAACGTCAAAAAATCTAATTGCTGTAAATAGACAGGTAAGATTAATTACAAGCTAACTACAATCAAAGTCATCCACAGGGAGAGGTTTGATTAGTAGGGAGGGGAATTTCAAACATCAGTAGGTAGGTTAAACAAGATTTCCTCTACACAAAACTATGTTGACTCTGCCTGACTCCCAGAACTTTTCTAAGTGCCCTGTTAGAACATCTTTAATTATAGATGCTAATGTAAAGTCACAGACAGCATCATACAGCATGGAAACAGACAGTTTGGTCCAACCAGTCCATGCCGTACATAATCTAAACCAAACTAGTCGTACCTTCCTGCTCCTAGCCCATATACCTTTAACTCTTTCCTATTCAGGCACTTCTCTAAGTGTCTTTTAAATGTTGTAACTGTGCCCACATTCACCACTTCCTCAGGAAGTTCATTCCATATGTGAACCATCCTCTGTGTAAAACAATTGCCCCCATGTTGTTTTTATATCTCTCTCCTCTCACTTTAAAGATCTGCCTCCTAGTGTTGAAATCCCCCAACCTAGAGAAAAGACACCTAGCATTAACCTTATCTATCAACCTCTATAAGGTCCCCTTTCAACCTTCTATGCTCCAGTGAAAAAAGTCCCAGCCTATCCAGCCTTCCTATAGAAGGGTGGCATGTTGGCTCAGTGGTTAGCACTGCTGCTTCACAGTGCCAGGTTCAATTCCAGCCTTGGATGATTGTTTATGTGGAGTTTGCACATTCTCCCTGTGTCTGTTTGGGTTTGCTCTGGTTTCCTCCCACAGTCCAAAGATGTCCCTGACTAACACACCCAAAGCAGTCTTGTTGTTGCTTTTACCCAGCTAGGACAGACTGCTGATACCCAAGACCTGCCCCAGATCAAACCCCAAGGCTACCTTACAGTCCCCCTCACCTGAAAGCCAAAGACCTGCTATTCACTCTATATTAGAGACAGTATTGTGTGTGCCTTTGTCCAGCTCAGTGGAGTAACGCCCAGTCAGGCATCCACAATGCAGATTCTAAGAGCAGGTACATAAATGGACAACTCTGTTTTATAAATGTTGTTGAATAAAATAATTATGGAATATGTTTCACTGTGTATTCCATTTCAGAATTCTGGCCAAGAGGACTGTGTGATGATTCAAAGCAGAGAGCTAGAAAGGTGTGCAAGTGTGGAGCAGCACTGAGGTAGGGGTGAGATTTCAGTGGAGCTGTGGTCTGAGTAACTGCTGATCCAGAGCGCAGATCTCCTGGATGCCCCTTTTCTCTTCACTCTTCCACATGGCATATTTGAAAAGCCCTGTGATGGTGGGGGAGGGGGGGTCATTACCCTAGGAGTAAAGTTATGAAGGGCACGGCAAAGTGCCTGAATTTGGAAATTCATCCTGGTCAGTACCAGAAGATTCCTCAAAGTATTTCAGGCATCAAAGCGTTGTTTCAGAACATCCCAGCCATCCTCCAAGCCTTGTCCTGTTGGCATCATTGTTTGCATGGTGTGCGATTATTACGTTTTGGGACCATGTCTTTAAAGGAAGAACAAAGGGAGTGATGTCTTCTGCTCTTCTGTCTACCTGATAGCAAGCCTGGGAGCTTTGATTGGTAAAAGTTAGAGAGTGGCCCAAATTGTTTGAATGGGAAGAAGGTGCTAGGTCTTTATGCTCGGAGCCAATTTCAGCAGCTTGTGTGTTAAGAATAGATCAATTGTGACTCTCCAATGCCTTACAAAATTATTCAGAATGTCATGTATAAACAGTTTAGCCTTAAATTGTCCATGGAGTTCCAGGTCAAAAGAGAGTTAAGTTTATAAGGACAGTTAATCAGCATGGGTGGCACGGTGGCTCACAGTACCAGGGTCCCAGGTTTGATTCCAGCCTCGGGTGACTGTGTGTGTGGAGTTTGCACATTCTCCCTGTGTCTGTGTGGGTTTCCTTCAGGTGCTCTGGTTTCCTCCCACAGTCCGAAGATGTGCAGGTCAGGTGAATTGGCCATGCTAAATTGCCCGTAGTGTTAGGTGCATGAGTCAGAGGGAAATGGGTCTGGGTGGGTTACTCTTTGGAGGGTCAGTGTTGACTGGTTGGGCTGAAGGGCCTGTTTCCACATTGTAGGGAATTTAATCTAATCTAAACATTTCTACCTGCATACCAGACCCACATGATTCATATTATCAATGAAATGAGCTTAAGAAGGAAAGGTTTTCTAAGCTATCCAGGAACACTCACACTACATTTAACTGTAAGGCCCTAGATGAGAGAGCAGTGACAGGACGTAAGTCCCTAGGGTTCACCATGCCAGGTGGCCACTCACAGTTTGAAAAGGCCAAGCTCTTGAGGAGTTTAAAGAACACTGGAAAATTCTCCCAACTTGTAGTAGAATTAGGATCTCCAGTAATACTCTCACAACAAAGCACACTTCTGGGCACTTATGTTACCAATCTGAGAAAGGACAACAAAAGAAATAAAACCTCAGGAGCTACAGATCAATTTAGACTGATTCTGGGAACTACTTGAAAGAAAAGTGTTATAAAGTAAGAGAGTCATACAGCATGAAAACAGACGCTCCGGTCCAACTATCCATATTCCCAAACTAATCTAGTCCCACTCGCCTGTGTTTGGCTCATAGCTCTCTAAACCTTTCCTATTCATATACTTATTCAAATGTTTTCTAAGTATTGTAACTGTACCTGTATCCATCACTTCCTCTGGTCGGTCATTCCACGTATGAACAACTCTCTATTAAAAATATTGCCCACATGTCCTTTTTAAAAGTTACTCCTCTTACCTTAAGAAATATGCCCCCCTGGTTTTGAACTCTCCTACCCTGGGGAAAGACCCTCACTATCCACCTGATCTATCCCACTCACCTGTATAAGGTCACCCTCAACTTCCTATGCTCAGTGAATACAGTCACAGTAACTCAAACCCTCCATTCCTGTCAACAGCCTAGTAAATATTTTGTGAACCCTCTCCAGTTTAATAATATCCTTCCTAGAACAGCTCAGCCAGAACTGCACACCGTACTCACCAACCTCCTGTACAACAACCTCAATGTAACCTATCAAATCCAAAACTCAAAGGTTTGAGCAATGAAATAAGCAAGCTAAATGCCTTTTAAATCACCCTGTCTACCTGTGATGCAAATTTCAAAGAATTGTGTACCTGAACTCCAAGGATTCTCTGTTCTACAACACTATCCAGGACCTGGTTCTTTCTATTGAATACTCTATTCTGTCATTTAAAGTGTAAGTTGTTTTAAAAGGGCTAACACTGAGGAATGCTGTAAACGCTATGATAATGTCATTGGGACCTGTGGACAGAACAGTTTAAGATCTCAAATGAAAAAGGCACAACAGCCAGGTGTTCCTTATAGTCCCTGTAATATTATTTATTATACCTTTAACTGGTTGCTAACATGGAATAAACTGTTTCTGAATATAAGAGCTGTTATTAGTTGGACCAGAAGTGGTTTTCCTCTATCACACTACTGAGCAGACTGGAGAGTGGCAGCAGGAAACCTATCACACGATGTTGTGTAAACTCAGTTTACCTGCACATACAATACAATAATTTGTCAATTGTGCTTTTAGTCCAGAGTTACAGTAAATATCTTCAAACATCAAATCTTCTTGGGTTATCCATTTAATTACTCACCAAAAATCCAAGCTTTTTTTGGAAGTTATCAATTATGATGATGGTAATATCGGCCCAGAAATTCCAGTGGTGTGCTAGTTGTTCCAACAGCGTAGACTATGCTTTGGGATTGTGCTCTGAAGAAATTGCCTCAGAAATTGAAAATTCCAATGGTCAATTCCATTACACCTGGAACCCTCAGAGAGAGCTCCTTAAAGTTGGAGTATTCCAAGCATTCTGACTCAGTGAAGCTTTATAGTTGCGCAGGAAATGTTAGAGAATTAAAAACCTACTCTAGCTCCTGGGGTAGCTGTTAAACCGAACCCCTGATTCATTCCTGATCCCCCTACCTACACCAGCAGACCCCTGACAACTACTAATCGGATCCTTATCCAGTCAGATCCAATCTTGGATGCAATCCCAAATGTGACCTGACTCACCCAGAACCAACACAAAACCACTCCCCCCACCCCAGAACTGGGCCTCTCCTCCCTGATACATCTCCCTGCAGTCTTCCATCCCAAATGTCCCTCCTGGCCTGCCTCCTTGTTCCATAATATATCACCCAGATCCGACCTGACTCCAGCAGATCGTATTCTAAGTTCTCCCTACATCACTGGACCTGACCCACATCTGCCTCCTGATACTTCCTCCTGGACCTGACCCCTTTGCACAGGCCTAACCCCTTCCCCTCGAGTCCCTATCCATGCTCCAATCCTCCAGACCTGCCCTGAACACTTCCTTGACTGACCCATTTATACCTCAGTCCAAAGTGAATCTGATGCTTCCCTCACTGCTAAATCCAACAACTCCCCTTTCCAATCTCCAATGCAACACAGACAACTTACCCCAACACCCACCCCAGCTTGACTACCTGACCACAGTTTAATTCCTGTAATGAGTGGATTTGTTATCCCGATGGATATATTTGAAATAGGACAGACTTGAAATTTCAGCTGGAAAAACCGCAGATAGTAAAGTAGATTATCTTAAAGAAGACTTGCATTGGTGGATGTCTTCCAACAAGGATAGCACCTTGACTCAGTGGTTAGCCCTGCTGCCTCACAGCATAACCCAGGTTCAATTCCAGCCATGGGCAACTGTCTGTCTGGAGCTTGCAGATTCTCCCTGTGTCTGTGTGGGTTTCCTCGGGGTGCAACGGGGGAACATTAGAAATCTAGAAAATAGCAGGAGAAGGCTATTTGAGCCTGATCCGCTATACAGTATGATAATGGTTGATCGGTCTTCACTCAATGCAGAACAAAGCGAAAGAAAGATTCTCAAAAGAAAATTTCTCATAAACCAGACAACCACGATCTCAAATACTTCCTGATGAGTGTGGAATACTAACTTTTGTATTGCAACCATTTTTTAAAAAATCATTCACAGGATGTGGGTGTTGCTAGCCACGCCAACATTTGTTGTCCATCACTAATTAGCCAGACTGCAGTTATGAGTCAACCACATTGCTATGGACAGGGAACCACATGTAAGCCAGACTATGGTAGGACAGCAGTTTTGTTTCCTGGTAGGTTTTTTCCTGACAATTGATGATGGTTTAATGGTCATTGTTAGACTTTTAATTCCAGATTTTAATTAAATTCAACTTCCACCATCTGCCATGGCAATATTTAAACCCAGATCCACAGAACATTACCTGGATTTCTACTTTAATAGCCTAGTGATAATACTACGAGGCCATCAAAACTCCAGAAGGGCTGAGATATCTACCTTTAAGGAAAACAAAAACTTAGACAACAGAATTGCAATTTACATGCATCCTACAAGAAGATATGTTAATGACATTCTACTTAGCCTCTGGAATGGGTCATAGACCATCAACATGGTCGCAGGACTTACACTGAATTGAATCCAACTGCCTTTTTGACTATGAAATTTTGAAATAACAGTCAATTTAGGGTCAATGCTCCATAAAGCATCTACTGACATTATCATCAACACCCCTAAAACTGAATGATAAAAGGACAAACAACAGGAAGAGAATATTACAAAATAAGTTAAGCGTGTCTTGTATTGTTTCCCGCTCGGTCTAGACACGCCTAGTAAATCTAAGAGAAATTCCAACTGCAAGGGCACTCCAGTAGAGAAGTATGTTAGCTGCGGTTAAAGGATCACAGTAAGTAATATACTCTAACTGGATCTAACCAATAATAACCAACAAAATAGCATGAAGAATGTTTGTATCCCTTTTGTGATATGGAATACAACAATTACCAGCAACCTCTACCTTGATGGCAATATCAACACCAGAATTATCAAGGCCACAGCTGTCCTGTCAAAATTGAAAAGTCAAGTGTAAACCAATAACAAACTAACCAAAAATACAAAGCTCTACATTCACAGGACTGGTATTCTCAGAATACCTTCATAGCAATAAGGCCTGGACAACTTATACAAGGGAAGATTAGTATTGCTGTCCACTGCTACAGGCATGTATTGGGCATCTCCTGGCAAGACTAGAGGGCCGATTATGGATATACACCGGCATGCTGGGATCCCCACGATTTTGCTCTCATGCGCTTTGGCAATTCCATTCCCTGGGTTTTATGAGCCAAATGGATAGTAATCGTGTCAACCAATGACATGGTCTATGATGAGATTGTTATTTTCGCAAGACCAACAGTTGACTTCCTGCCTGCAAAACAAGGATGTCTGCAAGCCGGACATTGAGTCGACTGAGACCTCAGAACATACACAGAAAGCCCTTGGTGTTGACCAGAGTACCCAGTGGAAAGTGATCAGAACAAATGAAATGACTAGATGGTGGAAAAGAGAACCCATTGAAAGAAGTAAATATTGATTGGTCTTGGGTCAACGCTATTCATTCACTGGCTATGGAGGAGGCCATTCACACATAAGCCTCTACATTCAAAACAGAGAGTGTTCATTCCAGACATGATACATGTCCGGGGTCTAGTCCATCATCTCCTGAGATAGATGGATATCGGAAACTGGAATAGCTACTCTATATCATGTAAGGAAAGTGAGAGACTATGGTTGGTGAGGATAAGTTGTTGAAATTTTGCAAAGCTGCAAATTTTGCAAAGATATTTCCAGTTTGGATCGTGAGGATAGAAATGTTAACGTCATATTAGAAGATGCTAAAAAGTAGCCTCTGTGTTGGAACAGTCTGATATTAGGATATAGCCATGTATGTGTGTAGTTAATATGTAGTGTGAGGTTGAGTGAGAACAGAAAGAACCTTGCCTGATATGATCTATGGTATGAGACTGATGGATTAGTAACAAATGAGTTGTACAGTCAGTTGAGAGGAGAAGGATGAGGGAAGAGGATTTGGAGAATCAGAGGCGAAAAGCAAAACAGATGGATCAGAAACAAACTGATGACAGGAAAGAGTAGCTCAAGACAAAAGTGGAAAGTTAAAGTGCACATGGAGATGGCCAGGAGTAGAAGTCTTAATATAATTATATTAATTCTGCATAATTATAAGGTTTTTTCAGTAAATATCCAAGATTGACAAACATAACCTGATAGCTGTCTTTCATTTGAACAAAATGAGGCCTGTCAGAATGAGTTGTCAGAAACCCTTAAGCTAGTGTTTGGTATCAGGGGTTAGGCTGGTAGATAGATGCTGGTTAGAATCTGAGATTTAAAGTCGAGAGCTGCCTAGTGTGCAGAGATCTTACTCCCCAGTTTTGACTGGGCTCCTTACAGCATTGGTATCCAGTATTGGTCCACAGCTCAGGGTTTGAGTCCTGTTTGATAACTAAGGTCCTAGATCTGCAAAGGAAGGGAATCCACAGTGTGACTGGGGCTACGATCTTCTTTCTGTTGCACCCCCCCCAAAACATATATGTTCTCTTTTGCTTCTTTAACCTCTGGACAAGGTGCAGCTACAGATCATGCTCAAGTTCCTGCATTATTAACAGGCCTTTTGTGCTATTCACAATTGAAGCACTAGAAAGGAACCAAAGGTATTCAGTTAGGTTCCAACAATAATAACGAGAAATAAAGTACAGAGCTGCTGATTCACAGAGGGTTAGGTTACCTGCTCACTCACTAGTGGCATCATTAACAGTGTGAGTGTAGCAAGCATATTACATCCAGTGATTTGCTACATCACCACTTTATCCCTATGTTATTGATTGAAACATGATTCAGCTGGCACTGACAGCTATGCAGTGAAAATAGAAAAAGCTACCAGCATGACCTGCTACATCCTCGTGTGGAATGGAACCGAACTGAATAACAGGACCGAGTATTAAAGATCAGCTCTCCAACTCCAACAACACTTACCATCCATTCAAACCAGTGCAAGGCTGAATTTCTGACCTGTGCTCTGGCACGTAATGCTCTGCACCAAGAGCTCCTAATCCTAGCATCTATCCCACGTTGTCTTACTCACCCCGCCCTTGTTTCCATTTCCTACTGGTTCTGTTGTTGAGAGAACTAATCCCTCAGCCTGCTCAAACTGTGGCTGCAACTTCATTCAATCATATTTATTGTTCTGTCTTTCAGAAGATGTAGGTCAGATTTGGCATTTAATCTGTTTGCAACATTCTGAACCAACTTGATCTATTGATGCTGGGGGTGAATTCTGGAACGACACTACCACTGCAGCTGCTGTCACCTAGCTCAGCTTAGGGTGGGAATCAAACCTGTCAGCTTGGCTGGACTGGGAGGAGAGCTTGTGGCGTTGTGTAATGCCACTTGGCTTTTAATTCAGGGGGCTGGGTGCTCTAAGGACATGGGTTCAAATCCAGCTAGAGCACCTGATGGAAGATAAATTCAATGAACAAATCTAGATTATAAACCTGACCTCAGTATTGTAGACCATAAAAGTCATTGATTGTCATGAAAGGATTCATGTCCTGTAGAGAAGGAAATCCAACATCCTTATTTGATCTGGTCAACAGTGTAGCTGACTTTGAAATGACTGACCAATCCAATCAGTTCAAGAGCATTTAAGGATAGGCAACAAATGTTGGAATTGCCTGCATTCAAGAAAACAACAAATGGTAACTTAAGCTGATAGGAAGAGACTGTACAGCTTCTTAACATCAACATAATTGATATGAATGTGTAGATTTAGGAGACTGAAAGATGACAGATGAGAACGTGAATTACAGAATCACATTCCAGAAAAGAATAAAGAAAACATGTCAATTGTCCTGATCTGTTTTAAGTTTTTTTAGTTTCATGTAAAAATGTAGCTTTTATAATGGGAGTCTTTTTGCCTATGTTTTCAAATGGAATCAAGCTGATAATAAGCTAAGATGTACAATGATCAATCCTATTCATCCACCAGTTCAGTAACTGGTGGATGAATTGGTTGCAATTTTGGTTTCACACCCACTTGATGTTATTCTCCACTGTAACCTGTCTCATTTCCTGGCCGGTAAGACATATTAAAATTAACCGCACAGTATTTTGTGTGTTATTTGCCATAATGATTGATGATGCTGGCTGTTTTGTTGAGGATATTCAACTGACTCAAAGTGTAGAATTTTAGTCTCTGGCTGATTATGGGACTGTGACCAACTAGGAACCCAATTAATACTGAAACAGAATTGGCAGGGGATCTTTCACTGAGCTACTGTAACCCACTTACAGGTTTACTTTTGACCAAACAAGGAAGGCAGGAAGGACGCAGCTCTCCATTTTGAAAGGAAGGACTTTTAAAAAGAAACTGCCTCTTACTTGATGATGGGGAGAGCTCCTCAGTCTCAATTGAAGGATCCCAGCCTGTATGTTTCACTAAAGAAACATGTCTCACTGTGCTTTTGCCTGCTTAACCTTGGCAAGGCGTTGTCAGTTCTGACGTGTGGACTGTTTAGGATAATTAAAGAAAATAACATCTTATTTACATATTTGTGTATGCCTATTACTCAACTATTCCCTATTCATCTCCAAACCACCCGGTTGAATTCCAGAAGATGACGTCTGGCTCTTGACCCAAAGATTTAACTCCCTAAATGCATCTAAACCCAATGCCCTAGGCAGTACAATCACCCCAGATCTTCTTAAACATCCCTGTAAACAATTCCAATGCTTACTGGATTTGAATAACCTTTCAAATACATCTAAAAGTGATTGTTTGTCGTACGTGTAACTGCACAAATCATACAGCTCTTGGCTGTTCAAAACTAGCTTGGCTTTTCCCTCGTGTTTTTCAGGGAACAGGGCAACGCTTTCTCTGGAATTGAACTTGT